>NW_027210745.1:0-600000 GCF_029030835.1 Brachyistius frenatus
GTATGGCCACTGGGAGACGGTATTAATCGAGGCTCTGTCTTATCAGCGCTCCTGGAAGGAAAGCGATTGAGTGCCACCATCTGCCCGACTGCCACTCTCGGTGACCCCGACTCTGATGAGCTGAGAGCGGGGTGAAAAAAAAGTGTCACTGGAATCCTGACATGACCAGGTAACTGTGTGTGTGTGTGTGCGTGGGGGGACATTTGAGCACGTCTCCTTCACAGCAACAAGCTAACAGTGTAATAGGTAGAAGGAGGAAGGAGCCAAGGCACACAGGATCTGCCAAACAGTTTGCTCAGGATCTGCAGTGAGTTTTCCAGGAAAAACTCTGACTGAGACGTCCATTTGTTGTCTTAATTCTTTAAATACACATCTGTACAGTGTTACCTACTATTATTACTGTCATTTTTTTTTTTTTTACAGACTAACCTTAAACAGCAGCCATGAGCCATAAAAACAACCACGCTGACTGAAGTCAACATACTTGAGACTGTGTACTCTTTTTTTTTTTTTCTTTTTTCCTGTCTCTCTCTGCTCAGCACATGCAGGACACACATTTATGTGGATAAAAGTCTGGCATTCACACACACACACACACACACACTTGGACACACTCTACGCACTCACACGCACTTGCACAGTCATTAAGTCGACATCTGTGATCACAGACCACCAGGCTGTAATTGCTGTGTCCTATTGTCCATCCTGCTGCTGATGAAGTTTCAGGCTTTTACTGTCACTCAAGTACATACAAGAGGCACAAACACCTGCAACAAATCTAAGCTTTGAAGATACTTTTGAACCTGTAATGTTTAATATTTGTCGACCGTATTGGGAAGATGTTGCTTTAACTCTATGGTATTTTTGGGCTGTAGTTTGCTGCACAGTGGAAGAGGAAAAGCTTATTTTCCTCAGTTCAGTTGTGGGAATTATCAATTTGCTCACCAATAGAGTTTAGAGAGTCGGTTTAAGTGGTCTAACATCTGAATCCTTTTGTATTTCTCCTAGTTTTTAGCAGGGTTGTGTCCTTTCTCCTGTATTTAGCCATGCTAGCACCAGTATGTCGGGTAGGAATGGCAGTGTCGGTCTGTCAGTCCACAGCTTTTGTTCAAACTGAAATATCTCGACAACTACTGAATGAACTGCGATGAAACGTAGTGGTGACATTCATGGTCCTCAGAGGGTCAATCTGACCGACTGGGTGGATCCCCTGATGTTTTAGTTATTTATTGAAATGTGTCAACAACCACTGGTTCGCTTACCATAACATCTTGCACAAACATTAACGGTCTCCAGAGGATGAATTGTGTATGAATGTGACCAGATAGCTGCAACACTTCAGGCTCAGCTAACTCTAATTTGCAAATGTTTGCATACTAATAGGCGAAAAGCAACATGGTGAACATCAACATGCTATTGTTATCATTGTAAACATGTTAGTAGGAATGGAGCTGAGGTACATCCTCACAGCGTCACTTGCATGGCTGTAGATTCTTAGTCTTGTTTATATATAGATGACTCATAATATACATAATATCACTATATTGTCATATTTACATTCACATCAGTTACACTTCACTATAATGGAAGAATGTATGAACTGGTGCGATCGATCACAAAATAAAATAACAATAATGATGATAACGGATTATTATTTATTTTTTTTAACCTTTTATTATTATTATTTTAATTAAACCATCGTAAAGGAAAAGGGGAACACTGCTAATCATTCATAAGCATCTGAAGCATGACACGTGGCTTTATTGTGAGGGATCACAAGTAAAAAAAAAATTAAAAAAATTTGGGAAAAAGGCAATTTCAACTGTGTTTTTATGTATATCAACAACATGAAAAGTAGCTGTTTAACTCTGCGGAGGAAAATGTATATTTGCTGAGTGGGAGTATTAAGTACACTCAAGGAAAGTACATCTACTTGAGTACAACACTTCTTAAATTCTACCACTGTAAGACATGTATGCATAGTGTGCTTCTCTGTAAGAGCACGGCGGTAAGAGAGCACAAAAATCCAGTAAAAGAAAAAGTGCAGTAAGAAGAGGTTTGCTTTGAGCCCAAAGTAGCACTCTGGGTAAAAATATAAACTCAAGCAGTTTCAAGATGGCTTTAGCCTCAGTTGGGCAGATGCAACCGAAGTAGAATAAAAATGCTGAGAGGTTGACTGACAGACTGTAATTCTGAATAATTGTGTGTCTGAATGGTGGCAGAGACATTATGTTCTCCCGTAGGACGACTGCGATTAAACACATGGACGAGGACATTACAATTCGCCAGAGGACGCAGCCCTCATTCATTTATAACGTATGAAGTAAACAGTTTACATGACAGGATTATTGTAAATCTCATTGGGGGAGGTCTAATCACCGCGTTCTGATTAAAGGACCCTGATGGCTCCTCTGTAGCTGTTTGTTGTTGTGTGTTCCAGCTGTTAAACACACCCTGGAGACAGCTGGAGGAGAGCACTCATCCAGACTGTGTTTTCTTTGGTTCAGGTCACGGGAGGTCAGAAATACTTTGGCGTCGAGTATCTTTCTCCCCTCAGCTGATGGAGGATTCTGACGTATTCATGTTTGGACTTTTCCTCTTTCAACTGCTAATGGCTTCAGAAAACCCAAACAGACCTGTCAGTGGCTCCACAAGAATGACATGATTATTTCAGCTGTGGTTTTAGAGCAAATTACTGCAGGACATCAGTATTCAGACGCTTTATCGCGCCTGTCGGACTGATTGCTCCGAATTCGCGCCTACATGATGTGCTTGGTGGCGCAATCAGCTGCTACAAAAAGAGTGAAAGTGGAGGAGATTATTTTTGTTTTTTTTAACTTCATGTTAGGTGTCCAGCACTTAATGGTGGTTCTTCTGAAAAAAAAGAAAAAAGAATGTCCCTTTGTGATCCTGATTTCAGGCTGTCAAATCATTTCCCTGATTGGCTGTGTGATCTTCTAAGCAGCGGGAGAGCACAAAGTGTGTGTGTGTGGTCCTGAACTGTAAGATTGTGGAGCTACGTGCATATCTGAGCAGAGGGGAAAGAAAGTAAACAAAGCGTTGTCCTATTCGGGGCCGACGGTGCCCTTGAAATCTTTTTTATTTTTTCCTCCGCCTGAACGAGCGCCAGCAGCCCCATTGAAACCTCTGCACCTGTTCATGCGCAGCTCCATACAGATGAGGACACGTACATTTACAGTTGATCTTTAGCTGAGAGCCTCCTATGAATTGATTTGAATAAAGATTAGGGCTGAAAGGGAAAGAATTATCATATTCTCGGGGATTTTTCAGGCTTTGCATTCGAACAAGTACGACTTACTTTGCCATTTATATCTAAAAGTGCACAAGGAAATTAAACTTAAATTGTGAATAATGATGTAAACATGCAGTAACAGTTTTTTCGGGGATCAGAAGGATGAGTGTGTATATGGGTGTACAGTTATGGAATAGCATTTATTTCGAGTTCTGTTTCTGGTCTTACATTCACTTGGTTTTAGCTTCATACGTACTCCTTAAGGAAATAACTTGAGCTTTAGCTGTAATTTCTGCCTGAGTGTTTAGTCTATGACGTGGCGAGTGTGAAACGGCTAAATAATGAGTTGAAACTCACTCTAAAGCTCCGTGAAGTTGAAGGAAGCTGCAGATTCAGGTGATAATTCTCTGTAAATTCATCAATACAAGCAACACCGTTCATATTGTATTATAAAAATATCGACTAAAGCTGCTTTAAACCATTGTAGAATACAAATTTTCTCATAGTGCCCAACTCACAGAAGTAGTGAATTTAGCAATCAACAAACTTGTGAAACCTTCTGAGAAATTATACTTTTAGAAAATATAATTTTACTGTAAAGACGCAGAATAAACTAAAGGTTAGAGCTACTGTATTCCAATCACATCTGTCAACATTACATTTCAGGTTTTGTACATGTTAAAAAAATAAGACAACAGCATTTTAAGTGTTAATGTTTTGCTATTGGCTCTAAAAAAAAATAATGTCGCTTAAGACATTGAGAGAAAGGAAACGGAGTACATGTCAGTCGTTTATTTCAGTCACGATCTGACCTTTCATGCACAATTTTCTTTTGTCACACGGAATAGTAGATACTTTAACTTCTAATAATATCATTTTTGGGGTTTATCTGACTGCAGAGTTTGTCCGCAAAAAAGTCGGCAGGGTTTCATTTCTTCATTTTAAGGAGTCACTAATCGATAATTTTGGAAACAATGGCTTCAACCCAAAATCAATCTTTCACTTCAGGATTCAGAAAGTGATGAAATCATGACTCGGAGCTTAAATAACTGCCTCTCTCTGCCACGGTGGTCTCTGCTGCGACATTTGTTTTCTCCTAATCTCTCTGCTGCAGCTCGCTGAGCCTCCTCCGGGGATGACAGGCTGCTGACACTCGTGCCCTCGTTGCCAGCCACCAACGCAGCCCTCCGTCCCCTGAAAACCCGGCGACCCGCAGAGACGTGCCAATGTTGGCATCGCCCTGCTGAATGCCAGCGCGTTGTCTTCTAGTTTGGGGATGCTGTTTTCTCTTCTGGCATCGGGTCCAGTGTCATTGATAGACTCACCTCAGCTGTGCTTTGGCAACACGTTTTGACCCGTCCCACCCTCTCCTCCATTGGCGCTTTCTTTATCGCTCAGGTCAGCAAGTTGGCGAGACACCGATGAATCAGTCCATTTACAGGCAGCTGAGGCTCGAGATGAAGAGACACGGACGAGGCTCCATATTCATGTTGCCAAGTTGCATTTTTTTTTTTTCTCTCTCTTACACTAACACCGTTAGAAGGGATTGGGGATATATGCAATTCTTTCTTTTGACTTTACAAATTTACTGGATGGCATGCTACCAGAGCATCTTTGTTTTGCCTGATTGTTAAAAAAAAAAAATCGGAATTTACACACAAACATTTTGAATCATTAGGATATACGTTTCTTTGTTTTTGCTTTCCGATGGGTGGTTCTTATATTCTAAGCTAAGAAAAGGTCGTTAAATGTTTCTTATCACCTGCGACAACACGTATATTTTGAAAATACTTCGTGAGCCTTTTTGATTGGATGAGAAGATTGATACCACTCATACACTAAATATGAAGCTAAAACCAGACGACTGCTAGCGTAACTTAGCGTAATATCTAATATAGTTGTTGCTTGGGTCTACTAAACCTACCTGCGACCTCTAGTGGCCGTTGTAATTATGGCGGGAGTAAAGAAGTCAGGAGACTTAGAATAGAGAGCGATAAAATTTGCGTAAAGAGGCGTAGATGGATCAAACACGGGACATTCACCCAGGAGACTGCTGTTTGTGTCCTGTGTGAAAACAAAAGTGAAAGTTGATTTATTTTAAATTCAAGAGGACATAAATATGATTTTAAATGAATGCTAACATTGCTCTGTAGCCACTGGATGTGTAAACAGTCAGCAGTTCACAGTTTGGTTGGTGAGATTTTAATACACGTAAAAAAATCTACAGTCCAGAAGCAGTTATAAATGGACTTACTCATCTTTAGTCCGCCTCACCACAGTCACCAGCATCACGGGGTTTTCAAAAGGCCAGAATATATTTAGACTTTCATTAAGTCATACCACAGGTCGCAGACCTACAAGGCCATGCGGCGTCCTCTGTGAATGTTCAGTAAATACAGAGAAGAACCACACACTCTGCGTAACCTCACCGTGTCCACCTTGAATGTGTTTGCATTTCATTGAGTCCAGAGGATATTCATCAGAGACATTCAGGATTTATTTAAAAAACATGTCGGGGTTTTTTTGTTTTTTTATTTGTGATAAGAAAAATAATGATATCTCAGAGTCTGTAGAATCTCTCAAACTCCAACAATTAGGTCTTATTTCAGCTCGGTCAGCTTCGTTCTGCTGTTGTGACCACTGCTACACAACAACTTTGATAAGTGGCGTCAGTGCGACGGCTGCGATTTAAAGGCGTCTTTAACCATAGGTTGATGCGCTGCAGCAGAACGGTTGAATCACTGAGTCAGAAGGTTTCCGCAAACATGGCCGAGTCTTTGAATGCAGCCGTGAGTCATGGTCAGAGAATTCCTCATCTAAACAGTGGGCTGACATATTAGACAGAAAGCGTGTGCGTGTGTTTGTACGTACTCTATGTGGGAGTAATCAGCTTACTTTATCTTCTGTTGCATGGAAAAGGTGAAACATACAACAGCCACACAAGTGTTTACTAATCAACGTACAGAAGAAACTCGAGATGAATATTTTCCTTCCTCTTCAGTTGTTATTGATTCTGACAGCATCTGTTCTCTGTGTGAGGGGTGAATTAACCCCAGGAGCTGCAGAGAGGTAGATTGCACCCTGTTGTACTGCTCCCTCATTTTTAGATGAATCATCACCCTTTACGCTAACACGATTTGAAGTGATAATGTCGTCTCTGAAAAAAGTTGAATGCATAAGCAGCAAAGGACACCCTTTTCCTCAACTCCACACAGTCAGGGGTTTAGCTGCTACAGTGTTTTTCCGTCTGGTATCATCATTTTGTATATTTTGTCAACGATGTTGTCGATGTCGTTTAGATCGTCACATCTCCCACAAAATGACCCCTGAAAATTTGATCCATTCAGTCTGATAACATTTAGAAAGTCTTTAAAAAAAAAAAAAAAAGCTGCATGATTGAATTGTTTTATCCCTATTCATTGGGCTAATCTGGAAGTTATGCTCATTCCCAGTCTGCCCTCGCCTCGCTGTTGCGGGAACGTCTCACCAGACACAGTTTAACCACTCGGTGTACTGTGAAATACAGATTTACGTCGTTGTATAGCCTTAATCAGCATCGTGTGAACTCATTTGGCTGTAATGTAATAGACCTTCATTTCTATGTTAAAGTTTGCTGATGTCATAGAGGCTTTAATCTTATTTAGACAGGCAAAAACACAAGAGACACGAGTACAGGTGAGTCATTAAAGTGGCTCCGTAATCTCTGCTAATGTTAACTATTTTTAGCCAACATAAGCTACAAGTAATGCCGAAGTATAGTTGTAGCAGCTGGTTTTAAATTGATCAATGCTGCTTTGTTGCTTTTCAGTTCAACATGTCCTTTGTTAGAGGAAGAATGTGTGATTTATTCTTTCAATAGTCACATACTTTAATCAAATATAATAACATACCACAAAGAAAAGATGCAGGCCTGATGTCTTACTACGATTGGGGAATTCTCTAAAAGATTCAGCTCCAAAGGCAAATCCAGCAAATTCTTTTGTTTCACACTCATTTGTTTTATTTTTTAGATATTATTTTTAGATGATATTTGACATTATTTATATATATAACTATAATCTTTGCAAAAATATAAGTTTAGCTTGTGTTATACAGTGAGACGAGCTGAAGCAATCGTCAAACAGCTTCTCGTGCAGAATGAGATGCAGTCAGAGAGATAGATCGATTTATCTCTTGTGAACCGGCCCATACTTCCCAGTCTCTCTCCTTTATCCTTTGAGTGACCCCTTGGCGTCCCACCCTTAGGAAGCACATAAGATGCACACCCAGCCCACACCAATTATATATTTAGAGCTAATCAACTAATCCATTGCCCGACCCAGCTGGGTGCACTTGGAGTGGAGTGCATTCGCAGAGGGAACGTGGCTTAACCCCTTGAAGGTCTTTTCTGTCTTACAGCACGTATTTTGAATTGTAATGTCATATTGAAAACTGTATTGTACCTTATCGAATACTGTCTCTGAGGATGATCTGACAACGTTTGCGATATTTTCCGATGTCAGTATAATTTTTCAACATTTTGTGGTTTAGTTTTACCACTGAACTTTCATGCATTTGAATTCCTTTTTCTTGATGTTGAACACTGGATGAATCACTGAAAGATTAAATCCCAAATTCACATGGATGTATTGCCTTTCTTTTACTTGGCTACTAAACCAGTCAAAAACCACCAGATCCATATCCTGTTATATAAAGCTAGACGACTATATTCTTACTTCTGACTTTATCAATATAAATAGAGCAGCTCTACTATGGGTTTCATGTGCAACTCTCACTTAGTCACTTTCGCTTCCTTTCCCACGCACACAGTACCTTAATTTAACCCGAAACACACACACACACACACACACACACACACTTTCAGGTCTCACCACCATCTCCCTCTCCCTCCCTCTCCCTCTCTCCACTGGCTTTATGAAGTCACTCGGCGTCGGGCTGAAGCTGAAGGAGCGCTGTGAGCTCCACAGTTGAGGATCTCAGGCGCGACGGAGACTCTTCAGCGCGCAGTCCGCTCGGGGCGACCACTGCAGCTGCAGCCTGCTCCAGCAAGCCCGCATGGAAGTAACGCCAATCTCCGGCAACATGCACCTCTGAAAAGCTCCAACACATCCGCGTGAAGCCCGAAGGGACGAAAAAGTCTGCAAGCTCACTTTCCCTCCCTCCGCGGAGGTGAACCGAGTGTCAAAGGATCCTTTTTATTTTATTTTCAGCCAGCCTGTCTTTCTTTTTATTCCCCTTCCGCCTCTCGCAGTCCACTGCTCGATTTTTTTTTTTTTTTTTTTTTTTTTTTTTTTGTTTTTTTCCCCCCGCTGTTGTTTCCCCTCCGAGTCTACCTGCTCGTCCAGCACCCATGAATTCAGATAAAAATGTGTACCTCGGCAGAGACAAAGGCATCATGCGGAAGAGAGCCTTGCTCCTTCGGAAGGGTTGCAGCTTCGAGATAACCAGGTAGGTCTGTGGGCGATGTTGTTTTTTTTTTTGTTTTTTTTTGTCTGGGACAAGAGGGCGATCAAAATGGCTATAATGACTATCCCACAGAAGCTTCCCTATCACGGCACTTTTTCACGAGGGCACACAATGAGTTTTTAATGTATCTTGTACCTTGTGGAGCGGTGGTTTAGCCAGGATCAGCCGTGTGTGTGTGCGCGCATAGAAGAGAAGCAGAGGGATGCCCTGACACAGATCGTGTATCCACAAGGAGAGTAGTAACAGTCTACAACCGTCTCAGATTCCCTCCTCGATGGCTAAAAATACACCCTGATACCTTCTGTTCATCTTGTCGTTTCTATCTCATTGCCGTGCGTTTACATTTCCTATCGGACCGCGGGGGGATGCGTTACGCACGGGTACATTTTGTCTGCACCTGACTCCGCAATACTGACGGAGCTGCTCAGTGGCAGGACGCGCTCCATCGTCATTTTATAGCCCAAATCAGGTGCCGATTGGGCCGTCTGACAGCCACAGTCCCTCTTATATCCAGTCCAGTCGTGCCATACAGGTCTAAAAAATATGCAGATTTTAATTCTACCAAACATAATAATGGAAGAAACCGATGATTTGGGATGAGATGTCTTGCTGTAGTCTTACACCCGTAGGCACAGCAGGACATTTGTGATTTCACACACCCCGAAGAGACAGACACATAGAGGCAGGAGGTCTCTGTGACAAATATACCACGTCATGTGCAGCTGATATAACCTCACTGTGTGGTACAACTGAAAAAACCTCCTGCAGGTTTCTGAGATATGTGGGCACCTCCAATAGGATGGCACCAACTGATCTGCTCTAACCTGCCTCTTTGTGTGCCACGGTCCGGACCAGTAAATCACTGGTTTACTTAACGGACTCACTTTGCTGATGTCACACCAGTTCCTTCCTCTTTATATCATTGCTCCATACTTCATACTTCCTAGTTTAATACTGTTTGTTAAGAGCTTGTGACATCAGTTGTTTTAGAGAATCATCTTTACCACCTAGATGTGGTTTTTTTTAATGAGGCCTGCAGCTAGTACTGATTTTCAGTAGCGATGAATCTGTTGATTATTTCCTTCGTTGTTTGTTTCAGGCAGTTTTCGAGGTTCTGTTCTCATATTGGGTAAAAAAAAATGACCCTCTTGGTAATGGTAGCCCAGTTTTGTACTTGTGCTGGCTCAAACTGTCAATTTTGACAGAGTAATTTGTAATGTGAAAAATGCCCAGTCTACTAGAGCACAAGGTGCCATCAACATGTACATTGCTTATATGACATGCAGCCTTAAGTAGCCCAAAATGTGCAATTTAGAAGACTCGGAAAAGCACAAACTTCTCACAATTCAGAACTTTAAATCATTAATTCATTGACATTTTTTCCTTAAAGATGACCTGCTGACTCATTGTCTTTTGACCGACTGATTGTTGAATGTCTAGTTTTCATTATCTTCGGCTGTATTGTCTTTAGATTGTCATTCCGGTCATATCAACTCCCCCACTCCCACCTTCACTCTTAATTTCCTGCTATTTCAGACAGTCTGCGGAGGTGTGCAAGAAGCACAATATTACTCATGAATCTCTCTTCATTGCTCTTGTGGTTGATAACTTTGCCTCAGCGTGTTTATGTGTGTGATGGTGTGTCTTGGAAATGTCTGCATCCAGGCTGCCAGGCCTCACTTTCCCACTAGAGGCTTTGAGGGTGCACGCTGCATGCGGGGGTGATAGTTTGTATTTTTTGGCCAGCTCTGTGCCTGAGCACTTGCTTTCGAATTACACGTGCCTTCTAATTAGCCTAATCTGATCCTGCGTAGAGAAAGAGCTTGTACGCCGTGGACCCGGAGTCACATTGTAGAGCTTCCTGGCAGTCTGTTTCTCAGACACTTGCAGTTTAACAGATGATCAATCAGAGCCTAAAGTGCGACTGCGTGCGGAAATAGATTCTCCGCTACGCTGAGGGGGATATAAGACACTCGAGTGAGGGGCCGCTGCTTAGAAGTCTGTGTATAATTCATTGTGCTGCAGAAATGCATGGCAGCTTCACAAGGAAAACTCACTGTATGTTGGGAACATGCTCTCACGTGCATGATCACATGCACTGTAACTCTCTCTCACACACACACATACACACACATACAGGCTGAAGTGTTTCCATATGTTTCCCTTTGGAAGTATGTCATGAGGTACCTTTATCTTGACATTGATCTGGCCTCTTTTTCTCCTCCGGGCTGCAGACACTCAGAGTGGGAGACATCTCACAGCACTTAAAAGCACTCTCCAGGGCCGTAGCTAGTGATTATTTTATTATTACTTTCTCAGCTGATCAATTAATTGCTTGTAAGAAAATCATTATTTTTTTTTTAATCCCCATGTGACATTTTTAAATGTGAAGTTTTGTCCATCAAACAGCCCAAAACCCAAACATATCCAAGACACTATAAAGCAGCAAATTTTCACAATTAAGATGCTGGAACAAATTAATGTTTGGCATGACTTCAGTGATTAATCGCTTATGGAAATGGTTAATAACTGGTTCATTTTTTTCTGGGTCAATCAATCGATTCATTGTTTCACATCCAGAATCTAACGCATCTAAAGCCGTCATGATCTGTGCTAATCTTCTGGCGTAAATCCGTTGTGGTGTAAACACATCACATCACATCACATTATTGTTCCCAGCTGTGTTTTGGACACCGCTCCATCGTGACTCGGCCTTATCATGCAGAGTCAGCAGACAGCCAGCTGGCAGATATTCTCTCTGACGGCAGGTAGCTGCAGAGTTGCAGGTGAAAGCAGAAAAGTTGGACGGACCGCTGGAATCAATTATCGGGTCATTTTTCCTCTGCGGTGCCAGATCTGCTGGTTGAGGGATGCAGGTGGTTGCATATTTGTTCATCTTAAGTGCATTTATTCGTGCAGTTGTGTGTGTCCATATTTGTGAGGACTGAAAGGGGAACTCCATCGATTTTACACATCAAAAATCTGTTTACAAGTCTTTTTTAAAAGTTGTTTGAAGCCTTTTGTGTCTTCAGAGGGAGCTGTTTGAAATCTGCCTCAAGTGATGCCAGATGAGTCAGCATCAGTTTGAAAATAAAATGGAAAAGTTTGGGTTTGACGTGAGTAAGAAGTGAGCGTATCGGGTCACGTTTGCCTGCTCCTCATCTCTGCTTAAGCCTCTGGTTTGAGGGTACTTTAGTCGCTTTTAGCATAATGTCCGAGACCACGCGTGGGCAAGTTATGGCCCGAGGGCCAGAACCGGCTCAATCCGGAACAGGACATTCTCCAACGAAAAGAAAACGACCCCTTCAAAATTATTTAAAAAGCAGCTTTACTTTAAAGAATCTTAAGGTGAATGACGACACTCAGTCTGTACTGCTATTTAACTTGATTCCAGAAGAGGGCGCATTGATGCAGGTCGGGCCAGTTTCCTCCAAAACAACTAGACAAGACAGTGTAACATCTCCACAGCAACAACTCTCTGTATTTCCATTTTAACTGCGAGTTTTTCAGGCTTTTTCAAGACTGGATGTAATTTGTAGCATCTTGAAACATGAACGAGGATGGTGAGTTACTTGCAACACTTGTGTCATTACAGACACAACTGTTCCTCAAATAAATTGATGAGGTGATCCTTTCTCTCTTCTGTCCAAAACTCTGCCGTTTCGATCAGCTGACAGTTTGTAAGTTTGACAGGCTGGCTTTGCTTCAACCTGATTGGCTGATTAAATAGGTGCATTTTGCTCTAAAAACTTGACAAGTTGAGTTGCAGGTGACACCATCATTTAGTTTGAGCGGCTTGTTGAAACTTTTTCCTGCAACTTTTTGAAACGATTTTGCCTCGTTGTGAAACTTTGGTTTGAACTGGGCCCAACAGTAAATGTTGAATTTTTATTGTTGTAAAACAGTCTGCCTTGAGTCCATAATGCAACTCATGCAACACTGACATCTGCGGTGGTGCATATCGGACAATTGGAACGACGAATGCTAATTTAAAAGTTCATTCGGTTTTTGACAAGGTAGAAGAATGCTCTCTTGAAACCACGACAGTTCTGGGTCTGTTGCAACGCTTTTGATCCACTGTGATTCAATGCAATGTCATAGGAATGCGATGCTAATCAGTGAAGTTCATAAGAAATATGAGCTTAATATAACCATGCTTAAACAAGTACAAACCAATGTCTTTGCCCTCGAGTTTTGAGCTTGTTGAAGGGAGAGTCTGAATATCCGCCAGGAACAACACATCCCAACCTATTCAGAGTCGTTCTCCTCTATTTTCTATAACAATCGCGGCATTCCCGCTTTGTCGAGTCCACCCGTCACCGAACTCTCGGTTTGGCCCATCTCGAAGCACTTCCAGGCAGCGTCGGCTCATTGTGTGTGGATCAGACGAGGCTACATGGTGTCGCTTGGAAGGAGCCAAGAAAGCGTTGGCTGGACTCTGACCGCAAACTGGCAGAACAACCATAACTGTAGGAGAGCGGGCCAGAGAGACAGAGGGGGAATTATGTGAATGGCCACCGCTACTCTGCAGTACAACGAACCAGCAAACAGAAACCCTCTTGACCACAGGACAGGAGGAAGATGTTTTCTGATGAAGCCGCTATCAAACATCACAAAAAGTCAGCAGCGTGCTTTCGATGAATTCCAAACCGCAACATCAGCAAATTCAGATGCGGTGGAAACTAACCTCATGGCGCGGAATCTCTGGGGCTCTCTCGTCAATCCTTCGCAGAACATTTGTAGTTCATTTAAGGAAAGGCATGCGCTGGCAGGGAGCAGTTTGAGTGCATTACTGGACCATGAGGGAAGAGAAGCCCATTTATCATCATGCTAACGCAGAACAACATATGATCAGTTACCGGGTTTTGATTTTGTAACGCAGGCTTAACTAATACTTGGAAGATTAGGAGGCTGGTTTCGAGGAGAGATTAGGTTTGACGGCACCCTGCTCGGTGTGATAACCTCATGCCGTCTTTCCGTGCATTCCCCCCCATTCTCTCATTAGTCGAAAACCTTCTCGCAAACAAAGCAGCTATAACTTCACCTGCAACACGCTGCTAAAAATAGATCCTCGGTGGGCTGCAGCCTCTGAAACTCCGACAGACTCTTCTAGTCGCAGGCCCTTTCTCATCGTCTCCATCATCTCTTCCCTGAACTTCTCACTTGAGAGGTTATTCGAGTGCACTTTGCTTTAAAACGCTATCAGTGTCGTCATTAACTTCGCCTGCTGCCAAACCTCCGCAGTGTTTAGTGACTGCAGTTGCCAGGTGGGTTTGCTGCTCGTCAGATTGGCACAAGCTTGGATCCAGATGTAGATGAAGTGCGCTGTGCTGCGTTCGCGTGCTTTCGTAAAGGCAGTTGAGGATACGTGTCTTTAAAAAAAAAGGAAGTGAGCATGTATTGGGGCTTGTACTCTTGTGGTTTCCTGTTGAGGTTTTTTTATTTATTTATTTATTTTTTATACACAGTAGGCTTCAAAGCTGTGTGTGAATGAGGAACACATGTCCTGAATGTCAGACATGTTTTTGAGCGTAGAGGAATACACCCGCAGACCGTTCACTGATGTGCTCTCTAACAGACAGAGCTGAGAGCGGTTCTGATGGGCCGGGGCTGCTTGGGGTCTCCCTCTGCGTTACGGTCTGTCATAAAGCACCCAGCGGGGAGCTGGATTTGTGGACTAAGTGACAGTTTTGCTGACTTAATACACTCCTCTGCTTTGCATACTGTGAACGCTCTCGCACAGATTTTAAAGTGGTGGCTGGTGTATGTGCGTTTGCATTAGAAAGGAGGGAATGAAGTGGCAGTGGAGAGCAGTTATTTTCATTATCAGTTAATCAACTGATTATTTTCTTGATTAATCTCCTGATCATCGAGTCCCCTAAATTAAATGACTGCGTAAATACGGCGTCGTCTGATGTGATGCCTCTATCGACATTGCCTGTGCCTTGCATTGCATTATTAGAATATTATTTCACACTTTATGACGTCACAGCGCCATGGTCATTCAGTTACTTTAAGGTTAGGGGGGGCCTTCGTCTTCGTGGTTAAAAGAAGCTGTTGATTTTCATTGTGGTGGAAACGAGAGCGCTTTGTGGTTTCCCTCGTTTAAAGTCCAATATCTTGTTGACCCATCCATCGACACCAACCAGACTTGTTGAAACGGTCACCTGATGTCCTCCATACATACACGATTCATTGCTCCTTTTGCTATTAGACCTAATTTGAACGTCAACATATGTTCTTACGGACGTTTTGCTAAAATGACTCGTGCTGCAGTTTTTCATCGGAAAATGGACCGTTTCAGAAGTTCCCAGAATCCATGTTAATGTCTTCAAATTGCTCGTTTAAAGACCCCTTCTAATGAAAATCAGGCTTCTGACCATATGGTGTTGCTTATATGTGACAAGGCATATTGTGAGCGATTTTTAAAAAATAACGAAAATGTCCACGCCGTAGTTTCATACGTTGCAAACCTTAGTACCCATATCCTGTATCCCGAGACAGGGGGTTGGGCGGAGACAGAGGTGGGAACTATTTGCATATTCATACATTCGCACATACTAAATGTAGACATTCAGACAAAGGTGTCAAGTTGAATCAAAGCTGCTTTAAGACATCAGAGGATGTTTTTGTCGGAAAAATATGTAATTTAGATGAACAGAGATGAGTTTTTAGGGGTTCAATTAATGAAAGAGAGAGAGAGAGAGTTAAATACAAAACCCAACTTTATTATGCTAGATTTATAATCAGTTCCATCATAAAAGAACATTTTCAAGTTCACACAGCTCCCTGTGGAGACACAAACGGCTTTATACAACTTTTTCACATATGCAGCGGATCTGTAAAAACAAAGCGTTAACGTGGTGAATCGTATCACTTCCCCCTGAAATGATTGTTCATTTATGAAAACAGCTTTGAGATGAATTTTCTGTCAATCCACTCATTTATCATTTTACTAATTGAAAGATTTTGCCCTCCGGGAATCACAATTGCATGCAAAGTATTTGTGAATTATCGTGTGTAATTTCCATTGAAGGTTGTAGGTGGGGAAAGTGAAATAATGTGCACAAGGCTGGTTGTGCTCTGCTCAGCCGTACACTCAGTCCCTCAGTGAGGTCTGATAAACATTGGACTGTAATCACTCCCATATGTGGCTGCATAGCTCAGCACAAGCCGGCACAGTTCAGCCATGCGCACAATGCAGCGCACCAGGCTCATTTAGACCAAAATAAAAAAAAAATAGACTCAAATTACTGGAAGAAAAATAAAAAAAGAAAGAAAGAAAAAAAATCCCTTACTTGATTACAACCCTATGTAAACTTTTACTCTTCGGCTGTAACATCTGCTTCCATTTAGGGCTTTAAGACATACCTACACATTAAAATGCACTGTGCGCTACTCCAGGAAAGCTTGGCGGATGGAAAAACATTTCCCATTATAGTTGGCTGGAGGAAGCCCAGTGTAGAGCGAGTTGTACTTAAAGCTGGGTACTGGTCGAGATGTGGCCACCTCGAGCTCAGCCGCAAGCCGCATTCATACGAAACTCTTTATTTTTTTTCTTGAAAGTTGTATACAAACTTCCCCTTTTCATCGCGGTCACTGTTGAGGCTGACATGAAGCGAGACCGAGAGTGTCTTAAAGTGCCAGAGATGACGGATCAAAGCGAAGTCTGCACAGTGAGGGAACAGTCTGTGTGCACACTGCAAGTTGCTTCACACCGGCCCGCTGCCCCGATCCTAACCCTCAAAAACGAGCAGGAAATGGAGAGCGTGAAGGGTTACTGTTGTACATTTTTACCCTGCGGTTTTACATGAGGCCGGCTAAAACCTCCTCCTGGTTAGAGGGCGAGGAACAGAACAAGACAAACGAGAGAAAGAAAGAAAGAGAGAGACGGAAGCATAGTTTGAAAGCACTTACGCAAACATAAGGGTACACTTTCAGCAGAGGTTGTAAAATATGTTGCTAAAATGAAGTTGTTGAAGTGTGGACATTATTTCCGAAAACTCCCCCAGTGTTGGCCTCCTCCTGCAATAGATTGTATTACATGGTACTGTTCTGAATGAGGAAAGTATGCCGTTTAGTCTGCAAATATAGCAGAAAACACAGGTGTACATACCCACATTCTTTAGGTCTTTTACAGTCTTTTAAAACCTTATGCCTCATAACACATTTCTCATGACTCAAATGAGGAACTGAAGTGTGTATGATGTTGTATTTTAGTGTGGGAACACCCTTTCAGAAAGCTGAGCAAGCAACTATTTGGCCCAGTGTCAGAAAAGAGTCAAATAACTGACACTTTAACACATTTCAGATAACCTGTTGCGAAACGAAATAGGACAGTCAGGCTAGTGTCTCCGAGTGGTGCCAAAAAGCTAAATGCTCTCATGCTCACAATGACGATGCAACATGCATAGCGGGTATAATGTTTACCATGTTCACTGTCTTAGTTTTATATGGTAACATTTGCTAATATCCGGTTTTGGTTTTATGACAGCACTAACTGGAAAATTTAAGGCCCGACATCACAGCTCATCCTCTGGGGAACATTTGCTCCGAGTTTGAATTATTTTAAGATGTCTGCTTCATTTAGGCCAGATTTTGATAGTATTGTCTTTTGGTAGTTATTTGTTTAGTCTTATTATTTGCTTGTTGGCTTTTTGGTTTGTTTTATAAATCGAGACGGGCAGCCGAGGTTACTTGGATACCTGGCAGGTATAGGACCAGCATGCACTTGGGTTGGCCTATGTTTTTTGTTTTTTTTTTTTTTACCAGTTTTGTGGTTTACCAGTACCAGTGGTTTTGTTTGGACGTTGGATTCTTTAGCCTGTGTAAACCACATCTCCATTGTGCATCAGTAGCTCTTTTGATTTAATGTTTGATTTAATTTTGTTTGAAGACAATTAGCTGCTCTGCGAATTTTAATTAAAAAACAAAACAACAAAAAATGCTAACTTAATGGCACAAGAGGGAAAAAAAAAATCTACGGATCACTAGTTTTTGAATATCCAGGAAGGAAACTAATGTAAAACATGTCTTTCATCATCATAAATCCTAATTCAAGCACTATAGAATTGTGTGTTACTTATACACTATAAAATGATATCCATAACTGTATATAAATATAAAAAGTTAACTCACCAAGCACTTTACTAGGAACACCTGCTGCCTGTATCTATCCAACGTGTGTCATATGGCAGCAGTGTATGAAACAGACGCTGCCCGGTGTGATCTCTGCTGAGGCTGCACTTTGGTGTCAACAGCTTGAATTCATGGACCATCATCAAACTGGTTTCATGAATATGACAAAGACGTCTGTGGCTCCTTCAGTCAGGAGATCTGAATCCTGCAGAGAATCTTTGGGATGTGATAGAAACAGGAGATTCACAGCATGAATGTGAAGCAGAAATGATGAAGACGTTTCCAACATCTTGTGGAATCTATATGTTCCTAATAAAGTGCTCAAGTCTAATATACACATCTTTTAAAATTGTATTCCCATTAAACTGTGATGAAAGCAATAACCACAAGAGGGCAGACTGTTCCTGTAAAAACAATGACGTGACGGTAAGGAGTTATGATCAAGGTAGGGAAGAAAAGAGGAGTTAAGAAAAAGTATTCACACAAACCTTTCTCAGTCTGAGCTTTAATTATGGTGCAGAATATAAGAAGATAAAGCTAATTCATGGTGGTTTGTTGGGTACCATGTGAAACGGTGTGGAAGGGACATGCCTGAAACATTGGTCACACCTTTCCACTAGGAGGAGTATGTGTATTATATATTTATGTGTGCAGAGCAGGTGCAGTCCGCTGAGGCTTTTATTTCAGAGTCAGACAGGCTCACGGTTTCTATTGGAGCCTTTTATCGTTACTCATATTCAGTTACCCAGATTAAAATACAATGTTTGGCTAAAACCAAACTACACAAAAGCACACGTGCGTTTCTAAAGGGCTGAGGGCATAATGGTGTCCAGGGCCGGTCTGATCGTTACAGACAAAAGGTTAATTCACCTGATGGCATTTAATGGGGGCGCCATCATCAATCGCTGCGATCTGACATAGTGACATTTTACAGAGGCCACACAGTGAGTGACCTGCTGGTATTTAGGAAAGCACTTGAAACAAACAGGCCAAGCTCTGAATCCAAATCATCTCTGTGTGTGTGTGTGTGTGTGTGTGTGTGTGTGTGTGTGTGTGTGTGTGTGTGTGTGTGTGTGTGTGTGTGTGTGTGTGTGTGTGTGTGTGTGTGTGTGTGTCCCCTTTGTGTGCTAATGTATGTAAATGACTGCCATTAGACAACATGTAAGAGGAGTACTGCTGACTGGGAAAGGTGTCTTTCAAATAGTCTGAACCAGTTGCTTCTCTCCACTAAACAACTCTCATTCTAAAGTAAAAGTATCAACACAGAAATAAAAAAAAATACACTATTTCTTTACAGGTACTACACCCTTATATTTGATTATTGATCAATTATTTTGTGTTTAAAATGTTTTTTTAAAAAAAATTGCAAAATTCTCATTATAATGTCAAACATGTAATCAGATTTCTTGTTTTTGTCCAAAACCCCGAAGATATTCACTCTACTTACCAAAACAAGTTAAGGCATGAAGTATGGTATTGAAAGAAAAAGTACTTGTGTAGAAAAGGTAAAGCTCATTTGTACTACTTTGCACACAAATAGAAAGTTATAAGTTAATAAAGGAAAAAAAAAAAAACTTCTGTTACAGGAATCCCTTCTTTCTGAATTGAAACTTCTGAGAAGTTTGAAGAAGAACTCGCTCAGTATTGTAACTGAGGGCGCCAAAGAGCTTTGAAACCTGTGTTTCTGATATTATGTACTCTTAATATACTGTTGCTTGTCTTAATCTGAAAAGTCAGTCATTTCAATATAAATATAGTGCATCAAAATCTACAATCTAGAGCTAAAGCTTTTCATAATCAACTGACGCCATCTATCACGACTACTTCCTCCGACAGGTTAAACATTATCCACATCTCATCAAAAAAAAAAGTGACATCATTGATTTGCATGTTGCACCAGGACACATGTGACCGATAGTGTTGAAGCAGCACGTTGTCCACTTTGCATAGCCTTGTGTGTAATGTTTCCACTCATTTTCAAACATTTGTATTTATGGAGATGACTGGATCCAGTGTGATCGTGTCAGGGACTGTATGGCGAATTGTTTTGTACACTTTCAGACGGGCCTTGTTTATCCTGCGCGTGGGAAAGGTGCCGTGGCTCCCCCTGTGAGACTAAAGGGCCGGAGTGGCAGCTGTCCAGAGAAGGCGGCGAAGCTCACAGGGATTATCACACTATTGAGTCGAGAGCTCCTGATCCGCATCGCAGAGCTTCTTGTGCTTCAGCTGCTGAGGCTCACCCTGCGAGTGCCCGTGCATACACATTTAGTGTACCTGCGCACCACAAGTTTCCTGGCATTGGACTGTAAAACCCACACGCTATAATGCTTACACCTACATTTATATCCTGATCTTTTGAAGATGCATTCGTCTGGGGAACAGAGAGCCTGGGAGAGTCCAGCTCTGCCAGGTCCCACACACATGCGGGAGCTGAACAGAGGGTTTCAGTTCTTACCCAATGCTGAAGCCCTCAATAGGTACAAAGGGCAAAGCTTTACTGATCCTTTAAAAGCACATTAGTGGTCGGATTTATTTTTTTGATAGAAAATGTATCCCCAAATATATCAGTTAATCAATGGTTACTATTTGTTGGTTTTATTAAGTGCAAATGACCTCAAATGTGGTGCGTTGGTGCTTTAATTCCCCCAACATGACAACGCACAAGTTTGTCGACCTCAACGACACAATCGTTGCTCCCCACTGCCTCAAACATAGACTGTATATCAAAGTGGACGTAGCTTCCCGATCTGAAAAATGGTGGTGATGCGCAAGTGCCTTAAACTGCAATACCATAGAGGGCCACAAGGGGTTGGTTCCAAAAAGGCTCCGGCTCCATAGACACCCATTCAACTTTTCATAAAATACAAAGTCAATAAAAAAATTTCCACAAGTTATTATGGTGTCATTCGCTAAAGTCACTCCTTCTTATTAGTTTTTAATGGTCCTTTTGAAAAGGATCCACTCATCAATTAGAAATTAGGCCTCAAAAAGCGGCATGTTTGGGGGCGTGTCTGTTCAGTTGACAGGCCTGTGATGCAGTCAGGTTTCCACTATAGGTGGGTGTGGTGTAGACTTCTCAGTTCTCAATCGTATCGGGTCAGATCCTCCCCTACGTTCCTCCTCAGCTCGTCCAAATATGGTCAATTCTCGCTCCAATTGTGGCAACTTAGTGTTTTTACTCAAAGATTTTACACAAAATTTGATGTGCGCTCTATGCTAAGGTTTAATCGCAAATATACCAGTGGTCACAAAACGGTGCAACTCGGGTGATGGTTTTAATCAAGTGAGTTAACTTGGAATACTTGTGAAGGTTTCCTGCACATCAGAGTGTTGTGCTCTGTTTGTGCACTACAAAAAGAGTCGCTGACCTTTTTTTAGTAACTTTTTTACTATTTTCTAACATTCAATGGATCAAGTAATTCAAATCCAGTGAGAAAATAATCGCCAAAATATTAATAATGAAAATGATAATTAGTTGCATCAACAGTGACATTTTGTCATTCATTTTGTGTAGTTTTGTGGATTTTTGCCTTTTCCTTGTGAGTATCGCCCTACACTCGTTTTTCTCTGTGTAGCAGTTTTGTTCAGGATGAAATCCCCTCTGCAACATTAACATACGGATCTTTGAGGAGGAAGTCCTCCCCGTTCTCACTTCCCCTGTTAAAGATTGACTTCATAAACGGCAGTTAAAAACCCTTATGCAAAGGCCATGAAGGCGAGTGCATTACAAAGTGTGACAGTGGGTGGGCGTGTGATGAAGTTGTGTTTATGTAACGTGCATGAATGTATCTTTGTGTGTGTGTGTGTGTGCGCGTGCGTGAGTTATCGGCCTCCGGGCTCTAATTAGAGGCGGGGGTGTTCAGGTATCACAGGTTGGTTGCTTGTAACTCAATCCCGACATGAGAAAAAAAACGAAGCCTTTTTGTTTTGTTTCTCTGGTCTCCTTTCAAAAGGCTTCATGTTTTTCCTTGAGGCTTCGGGTTGTAGCAGATTACACATGAGCTATTTTTAAAAGTAGACGCATTCAGAGGAAGAGAAAGGAAGAAAAGGCCATGTGTGTTGGTAGCTTTAGGTGTTTTCCTGTGGTGTGGCCGTGCCACAGAGGGGGGGTTTCTACTGATTAAAAATTGATGAGCAGCTGAGTGCCGTGTAGCCTGAGCTGAGCATTCCTGCACTCTTTCATGTTGTGTGTGTGTGTGTGTGTGTGTACGTAGACTGAGCTGGAGACACAGGCTGTGGCTGGGCTATTGTGAAGGTATCAGATTTGCCTAAGCTCACATTTCACCTGCTGTGAGTGTGTGTGTGTGTGTGTGTGGGGGGGGGGGGGGTGTGTCAAAGACAGACAGACAGACAAACAGAGAGAGAGAGAGAGAGAGCACAGAATCAAGAATTAAAGTCAGTTTTGACATGTTTTTTTTATTTTTTATTTATCACATTCTTCTGCTATCTTTTGTGTGTCCTCCCCCTCAGTGTTCAGTACTACTTTACTTGTGAGCTCCATCCTTTTATTCCACCTACTGACATGTGTCAAGTATTTTCTTCTCACCTCCCCTCTTTTTCCCAACTTATCTTTATACGTCAAACAACAAACAATACATCAGTTTCGACTCCCAAAAAGACACTCTCTACAGGCCCAACACTTTCTCACACTTTACAGTACAGGTCATTTGTTGCTGGAAAGTACCAGCAACAGGCGTCATGGTAGCGATAATGGACATGTGGTTAGCGATGTGATTCCATTGAAGTTTAGTTAGGTTCAAGAAAAGATCATGTTTTGAGTTAAAATCGTAGAAAAATGAACGTAATTTTTAACTCTCAAAAGTCAAAGCAGAGGTGTAATACCACTGAGGCCCACTAGGGGCTGGCTCTTATAGACATCCATTCAAAAAGTGTCAGCTTCTACATATTATTAGATATTAGGCCTCAAAGGGAGGTATGTTTGGGGGCGTGTTTAGTTTGATTGACAGGCCTGAGGTGCAGTCAGGCTTCCGCTTCAGGGTGGGCAAGCATAGTGTACTCGGGCTCTCAGTCAGAGTCGGATCTACCGCTTACTCCTCCCCGGCTCGTCCAAATATGGTCACGAATGGCAGCAATTTTTTTTTGGTCCCTGTAATTGTTCCTCCTGTCCATAAAGAGATGTATTCCTAACATATTGTCTATGAAAATGTTGAGGACCAAAGTCCTTGATCTTTGTAAAACATTTTTTTTTTTTTTTGCTCAAAATTAAATGAAGCTTTAACAGGGGGCGTCCAACTGACAAACAGTAGTAACATCACTAACAGTGCACATTCCTTTGTGTTTAAATTAAAACAACTCTATACTTGTTAATGTATAAAATTAAAATATTCCCTTTTTTTAAGCTTAAAACATAAAGAATACACGTTATGGATCCCTTAGACTATACATACTACATCAATATATCTGCTATAATCTAATAGCAGTATATGGCAATATATGGATTTGTAACAACAGAGTTTTATAGTTTATGACCTTACAGTCTCAGTCTGTGTTAAAGACAAGAGGTAGCACTTCAACACTTTATTACACTCACTGTTGGGTTTTATTAAGGCAAGAAGAATCAAAACAACATTCAAAAAGAAAGAGTGAGGGTTATATTTCTTTTCTTATTATCTTCTCTTATTGTTTTCACACACACAGCTGTCGGGCCTGGGGGGAACCAGACCATAGATTAAATCAAGCAAGTGTCAACAAAACACAAAGGTTTGTTGTGGCATGACATAAATACCGTCTCAGATTTCTGTTTGCATCGCTCTGGGTGTTGTTCATCCAGCCAACCTCCCGGTGTCAAATAAGGCATCGGTTAGTTGTTACAGAGCAGAAAAAAAAGTACTTTTGAAGAGGTAAAAAAGAAAGACAAAAGACGTGAGAAAGGATGAGGAGAGCGGCGAGCTGCATGAATGAGTGAATGAATGACCTCATCATTGCCTGGACCTGCAGTTCAGTGGGATTATGGGTAGACCCAGGGGAGCACAGATGAGTGATTGATTGGTGACGTGAGAGAAGCCCAAAGATCTGCGTTTCCTCCAAGACAAATGTATGACCACTTCACGTCTTATGTGTCGGGTTTATAGCTATCGGCTCATTTACATAAAATCAGATTAATAGGAATATCTTCACAGGTTTTGGAAACGTCCTTCACTGACCAACATTAATTCATAGACAACATTGCAACATATACAGCTGCAGACTTGACGTATTAAAAAAACACTTTAAAAATGATTTATAATTTAAGACTTGACAACTTATTATAAAGCGATCAGGCATTTATCATTCCGTTTGGCCTTTTACCAAATGGAAAGAACAAAGACCTGCCAACGGGATTTTTCACAACCTGGCAACCCAAAAGTTGCTCTCATCAATGGATAATCAATGATATAACATTAGTAAAATGATAGCCTATTAATGAACAGCGACTTCTGATGGAGTGGCAGCTTATCGTTGGTCTTGGTATGACCTGCAGGCTCGTTTCAAACCTCTCCTGTTTATCCAAACAGTTTTAAACAAAGGTTAACTGCAGTTTTTAACCACAAAATGCTTTACGCTTTCACATCTAATCGATTTTGTCACACTTTTTGAATGAATTTAGCCTTTTCTGTGATGTAGAAAAGAGTTGTTTGTTCTGTTTCTCTTGGAATGTGTTTTTTCTGTCTTTTATTCTGATACCAGGCACTTTGATGCCATCTTGGCCAGGTCACCATTGGAAAACTGATTTTTTTTTGTTTTTAACAATTTTTGTTTTTACTTGGCTAAATCAAATCCAGATAAGTAATTTGACATAACGGAGTACAAAGCTGATCAGACTGCATTCCCTGCCTGTTCTTCTGCTCCTAACTGACCACAAGTCACATTTCAGAGCAAGAAAAGGAAAATTCATGTTAGAATTTCCTTCACGTTTTCTTGTAAATGCTCACACCGGAAGATGTGAAGTAAACCTGCATCCTGACACATCCTCACTTTGCGCTGCAGGATACACTGAGGAGCTTCGTGTAATTGACGGTGATGTAACAGAAGCAGCAGCAGCTTTAAAAAAAAAAAAAAAAAAAATTTTTTTAAAAAAAGGGATCAGCTGAATCTATGAATGGTGCCTTTTGCTCTGCAGAGCCTCCAGCTCCAAAAAGATGTGATGACTTGAAATGCACCATTGATGTGTGTGTGTGTGTGTGTGTGTGTGTGTGTGTGTGTGTGTGTGTGTGTGTGTGTGTGTGTGTGTGTGTGTGTGTGTGTGTGTGTGTGTGTGAGAGAGAGAGAGAGAGAGAGAGACACACACACACACACACACGGAGGAAGTGAGAGAGAGAGAGATCACCCAGTAAACACACAGCTCCTGTGGCAGAGCTGTTCCGCTTCTATCATGCAGTGAACAGTTTCTCGCTGAGAGAAGAGCGAGTCGGACCAGCAGCCGGGTTTTTGTCGGGAGTTTGCGCCGCAGTGATGTTCCTGCACTCTTAGCGAGAGGAGCAGCAGACGGAGGGAGGGAAAGAAAGAAAGAAAGAAAGAAAAAAAAGAAAAGGACGCCGGTTTGTTGTTGTTCTCGTCGCCTCGTCCGCTGGACTGACATCGCATGGGGACATGAACAGTGTGGATCCAGCCTCCAACAAACTGTTGACTTTCAATCAACGGTAACAAACAAAAACAAACAAACAAAACAAGCAAGCAAACCCTGCTCATACCTGTGTGAATGCGTGTCGCCGCTCATCTGTTGAATGCATCTGCCGTCATCTCTGTCATATCCCTGCAGCACGCGCATATTTTAAGGAGCCCCGGGCAAAACTCGACGAAGCTGCAAACACCTGCTGCTCCCGCGTACAGGGCGCCGAGTGCCGTGTCGGATCGGCTAATTGTGTTTACAATAGTCCAGATTTCGGGTCGAGTTTTGCTACTTTACGCATGAATTGCATGGTTTAATCGATATTTTCCCATTCACACCCGGATGGCTGGCAAAATGCGCGCCACTGAATCCACGAGTCTCCAGTTTAACAGACAGCTTTTAATTCATGTCATTGAAGCTTTGTTGATAGTTTTCTAAAAAAAAAAATAAAAAAAATGCAAAGCCGTTGTTTTTCCCGCGGAGAAAAGACATGGCAGTATGTACACGGAAAAATATGAATAATTCATGCCATGCCTTTCAGTTGAAGGTAGCGGAGGTGCATGCAGCTCTGGCGGTAATGACCGCAACAGTCTGCCGGCCACCCTGACGGCAGGCATCTGGCTGAAAGTGAGCAGCCGAGTTCACATGTAGTCCAAGGTTGCCTCTGTGTAGCAGCTCATTTCCAGCTTCGTACTGTTGATGGGTCTGAAAATGCCCTCAGCTGCAGAGCTGGAGAGATTATACTGTGGAGTAAACGCATTGCACTGAGCTGCCAGTGTAGCAAAGGCTCCCATACTGCTACCAGAGATGAGTCCTGATATCTTCCCTCATCAAATGCTGTTATTTCCATGTTATGCTCTGCTGTTGTTGTGGCATTAATAGTTTTTTTTTTTTTTTTTTTTTTTTTTTCCCCCTCTCATTTTATGTAAGAATCATCTGCATCTTCATCCAGGTCCTCTAGTTTTTAAACATCACTGTTGCAAAATTACTTTCTGATTTTAGTACGAGTAATTCAGAGTCATAAAGCTGTATGAGGAGGTAGTATTTATACTGTGCATACTGTAGCTGTGTTGGTGCAAGTCTTGGTGCATGCATCAGTTGAGTGTAAGAAAAGCTGGTTTAAATCCTAAAATCATTTAAAGTTCCTAAGTTCAGTTATGGCACTTTTATTGAACATTTTGTACTGTAATTCTACATGTCTGTAGTATTTACAATGAATTACTGCAACTAACATATATTTTGAGGATGTGGATGCATGTGTATCATATTACGTTGGAAACTCTTCAAATCTGAGATCGTTTTCTGAATTTTGCACCAGCTGATGTGCCTTTATGCGCGCTCCAATGTCAGTCCTTTGTTTGGCATTGTCTCAACCTGTAATACTAGCAGGGGTATTCTTTCTTTCAGTCTCAAAAAAGAGCTACTTCCTGGAGTGTTTGAAGAGTTATGCAGTATGCAATGTGACAGGAGAAAAAAGACTTTTTCTTGAGCGGTGTTATGACGTTTATTATGATGGGTGATTTATACTTTACATTTCACTCTACTGCATGGAGCCTTTCACTGGCCACTATCCATTGTCTTGTGACAGAAACCACAATTTGTAACCTTTCCTCTACTCCATTACTGAGGGCAACAGATGAGTAATGAATATCCATTTTACCTCTTTCTGTTTCAGAGAGTTTTCTCTTTGGTCTGAGCTTTCAAAGTAATTTTTCTTTGGCAAACAGCCACTGGAAAGTGGATGTCTGCACCGCTTTAGTGCAGAGTTCAGTTTATGATGTCCAAACATATGGGCAGCTTTGAATGCAGGATAAAGGCAGACACCAGCTGCCCTAATGCTAAGATGTTTGGGACAAGTTTGTCAGCTGCAGTCGGATTTCCGACTCGCAGGGTAATTTTGTTGTTGCTTTGAATCTTTGTACGTACTGTACTTGAAATCTGCATATGTCATCCCCACTGCGTTGTGCTCCTGCAGCTCTGTTGACAGGTACATGGTCCTCATCTGGCTCAAGACACTTTTCTCTACCAGCTTGTTCCACCTCTTTAATAAGCATCAGCACAGCTTGAATGTTGTTTATCTATTCGGTCTGACAGAAATCACAACAGGCTACACCTGCTACATGTGATGAGATACCTCTCGTTTTAAAAGTGGAAAAGCTAAAATAGGGACAATTCATAATTTCCCGAGTACACAAGGACACATTTGTAGTCTAGAAACACTTTTTACCTCAGGTGTTATACGGCATGTACAGTTATACATGTGTGCTCAAAATGCACCAGTTGACTGGTTTGATGTGTGTACTGTTCTTGCCCTACCTTGAAAGACCAGTGGGGGGTAGAAATTGTTGTAATGATGTGCTATACAACTGGGGGTTGGCCAGGGTGTTTTATTTTGAAAACTGACTATGTTGTTCCCCTGTTTGACTTCCTGTCGGGCTGATTTGCTCTGCGCAGCTTGACATGAAGTCCGTCCCGAAATAGTCGCTTTTGGGATGCTGCTTACAGGCACCGTCGTGTGTCCGGTCAGAAAATTAAGCATTTACTAGAATGCCAGCGATCAGCTATGGTGGCCGTGTCGGAGCCACGGCTCTAGTGGAAAATAGCCTTTATGCACCGTGACGAGCGAGGTCGAAGAAGGTCATGTGATGAAAAAGAAAGAGTTGTAAAGTCCCTGTAGGGAGGAGGTCGAGGGTGGTTGGATGAGACAAACCCAGGACTTAAACCAAGGAAACTGTTTTTTAAGTCTTTGACAAAGCAAAAGTCAACGTGGATTTCTGCTAAGTAACGTAATATGTTTAACTTGCATAAAGTCCATGAGGGAGCTTTCATAAAAGTACCTATTTCAAGCCAAACCATGATCTTTTCGTAACAATAACCACGTGGTTTTTGGTACTTGGATGAAGTCACCATGTGGGTCTCCAAGAGAACCAGACGACTTCGATAAAACAACAGTATTTTACACCCTGTGAATGAGAACAGGTTGGTGTTTCAGCTCAAGCCCAAAAAAAAATCTCCCCTTAACCACAGCCACTTGAGAGCTGTCATCGATGGCACATGCAGTTCAAAGACAGAAATTATTACATCATATGTTTTCACTTATTCATCACCTTTCAGTTGAATCCCAACTCAAACGATCGTCCCATGACGACCATAAAGCATCGTTGGAAGCCCTAAACTCATGAATCCCAGATGAGCTTCACCAGTAGAGTGGTTTTCATCAGGAGGATGGGTGGAGTAATATCAATTAATCACCTCCCTCCGAGCTACAGTCCTCCTCATGACCTCCTTCTCGGAGGGAAAGTGAAGGGTAGGAAGCATGTTGACCTGGGTGCTGAGAGGCAAAGACGAGAGCACATAAAGGTGGAAGCTGTGATGGGGTGCATGTTGTGATGGAGCGCCACCCTCATCACCTCTGTGCAGATGAGGCAAGCATGAGGGAAGACGGCGAGTAAGGAAACAGTGATGGATACATCCTGTAGTACAGACGCACAAATGCGTCATTTAAGCCTGAGTGTGCATTATGTATTAAACGGCTCCACTCCTCTGCGGAGACACAGAAACCTGACCAGGGTGGGAAGAGTCAGGGGGAGATGGAAGCGCAGTGGGGGATGTGGGCCAGAGAGATGGAGGGAGCAGAAAGCATGGAGGTCACATCGCCACTTTGACTATCATACACATACATGTGTGGTATACAAAATATGTAAGGAATATAGATTATAGAGTCCCACCATGAATACAGACAGGTATGGTTTACAACTCGCTGACATTATTTTATAGATTGTTGGAGCCCAAAAAATGGAGTTGATGCCTGGTAGGCTGTGACTCTGCTGATGGTAGAGCACGCTGCCTACTAATTGTAATGTTGCCGGTTCAATTTCAGTTCTGCCTGTCAACGTGGCAAAGTGTCCTGTGGCAAGGCTCTAAACCCTGAGTGGCTCCTGATTACAGTCGAGCACCTTGCATGGCTAGTGCTTTGTAAACCGCTAAGCTCAAAAGGTGTTATATAAGTGCAAGTCTTTTAGCTAACGAGGTATAATTAAGACAAAATAATGTAATTTTGGGGGTAATTGTGTTTTTGGGAGGCGGTTATATACTTTCTTCATGTGGAAACTGAATGGCCATTAATGAAGTGGTTTTAACCACATGCAATATTACTGCACGTTTTCCCATTTTGAGGACAAACTCGGGTCTTTTTGCACCGACGACATGATGAAGCTGAATGTATTCGCCTTGTGCCCTTTGTCTCATTTTGTTTTGTGGTGTGTGTGTGTGAGGAAGCTCCGTCTCCGATCGTGGCGTTTACTATAGCGATCATTACAGTAATGGCTGAAACACTCGGGATTAATTTTAAGATTAAGAAACAGCCTTTTACTCGATGCACATAAATGATGTTTACTTGTGTTAACATTATTTCAAGTATCAAAAGAAAAGACATAATTTAAAGTTTAGTTCTTTTAAGTAATGGATACATTAATTTTAAAATCACCACCAAAACACGTGAGAAAAATCTGGGTCTGTCCAAAGGGCTGTGTTTTATCTCGTTTAACTTACAAAAATTACAATCTGTCTTTTTGATGAGATTCAGACTTATTTCTTCATTCATGGCTTCGTCTCTAATAGGATTTAACCAGATTCTTACGACATTTCGCTTTCCAAAGAAACAAAATACTCTGAAATGAAAGCTCTGAGAACGCTGCCTGCCACGTACAGACAAATTAATTGATCGTTTTACGCCCAGCTTGTTCTTTCTGTTTAATTCATCCGTAAAATTTGAGGTTTTTTACAATGCCACCAAATGATTCTTCTACGTGGACAAGGGCGGATCAATAGTAACATGATCGTCATGACTGAGGATAAGCTGTGATAAATGGGCTGTTCAGAGATAATGTGGGCCAACTACGGACATCAGTCTCGAAGTTCTTGTTGGGTCTTTGTGCTGCAAACAGATGTCATGTGAAGCCGGCTGTGAGGGGCACCTTCAGCTCACATGAGTCTAACTTGATCATATCATACTGCTGAAATTTAGAAGCACAAAAAAGACTTGAGTGACTGACCAGGTTTTTCATTTAGATGCTATCAAAGATCAAGGAAGGTTCTTGCTCACTGGATTAGCAAAAGTATTCTAAGGAAAGAAACACACAATTGATTGATCGAGTTAAATGATAAGATCCATATGAGTCTCATGTCTGGGAGTTAATTAGCTTAGCATGATGACTCAAAACAGCTAGTCTGGCTTTGTCCGAATGCAAGATATCTGCTTACGAACGATCCTAAAGTTGTCAAATTAGCATCTTATATCTCTTTTGTTTACAAAAAATATGCCATGTTAAACTTTGCAGTTAGCCAGTTCCTTTTATTTCCAGCCTTTACGCTATGCTAAGCTAAATGACTGCTGCTTTTAGCTGTGCAGCTAATTTCAGACAGGATATTTGAGTTGATCATTTTATCAAAGTTTAGTTTTATAAAATGTCAAATTATTGCCTTACTTAATACTAAAGCTAACTTTATTGAAATCTAAAAAGTAGCGTAGTTGGATTTTTCAAAAAGGAAAACTCATTATTTATGTTCCTCATGTGCGGTCATAGACTGTATATATAAGTGGACGTAGCCTCTGGCTCTGAAGCCAAAATGTGAAGTCAATACATTTTTTCCACAATTATGTGGGTGTTATTAGCTTCTCAGTAGTTTTCTACAAAATAGGCCTTAAAACGGCCGTGTTTATGGGGGCGTGTCTGTTTGATTGACAGGCCCGTGGTGCAGTCAGGTTTCCGCTATCAGTGGGCGGGGAATAATTTCCTCTCGGGTTCCTAATCAAATCTGCCGTTCGCTCCTCCCCAGCTCGCCCAAATATGGTCACATCTGGCTTCAACATGGCAAGATGGCGACGAACCAATGAGTGACATCATAACCTGTTGTCGCTTGGTGCGTGTGCTGCTTTCTTTTAATGTATTTGTGACTGTATCTACTCTGCGTGTGCCATTTGGCCACTTGACCAGCAGTCCGCTCTCCCGACCAGTCCCCATCTATCACTCGAGCTTAATTTAATCAGGATCCACGTCTCAATCAGAACTGGGTTGGCCGCCGCCGCTCCCCATGCCACCGGGGGCCCCGCCACAGCGACAGGAAGGAGTCCGAGAAAGACAGAAAGAAAAGAAAGGAAGACCAGTGTGAATAAAGCGTCCGTTGATCAAGAAGACAGAGTGAGATTACTGAGATAAAGAGACGGGAGGAAAGCAGATGCAGCCACTTCCACTTGTGTATGAGTGACGTAACTTTATGTATGTGCTGTGTATGTGGTGTGGTGGAGGGCCAACGGGCCACGTGTCTGACCGTGCCTTTTTCTGTTCCAGCTCTGCCTCGGAGGACTTGGGCTGCAGGCGTGGAGACTTCAGCAGGAAACACTATGGTTCGGTCGAGCTGGTGAGTCCCACCCACAACGCACTCATTTGCTCGCTGCTCTCTTTGTGTCTCAGCGTGAGTGTGTCCTCATCCTCTCTCTCCTCTCTCTCCTCATCCTCCTCATTGATTCTTCTCCTGATGATCTCCCCCTCCCGCTCTTTGTCTCTCTCTTTCTCTCGCTGCCTTCCCCTCTTTTCTGTTGGCATGGATGGACAACAGAAGGGGGGAGGGGGGGTTTGACTGATGAGTCATGACGTACTGGGTGTGGTCCGGCGATGTGCTCTGCCAGCGTGGCTCACAATGGGCGCTCCGCTCGCTGCCGAGCCTCCAAACTTCATTTGTTTTGTTTTGACGCTGCTGGTGTAAAGACAGTGTGTGTCTTCGTGGTTGATTACTAAGCTGTTGAGTCATTGTTGTTGAGGAGAAGTGTGTGTGTGTGTAAGCTGAGTCTGTACACCCCGATAGCCCAGAGGGACAGGAAGTCCTCGGGTTGTCATGCTGCGATCGTACTTCCTACCAGGACATATTGTGGGTTCGTACATGAGTGCCGCGTAACACGTGTGCAACAGATTAGTGCTGAGGAGAAACCACACGCTGAATATCGGCACCAGCAGACTGACACTACACACAGTGCTGCTGTGCGAAGGTGTGAGTTGGAGAAAGAGGAAGTGAGGGAGCAGGATCCAGTGTGTGAAGCAGGATGAGGTCACTAATAGCTTCAATATTCAAAGAACGATTTGAGGCGTCGGTTCCTTTTTTGCATTCAACATGTGCAGCGTTCGATCTGATCAACGGCGTCCTCTCGTCTTTTTTAAAATTTTATTTTTTTATCTCTGCTGCACCTAGAAATTTATATTTTTTTCTATGTGTGGCGAGCTGGAAGGTCTTCTGTGATCCATCATGTTGGATTAAGTATTAGATACGAAGACATAATATATTAGTATATGACTATAATCGGTGAAAAGATTGCAAAAACAATGTAAACACCTCAAGTTTGAGGCTAGAGACAACGGGTCCTTTTGTCTTTATAGATGGCTGTCACTAATAATTAATTTTCATCTATTAGGTAGGTAGGTATTTATTAATTTTTTCGCTACAGCAGCATACATACAGAAGCAATAAGACAATAATAGAAACAATAGAATAAAATAATAGAATATAATAATATAATAATAGAAAAGCAATAAATTACAGATTTATGAGTGGCTATATACATAAAATGTATCATAATAGTAAATATAGCCCATAACACCTTATCAGAGCCCAGTTTAAACCTGAAAGATATTTAATTTCCAATAACATGAAACGGAGAAAAGCTGCAAATCCTCATATTTAGGATGCTGGAACCCATAAATGTTTTAACTTGCTCCATGCTCAATGTTTTCATAAATGTATTAACTTATTAATTTAACCACTATCAGAATTGTGGTTGACTCATTCCTTCAAAGAATGTAGCTTCCCGGGCCTTGTTAGCAATGATGGTCTAATATGTGAAAGAAAGGTGGATGTTATGTGATGTTAGTGCCAGAAAACCTTTTACAGAAGAGGTTAGGCTGGATGTTCATAACCACTCTGCCTTCAACAGTTAAGATTATTGTCTTTTGAAATGTGACCAGAATCTTTTCCCAGCCTTAATCCAAATATTTTGTGGTAAAGTCAATATATTATTAACTTTAATCCTCATCGAACGGTTACCGCTGTAGTGGCAGATCAGTAATGCTAATTTCTTGATCACAGTTTTGGAAAGCAGTGATGAACGACATCCTGCTAATAAGAACGGATCAGGAGGTTTGCTTAGTTTATCATAAAGACCGGAGGCAGGAGGAAGCAAGCCGGCCTGGCTCAGTTCTCCCACCAGCACCTGTAAGATCACGAATCAACACAGACAGTGATGCAAAACCAAAACGATAAGATTAATTTTGCCGTGCGTTGACTTCCTGGAGTCTTCACTGGTTGCCTGGAAACCTCACGGTGACAAAGCCGGTGCCAGTTCAGCTCTATCACCCTCCTGTCAGTCTGAATGCTAAGCTAAGCTAATTCGTTGGTGGCATATCTACTGTACTCGGTGTGATGTCAATCTTTTCATCAGACACTCGGCAAGAAAGCAAATATGTTTAATTCGCAACTTTTCCTTAAATATGACAAGAACTTTCTTGCTTTGTGCATTTTTTTTAGTTTGGACATTTACCGTTTACATTTACCGCAACAGAACCACTAACGACTTCCTCTACAAGCTGAGTAGTTTAAATCAGACAACAAGCGACATTATAGGTGCCTTGATGTTGGCTAGATAGTTAGCTCATTCAGAGCTACTATTTGAGTCTCTTTAAGTGTACATGTAGAAGTTTTAGTCTAGGGTAAGAATCAAAAACATACGGGAAAGGATTGTTTTTAAGACACAGCAGCTCCTGATGGGATAATTGGTTTTGTGGTACATTTTAATAGAAGATGAAGTGGATAGTGGAAAATTAACGACAGGGCCCGATAAACCCGGGTTGATCTTCAGGAACAACCTCGGGGAGGATAACCACATGTTGCCAAGCTTGCATTTTATCTCCGGTCCTTGACCCTGCAGTGAAATTAAGTCTTTGTTTTGCTGTGGGAGAATAAATACGATTGCTTATGTGCACGTACGAGGGAAAGTGTTTTTGTCCAGTCTGGCGCTCACGCTGTTTAAGGCGGGACGTCTCCGGGGGAAGCTTGTGCAAAGGTCGGGAAAGAGTCGGTGGAAATTCTGGTCTCGATGCCTTTTAGCCCACAAACAGCTCCTTGTGTTGACAGTGCCGGATGTGTGTGTCCTGTCTGGTATGGTGTAGGCATGATATTAGCACCTGACATTTCCTGAGAAGAATCGTTAAATTGTCCTCACATTTCTGAAGTGGGATTTTTTTGTTTTGTTTTTTGTTTGCTTTCTCTTTCTGGAATCTTTTCGTCTGAGGTGCTTCGGTCCACGTCTACCAGTCTGTCACTGCAGCGGAGCAGATGACGCTCTGGCTTCATCCGTGGTGTGAGATCGACATGGGCTGAGCTGCTTCCAGCAAAGACGACAGTGTTGAGGTCAAAGCTCTCCGCAGACTTTTACCGCTGTGGCTGTCGGTACACCTATTTGTGTCGTGCGTGAGTTTTCGACTGGGTAGTTTTGTCTGAAATCGCACACAGCTGTTCTGCACGCAGCGGAAATAACGGGAACATTTGAATGCATCACCTGTCAACATGTCTTCTGTCATTGTTTACCTAAAAATGTTTCACACACACAATAAACATGGAAAAAACTGCTATGCAACAGAATTATTGTGATGCTTGGTGAAAAATATACACTACTGTGTGGACGTGTTCAACTTGTGTTCGACAACAGCTGCCGTTTCCTTGGCTGCTGCAAAATAGGTCAGTGGTCCCTCTCTTTCCGCTGTGTGAACATGATGGCGACCATTAAGGGTGAGAAGTGTCCATCATTTCACACTCAATTTGCGGACGAGTATAAAGGGAACAATCAGGTACTTATAGTGTAAGGAATGTTCCCATGCTTGACAGTGTGAACACACTTTGCACTTTAAGTACTTTGCAAAAGTTAAGTGCACATTTGGAGACACAGGGGCAGAGTGTTAGTTTGTGCTTCACCTGCACTCACACTTGTTTAGCTTAGCAAAGAAGGATGAAGGTTAGCCTGTTACCAGCTGAAACTGATGCTAATTTGGGAAAGAACCAGTATTCATTTGTTTGTTTGGAAAATGTGTTTTCAGTGACTCCAGGTGTTTGAAGCTTTGCTCCTCCAGGCTAAACCTAAAATGCTCAGCTCTCCTTTACAGCTGAATGCTGCACTAACGTGACAGGAAAAGGCAGATTTATGAACCCAGCTGCCCTTTTATGAAGCTGCCACGACGACCTGCAAAGAGAATTTACTCTTAGATTTACTTTTAGTCTCAAAATTTCCAAGCACGGCTCCCTAAAGGAATGTTTGAAAAGCCACCAAGATATTTCCTAACAATATTTTTCTTGTTCTACTAAATCATTTAAATATTTTGTTTTATGTTCTGTAATCTTTATTTCTCGACACGATAGTCTAAATGTTCTGACTGCGTGATATTTCCAGACTGTCAGTTTATCGTTCAATTAAAAATACTAAATCCTTTCAGTTTTATTTTCATTGAGTAATTTGTCCCTAAAATGTGTCGTATGGAAAGGAAATTAGTTTGAAAATTGTGCTGCCAGTCTGTCAATCATAATTTATGAGAGAAACACAGAAAAATAAGACAAGCGCTCTCACTAGCAAGTGTCACGCCAATGTAAACTTTACACAGCTACATGTACCAAAATACATATGTATTTACACATGATACATATTATATATTACATTTAATATATTTATACCTCTAAATATCCTAGAATGTCTCTGTGTGCCATTTTTGTGTAGAAATAGTTTTACATTTATTTATATTTTTGTCTTAAAAGCATTAAATTATAATCTTCATTTGTCTCCACATGCTAAATGGGAAACAGTAGACACTCCACATAAAACAGTAGTTTGTATCACTTTATATTCAAAAGAAGTATTTTAGTAAACAGAGTTAATGACCACTGTGTGACCCTTTTTCCTGCTGTGCAGAAGAGTTGAAGTGACCTCAGTATGTACCTCGCTGTTATGCCTCCAAATCACTTCACTGTTTGTGTTGTCTGTTTTCTGAACATGACATTGACTGCAGTCTGTTCCACTGCTTTAAAGAGCATGTTTTTGAGCGTCTCGACATAACTGGGAGATAATGACTCCAAGCGGGGTCTCCCTAATAAGAGAGACCGGCATAAGCAGAGCCGTGACTCACCTTGCCACTCGGTCTGTTTTATTTCTGGCATCGCGGCGGCGGTGGCAGTAGGAACCTCGACAATGTACCGATATGATTCGCTTTAGTCCATGTACACACTTCTGACATTATAGAGCTGTGTAGGATCCGGATACATTTCAGCAGGCTTATGAAGTCAAAACTCTGTTCTGAATACATTTGATAATAAAACGTGTACTTTATGATGAAATAAAGGACTTTTTTTTTTTTCCCAAATACAAATGCACTTGAGATGACTGGAAACTTTGAGCTTGTGGTGGAACTGCAGAAAGGTTAACTCGATTACCAGAGTCATTAAAATGTATCCTCAAACTTTTAAGTGGGGGTGTGTGTGGTTGTCTTATTAGGTGCCAGAGGGCCTGTTTGTTACATAGAAAAAATAGTAAACAAAGTAGGAAGTTTAATTCAATAACTACACCAAAGAAGAAAATCAATATCCTGCTGATGCACGCACGCACACACACACACACACACACACACACACACACACACACACACACACACACACACACACACACACACACACACACACACACACACACACACAAACACTGGCTGTTTGGCCCGTATTACTTGCCCCAATCACTGTAGTCAACACAAGTGATGTTCCTGTTATCCTTTGTGCCAACACACTCTCTGAGACCTATATTTTGTAAATGCTTGTCCCCACAAGTCAGCAAAAAATACTTAATGATGTCATCTGCGTTGATAGAAAACACAACAAACTCCCACTCCATCATGCCTCTTCAACAGTGACAAACTCCACAGTTTACTTTAAAAAAAAAAAAAAAAAAAACGTAATAAAAATCCGTTTCATCCTGACACGACAACTTGGAAAGGGTGGCAATGTTTTTAAAGTGTCTTTATTTGAGGCCCGGAGATGAAGGTGGTGATGATGAGGTTGAAGCTATGTTGTATAACACACAGGAAAAAAACCCAAAAAAAACAAAGGTTGGCGGTGTTGAGGATGAAACCCTTCGGACAAACAGTCTCATGTTGATTGTTACTGTGGTTGGACATGCGTGTTTGTCTCGGCTCCGTGCTGTTTGGTGTGCCGCAGTGCACAGCAATGAATGCGACTGAGACTACTGTCAGAAATGGTGTGTGTGTGTGTGTGTGGGGGGGGGGGTGTCTGTCTGTGTGTCTGTGTCTGTGTGTCTGTGTGTGTGTGAGAGAGTGAGACACTGTGTTGAGAAGTTAGCTGTCAGTCTTGCACAGCGACTGGTGAGCAGACGGCTCCACTCCCACCTGCCTACCAGTGTTACTGTCACTGCCTCAGAGGCCTTTGACTGCACTGTCACATTGAATTTATTCCCACTCTGAGTGTGTGCGTCACACTGTGTGTGTGTGTGTGACTGCATCTGCTTGTTTGTTTATTAACTATATAACTTTAGCTGAACAGCGGCCTCCGTGGCCACAAATGATAATTACAAGATGATAGCAAACTGACACATTTTATTCTTGCTTTATTTTTGTCATGCAGGCATTGAAAGGTTTATGTGTAACATTAGCAGAACTTGTATCGTCTCAGTTATAGCAGCAACATGCCAATAATGTTGCTAACTAATCTCACTTAGCTAGCTCTGCTTGTTTCTTGTTTGTTGGGCGGCGCTAATAGGATGCAGAGATAGCGCTTTTGTTTTGGTGGAAGATTTGGATGTTTAGATGCGAGCCCTGGCAATAGATTGGTTAAATTCACACATCAGCCCAAAAACAAGCCAATCAATCAGTTATTATCTTCTTTTGCTCATTGTTAAAACAGACAGATGTGATAATGGCTTTCTGAAATGTCAAAACTTAGGAGTTCATCCTCATGAGTCATAACTGGAGCCACTGAGTTGGTGGTATTCATCACTTACATGCAAACTTTTTTGCAAACTGACAAACTCCAGAATAAATGAGGTCACTTTTTGAAATGATCAGAGCATTTTCTGAGAGACTACCTGTGCAGAAACACTCGTCTTATTTTGGTTTCCGTACTCGGAGTCAGTTGAGTTTTTTTCAGTCGCAGCTCTATTGTTTGTGTTTATAACACTTTCCTGCAGCTGCAGGATCCAGTCACAGCTTGACTACAGCTTGGTGGAAACCAGAGCCTGTTGTTACTCCTCTGAGGCTTCTTTGATTTGTTTTCTTATTTTTCTGACAATTACTCTCGTTTAGATGCAGCCATTTTGTCACCTTCCCCTGCGTGCTTCATACAAGATTTCAGAAATAAAACAATTCTTGTCAAATTTTTCAGTCTCATTTGAAAGTAATTGATATTTTTAAAAAGCCTGCGACTTAATCAGCCTCTTTTAGAAATAATTTGAAGTTTGTGTCACAGTGAGTGCTTATCCAAACATGCCTATTTAAATTTATTAAACCCCCTCCCTCTTACTCTTGTCTCCCCATCTGTCCCCCCTCTTCCTATTTTCTCTGACACATAACTAATCATCTATTAAAGCAGCTGATGCATGGCGCTCTGCCGCTGAGCTCTGTGATCCAGGGCTTCACTGCAGCATCTGCCCACTCCTGAGGGCCCTCAAAGCTGCTGCACCCATCAGCAGGGCTCTCGGGTGGGTGGCCCGATGTCTTCAGTCCCTGTCATTAGATTAGTCATCACCCGTGTTGCTCGATTACAAATGTACGTACTCATGTCCCATTCTCGTGATTGCCATATCTCAGGAACTCCTTGAGGGACTCTCTTTTTTTTTTTAGCACGAATGTTAATTTAGTACAGAGGACGAACTGATTGGATTTAGAAGGTCAAAAGTCACCTCACAAAACACATTTTATGGCCATAACTCCAGACTTCATGCGCTAACTGGCAAATTTTCACATAAAAGTCTATCAATTCTTTGGAGCAAGGTCCATGTTTGAAGCAATGTCTGCTGTCATCGCTGCAACTTTGTGCTTAACAAAATCAGCTTTATTGGAAAAATTACTTAAGTTTTCACCATTTGACTCTGGACAGATATAACTGTAAACTGCAACTTGACCATAAGCCAGTGATTGTAGTTCTTTTTGTTAACAACTTCAACAAATGACCCAAACCAACAATTAAATGATACCAACAAGACCAGTCTGTCTACCCGCAGCCTGATATAGCTTATTTCTGTGCCAAAGAGCTCCATTGTTGTTATAAAATTTGTTTTTAAAATTTCTAAAAACACAATGGACATCTGTGGCACAGATGAATCTGGCTTTGACTACAGAGTCAATATTTGTTAGAAGGATCAGTTCATTCAGGATCCGGAAAGAGGAGATCTGGATATTACTGCATGGTTCAGATCATCTGTTTCCAGATCCTGCCTCTCTGGTTGTAACTGTTGGGGTTTAAGCTTTAGCTTCAGGAGGGAAAAACTACCTTTTAACACAAAGAAACCAGACAGAACCAGGTTCAGAGGTGGGCGGCCATCTGCCTCGACCGATTGAGATGAGGGGAGAGCAGAGAGAGAAAAGAACAGCAGAGAGAGACTACAAACAGTAAACATTAGCGAGTTGTCTGGGACAGTAACCGCAGATCAGAAACATGAATCTCTGGAGCCAGAGATACATGCACAAAAAGCACAAAGCTAGAGTGGTGAGAGAGAGGTATAAAGTTAAGGGACATAAATGGATGGAGGCCGATAGCAGCGACCTGAGTCATCTGAATCTCCTGTAAGAAATCATAAAACTGATTTATTAGCTGGTGGTGATTTGACCACTAAAATCTTATAATCCACCCATCAATAAAACATGATCAGGAAGACGAGATAGAAAAGTTTTGGAAAAGACGGTGAGAAGCATTTTGTATCTCTTTCCCACACTTCACTTCCTTCTCTAAATTCAGCTACAATATTTTTATTCTGGATCGTCTGAGTCACTGGACAGTCTGTGTGAAACACTGAGATATTTATGCCTATACATCTCTCAGATTCTGTTGTGTACCAGCACAACATGCAACGATAACTCCAACCTACCAATGTTTAATGCACACAGTCCTATAGCATAGAGTATTTCATATATATCATTTCCAATGCGTCTTTTGTACTGATGGGAGTGTTTCGTACAGATCTGAGTCTTAGAAGTGCTTCATTTGTGAGTTCTGTTATGGAACATTTTCTATGGGACAAATGAATGGGACTTTTACTTCCAGAGGCGCCTAAAGTAGCCCATCCCACTTTGCATCTGTGAAGCACAACATAGAGATTTCATGGAGATGTCTTAAGTCAATGGAGACTAAGAAGATGGGAAAAAGAAGAGCATGTGTTTTCGTGATTCCTTCGATTCTTCCCTTTTAGTCTGTTTAACGTTCCCCTTTTTCTTTATTCCTCTTTGTTTTCCAGATTTTTCTCCCATCCTCTCTTCCTCAACTCTTCATCTGCTTCTTAATTTCCTCCTTGTCGCTTTTTCATATCTCCTCTCAGACTCTGCACCTGCCTCTCTTCTTCCTCCCTCCTCACCCTCTTCCACTTCCTCTCCTGTTCTGCCTTCTTTGAGGTTTGTGAGTGTGCATGCGAAGGACCACTGATGAGATAAATTATCTATCAGCAGTCACAAAAGTATTGATTTAATACCCTTGACACACACACACACACACACACACACACACACACACACACACACACACACACACACACACACACACACACACACACACACACACACACACACACACCTCCCTCTGCAGTGTAGCGCTCCTTTGTCCCGTGGGCCTTGGGGAAATCAGAGGCTCTATGAGTACGCCGTGAGCTCGATTGTGTTTGTGAAATGTTCAAGTCATGCCCTAAAATGGTAACTGTTTGAGTGTGTGTGCAGAGGAGAGTGTGAGCTTGCGCCGTCTGTGAAGCCTCTGCCCTTTTCCCCTGGGCTTACGCATCCTGGAGACGGCTATTATTCTTGTATCATTCGGCTTTTTGTTGTCATCACACATCGCTCTTTGCCTCCCTTCCCCATTGGCCTCATCCTTCATCCTGCCCCTCTCTCTATATATGTTGGGGTGTCTCTTTTTTTTTTTTTTTTTTTTCCTCCACCCCATATTACTCCACTGTAGTGGCAAGGTGGTTTATGGGTTGTTTGTTAAACCGTAGAAGCATAACGGCTCCCCCTTCTCCACTGTTACCTCTCGTCTGCCTCCCTCCCGCCTCCCCGCCCAGGGGGAATCGTTGGAGTGCAGCTTTTCCTTCTTTGCCACTCTTCTGTTGCATGATTTAGAAGCAGTGGCTGTGTGATGCATATGTGTGTGTGTGTGTGTGTGTGTGTGTGTGTGCGCTTAGACAAACACACACTCACAGACTCCCCGGAGAGCTTAATCTCGCCTTTCTCCTGACATTTTTCATTCTTTCACCTCAAAAAACAGCAGAAAGCCTATTCACACACTGCAGCACAAACACTTACCTAAACGCACATTTAATACTGAAAGCGTTTTCTTTCTCGCATGCAGCCGCACACACACACACACACACACACACACACACACACACACACACACACACACACACACACACACTAGGGAGGCAGTGCATTGCTCTGTCTGAATGCTGCATTGGTTTCCCCTCCATTATCCTGCGATTGGACAGTTAATGTTGCAGGAGGCAGGAGAAATGGAGGGAGATGGAGGCCTCCAGCTTCGACATTTACTTTCCATTTTCTGCACACAAACACGGATTTTACCGGAGTAGCAAAGCTCATTCACTCGCACATAAACGCAGGCACATACACCGCCACGCTTGGAAACATGCAGAAAATATATTTGCTTCCAGGCCTATTAATGTGCAGACGAAAGGAGGGAGCGCATTATTTTCTGCGGCATCTCTTAAAACACAGCCAATTATTGCACAGAAACCTCCTGTTGTTTATCAGAGCTTCACACCTGCAGTAAATACGCTTGGCTCTCTATCTGTTGGATTTTATTATCTCATTATATACAGTGCACCGTAGGGAGCGAATGCAGCCAGTGCTTCCCTTGTGTGCACATTAGGGGCGGGTGAAATCAGCGATATATTGAATATTTATTGATGTTTTTCATCACAATATTCTTCAGTTGAAAACACACCTTGATGTCGGTATAACACCTTTTGTTTTGTTACGCTTTTGCTTGGAATCACAGATTCAGGTAAAGACATTTTTCACATTAAAAAAAAACTGTCCGAAAATACGTCGTATACATGTGCGCCACTATGTTGTTTCTTTCTTTGCATTTTTCTTGGCGTTACAGTTGACAAACTCGAATGTAGTTCTCATCGGAGTAAGGATTGAGGAACAGTTTTTAACTTAAAAGCTGCCTCTGCTCCAATCATAACCCCACTAATACGACTGCAGGTAATAGCTGACCTGTCGAGTCACCAAATAAACACCTTCTGAGTTGTAGTTTTTTTTAAACCTGCAGTACGGTTAACCATTTGCGTTTCCTCACCCTTTTACTATTAATATGTTTCATTTCCTCTTTCACAGATATGAAATGAGTTATGTTTCGTCTTTGTTTTGCCTCTTTGACTGGGCGCCCTGTAATACCTTATGATCGAGGGTAAATACTGATTTGGCTGATGCACAAAGATTTAGTTGGCCATTCACATGTGAAATGTTAAGGTTTATTTATTTAGGTTGTTCGGTTACTTGAAGAAAGTTCAAAGGGGGAGAAATACTTCAGGATTTACTTTAACCTTGGAGCATTTCATTTTTGTCCTTTTGTATAAGGTGTACTATTATTTCAACTAGCAGCAGATAACGTTGTAACCGATAGAGGGTCTTTTTAGCGTGACATGCAAATAAAAACTTCGTAACTATTTATTTACGTCACAGCGTTCCTCCTCCAAACCCAACTTCAGCCAAGCTAAGGTTGCAAAATTTCATTAAAGAGCTTTGCACCAGTCCCCCAGCTACAGTACTGCATATCAGATTTAATTTAGCTCGAACAATAAAGTCAGAGTGACAGTTATTAATGATTTTATTCAGGATGTAAAGCGCTCGCCTTTTATCCTCACTTACCCACAGGAATGTTTTGAATGGACTTTAACCCTTCGTCTCTCTCTCTCTCTCTCTCTGCATGATAAGTGCTCCCTCATCACTCTTCTTTGTCAGTGTACTGTCTGACATGATCTAATGAGCTGCTGAATGGGGTGCACCACCCACTTTCCAAACTGAAAAACATTGTGCCCTCCTTAGTTTTGCACGGGCTCTCTCAAGCCATTCAGAACATCGTTTTAGTTATTAGTTTATCATGATGCCTCTGAGGTAATGAGTATGTTTCTGTGCACATTAGTGTCGTGGTTTTAAACATATTCTGGATATGTCTTTAACATGAAAAATTTAAAACTTGGTTTTCAATACAGAATGCTTTCTCTGATTTATATCATTGTAAACTGAACATCTTTCAACTTTAGGACAGCTTTTCAGATAATTCAAGACAGTTGAAGACATCACTTTGGATGTTTTATGGGTTAAACAATCAATCGAAAAAACAATTGGCACATTAATGAAAATAATTGTTTAATTTTATTGTGGAGGAAATAAATTACACTCAGACTTCAGCTTTCTGTGTTCAGTCCTTCTCTCTTAGGAGCATGTTTTCCATCATCTCTTTTCTTGGCTTCTCCAGACCAGTTCAGGCCATCTGGACATATCCCAGTGTGCACAGGGATAAACTGCCATGCCAGAGCTCTTCTTTTTTTTTTTTTTACTTTTTTTTTTTTTAAAACACATTGGCAGAGCGGAGACCTCTGTTGGCGAGGGGAGCAAAACAGAGCACGACACTCAAGAGGGTCAAAGAGCGAAGGGCAAAGATGCAGAGGAAAAAAAAGAGGCAGGGGGAGGAGAAACAGAAGCAAGGGAGGAGATAGTCTTTGGTCCGTTGCCTGGCAACAAAACATCATTCATTGGGATGGCGTTGAGGGGTTAAGAAGGAAATGGGGACGTGAAGAGAATAGATTGAAGGGGGCTTTTCGGATGGTGAAGAGCAGCAACACTGACTGACTAAACATTTGACCGATTGCTGTTGAGCTATCAATGAAACGTATTGATCTTTAATTATTCACAAACATGTTAGACGTTTTGTTTTATAATTGGATCAGATGGACAGACACATAAACCCAATAGAAATGATTTGCAAGTATTGTAATTTAATTTGCCGCATGTATTTCTCATAAGTCTGGCAAAGAAAATTGAAAAGAATAGTTGGATATTTTGGAAATAATGTAAATTAGCTTTGTTGCTATGAGAAGATAAATACCACTGCCTGTCCATTAAATATGAAGATGCAGCTATGGTTAGCTTATCTTAGCATAAAACAGTGGAAAACAGTTAACCTGGCTCTGTCCAAAAACAATAAAATTAACATATTTTTGTTGTTGTCGTTTGTTTAATCTGCACAAAACCAGACATATCAAAATGATAAATTGTGGATTTACGGGGATTTTAGGAACTTCAGTGCTCCTGGCTGGTCACATAATACCTTAAAAAGTATTTTGTGATGACACAGATGTGGACTTTCTGACCAGAAAGATAAAAGGCTGGTGATACCAACATTTAAATCATGTTTCCAAAGACCGTACTAAGAGAAGAACAGGGCTGTCGAAATGTTCAATTTCAAAACTGCAAAAACGTTGACTTGATTATGGCTACAAATAAAAATGGAAGTAATAAATAATATTTTGAGGGTAACACGAATGTCTGCACAGAACTTCGTCGCAATTCATCCGATAATCGTTCAGCTGTTTCGGTGCACTTCGTTGGCTTGATTTACTGACGGCTGCTGTTCGCATGGCAAATGTGAATGTTCTGACTTTTCTCTGAAGGTTTGCATCGTAAACACGACGTCACTGTCTCAGAGTAACAACATCAGAGTTTACAAAGCCACCACATGAAGCTCATGTAACTCTCAGCGGGAAAGTGAAGAGGCGTTCAATATTTCCCAAGATGAAGAACCATTTCTGTAAGTCGTATGTTACACAGGATACGTTGTGTTCTCGTCCTCTGCCCTGTCTTGTTTCACTCTCTACCATTAACTGTCCCATCTTGCTCTCCTAACGTCTCCTCTCCAGCACCGTAGCAGAGAGGTGAGTCAGCAGGACGCAGATAATTGGGCCGATAAGTAGAGGGTTGGCATATGGAAGTGAAAAAAGAAAATAGAGAATAAAAACTTCTTCTTTTTTTTTTTTACAGCTAATTGAGGTTATTGCAGAGATGTGAATAATTATTGATGATTAAAGAAGTGTGGAGATGTTGGTTATTTATTCAAGAGAAAGGGCTGCTCATATGTTTGCAGCAGGACTCATGCTGCTGCGGTCACATGGAAGTGATGTGTCGGCCGCGGTTCCTCTTTTTGTCTGTGAACACAGCCAGCCCTAATGTATTTATGACCTGCTTATTACTGTCTGCCACAAGTCATGGTTTATCAGATGCCTAATATTAAACCCGTCTCCCCTCTCTGACTCTCTCTGTCTCCCTCTCAGCTGATCTCCAGTGACGCAGATGGGGCCATTCAGAGGGCAGGACGCTTCAGGGTGGAGAACGGCTCGTCAGATGAGGTACAGAGAAAACACTTCTGTGCGCAAACGCAGCCCGCCTGTCCACTCGTCATTATCTGGCTCTCACGAACATGTGATGAGCAGCCAAAAACAATAAGTAGTAAATGATGTAGGAGGTTCTTGTTCCAATTTTTTAGTGTAAAAAAAAAAAAATGAAAGACCAGAAAATCTAAATATGTAAAATGCTGATGGGCAGACATCTATCAGTGATGACATATTCATGTTAAATCCACGAACAGTATCTTTAAATCATACTTAGACCAGCGATTCTCAACTGGTTTAATCTCAGGCTCAACATTTTTGTTTAGTTTACGTATCATTAAGGATCTTAATTGAACTGTATGAAATACAAAATAAAAAGCTAGACTTGTCTTGAATTAAATAGATAATCAGACTCATCTAATCTTGAACCTGTTCACAAATGATCAAACGAGAGCTAACTACTGATGTGACAATGTTACTTTCATTCGACACATTGGCTACAAACGTCTACCGCAAAGGCACTGTTCGATGGGAAACATTTCTTCCAAAATAAAAGTGGAGCATCAGAGGTTCTGTAGACTTCAAAATACAAGTCCCTCATTTTTTTCTTCTTTTTTTTTTCACATACACAACCACTTAATGGCCCCGCATCCCACCAGCTGAGAACCACTGAAATATAAATTTAGACTTATTTACTTTGTTGCCAGGAAATAGAGAAAGTTAAACTTTAACTTGAGTCGTGAAGCTCAAACTATGAATTACCTCTTGAAGTGGTTTCCAACCTAGGGGTTGTGACCCATCCAACTGGTCAAAATATATATATGGAGGCAGAGAAAATGTATTGGACATAACGGATATGTCAATGTTGTTGTTGTTTTTTAAACTTTCTCACATCTTTGTTTTTTCCTTGGTAAATACAATATAGTTTCAGTTTTCTGGTTGCTAAAATAATATTCAGATGAAGCTGTCTGGAGGGACAAATCAGACGTGTGTGTCTTGGGATTAGAGGTCGTAAGTACACAGTGCTTCACTTTAAGGGCTAACAAACTAATGAGGTTTGAAACTGGCTCATTACATTATCTGCATTAGTTGCCAAATTAAAGTGGCAAAGTATGTATATGGTGGAAGTAAATGTATATTTCAAAAAAATATTCGTGGCGACACGTTTGCCAACAAAAATGACTTTGTAGAGTCTCTCAATCACTGACTGGAGGACACTATATTTTATAGTGATGTAATCTGAGTCTTAAGTAATGCAGAGAAATTATGTTTCTGCACGCTTGGGTTTTTCCCATCAGCTGTTTTCCTCACTTGATCTCCCAAAGCGTCCAATAACAGTTTGACGACCTGCTAGCCAATCTCGGTGGATAATACTGCAGCTTAAATTGTTCCCACTATTTATTGATCATCTTTGTTTCTTCTGTCAGTCAATTTCTTGAAAATACAGCTGCAGTGTGTGTCCATAATGGACTCAAATCCTGATGTGATTTACTGCCTTTCTTACGATTTTAACTGACTTTATGCTCTTTATATTTACATCATAATACAGCTTTGATAGTAATAAACAGTCAGACTGCGGCTCACTGGGTCTGGAATTTTGCTGTCTCTGATTTCCAGCCCTGTTTCGTAATCTGCTGCAGTGTGTAACAGTTTTCCACAGAGGAGACGGCTGTGACTCAAGCTGTGACCATCATGATGACCGTGTGTGTGTGTGTGTGTGCGTGTGTGCGTGTGTGTGTGTGTGTGACTAACAGACTTCGGACTACGCTCCAGGAACCTGGAGGAGAACCGATGTCCATCTGGAGAATCCAGAGTACCACACCAGATGGTTCTTTAAATACTTCCTGGGAAAAGGTCAGTGCTGCTCTGCTGTGCTCTGTTTAAAAAAATAAAAAATACACACTCACACAGAGCATTAGAGCGAGATACACGGAGAAACACACTGCGTGAGGGTTAGAAACGGCGTTTGAGGTGTCTCTCAGATGCTGCAGGAATAAAAACACCCTCTGAATGTGTTCCCCGGTCTACAGAGCGCTTCTTATCTTATGAAGTCAGCCTTGTCCTCGCGCCGCACTGCTCCTCGTTTGAGGCCAAAACCTGTTAGCATCCAGCCATATCCCCACTGAGAGTCTCAACCACACTATAATCCCATACATCACTCTGAGTATGAGGCCCGTGGAGGACATCCAGTCTCGAGGCTTTTCCTCTACAAGATAACGCAATTAAGACTGGACGGGTTGCAGCCCTGTGCGGCGAGCTAGCGAAGAGCGTGGAGATTGTTGAAAATACTTTGAAATTGGTCGCCTGTTCCTTCACCTTTCTGACCCTCCTCGTTTCACCATCCTCATTTACACCCTGCCTGTTCTCAGAGCGGCAGCGTAGGCAGCGCTGTAAGTCGTGCAACAAAAGATCGTTGGATGGAGATACACGTGAAGGAAATAGTTAGCCAGAAATACGTCAAGCGTGGGAAGAAAAAAGAAATCCCTTTTTCCTCCTCCAGCCACGGTCTAATCGCGCTACGGCATGAGCAGTTTAAATCTAACCGTGTCTCGAGAAAGTTGGCTCGACCTGTTTGGACGGTGGCTGAGCCATCTGTGTCTGACAGCCTGAGGAGAGCCGACTGCATCGCACCACACAGCACATTATGAACCCGAGGCCAATTATTCTAACGCAAGCACTTCCTGTCAGATGAGGCACCTCTACAGCAACACATGGACGGGATTTCTTCATGATCAGGTTCAAAATAATAAAACAGTTTGTTTCCCTGCTGTCTTGCATTACATATGAAGATAATTCCTAATTCTAGAAGCTCAAAATGTGCTTTCTTCTCACAAAAAGAGAGGCTCAAGCTGTCCAAACTAATACGTGTATAATTGCAACACAACCTTGCAAATGTATTGCTTACCTAAATCAAAAAGGAATAAACAGAACTGAAAAGCAAATGGACAAAGACAGTAAAATTGTAGAAGAGAAAGAAAAAAGGAAAAGAAGGCATTAGATGGGGACAAAGGGAAGAGGCGACAGAGATCCTGCATCTAATTGGGTTTGGAGGTCTGTTTAGCATTGTTTTCTGAAGATGTTACCCGGTCAACCGAGGAGGCAGAGGCACGAATGCGTGACTCTGCTGCGGTGTCTTCAGGAAATCTTTGTGTATGGGGGGGGGTCTGAATGAAAAGGATGACTGAAAATAATGAAAGAAAAGGTTGGAAGGAAGACAAAATGGGAAAGAAAGGCAGGACAGAACAGCCGGGGGATGAAAGGGAGTGTTCATTATCGAAATATTTGAATGGGGAATATAAATTCTGATGAAATGGAAATGTGCAGAAAACCACATTTGCTGCTTATAATTTCAACATCAATGAGCCTGTCACGTTGACATTTTGATTGTGACATCCACACATATCTTACATATCTAGTGTGCTTGTATAATGTTATCTATTTATTGTCTGCGTCGCCCTCAGTCCACCAGAACTACGTGGGCACAGATGCAGAGAAGAATCCCTTCTACCTGTCAGTCGTCCTCTCAGACCAGAACAACCAGCGGGTTCCTCAGTACAGAGCCATCCTCTGGAGGAAGGCGGTGAGTTCTCCATCTGTGCACCTCACACCAGTGGAAAAATAGCAACACAAATATTTGAAAATACTTACTTGCATATTGAAGATTAACTCAAAATTCTGCATCCCTGTGTTTTTTTTGGTGTTTTTTTACCTCTAGTAGCTACGGAGCAGTTTTGCATCCACCGTTTCGTTACTCTCATGAACTTGAATGTAAAGAACGCAGGATTTTAAATGCTTCATGTTTTAGACCTCTTCAGAGCTCTTCAGATAAATGTAGTGGAGTAAAGTTTAACTGGAACTACTCAAGCAGAGCAGAAGTACCTCCTCATCGTGTTTTGTCTACTTAGTTTCGTTCCACCGCTGCCTCCCAGGATTTTCCCTCCAATCAGACTGGTTTGGTACTGAAACTTTTGGTGCAACGATTAATCCTGAATTTGAAATCTTGTATTTTTTTTATTTTATTTTTTTTAAATGCACGGTGGGAGGGGGCTTTTTTTTTTTTTTTTCTGCCGTCTAAATATGAAAAAAACAAAAGCCTTCTTAGGCGACTCTGCTACTCCCCTTCTGACTCACGGTGTGTGAGAGGGAGACACATGTTCATTATTGTGTCTTTGTTGTTAAGTGATTCCGTTTCATGACCAGGATAGCTTGGATCTAATTTTGGCCTGCAGCCTCGTCTAGAACCTGATTAGGGCGGTGCACCTCCGCTGCCTGATCACATTGATTTGTCTTGTTTCTGTCAGACTCTTAACTGGTACAGGATGTTGTTGTTGTTGCTGCTGCTGCACAGAACAACTTTGCTTTGGCTTGAACTTAATTTAGTCTTCTGTAATTATTCTCTGACTAATTGAGAAATATGTTGTGTGCTCAGATTTCTTTTTTGAGTTTTGTAGCATGATCTCCTTCAATTAGCTTCAATTCAGAGCTGTATAAATACATGTTTTAATCAAGTGATTCCTCAAAGAAAAGTTGAATGAAAGTGTGTGTAATCCCTGATCCGTGTCTTCCTTGTTCGCTCAGGGCACTCTGAAGATCAGCCTCCCCTACAGCCCGACCAAAACACTATCAGTCAAGTCTATCCTAAGGTGAGAAGCGCAGCTCCAAGCCGACACAGTTCATTCACTCTTTACTCTGAGAATTCATGTTATCTCGCACTGCTGTTGAAACATGCTTATTTGCATACAGTGTTGGCCAAAATCAGAGCCTCAAACAAAACTAATCATCGGAAAACAGGTCATGTTTTTTTGTCCGTAAAGAAAAGGCATCTTTATACACATGTTAATGTAAGTGTTATACACTGTTACTGAGGTGTTCACTGCCGTCTAGATGCAGACATTTGCCACCGAGCTGCTTGCATATATTATTTTAACAGTGTGTTAGTGAGTAGCGGTAATGATGCTATTTTGTTTTAAATAAGATACACACAGCTTTAATGCAAAATATTCCCGCGTCTGCACAGCAGTAAACACCTCAATAACAGCGTATAACACTGATGTAAGTGTGTGAGCGTGCGTCGGATGAACATTAGGAAGCCTCTCCAATAGACAGAAAAAAACACCGGGCGTCTTTTATTATGATTGGGTGCGTTTGAGGCTCTGATTTCAGTCACATCAGTAAACACTCAGTATCAGTGAATAATTTTCAGTGTTTTGCTCGCATGAAATTCTGTGGCTAGCAAGTACAAGGAGGACATAACCATTCAGTCTCCGTTTGTTTGTAGTTAACATAATGAAAAAATATCTCCACTAATAATAGCTTGTTTTGCCTTCCAACAGTCCACAAAGACATTCAGTGAAACTATTATATATATGACCAAAAAACTAAATTAATTATTCACATTTTAGAAGCCTGAAACTAGAGAATGTTTTTATTTTTGCTTGATAAAGGAATAATCAATTAATAAATTTAGGAATCATTTTATTCAAACTTTTTATTTTACTCTTTTCATCAGCCCAATCAAGTGAAAAGTAAGGTGCCTTAGATTTAGGTACGGAAAAACCACGAGGTTAGGTTCAGGAAAAGTTTAGGTAAAGATAAGTAAGTTTACATAAGTCAAATGATGTACGGCTCTTATGAGATTACATTACATATATTACGAAAGTTGGATATGTTATGTTATGTACGCAGCTGACTTGTGCTACTTTAAAGAAATCTCCGTTGACTTTTGCTTTGCTTGCTATCTTGGTTGAACGTCCTGTGTTTGTTCTGTCCTCCCGATGGAGACTTAAACACTCTTCTTCGACACAAGTCAGGCTGCTCCTACGTGTGTGTACTATTCAAACTGACGTGTCCCCCCAAAAGACCGGACTGAAAAAGTCTCCCAGCTGGTTGGAAAATCTCCCAGTCTGGCTACACTTGTATATTTTCACACTTTATTTTACACCAGAACCTCACATACATGTTCTATAGTTGTATTTTCTTGTTATTTATACCTTCAACATTACGTTTTCAGCAGCAGATGTCTTGAGTGGCTCGTAACATGATATAAAAAGATGCATGACACAGAAGATTGGCAATTATAAATTCCTCAAGCTGAACAGTGTCACTGTTAAAACTCTGAATGAGTACAAATGGTACAAGCTGGGTGAGAAATCCCCCGTATCCAGTCTCATTTTTCTGTGTTAGCCTCTGGGCTGTTTGTCTTCCATCAGTCCTAAACACCCTTGTCTCTTTTTTTCCTCTCATCGCTGCCTGCCTCCGCCGCGCCTCCTTTTCCTGCTACTCCTGCTCCCCTTATAGTGCAATGAACATGGACCGGTTTGAGAAAGGCCCCAGGGAGATCCTCAACCCGGAGATTCAGAAGGTGAGAGTGACACAAGAACAACGGGCCCCCGCGGTTAATGAAACATAACACCGGTCAATTTCATGCCAGGTCTGATCAGCGACACCTAAACTTTATAATGTCCTCAGGCTGCGTCATCTGCAGCTGCAGTGCTGCTCAGTGTGAATGATGGTCGTTCTGTCTTTCTTTCTGCAGGATCTGCTGGTGTTGGAGGAACAGGAGGTATGAAATGAGTTCACGGTTCAGTTCAGATTATTTGTCTGATGCTTTTTGAGGTGATCCTGGATTTATTTTTGAGGTTCGAGGCTTTTCCTGTGATTAAAGACGTTTTTTTAACTTTTAAATTTTATTGTCGGGGTTTCTTTAGTTTAACTTTCTAATCACCTTCATATAACAGACCATAACAGAAACCTACATGACTGATTCTTTATTTGTGTATGAGGACTATATATACAACCACTATTGTACTTTCAAGTGTTATCTTTGTTTGTATTTATTGCTCTGATGCATGCTATTAATCTTGTCTTTAAGTTAGATAATTGATATTTTGCACTTTTAAATACAATTTTTTTTAATCTTTTGACATATTTGACATACTATTTTTATCTTTCTTTAAAAAATGAATGTTCGAACTGTTAATTGTTTCAAAATTTTAACCCAGCTATCATTTTGTAGGGTTCTGTCAACTTTAAGTTTGGTGTACTGTATGCCAAAGATGGACAGCTCACAGATGACGAGATGTTTAGCAACGGTAAATCACTCCACACTCAAAGTTTTCTCGAAGCTTTTAAAGGGAATTTTTTTTTAGAGAAACTCACTTATTTGCATTCTTGCAGAGAATTAACATTTAATATCTCAGCGAAGAAGTCCACAATATAACCCCACAGACAGAGGCCTGCTAGCAGTTTCCAGTCTATATGCTAAGCTAATCACCTGCATACAAACATGAGAGTGTTGTCTTACCTAATTCTCTGCAAGAAAAGGGATGCGCACATTTCCCAACATATCACTGTATGTCCTGCAATGGGAGACATTTGCCGATTGAAAGTTCTGTGTTCGTTATAGAGACGGGGAGCGAGAAATTCGACAAGTTTCTCAATCTGCTGGGTGACACCATTACACTGCAGGGATGGGCCGGTTACCGCGGAGGGCTAGACACCAAGAGTAAGACTCCTATCTGCTCATCATCATATCAGGTGCACTTTACAGCAGAGGGGACCAAAGTGTGCTAATTTCTTTCTTCTTTGTGTTGTTGTGTTTTGTGTCTGCAGACGACACTACAGGAATCAAGTCCATCTACACCGTGTATCAAGGCCATGAGCTCATGTTCCATGTGTCCACCATGTTACCCTACTCTAAAGAGAACAAACAGCAGGTGTGGCTGGACTTCTTTTCTATTGTTATATGGGTTTTACTTCCTTTTTGTTTTGTCTAGCTACACGACCTGTGGCTCAGATGGTCGATGGTTGCCCACTAATTATAAGACTGCAGTTCGATCCCCGTGTCCCCCTGTCCACATGCTGAAGTGTCCTTAAGGAAGACTGTGAACCCCAATTTGCTGCCGATGGCAGGCGAGCACCTTGCAGGTGTGTGTGTGTGTGTGTGTGTGTGTGTGTGTGTGTGTGTGTGTGTGTGTGTGTGTGTGTGTGTGTGTGTGTGTGTGTGTGTGTGTGTGTGTGTGTGTGTGTGTGTGTGTGTGTGTGAGAAAGTGGGTGAGTGGCGAGCTGTAGAGTGCTTTGAGACAGGACTATATGCCATAAGCGCAGACCATTATCAGGTTGAATAACAATTCATCCAATTACTTCAATTTGCCACCAAAATCAACAACATGCACAGAAAGTTCTGCTGTGCTTTGTGTTTAGTTAAATACTAGCGTACTCATACCCCTGCTAACATACTAACCATAATACCTGTTGAACATCAGTAAGTTTGTATTGTCATTGTGAGCATGGGTTAGGCTCATTTAACTCAAAGCACCATTGTGTACAGCCTCACAGAGGTGCGAGGACCGCTGTAGACTCTTAGGACTCTGTCGTACATCCGGAGCAAAGCAGGTCGAAGCACGGCACAAAAGTCTTTTATTTGTGCCATACGGACTCGGTTGTCAATTTCCTGTCCACAGCTCACTTTGTTTAAATATCGGATTTACTTGGGCCCATCTGAGCACCAATGTCCTGTGTTGGTCTTAAAATGAAGTGTGGTGCAAACCTGCCTACCTGGAAAATCCGCCATTATAAAAGCAAATCTGCCGAGGTGTAAGCAGACCTGGTCCTTAAAGTGAATGGGAGATGACGGTCGTGACCCTTTTGAACCATGCATCTTACTTTGCATTCAAATTATCTACCTTCAAACCTGCAAAAGTGGATTGGGACATGCCCTGAACGCACTTGCATTGTGTGCTTTAGACTGTGCACTTAAACCATTAAAAACAACAGTTCAGATAAATACTGCACTTCTCCCTTATTTCTCTCTACTTTTTGTATAATGTGCTCCTCCTTAAGAAATATACTTGTCAGAGAAATTTCAGAAACTTTAAATGTGCATTGAACACAGGTCTTCCTTCAGCTCTGTCATTTAGACGAAAGATCCCACTCTAACGGCGCACTTACAGGAAGCCAGTACGATTGCAGGTAACTTGGCAGACGCAGTCACTTTAAGAGGAGAAGGAAAAGACGAGGACGTGTCATTATGTAATACTAATATTAGTGATTTCAAAGGCTGGTACTGAGCAGATCTGACACGTAATTGGATTTCTTCTCAAGATACAAAAAATAAAAAGGCATTCAGGCGGGCAATGATAAGGAACAGTCTGTGCTGCATTTGGCGGATGGTGTGTTGCGTGCCTCCCATCCACCTGAGTGACAAGAGCTGCATTTATACCACAAACAGCATCACACGTGGGTGTTTGTGCAGCATAAAGTCAGTTGAGTTGAATTGGTGAAGTTGCAGAGTTAATTTCTAGATAAATTAATATAATGATTGTGCAGGGGATTTTGTAGCCGTGTGACCCAACTGCGGCCTTAACAAAAATCTCCGTCGCCAAAGATTGAACAGGTTTTTCTTCTCCGTGTTTAAATGTGGTCATTAAATTAGAGGTGCATCAGTTTGCCAGTCAATCAGTCCGGCCATCCAAAGAAAATCCAGAGGCCACCGTATTCTGAAAGGCAATTCAGCATTTGCATCACGTTTTAAGCAAAATTTCCCAAATACTTGAGATTGAAGGTTTTGAAATGTGAGAATTCAATACTCGATATTAAAAAAAAAAAAATCACAGTAAATTGAATATTTTGGTGTTTGGATTGATCAAATGACATCATTGTGTGGCCTACAATGCAGTGGCCATCTATCTTGTTATAATTAAGATTTTTATGTCAACATTGGATAGTTTCCTTTTTGTGGCCCAAAGTTTTACTGTCTGGACCTACTCTCTCTGCTCTCATCAGTGTGTTTTAGAAATTGCAGGCAGCTGTTTTAGTGAAAAAGCTTAAACAAACCTACTTAAATCTAGCCCTCCCGGCAAAGTCAGCAACTAACTGGAGCATTTTGCAGCCAAACAGCCGAATATTTCCCGCAGGATTCTTTCTCCCGCAGGAGTTAGAGCAGACCAAACGTACTGTGTGATGTAGTTGTAGTTTGTCTTGCTGATTTAGTAAAAGATAATTCCAGCCACACGTGGATCACAGAGTACTGAGGTTAAGATGTTTTTTCATCCTCTTTGTTTTTCTATATGGTTTTCCTTCTCTGCCAGGTGGAGAGGAAGAGGCACATTGGAAACGACATCGTTACCATAGTATTCCAGGAGGGGGACGACGCGTCGTCGTCCTTTAAGCCGTCTATGATCCGCTCGCACTTCACCCGTATCCTTCACATGGACAACGACTGTCAGAGAAATTAAGTGGCTGTCAGCGACACGGGCCACGTTCAGCAGAGCCTCTGTTCAACAGATATCGCATCAGAAGATGTCCACGCTGAAATATATCTGCTACTGTGTTTCCAGTTTAATTCATGTTTCCTTTACTTTCACTTCCAGATATTTTTGCATTAGTTAGGTATAATAGCCAGAATGACAGTTACAGGTGAGTAGATTTTGGTTGATAGTGTTTGGTTTATATTGTATTAAGTGATTTTTTTTTTTTTTTTTTTTTTTTTTTACTTTCCATCCCCAAAAAACAGCTACTACATGCTTTATTTTTTTTTAAAAAGGAGTTGCTGAATTAACTCGATCTGCCACTCATTTATTATTGGAGTAAAATAAAGTCCGTTATTTATCTGCTGTCTGCCACAGGTTGAAGATTTTCTCAGAGGAGAGCGTTCCACTGTTTGGACCCCCTCTCCCGTCTCCGCCTGTATTTACTGATCACCAAGAATTCAGGGACTTTTTATTAGTCAAATGTGAGAAAAACATGAAAACAAATCATGCATCAGATTATGTCAACAAATCTGCATCATGCGCTGATACCGTCCTCATCTCTCTACAGTAATCAATGGAGAGAAAGCCACACTGGAGACGCCGACGTTCGCCCAGAAGCGCCAGCGGACTCTCGACATGTTGATCCGCTCGCTCTACCAAGACCTCATGCCCGACCTGCACAAGGTACCGCAGCACTTTCTGACCTCCGCTCGAGTGTAGAGACTTGTCCTGTATTGGATGGACGTTTGTCTTTTCTTGACTCCTCCTTGTCACTTCAGTCACTGGCACCTGCTGCTGTGTTCTGCTGTATTCCACTGCAGCCTCCGCATACTGCACCACACCGACTGGATACCACTGCAATGCTGACTTTCTCAGCAGGGCTCTCCCTCCTCACATCACTTTTGTTCTTATTTTCCCTTGTTTTTTTTCTTTTTTGTCCCCTCCTTTCACTGTTGCTCCTAACACAACTCGGTTCTAGCTGTTTCACTGCTGCTGTTCTTCCCCCCCCTGCTAGGGTCTATCTCTAAGACCCCTTTTGTGCTTTCTTTTTCTCTCCGTGTGTGTCTCTGTGTGCGTGCGTGCGTGTGTGTGTGCACATTTTGTGTGTTCCACATTTAGGTTCCCTTTTCTCCCCAGAACATGTTAAACCGACGGTCCTTCAGCGACGTGCTGCCCGAGTCTCCAAAGTCGGCACGCAAGAAGGAGGAGGCGCGGCAGGCCGAGTTTGTCAGGATAGGACAGGTGATAACACACAAACAACAAGCACAACACTTACATGTGCACACACAAGCAGCACACCGCAAAACAACTTGGCCAAAATACAAGAAAAGAACACTGAATTTGAGAAGATAATGACTTAATGCTCGTGAAATGATCTGTCCATGCAGCTAAGTAGTTTTACTTGACAAGAAATCTTCAAATAAAATGGTTCCAATCTAAATAATAAACTCTGATCAGAGTTTTGAAATATTACATTTCATTTCGCTGACGCTTTTGTCCGAAGCGACTTACAACACACCGATGGTACACCATCGGGAGCAATGTAGGATTCAGTGTCTTGCTCAAGGACACTTGGGCATGTGGACAGGAGGAGCTGGGGGTCGAATCACCAACCTTCCGATTAGTGTGGAACCCACTCTATCGACTGAGCCACAGCCTCCCCATATAAGTAGTTAATGCTGGTTTTTACTTCAGTTTACTTGAGATCAGACTTGCTGCAGCAAGGAAACAAGTGAAACTAAATATTGGTAACAAATTCTTAATTTAGGAACTTTGAATTCTTAATTTTAGCACACTAAAAAATGAAGGCAAAGAAACAAGAGAAATAATTCTGGTGGATTAGGTTTCGGCTTCTACTTAAAACAAGTTGGCTCATCTTGAAAAAGATTGGCCAAAACCCAGATTTAATTTATTACCAGACATTGTGATATTTAGATTTAGAATCTTAATCATTACCCGGATTGACATGTGACAAAGGTATCAATGCAAACATATGTACATATGATTCAAGTCTGTTCTGGTAGATCAGCAGGGTTCAATACTTCAACATAAAAATAGTTAAAGAATGGAAATGGGTGTACTTCTCTTTAACAGTTTAAAGAACGATTCTTTTGTAACACAGTTGATTTTGTTTGTGTAAACATTTCCGAATCTGATGTTACAGTTTCAGCCCATTTTTATTTTGTGTCATTGACATAAAAAACTGTTTCATTATGTATATACTGTTTCATAAAGTCCTTTTTTTTTGTCTGTACAGCAGTGTAAGGAAAAATATATAAGGAATAAAAGAAAGTAGAATGTAGGTTTGACTAAAAACGGCATATCCAACACTGTTAATTTAAGATCTGTTGGGATGTTCCATGTCAAAATAGATGAGAGTATCCTGTTATAGGCTGACAGAAAATCATCATGTTTATGAATGATTTAATGTTGAGCATCAAAACCAAAATTAAACATAAAACATTTTCAAACTTCATAGTGCAAAATGCAGAAGCTTCATTTTGATGTTAAGCGTACAGATTACATCACAGTCTATGGAGTCATATAATTCCATCACAAATGACAGAGGATGTATTTTATGGATGATTATTATCCATGGACGCTGTGACACGGCTTTATATCAGCGTCTTTGGCAGAGAACACTTTGATTTAAGTTGTAATCTTGGGCTTAATTCACAGTAAGACACGTTACATGGATTTCCTGTCCGTGCTGAAAAATACACTTATCCGCAGGCACCAGTGCATTTCACAGCTGTAGTTTAATTTGTGGTAAGACTATATTACATGTCCTGTGTTTTCATTGTGTAATTTCCTGGAAAATTTCAGGATAATTTCCTAAAAATTCCTTCCTTCTTATTTCCTTTCCTTTCTTCCTTCCTTCTCACCTTCTTTTTTTCCCTCCCTTCTTTCTCTCCTTTCTCTCCTTTCTTTCTTTCTTTCTTTCTTTTTTCTTTCTTTTTCTTTCTTTTTCTTTCTTCCTTCCTTTCTTTTTCTTTCTTTCTTTTTGTGGATAATATAAATGTAGTGATTTGGCTCCTATGTTTGAGAAGCTACAGACATCTTTAAAAACAAGCCTCTCTCCTGTGTGAGGAGGATCTGTAACCGTCTGCCCTGATAGAGTCTTTTAAAAATGGAGTGAAGCACACACCTGCTTGCAGGAGGATGAAGATGGAATAATAATGACAGACGAGGTCTCTGATCCACGGCGCTGTAGTCATTATCGGGCTGATGTAATCGTCATTACACCTGATGTAATCCTGATTTTACAGCACCAAAGTCTTAAAACAAAAAGAGAAAATCATAATTCGACAGCACCAAAGTTTAAGAAGAAAACAAAAGCTTACAAAGCGCCATTTGTGGTGTTGAACTTAACGACTTCTGGCATTTAGGAAATAATTTGTTTCCAGATTCTGGGAGATAATGGATATTTTTGAGCAGATTTCTGGCCTGTTGTGATACCTGATGGAGTTTCAGACTTCCATTACTTAATGTGTCTGTGAGAAAAGTCTTGCAAATAAAAATGCAAATAATCACAAGTCACCCTCACAAACGAAATACAAAATAAGGTAAAGTTTGAGCATGTAAAGCTTTTAATATTGGGGAAATTTATTAATGATCCTGATGGTCATCCATGCTTTCCTCATCCCTGACTGATTACTAGTCACTTTACAAACATGACAACAGGTCTTTCTTGTAGCTCCATTACTAGATTTCTGAACCCAGAATAAAGCCGCTGAGCTAAACAACCTGTGTACATTGTAAATAAACTCTTAATAGGTCTTTGTCTTCACCGCCACACTTTGTGAGAACAACTGTTAGAGGAAAGGTTATCGAAGTCTCTTTGTTTTAAATTCACACTTAAAAAAAAAAAAAAGCTGTTTATGCCTCTCAGTACTTCTGTCTCTCTTGTCTCCTCTGTTTGTTATCTTCATTTGCTGACCCTTGTTCCTCGTGTAGCTGTTTGTGTTTTCTACCTCATCCCCGTCGCTCTCTGCTCGTAAACACAAAGCCGAGGAGTCGCTGCGCTGTAAAGCATGAAAACAATGGAAGGCAGATGTGTCGAGTCATTGATTATCCAGTTTTGTAGAGACGAGGCGTTTGTCCTCGACTAAACCGACTCAGTGCTTCTGCTCATTGTGTGAACCACGTAATACACAATGATTTCATGTCCTCTTGGGTGTTTTGTGCACTGTACTGTTGGATGGTATTGATTTCATAGATAGATATACTTTATTGATCCCGCAAGGGGACATTTTGTCGTTACAGCAGCATGGAAGATAAGGCAAAAGCAATAAAAAGTACAGAATGAAAATAGAGATAGTAAAGGTATAACTATAAAACATGCACAGTATATACAATAAAATAGAATAAGAAAAAAAATGTATTAAACTAAATTAACAATTAAAAACAGTGCAACGGTGTTAATGATGATGTCGGATGGATGTGGCCAGAGGTGAGTTATTGTACAGTCTGATTTCAGTGGGCAGGAATGATCTCCTGTATCAGTCCTTGTGACAGCGGATGAGTCTGATGGAGACGGTGTTCAGGATTATCCGATATGGATAAGAGTTTGTTCAGTGTTCTCCTCTCCACCACGTTTTCCAGACTGTCCAGTTTGCAATTCATTACCTCCAGATTGCCTGCTTATGCAGATATGTAAATGCCGGTGGCTGAGTGTGAGGCTTCAGGCTGATCAGACGGCTGCTGCTGGAACATTTGTACACACTGCATTCTATTTGAGTTCTGAAACAACCTCACCTTTAATGTATTATGATGGATCATTTCCACCTTGATGAGCCATCTGTCACGGTTCTCAGCGCCTCAATATGCATGAAAAACAAAGGAAACAACATGGCAGGCCAAGTAAATATTAATAATGGAATACAAGCTGTGTAGTTCAAGAAGCTCAGGCCCATGCTTATTGTATCCCATGCAGGATCCAGGATTTTTAATATCCAGAAATTGTTTAATTGCTCAACCAATTGCTCATCCTCTAAATTTCTACTTTAGAAAACCTTTAAACGATCAAATATAAAAAAAATTAAAAAAAAAAAATAGACCAGAGACAATATCTTAAAAATACACTTTTATTTGTATACCCTCTAACAACGCCTCCAATATATCATGTGACCCTTTGAAGGAGCCCGACCTACATTGGTAAACAACCAAGTAACAAGGAAACAGTGTACAGAATATATATATATATATATTTGCTGCAGCAATAGCATGCTGCTTACACATCATTGCATCAGTGTAAACCATCTAACAATAGAAATACAAGATTAGTCACATGGGGGCAATTTTAGTGCATAATTTGTACTTTTGAATTCTGTGATGCTTCGCGGCCTGGAGATTGAGAAGTGAGTTTTATAACGAAGGCTCCGATTCCCTCCAGCGTTAAAAAACGTGGGTGACGGGAGTGATTGAACAGCGTCTTCTTCTCTCTCAACATCCACAACTGATGTGCCCTCAAACAAGCCACCCAACCCCCCCGCCGCTCCGAGTGTGTGTCTGTTAGTTCCACCCCTCACAGATGGGTTAAATGTGGAGGTCAGATTCCTGTGTGCTCAACATACCGGAAAAATTGAAGAGATTATACTCCTTCTTCTGCCACTGTTAGCCAGAAGCATGTTAGAATCCAGAGGTGTGTGCGTAATGCGTCATGTTTGATGCCGTTTCTTCTGCAGGCTCTGAAGCTGAAGACCATCGTGAGAGGAGACGCTCCGACGAGCCTCGTTACCACAGGACTGTGCAGGAAAGAGGTGAGACATCGAACGGCACCAAACCTTCATTTTAACATCCGATCAAGTCGTTTGATCTGTTGCAGAGTCTGAAAATGTTAATTTCTTTAAACAAATCAAACAAAAAAATTATCCAATATTTAAAATGTTTACAAAACAATTCAGGGAATCAAGTAGAGGGCAACTGATACTGGGTTTTAAGGCCATATTTGTAGTTTAAGAATCAATATAGAAGCAATATTTTTTATTTTTAGATAAACATTCCAGATGATGATCAATAATCAGAGGTTAGATAGATGGAGAGATAGAGAGAGATCTTTCTTGCTTGCTTGCTTTCTTTCTTTCTTGCTTTCTTGCTTTATTAATCCCCAAGGGGAAATTTTACCAAAGAAGTGTCTCATACGTGTCATAAGTGTCACAACCTCAAATGTATTTGGCACCATTGTACTTATTGTGATTGATTAGCCAACCTGCAGTATATATGATACATACATACAAGATGGTTAAATTGACAAATGTATAACCTTTATTGTTTAGGGTTGCATTTTCTTAACTTTATAGCTGCATTCTGTCCTGTTTCAGCATGCAGTTTTCTTTTTTAAGTAGTAATTCTAATACGTGTGTGTGTGTGTGTGTGTGTGTGTGTGTGCGTGTGCGTGTGCGTGTGTGTGTGTGTGTCCTGCAGCCGTGGGAGTCCCAGTCATTCTGCAGCACTTTCCCCTATGAGATCGTGTGCTCCGACTCCTTCGGGCAGTCTCTGCTGGTCGCCACCGACGCGGCGGGGGTCATGCTGCTGGACGGTGAGGTCATCCTAATATAAAAGCCGCCCATCCATATCCGCTCAATACTGTGCAGAATGTCAAGGCCAACAGCTAACATGGTGGTGATAATGATGTTGTCCACGTTTCAGGCCCTGATCCGGCGTCGACCAGCGGCGGTGAGTGACACGCGATCGATAACCCCTTTTCTTTCTCTGAAGATTCTCTTTTTCTTTTTTTTTTTTTTTTTACTCTGTGTTTTATATCACAGAGACACAGACGCTGCCTCCGGTGCAGGTGTTCGACAAAACCATGGTGGTGAAGCAGATGCACGTTGTCGAGCCTCAGGACCTGCTCATCACCCGAGCCGACAAAGGTAGGCCTTAAACACCCCGAGGAAGACTCGCTGCCTTCCTCCCTTCACATCAGAGGTGGTGCCTTCCTCCGTTGTCCTCTCATCGACTCAGAGCAGTATTTACAGCACATCGTCTCTCTCTCATCATTCCCGTCCGTCTCCCTTATTTCATTGCCGTCTTCTCTCTCTGTGTCGTTCGAGTACACACTTACCCTTTCCACCTCCACTGCTCCACTCCTCACATTGATCTCTCAGTGTGATCTAAGGAAGCTGACCTATGGGCAACCAACCAATCCCTGAAGTGTGTGTGTGTGTGTGTGTGTGTGTACATTAGAGTGTGTGTCTGTTTTTCCTGCAGGACCACAACGTCTGCGAGTGAAGCGGACTGATGGAGAAGCAGACAGATAAAAATGAACTGTACAGACCTGCATTTTAAAAAACACACACACCCAGTATAAACAGGGAGTGTCTGTGTATAAACCGGCAGCGGGAGGATTTGTCTCATGTTTGCTTCGACCAGAAGAGCATGTAATTAATTACCCTGCAGTTGATTAGCTAACCCTAATATTGACAAACAGGGTTGACTTGGTTTTGATGGTGATTATGGGATGGCGGCGCAAACATTTGTCACGACTGTGTGTGTGGGCTTTGATGAAACCTCCGAGAGCGCACAAGCCTTAAGAAGCCTTCGAGTAAATCCTCCCGCGCTACGACATCATTGTCTGGTCGTGGGAGGATGCTAAAAAATTTTTTTTTTTAAATAAGAGAGAGTTAGTAAATTAAGAGTTACCTTCGCGCACACAAACAGAGTTGTTTTGTTTCCAGGGAAGGACGCTCGGCTTTATGTGTTCAGACTCAGCACGATCAAGAGAGGCCTGGAGGAGCGGCAGCTCGTCAGAACCAAGTGTGACAGCCGGGAGAATAAACTGGAGAAAACGAAAGGTACAGCACAAGGCCTGCAAGGAAGTACACGGTGTTTTACAGTCTGCAAACAAACAAGCAAAATACACTGTAAGCTATAAACACGGGCTCTAATTCAGCTGAGATAGGGAGTTCAAAGCCTGTTAGTCGCCCACCTGAACACAGAGACAGATTTTGCTCGCTATAATTACTCCTGTTAATACCGGCAATTAAAAATTAATTGCAAAATTACATCCCAAAGCTTATTTGAAGCTAATATGAAACCTCCACTGTCTGCGTTAGACAAATCAAATGGATATCCTCTTAAGTTTCTGGTTTTTTTTGTATAAAATTTCCTCTTTTTGTCACTATTTTTTGAAAGTAACTCAATGAAGAAACACTGTCTGTGAAAACAAGCAGGAATTTTATACTAAAAAGACAAAGTCTAGAAGAAAACCCTGTTCTCTTTACATCAGAGACCGCAGTGGAAATCTTGGACTTAATTTACATTCCTGGAGTTGTGAGTGATGTAATGTACTGCTTTCTCTAAATGTCACGTAGTAAATGAACAGCTAAACTCAACCGAAAAACTCTTAAAGTCCCCGTAGTTTGTGAGCTTAAAGCTGAAGAAGAAAATGAAATAATTTGTCGATAATTGCTCTCATATCAATGCGATAAATATCAGGCCAAAGCCAGGAGGTTATCATGAAGACTGCAGCACTTAAAATCCAACTCTTCACTTATAAACTTTGGTTTCTGTGCAGATTTAACAAACACAATACGATCTGTTAATTAGAGAGTTTGAGAGACTTTTCTTTTTAAGCCTTTGCAGAGAGCGAGGCTTGCTGTTTTTTCATGTTTCCTGTCTTTGTGCCAAGCTCAGCGAACCACCTGCTGACTCCAGCTTTATATTTAGCATAAAACAAGTCTCTTTCAACTTGCTCCAATTCTTTGGATTCTAGTGTCATTTTTAAAACTCCTTCATTAAACCAAGTCAAAAAACTGGAAATAAAATGGTATTTGTGTTGTTGAAAGAAGTAAATCTATCAAATAGATGTTTGAAATATTATTCTGAGCACCAAAACCAAACACATTTTTGTCTCGTCAGCTTTGAAAGAGAGATTAACTGAACATATTAGTAAAACGACCTCGTTAACACGTCTTATTAATATTTGATAGGAAAGAAAAACATCTAATCAGCCTGAAGTGCAACCTTTTTGAACATCCTATTTGCAGCACAAACACAGTGTTTGACCCACCGCCGGTGTCACGCCAGCTGTCTGAGCTGAGTGCATTGATCAGATTACGCCAGAGGACAGCATCTACGGCACATGTCCAATGTGTACTCTCTGTCTCCACTGTCCTCCTCCTTGTCCCAGGTTGTCATCTGTACTCCATCAACACCCACCACGGCTCGGAGCTGAGGATAGTAGCAGCCATCAGGAACAAACTCCTCCTCATTACCAGGAAGCATCCGCGTTTCGAAGGCTTCAGCGCCATCGCCAGCGGAGCGGACTCGCCGGTGGAGGAGTTTCAGTACATCCGGGTACGAAAGAATTAAGAAAAGATTGAATAATTAAATGGAACGATTAATTAATTCACTTTTAAAGATGCTTTTTCAGATAAACAGGGTCATCGATTTTTAACCTTTTTCTCTATAGGCCCACTTACACATCACAAAGCAGTGAACTGCTCATATATGATACTGTAGAAGTATGAGGGAACTCGTGGAGCCAATGAAAGGGGTTTTGAAGAACCTCAGTTGCCCCAATTTGTGTCAAAAATGCCACTCAAGTTCCCACAGTCACACTCAGTCAAATATGATACAAATATTTTCAGATTCAGTGTGACTTACCCCCTCCGGGGATATCATTATCTCGGTTGTTTATAGTCAATACATCAAACATAAATCTGCTTAGAAATCAGAAAAAGACACTCCTTATGATTCCAGAACTTAACTGAGAATCATGATTCTTTTTGGGTTTTTTTTTTTGGTATTGAAGTAAATCCAGTGACAGTTGTCTGTACATCCAGCGTTACATTGGAAAAGGAGCTCCTGATAGCTGATTCAGCACATTTTTAATGGTGACACAGGCTTAAAAACATTGTAGCGTCACCTGTTGGTTTGTGAACGATCGTTTGAAGCCTCGAGTTTGGATTTTGACTGTCGGAGGCAGCAGTGACCAAATTTGGACGAGCTGGGTGGGAGCGAGCGGTGGATCTGACTCAATCTGATTGGAAACCCGACGATACTAACTCCCACTCACCGATAGCTGTAACCTGATTACCCACAGGCCTGTCAATCAAACAGACAAGCCCCCCACCCCCCTCCCTCAAGACCACAGCTTTTTGAGGACCAATTCCTAAATAATACCAGATTATTTTCAGATGGACCGCCAGAAAACTAATAAGAAGGAGTGACTTTAACTAACTGCACCATAAAAACTTGTGGAAAGAATGTATTGACTCGGTATTTCATGAGAGAAGTTGAATGGGAGTCTATGGAGCCGCAGGCTTTTTGGAGACAACCCCTAGTGGCCCTGAGTGGTATTATTTTTCAGACCTAGAAGCTACATCTACTTCTACATCAGTCTTTGAGCATTATGGGAGCTGTAGTTCCAGGGCTTAGAGTGTGATCATCTACCAAACAGAAGTGCATAATAAAAGAAGTATAACAGGAGTGTAATAATAACAGTAATGTGTGGCTTCCCCCCCACCCATCAGGAGATCTGTCTGTGTGACCCGCCGGTGGTGATGGCGCTGGTGGATGGTCCGACGGGGGAAAACGACAATATGATTTGCGTGGCCTACAAGCATCAGTTTGACCTGATCAATGAGAGCACTGGAGATGCCTACCGGCTACATCATGTAGACGCCAACAGGGTGAGGCACATGTGCACACGCATGCAAACCCACGCTGGTTTTCCCTTTTATTTCTATATGTGTGTTGTTGTTTTTGTGTATGTGTGTGTGTGATCATTGAAGCTGAGCAGAACTGAAACCTTCAGTGGTCCCAGTTAGTCGCTTTATTTACCTGCTGATTACCTGGCTGCTTGAGTGAATCAACACATTGTCATTCAGAGCCACCAGCTGGGCGAGGAGAGGGAGGAGAAGTGAATGAGTAGGCTGGAGGACGAACAGCTGTTCCAATAGACCATCTTATTCTGCTTCAACCATTCTCCTTTCAGAGAGGAACCAAAATACATAACAACCTATAACTGGCACACAGTGTATCTCTTTTATTACCTCGAGGGCTTGTGACCTGACATTATTTGTTAATCTCTCATCTCTGACCTTTCGATCTTGTCGAAATGGTTTCTCTAAAACTGACTCGTCTTTGCCCACAGGTAAATTTTGTAGCAGCCATTGATGTGTATGAAGACGGGGAGGCAGGTCTGCTGCTGTGTTACAACTGTGAGTCTCCCTTCGATGTTATATGATTCAGGTCTCTGTCTCCACTGTCGAAGCTGAGCCTCAACGTATTTTCCCCTTCTGCCACTGGAATGAAAATCACAGCACAGACTGCAGCAGAATATTAAGAGTCTGAAATAAGACTTTGAAAATGCAGCCATCTACTTCACCTTATGTGTGCACGTTTTATATGTACGAGTAATACAATGAGCAACAAACAACAGCAAAACTGTAATTTAAAATCTGAACCCGTTTCTCTTTCGCAGACATTTGTTCCTATAAGAAAGTTTGTCCGTTTAACGGCTCCACTCCGATGATCCAGTCCAACGCCTCCGATTTCCACTTCAGCTGGAACCAGATGCCCAATGCTATCGGTAGGTTACCACGGCAACAGCGCCCGTGCCCCACCCTGGCCATGCTGCTGGCCTGGCCAGAGCTTGCTGTCGCCATGGAAACACCATGTGTAACCACAAGCGTCCAACTGGCTTGTGTGTTTGTGTCTTTTGATTGTGCGGTTCATAATTAGCGCAGAAGGAGATGAAAAGAATTGGTATGACACATGTGACCCCGACCCTGTTGATGACAAAATGCTGCAGTTTTCAGCCACTTTGCATCTATAATGGAACCACACACACACACACACACAATAAATCAAGCAATGCACAGTAATAACAATTGGAGAACCGCAATTTGAAATCCACAGTTAAAGCTACTCTAATCAGAAATGTTATATTAACAATAAATTAAATATAGTCTTGAGTACATGTCGTGCAAATTGTTGAGGTTTTCATCATATTTGGACCAGCAAACACTAAATCTTTGAAACAGTGCCAACAGATAAAGGTGATTTACTCAAACCAAAGATATTAAAACATGCTGTAGTTTACATGGGTGATGTGCTACTGGGGAGGGTTTCTACTGTTCTGTCTATTCTTTACCGTCTTTTTTTTTTTTTTAACGTCTTAACACAATATCGTTTGTCGTTACTTCGGTAAGTTAAACAATAAAAAGTGATCACAAGGAAAAGGTAAACACACCCCTGTACTGCGTCTTAGCGTCTTTTAGCTCGTTGTTTTAGTTTTTTTTCTGTGTCAAACAGCAGACAGACAAAGTAAACACCTACCTGGTGAACGTATAGTGGGACGTTTAGGTGCTAAAATACTTCCCTCCAAGGATTGTGGAGCTAACATAACAACAGTACTATATAACAAAATAATATTAAATTGTTCAGCTTCTTGCGCTGAACTCTCGCAAAAACAATAAGGCTGGTTTAGATTTTGTCCCTTTCATATTCCGTCTTAGTGGTTTCCCTCTGTCCTCCTCTTTGCTTTTTGTCTGGCAAGTTAAAATATCTTTTATTCACTTCTCTTCCTATCAGATGGTTTGTCTGAGTTGTTTTTTTTTGTTTTTTAATATATTATTATTATTTTTACTCGACCACACTGTGCTACTGGCTGCTTCCACCTTGTTGCACATTTCACACCAAGCAGAGGAGAAGAGAAGCATCTGCAGCCCTAAGGAGAGAAGCTCAGCTGGATTCTTGTCACTCTCGCTAATGCTGACATTTCGAAATGCCATTCTGGGTGAAACTATTAAATGCCTCATGTTTGTGGGAGTCGGAACAAATTTAACAAACCTTTTACATAATTTGTTTTTCCACTCAGGCTTGATCGTGTCTTGTTACAGCGGCTCCTTTTCGATCGTTTGTTTTGTTTTTCATGTCCTCGGGTTGTCTTCGCAGTTTGTGCGTTTCCGTACATCCTGGCCTTCACTACGGACTCCATTGAGATCAGACTGGTGGTCAACGGCAACCTCGTGTACACAGCGGTGGTCCCGGAGCTACAGCTGTCTGCTTCACGGGTCAGCATGATTGTCAACATAATATCACGTCCAATACTTTTTCTTTTTTTTTTTATATTTTATGATCTCAAACTGCTGTCGGAAATGAGGCGTTCAGGTGCAGAAAATTTGTGCATCACCAGTCTGAATGTTTTGGGTGTTAGAAGACTTCACTGCGTTGTGGAAGTAGCCATCTCAGCGCTCTCATTTCAATCAATCTTTATTACCCCGGTGGGAAATATGGCTGGCAATCTGCATGGCTACAAAGCAATAATACACTTATAATTTATACACATGGATGATTTAAGGCAGAACACAGTGCCCCTGCCATCAGTCTCTTTATATCTCCTTTCCATGTTACAGCCGCTGCCTCGATCCTCTCTGTTTTCCTCTAATTACTTCCTGACTTCTCCACGTGTTCACCACCTCTGCATTGACTCCTTCCCCTCTCTGTGTGCTTCTGTTTTTTGGGGGGTTTTTTTTCCTCCCGCAGTCGGACATCTATTTTGTTTCGTCGGCTCCGGTGAGCTCGGCCTCCAACTGCAGCTCCAGAGACACCAGCTCCCAGAGTTCCCCGCAGACGCCCACCGGCTACGAGATGCCCGTGTTCCCCTCGCCGCTCGGTGACGGTAAGCGAAGGAACCGAAGGATCTTTGGATTACAGCGCCGATATTTCAAGTTTTTAGATGTCAACGTTGCCTGCAGACCTTGTTTGACTTTGTGACGCTCTCGTAGCCCAGAGCTCGACACATATTTACATAAAGTTGTCTCAGCAGAACGGCTCTCTCTCCTCCGGGCTTGCGGTTAGTTTCCGACAGTTTAATCATGTGTAGTTTTCTATTGGAAGATATTTTATTGTATTTATCTCTCCCATGACTATTACCTCATCTTTTCACACCGAGTTTAGTCTCATGACAAATATAAAAATGCCTTCATTGTTGGCTGGTCGGGAAACAAGTCTCCTCTCTTTACTTTTTTTTAATTTATGTAACCCTCCAGAGAGTTTTAAATATTTCAGTTTATTACCTACAAATGTCACTTTTATTTCATTATAACTGACCATTTTCAAAGCATAAGATTTCACATTTATCTCCAGCCTTCTGAACAGTCATTCGCTTCCATTTATTTCAATAAGATATGAAAATCTTTTTTGCAACGACTTTAATGTTCCCGAAAGCTGAGACAAAGAAAGAAAATCCATCACTGTGACGAATTCATTGCCTTTTTTTAATCGTCTCTTTTCAATTTGCTATAACAAGCCTGGATCACTTAGCCTGCTGGTGTGTTCAAGGAAACAATGATTTGTAAGAGTTTACTGGAGATGAGCAGTGCTTTGATGAGTGATGTCAACATGAAATCTTAACATGGGACAGATGAAGCAATAAACACTGTGAAAATGAAACATGTTCTGTCCATCGAAAGAATATCACAAGAAATGGGCCAAAACCAGCAATCATATCTACATAGGGAGAAGGTCCTCGTCAAAGGAAGCCACCGTGTTTGTACAGAAGCCCAGAAGGGACAGACCAAACACTGAACGTTTCACAGCCGACGAGGATTGGTGAGGGGAGAGGTTCAGTTAATTGCAATCTGCAACCTCACCACTAGATGCCACTAAATCCTCCACACTGCTTCTTTAAAGGATTGTTGTTGGGCAACTCTCCGATTTTGAAGAATCCTCGAACACACCAGGTTTCAAAACAGGCATTAAGATGATGTGACTTTAATGCAATATCAAGATAACAAAACAAAAAATCAAGGCAGCGAAATGTCCACTGTGATGAATTATGCGTCTTGGGCAACTTCCAAGTATCTGTAAATTGATTTTCATCCAATACTTAAGTAAATCGAGTGCTATGATTGCAACAAAGGTAGAAATTCAATCTACAATGAGCGATTAGTGGACGAGCAACATGCTAATTAGTCATACGTCTCCCAGCACCACACGGTCCTCAGAGGCAGGGGACGCTTTCAGGGATGATTAAGGATCAATATGAGCCCCTCCCACCTCCACTCTCCCCTCCGTCTTTCATTGTATATTTGACCACTCAGTCTCCACGTGTGGCTGCAGTGAAGGACAATTATTAAAATGGCTGGGTACCCGCTGTCGCTCCGTTAAGGCAGTGTTTTCCTGAGGGCAGCCGGTGTTTACAGGTACCATTAAGGCTAACAGGGGCTGTTGCCTCCGCAATTAGCCGAGGACACAGGATTTATGCTTTTAAGCTGGTTTGGGCAATCATTTCTCTCCGAGGGATTCTCGTTTTCTTTTCCTGTTTTTTTTTTTTTTTTTAGCTGGTTACGCGTTTAATTCTGCATCACGTGGGAGTCCTTCGACCCTAACGGAGAACCTACTGTGTGTGTGCGTGCGCGCGCCTGAATGTACGTTACTGTGTGAGTTCAGTCTGTGTAACCTTCTTCTTCATCCCTGGTTCAGATTCTATACGGATCCCCTATGGTACCAAGCTTTCCCTGTACATGTCTAAGGATGCTGAAGGTACTGCAGGACTCTCCCCGCTACTCGTCCTCGGCTCATGACAAACTGACTCATAATGCTGCCCCACTAACACGCACGTGCTCCCAGAGTGTATCACCCCGTCTGCTCCGAGGCGGCATGTTGACTTGAACGCTAGTTGAATGTTAAGTGAACATTATGTCTTCCCCATCCCCCATTTCTGTCTCAACTAATTCAAGCATTGGAAGAAGAAAAAAAAAAGGGGGGAGGGTGCAAAAGTGAAAAGTGTGACAGATGATAATGTCAATCAAGGCACAAGAGGGTTTAAAAATTACAGGAGGAGGAAGAGGAGGAGACGACGAAGAGAAGGTATGCAGGAGGGAAGGGAGGGGTTGTGTACATGCGGGAGGCTCGGGGAGGGATGGGGAGGGGGAGAAAAAGGGAAGGAGGGAAGACACTTCTGCCGCAGCATGATTTACAGATTGCACTGTCGCCATGGAGACTTTTGTCAGCCCTCTCTTCGATCCAAAGTGGGAGTCCAAACGGCGGTGCCACAGTCTGATGGTGGGTGGAGGGAGAGGAGGGGAGAAAGGTTGAAGGGCTGCTGACAAAAATCCCATCCTCTACCTGCCTGTGTGTCCGCCTGCATCTGCTCCTCTGGGAGGTTTTCATCTGATGTAATCGCATCAGTAATGTGAACAAGATGCTGATACGGCTGCCGGCCACCATCTAGCACACGCACACACACACACACACACACACACACACACACACACACACACCGACAAAGAATTGGACTTTAATTAATGCTGAAAACATCCCCGACACTGTGTGATTGAATTGCCGGTGTGATGGAGTGTGACACTTCCCCTGGACCAGAAACGCATGTGGAATATATCGATCTCCATGATTATATATTCCAGATAACTGCATGCTTTCCTGCATTTTGTGTTTTTTTTTTTTTAATTATTATTTTGTTTTTGCCATGTGACAGGGGCAGGTACATGAGAGCGGCTCTGTAACGCCGCTAACACTGTGTACCTGTCAAACATCAGCAGTGACCCTCTGTGCAGTGACCCTCTGTGCCCCCCACCCCCACCGGCTCTTCACTCCCCTCTCACCTGCTGACATTTCCGATGAGGCGGTCCTCTTTGTGCAGCTTAGCCTCCACTTTGATTCATTCTCACCCTGGTTATCACCGGCCCGCCTCGGCGGAGCAGCGAGTGGCTGCTGAACTCCGCTGCTGCTCCCCGATGGCACGATTAGGAACTTCAGGTTGGCACGCTGCAGCTTTGTGGGCAGATTGAGAAACTCCAAACATCCATTTCATGTGTCCCAAACAGACTTTAAGCTGCAGAATCTCTGCTGTAAATGGCTACTGAACAGTTATATTACGTTACATCTTTGTTGTAAGGAGAATTGAATTTAGTGTCGCATGCTATTTCAATAAATGGGACTATTAATCGCTTTAGAGTGGCCTAATTTGAATATCTACCGTTTTATCCTGTCTTTTGTGTGTGGAGGTCTATAAAATGTCACAAAAACGGTCAATTTGCGTATTTTAGTTCATAGAATACTATTTATAAATACTCCACATTACTGCTGACTATTTCCCATTTTAGATCAGTTTCTTTGATTCCAAGCATCCGTTTTGTATGAAATTCTACTTTCACAGTTTAGAGAATTGATATAAGTTATTAATTAATTAATAAAAGCCAGGCTTTAAATACTTTTAAAACCATTTTATTCTGGAAAATACCACCAGAACAGCTGAAGAAACGTAGCTAATGTTAATACATGAAAGGAACAAACTGGGGCTAGAAAACCTCTAATAAAGTCACACCGGGTTGATTTTTCTGCTCAGGTTTTTGTACAGAAATAAATGATCAAAAGCCAATTCATCATTGGTTTATTAGCCATTTCCCTACTTCCTGTCTTTATGTAAAGCGAAGCTAACCAGCTTCACATCGACACTCGGCTCATGTAGCTGAAGAATATGGTTTGTACTCAACTGCGTTGCCCAACGCAGTAGCAAAATAATATTGACAGAAAGCAAAATACATTGTGGACAAAATGTTCAGTGGCTGAGTGGAAAGTCTTTAAAAAAAAAATGCATTTTTGTAGCTAATGAGCTGAAACTCGCAAAGAAAACAACAGCGGTGCTTCAGGCCGGAGTTTCATACATTTTTCATCACACATTCGTCTTTTTCTCTACATTATGTGTCTTTTTTCTGACATCCTGTTGCCATCTGGGCTCTTTTTTTTCTCTCGCTCTCTCGTTTCACGTCCTCTCTCGTCACCTTCCTCCTTTCCTCTTTACTTTCCTGACTCCTCACGTGCTTCCCGTTGTTTTTCCATCCTGCTCTCCGTCCCAGGTGAAGCAGCATGCAAGCACATCTTCAAGATCCCCCTGTGCAACCTGGTGGGCCGCAGCATCGAAAGACCCCTGAAGTCCCCTCTGGTCAACAAGGTGCTGACGACGCCGTCGCCCGCCATGGTGCCCCCGACTCCCCTCATCTCCGCCACGCACTCGCTGTCCTTGTCCCGCATGGAGATCAAGGAGATCGCCAGCCGCACGCGGAAGGAGCTCCTCGGTAAAGAATAACTCATTTACTCCGTGTTAAAGTAATAGTTTGACATTTGGCCACTCATTTATACCTCTGTTATATATCTACAGATGTAGGTAGGTAGGTAGGTAGGTAGGTATAGGTAGGTATATAATAAAGTATATACTGTTGTATCTCAAATTATTGTCCCCAATTGTTTTCCCCGAGTCCGTTGATAGAAGCAGTATTTAGGCATTTACCGGTTTTAGTTGATTTTTATTAAGCGTAGTTTACAAGATATCTTGGAGAGCCCAACATCAACCTGAGGTCTCTTTGTTGGAGTCTGACTTCCCCCTTTCCGGCACATACACTTATACTATAGGAAGAGGTGTTACCTAGGTTGTGGTGGGAACATTTGCATAGTATGTTTGTCTCAGTACTTTTCCACTGTCCTCCGTTTGAACCACATCCCCCTTTTGATCTGATAGTGAGTTGCACCCTACTGTGACCCCAACGTGATAAGTTCCTGCATAAGCAATGTGTTCTACAATACTTACAGTCAGTATGTATTTTGTGCTTCTGTGCTAGGATATGTTTACAACAATACAACACACATATATATATCATATCATATTACTTACATATAGGTCGTACCATCACTACCAATCTTAAGGTGTAGACAAAAGGCTGTGTATGTAAATGAGAGTGATACTGCTTGGCCAAACCAAAAGGTCACAGTAGGAGGTCTGCAACCTGTGGGGTCACATACAGTTGTTCTTTGAGGCATTATCAGATGGCTGTCTGGAGGACTCCAGGGGGTGAAGGAAGACAACCCCCACCTCCACCAACCAACAAAGAATACATCAATATACATGACTTTTAGTGGAAGACAACCCAAATTATATTGTATTAGCATACAACATATGAGCCCTCATATGCACTAAGCAGATCTATATTCCACAATACCTACCTACCTACCTACCTATATCTGTACGCCACATATCGGGTTGCGGGCAGGTTGGGAAACAGCCGGCCTTGCCTCCGTCTGAAGGTGCAAAAAATCTGGCTGCCAGCATTTCCGAAGCTCTCTAATTAAAGACATCGTGGTGCGTTCGGGAACCAACTGGAAAGTGAAAACGTTTCGACCTCCAAGTAGGAAATTTACATCCGAATGCCCGTCGAACTCGGGAATATCCCACAAGGACGTTTTCCGAGAGTTCAGAGAAGAAATCTGACGTCAGTTGACGTGGCAGCGTTTGTGCGCTTGAAAGGAAGAAATGCAGCACGTTTTCTAGGAGTCGCCACGTTGCCTGTTTGTGAACGCTCTCGGAGCCGGAGGTTCCCGAAGGGAAAACGTTCCCGCTTCCCGGCCGTCTGATCGGAGTCATACACGCTCGTATTGTTTGGCTGGAAAGCAGGAGACAACTTGAGGAAGGTGCTACTTCTGTCCAAGAAAAGTTCCCGCTCAAAAACTCCCGCCAAAACCCTGTTTTACAGATTAAACAAGCTTCAACATTATTATAGATTATAGAGTTTTAACAGGTGTTGGTAGTCAAATTTTGTGAACTCAGGACGGGGCAAGGTTAACGTTCATGCTGAGCTAACCTGCTGGCAGACTGTCGCTCCATTTTAATTGGGGCGGCTGTAAACGCGTTGGTGTCGATGTTCTCGATGTTCTCGCCTGACGCTCGTTAGAAAAGGCAGAACAAGCGAAATTCCCAAATGTTTGAACTAACATCACCTCGTGCGCACGAAGGTTTGACCGAGGAGCCGAGTGGGAAGCCGGACAGCGGATCGGTCAAGCAGAGAAAGATGAGCAAGAAGACCGCGGAGGAGGAGCAGCCCAAACCTCGAGCGCTGACGTCCACCAACAGTGACAGGTGACGGTAACGCGACAGCAGCAGCGGCGGTTTTTGTTGTTGTTGTTGTTGTTGTTTTTTAACGGTTCGGCGACGTCGGAGGTCGTGACGCATCGTTTTGTGCTCAACAGGTTGTCATCAGAGTCCATCGAGGCCGACCTGGACGTCCAGCTGCACTGCTCGTCCGGCTCGGAGGCCGAACCGGAGAAGGCGGTGCTGCTGGCGGAGAGCCCGCCGCTCGCCAGCGCCTTCGCGCTCGCCACGTCCTTCGAAGAAGACGTCCTGGACCTAAAGTGAAGACAATCCCGTCGCGCACTTCTCCGCCCGCCCCACTCCTGTACTGTCACCGTTATTGTTTGGGGGAAAGGGGGGGGGGGGGTTTGGTTGGTTGCTTGGTTTGCTTTTTAATTTGTTTGTCGAAATTCCTTTTTATCTCGTCTCGTTTTTTGTTTGTTTATATCCGGGAATCTTTCGTGGTCTCCCCCCGTTCATCGGACGTGATGGGTGCAGCGGGGGTTTAGGAGACGTGTCCGCGTGCGCGTTTGTTCCCCCGCGTCCACCGTCCCCTCTGAAGTTGCTGGAGCGTTAATATGTGTTGTATATTATGTGATTAATTCCACTCCACTTTCAAATGTTGTATGATATGCATATGTATGTGTACATCTGTTTGTACATGAAGATGCACACATGCGTATGTGCCCGTCCGGCCTGTGATGCATATTTATAGATATATTATTAAAAAAAAAAAAAAAACAGTTTTATTCCCATATTTACTAAAAGTATGATGTTTTATGCTCCCTGCACATTTTAGTCCTCATCCTTCTCCTCGTGCGCAGCAAACAGGTAGACGGGGCTGCAGGCAAAGTCTCCCACAAGTGCCATTTTTCAGCATTTCACATCGAACGGCCGCCGTATATTGTGGTGTCTGACAGTAGCAGCCATGATTGTAGTCCGCATTAGATTACAATGGTGACCTGCGACCCCACCCTCTCCCCTACCCCCTCCCCCCGTCGGTCTGGATGAATTCTCTCGAAGCCACAAACGCGAAACATTTTATTTAAAAAAAAAAAAAAAACAGTCAACTTTAAATCTGCATGACCTGACTTTTCCTGCACAAGTGTTGTGTTTCTTCTTCGCCACAAAAATAGCTCCTCTGGAAACAATGAGGTCCGTGACATAATACCAAATATAACGGCTTAAAGCAAAAGCGTTGGGGGCCTCTTTTACAAGATTGATGTGTTTGATGGTACAGGAAAGGAGTTGTCGACAAAACCTTTTAATTTTAGAAAAATAAAATACAGCATACTGACATTAAATTAAATGATTTAGGCAGCCGAAGCTAGCGTGCTCACGAGCCGAATAGTGACGTATTGTTAGTTTTTAGGAATTCAGCACTCTTTTCTGGTCTTCAGGACCCAGAAGTCCAGCTGGTTTTTACCCTGATGTCCTCGAGTCTGATGGAAAAACAACACACCTTAATTAATCAGTTACCCGGCACGTTCCTTAGCTGAAAGGATTGAGGTCAGATACTGACAGTAGTTATTTCCAATATTAGATCAACTTTTTACCGGTTGTCCTTCGTGCAAAATGGGTGGAGGAACTTTTAAATCTGCTCGTTTCAGCTCGCCTCTTAACTTTTATTTTATTGTGCAAATTTGAGCTCAATCCACAAAGTTGGAAGACTCGGCAGACAGATTTTTTTTTTTTAAACTGTTTTTCAATTTATTTATTTTTTGTCTCAGAACATGAGCCCAGCTTCAAAAATAACTCATATCCCGAATTTTCCATAATGCGGAGGTCTTTCATAAAACCCTCGCTGCCTCTTAAATGTCCACTTCTTTCAAACCTCACACTTCTACTTAAAAAAAATGTAATGCTGCTTTCACATCATATCGGAGTTAACTACAAAACTACAGTATCCAAATTGGCACTTCGATAAGGGCCCCCAAAAAAAATACCAAATAAGAATAATTCCCATCGGCTAAAGGCTGATATTCAGTATGATTAAAACCAAACTTAAATACACGTGGCGATATATTGGGAATGCACAATATTTTAATCCTCTAATTGCACGGCTCTGTTAAGTCATTGACCATCATCCCATATGATGAAATATGATTTTACACTTAGAAAGCATTTTTGTCCGTATGACGCGTAAAGTGAACTTTCTGTGTAAAATCAGTGGAGCACCCCAAACAATTACAAAAACACGCGCTTAAAAACGACAAAAACACGGCGTCAGTCCAGGTTGTTGTTTTTGTTTTTGTTTTTTTGTTTTTTTCTGTGGCTCTCTCCCATCGGGGCCCCGCGTGGCTCATCAAGCGCTGCAGCACACGAGGCCGGGTGGAAGCAATCACCTGCAATTGACTCACCAGCGGGATCAAAAGCTCGCAGCGTGCCGCGTCCCGGTGACGAGCGAGCAACAGCAGCAGCAGCTCAGAGGCGCAGGACTCGAAAAGTTTGGCGTTCGACGAACGTCGTCGCGTTCAAATCACTAATTTAAATCAGTCCCCGTCTCGTCAGCGCCAACGCTGAATCTCGCATGAAACGGGGAAAACGCCGAGAGCGTCAGTCGGTGAAACCAAAGGGGGGAAAGCTTAGTGGAAAGCTCGGCGAGGCGACAGACTGGGAGTGGTGGGTTCTGACTGTGTTCATGTGGGGATGAAAGCACCTCTGTACGGTGTGTGGTTGTTGTTTTTTTTGGTTTTTTTGGTTGTTTTTTTTACAACACAGCAGCCTTCAGATCTTGCATGAGCCTCCTTTTCCTCCCTTTTTCCTCCCACGCCTTCCCTCTACTCTCCTGCCTGCCTTATAGCGAAACCTTCCAACACTATAACACAACTCGGAAAAAGAAAAAGAAAAATGAAGTGGGGAGTTTTACAAAGGTACTCTGGTGTTTATTACTCTAAAATGAGCGTGGGTGACCGGGGGAACGCAGCTTCTCCCTCGTACGTCCTTTTCCTTCCTTCTCCTGTGTTTCTGTCGAGTACTCTTTGTTTCTACCTCCCCTTGGCATTTTCACTGTTTTTTTTTTGTTTGTTTGTTTGTTTCGTTTTTGTTTTTTTGTATTTGGATCTATATTTACTGTTTGGACTGTTGCTAAACCTCTCTGTGATATCAAAATGAAAGAAAATTAACAAAAAAAACACCAAGTGTCTTAAAATATTGTATCGCCATCGTTTTTAATGCCAAGTACTACTTGTAAATGTTTGTGTATCAAATGTGGCCTCAAATGAAACTGAACTATATTGTTATTATTATTAATATTATTTGAGCAGTTATTTTAAACAAGTGCTGTAGACCACTGCTGTGAAAGTAGTTGATTCTGTTCATTGATATGTAATAAATATTTATGAAATTTGAGCTGCGTAGCTCGTTACGCTGTTGTTTTACCACGCAAGTCTTACAAAGGGAAACTTTTGAAGGGCCACCAACAGAGTTGCTAATTGATTTTGGACTAATCAGTGTAGCAAACAAAAAAAACTTCCACTGGCTTCCCATTAACTTAAAATGAAGTTAAAATAAAAACCCTTAAAAAAAAAAAAATTGGACTTCAAATCACAAATGTTTCTCACTAAAAAAATGATGTAAGGAAAAAGTTTACTTTTTTCAGGCTAACATGTTAACGTCAAGTGTAATGTTTAACATTTGTACTCAGCATACAGCTGTAAAAAAACAAATTATAGCCGAGATAATGTAATTTTTTTGTTGTTGTTGTTAAACATAATTGAACAAAACATTTTGATGGTGGTTTTACATTCCGCATCGGGCTTTGAGCCGTTAAATAAATTAACAAATCTACAGCAGCTGGTAGTATTTAGCCACGATAACATTTGATGGTGTAACAAGAACAATTCTCTAGAAATAAAAATGTGGAAAAAAAAACACAAACGGGAATAAAAAAAATAAAAAAAACAGTTTTCACTTACTAATTTCTATTAAATAAAAGTACGTCTGCTGCTGTAATCACCTGGTATTTACTGTAGTTGTACAAAAACAAAGCCACAGTGTAACTAACAATCACCTGTGCTGCCATTTGGCCAACGAACAGCTCAAGTGGGATTACACTGGGAGGAGGCCTCACAATTTGATCTCAAGAGAGTGAAATCTGGAACAACTTGACTGCTTAGTGCTTTTTTTTGGCCGCAAGATGGAGGTATATATTCATATTAAATCACTAAACCAAAGATTTATGTCCAGTTTCTTGCTGACTGAAGTTAAATGCTGCCCTCTCGCTGTCTCTCCCTGACATGAGCCTCCAACCCCTGAACAATAGACCAGGCAGTCCAACATAAACGGGGAGCAGCCGGGGCCAACGAAAACAAAGCTTTTGTACGAGTTTTCAACTCATATTATCTTTAAAAAAAAAAAAAATGGGAAAAACACTTATGAAAAGGTACAAAAAAATAACTTTTTTTATTTTTTTTTGTGTGTGTGTCAGCAGTATAAGAAGGAGGCCATGAGCCTTATTTCCTTTTACCCCTGGAGGCAAAGGCACGTTTAGACGACCTCAGAGATGACGCATAACACAGGATAGACACACCCCTGTCCTTTGCATTGCAGTGTTGTGTTTCACCCAGATTATATGTATTGTTGAAGCTCATTCAGTCAAAGCAAAGGATTTTCCCAACACTCCCACCTTGTCACGGATTGTTGTATTTCTTTTGTATATTGAAAAAGAAAAAAAAAATACCTCTGCAATCACGAAACACTGCAGCTCTGTATATTCAAGATTAATCATCATCGCTCATTGGGAAAATCACTGGAAATGGTATTACTGGGATTATATCTTTTTTTTTCTTTTTTTTTTTTTTACAACTAGGAAAAAAAAAGAAACGTTGCTTCAAACGAAGACGACGTCCTGCAGCCACGAATGCTGTAATTATGTTCCGTTTCTTTGAATGCTTGACTGAGCACTGTACTGCCTGCGCACTGTAAAAATGAGTCTATTCGGCTTCCCAGTGTCCGTCCCCCCCCCCCCCCTCCGGGGTAGGACAAGCGAACGCAGCACAAGCCAAAGGTCTTACATAACAGGTGGAGGAATGCTGGAACTCTGCCGCGGACTTCTGGTTCATCTCACTCCCACAAAGTGGGGCCCCCCGGCCCCGTCCCGTCCCCGTCCCGTCCCCTCCCCTCCCCTCAACCGCAGAACACACCGTCTCTGCAGCAGCACCGGGCAGACACAAGGCAAAAGAGCACGAAATCTACACGTGAACTCGTATTCAATTCAATGTTGCGACTTCTTGGTTGTGAATTGTTTTTATTGCCTACAAAAGAAAACAAAACAAAAAATATCCGTGAGTTAAAAAAAAAAAAAAAACACAACTATATACATTAAGTTGATGAATAAATTATCATTAGAAACCTTTAAAACAAAAAAAGAAAACAGCCTCAAAATACGTTTTCACAGATGAAATTACAATATGAGATCGCGCTACGGAGGTTGTTTCTCACTGCAGACGGTATTAAAACATTCACCGCCTCATCGGTCATCATCGCCAGGATCCACTATTATGCTTTTGTTGAACATTTGTACCTGAACAAATGTTAACACAGCAGCTCCATCTGTTGTGTTAACATTTGATTTATCCATACAGGAAACACATGAATGAGGACACACACAAAAAAACACACTGATGGTCTGTGTTGTATGTAAACACACACACACACACACACACACACACACACACACACATACACAAAAGTGGGTCAGAGGTCGACGTACTGTGCAGTGCTGGAAAATATTCCACAGTGAGTTAATGCTAAACGTCTACAACTGTCCATCAGTGAGTTTTAGAGTCCAACAACCTTCATTTGCATGTTAAATACACAATACAGTATATGACGTCAACTTCAAATATCTTTTTAAGACCTGGTCACATTTCAGCTTTGTAAATAGATCAATAGAAATACTGACAGAATCGTAGCACTGGTGAAATCAAACACCTGGTATTGCACACCCTTTGACATTCCCGTCTTTTCCAGGAGGCCCCCCCCCCCTCAACCACCTCACCCCTCTAAGAGGCCTCCTCCTTCTTTCTCTGATAAATCGCAGCCATCTTTAGACCCAAAACACCACCCCCTAAGCTCAGTCCCTCGTTCCCCCGGGACGCCTAGGCGTACGCTGCGACGGCCATGAGGATTTGCACGGCCATGGAAACGCAAGGTATCTGTGCGACAGTGTAGGCCAGGGAGCGGGTCGGCGCCCGCAGCTCCAACAGGTAGGCGACGGTGTGCAGTATCCGGCCCAGGAAGAAGACCAGGAAGTGGAGGCGGGCCGTGGGCAGCGACGGTCCAGTCAGGGAGTAGATGGCGCCGATGAAGAGGAAGGGCAGGATGTTCTCCAGGTCGTTGAGGTGAGCTCTACATGGAGGAGGGAGGGGGGAGAGGGAGGGGGAGGAAGGGGGGAGGGAAGAGTCAACCCGTGAATGCCGACATACACATCTGTCTTCAATCGACTGTAATTTAGTGACTCAGTTTTCTGTGTCGCAGGGAAAGTGATGATTAAAAGTGATTCCCAGTCGTGTCTGTGACTCAAAATTGTGAATTGTGGTTTCCTCCGACTGAAAGTCCTCGCTGAGGTAACACTGTGGACTCTGCAATGTCTGGCTCATCTCGTCTCATGCATCATACTACAGAGGAAGTCTGTAACTTTCCTCTTTCTGCCAGCCGGCTCACTAATCAGCTTCGCAATCTTTTATCAACGTCATTCTGGGAAACCTGCCATTCTAGCCGTTTTAAAGCGGCGACTGGGCTCGCAGACTATTTGCACATGTTGTTGTAATTCATATGAATTGCCCAGCCAGATGGGTTTTTTTTTGGTTTTTTTTCAATATACCAAGACTTTCTCCCATTGCAAAGTTGTTTCTCGCAAGTTCCTGATTATTTCACAACAGACAGATGTTTTGGGTTTTTTTTTTTTTTTTTTTTTTTATACTAGCAGAGGAACGTGTGCTCTGGCTCCTGTCACAGATCATTTCCTTGACAAGTCAAAACAAAGCAGTCAGGCACATCTCCTGCAGGCTGACAAGATCAATGGAGGAAAACACTTAACAGACGACTTCAATTTCAATGGGAAAAAAAAAAATTCCACTTCGGATAAACACGATCTGTGCGTTTTAATTTCTTAGTTGCAGATTCTTGTTCTTTTGCAGAAGGTCTGCAAAAAAAAAAAATCACAAAATCTGCAGAAGGAGCCACAAAAAGCTCCAATAAAACCAATTCACTCACACTTTCGGTATAAGCTACGACTAATTAGTTCATCATCTTACTGTAAAAAAAAAAAAAAAAAAAAAACTGCAGTGCAATAATGTAGAGATATTATGAAGCTGTCAGCGGCGGGATGTATGCTTCATATTTTTCATTTAATGTCACTTTTTGCTTCTATTACACCAAAAGTGAGGTCACCATGGAGATTAAATATTTAGTTATACTAGTTATACTAAAAAAAAAAAAAGTACTAATAAAATACAGCTTAGACATGAATGCATCCGTTTAAAAAAAAACAACAACAATTAATCAAATATTCTTGGGTCTTTTCCCAGCTGGGCAGCCGTGCACTTTTTCTTCAGGCGCATTTTTTTTTGTTTTTTTTTTAATTATATTCGTAAAAACACGTCGTGACAGTTGAAACTTGCCCACTCACCGACGGCATCTTTCCACGTACGGATCCGCTCTGTAAAACTCCACGCCTCCATGTCTCAGCGCGTCCTCGGGGTTAGTGAAAGCCTTTCAGGGTAGAAAAACAAAAGAAGAAGTTTGCATCAGTGAAAGTAAATAAATCCAGTGCTGGTATTAAAAAAAAAAAAAAGATGCCTTTTCCGCTTTAAAAACAAACAACAACAACAAAAAAAACATCGTGTGAGTCACTCACCTTTTTACGCAGCCTCACTTGCCCCGTTATGATCGCTATAATGTACATTTTAATCACCAGGAGCACGCCGTAGAAAACAAAGCAGGAGAAAACTTCGTTTCTAATCATGACCGCCATCGTTGGTTTGATGATACAAAGTAAGAAAAACAAAAAGGAGAAGACGGGACCGCGGCTCGGTGCGTGCCTTAACGCTGCTGGAGTGGAGTCCCGGAGTGGACGTGCTTTTTGTACCGTCTGCTCCACCCACTCCCAAAGATGGAGATGACAGGTTGAGCGATGGTGTTGCGCTCAAGGATTTTCCGTTTCCCACTTAATGAGTGACAAACCTTCTGCACGTTTAAAAACAAACAACAAAAAAACGTACCCCGAGGCAAAATTGTGACGCGCAGAGCTGGAGGACAATTTTGTTTAGATAGAAGGAAATATGTGGAAATATGTGTAACAAGTAAAAAAAGAAAGAAAAAAAAAAAAAAAGCCACTCAAAGTGTAATTTATGTATGAATAAATACAAAAAAATAAAAGTCAACTGGAAGGTGGATTCATGAGGATTCTTTTGGAACTTGTGAATTAGAGAACATTTTTTTATGAAGTAACTGTTTTCTGGTTTAAAATTAAAAATCGAATCATCGCAATGAGACACTAGACGTCCGAAAAGAGACACTGAAGGATGAAACGGAGGCTCAAATCAGACTGTTTGACCTCTGCTGCCGACATGTCTTTTGTGTACTGTGGTGATTTTCCATCATAATCCGGATGGAACAGATGGGAGATCGCGGTCACCTTGACCTTTGACCTTTGACCACCAAACTCTAATCAGTTTATCCTTGGCACCAAATGAAAATATGGGCCAAATTAAAAGAAAAAAGATAAATGAGAAGGACGGGGCAGACATGAGATCACAGTCCCCTTGACCGTTGACCCCCCCCCCCCCCCCTCCCTAAATCGAATCATCCTCGTTAACAGTGAACGTTTGGGCCAAATTCGAAGAAAATTCCCTCAAGATGTTGCCGAAATAACGCGATCACAAGAACAAGAAAATCCAATGTCTCCGGCCGTTCGGGAGGCTTAAATGTCAGAATACTTTCTAATAAAAAAGGACACGACTTCAATAAAAACGCTAAACATCACCGAATGTTTTTTTTTTTTTTCGCAAACACACCACGTGGTCCGGTGTTATTTCATCATATTTATTCGCATGTTTGTATCGTAACGCCCCCGTCAGCCGTCCGCCCCTTGTGCCAGCCGGTCCAGCGTGAGCGAGCTGCCCGAGCTGGTGTCGTCGCAGCAGTCCTCGGCGTCGGAGAAGGACGACATGTAGTGGAGGCCCGTGACTCGGTGGTAGCCTCCCCGCAGCGCGCCGGGGTAGGCGGTGAGCTCCACGGCCCGGCGGCCGGTCCCGCTCACCCTCACAGTCCACATGTCAACCAGCTGCGAACACACGGCGCAGCCCATGGTGCGTGCCAGCAGATTCGACAGGTAGACGACAGGTAACTAACCTACGTGTCAGCACGCGCACTCGTCCTTACTCATTCGCCCGCATGTGTGGCGGGTGAGGACAGGAAGTAGGATACACCTTTGACTGAGATCCAATGTGTTTATACTGCAATAGGGAATGAATTTTGTATTTGCATGTTATAACTCTTAATAACTATTGCTGTTTTATACACCGCGACACGTATTTGATATATTTACAGGCAGAATATAAGAAAAACTACCAACATAGCAAAACAAATATTGAGATTCTTTAAAGATGAATTTTCATAAAATGGATTTTAATCATCTTGTATTCTTTTATTCAGTCATTTCTTTTTAGATTTTATATATTTTTATTCTGTCTTGGCTGCACTCAATTTATCCTATTTCATAAGGACACTGTGTGTTTTCTTTTTCATACTCGTAGACTAATGTCACTATTATTATAAACAAAGGATGAGCAATGTAAAATAAATGTAAGATTATTAAATATATGTGAACGTATTTATTCTATTTATGTGTTCCGAAGGGGAAACCGGAGTTTTACAGCCTGACGATGGAGCGTAAAACTGAGTGAGTGTAAATGCCCGTGAGAAAGAGTTTCCTTAGATGTGTACGAGATTCGTTTCCTTAAAAGGCAGAAAAGCAATTTACAAGCAGGGAAAGGGCGGTGAGGCACAAAGTTTCCCCCGAAAGAAGACGTGCAGCCACTCCTCAAATTATTTGTTTTCAGCGATCAAAAAAAAAAAAAAAAAAACCACATCGGTGTCACATCCAGCTTTGCCTGCGGGGTAACCGCGAAGCAAAGAGTCAAAACACGATCTCTCTCAGTTGGTTCTCCGTCTCTCTCAGCTGCCAGACGCGGCATGTAAATATTTACAGGGGTCGCTTTTGCAACAAAACCACAAAAGAGTTCACAAATAGAGGAGTTGAATCGGAGTGCAGCAGCAGTCCGTCCAGTGGGGCTCTTCTCTCTGAAGAAACAGCTCCTCTGACAGTGCGCAGCACTTTGGTTTGGCCTTTAAACGACCGCAGGGCCTGCTCATACCAGAGCGTTCATATGTGGGCTACTTGCTGTGCCGTGTTGGTGAACTTCTCCTCCGCTTGATGGAGCAGAGCTGCCACTGAAGATGTTATAAATGCCTGCACACAGAAATAAGAGAGGAGGTTAGTCAGCAGCAGAATGCTATATATTCAGTAAATGTTCACTTTTAAAAGGCGAGTTAGAGGACAAAACATTGTTCCCTTGTTTACCGCTGTATAAATAAATGAATCAAACTTTATGTGATAATCATACAACTATAAACAGTAAAACTATTTGAGAATACAACGCAAATAGGTAATAGTAATGAACATAAAACCAATGACATAGATTAAAAAGACGATAAATAAAATAGTTAAGAGGGACCACAACATTTTAAAACATCAATACAATAAAACAAAATTAAAGGATCAAATAAATCAAGGCGACAGGACATTCAAATTAAAAAGCCATGCAGGCTTGTAAGATATTTTCAGCTGCTTTCAGAAGATTTTTTTTTTTGTTTTTTTTTTTTTTTGTCCACCACTATGAAACACCTAAAAGATTCATGCCAGATGACCTGAAGGGCGACATGTAAATGTAAAATGTAACGTGTAAAACAAGCAGGCTGGTACAAGCCAATAAAGAGCTTAAAAAAAAAAATCTGCAAAAAAGTTTCAAATCAAAAACTTACAGATAAAGTGAGCGCTTTGAATCAGCTGTTGTTGCTCTATGAGTCTCAGAACAGCCGCTTTAACTTTTCGCTAAATTACAAACGTAGATTATTGGGATTGTTAGGAGTGCTGTGAGCGCAGCTGCAAACCGGTAACCAGCGAGGTGAAATGGGGGGAAACCACTCGAGTGTTCATAATCTGGAATATTACAAATGTACGAGTAAACAAGGGAGATCACTTCCGCAAGAGTCATCTTTGAATAACATCCCACTGTGATGAAAACCCACAAATACCATGTGCCTGCTCTGACGCAACATTATTAAAAAACAGCCACGGAGCCACGGCAGACTCTGATTTTCATCCTCGAGGAGAAAGAAGCTCCTCTCATATTGTCACAGATATTTCCACGCATGACGGCTCGTTTTTGTTTTTTTTTTTTCCTCTTGATTCATGCAGATCTCGACCTGCCCTCCCAAATCTGCTGTCTGACCTTCATCTTCCAGAGCCGGCGGCTGGCGCACAGAGAGCCACCGGCAGGTGTGGCGATGACTTGAATGGTGGGGACGAGTGTGGTCGGCCGCTGCGTGCCACACCCCATCCCGTCGTCCCGGTGGGTGGTGGGCACAGCCGGGAGGATCCTCTTAAAGGCAAGCCACGAGACTCCTCTGCCGTCCTGATTTGTCGCTGTGTCGTGGATTGAATGTTCGGTTGTCCGGACAGCTACTCCGATAAGACATTTAATCGTTCATCAGTACGTCCGGTGTCTCGTGACGCGCATCCTGTACCTGCTGTCGTATCTCGGCGTCAATGTAACCTTCGTGTCAGCGATCAAGAGCCCTGTCAAAGCTGCGTGTGTGTTCACGCTGAGACACACACGCAGTGCAGAAAACACGCCAGTGAGGATGCGATGTGGACGGATGCTGCAGCTGCATGTTTGTGTGTGTGTGTGTGTGTGTGTGTGTGTGTGTGTGTGTGTGTGTGTGTGTGTGTGTGTGTGTGTTTATATATATAGATATACAGAAATCAGTGCTCTAAATCAGTTTTGTTTTTGGCTCCTACCTGCAGCTCTCCTGTCGGCTCGCCCGTCTGCACGAATGCTCAGTCGTATGTGCAGCGTCTCGTCTCAGCAGCAGCCCGGTGTGTTTCCCTCCCCGTCTGCCTCCGTCTGTCTGGGCTCGATCACAGCTCAGCATACGTATGGCATTTTGGGATGACATCACATTTCCTCACGTAACAGTTGGTCTTTTTCTCAGATTGAAACCGATGAACCATTTTTCTCTCTCTCTCTCTCTGATCCTTTTTTTTTTTTCAGCAGAAAACAAGTTAAAAATACATTCAAGGATTGATTATATATCATCTTAACTCCCTTTTGATCAACGTTTTTACTCCAGATGAGCAGTGATGCTGCTGACATCGTGCCAAGAAAGTGGTGACTCATTTAGATAATACTACTTTAATTTATTCACACTGACTGTACACCGTCTATTTTGTCTTTTAAAGGGAAACTTCAGAGGTTGAGTGAGATTGAACTGCATCGTGTTCAGGAGCTCACAAAGGACAGTTTTAAAACAGAAAGGAAAGGAATCTCCATTTCAGTCTGGATCAAACGTTATTAATATGCTTGTTTAGAAGATTTTTTTTTTTTAGTCAGTGCTGATCTATAGAAGAAACTGGATGGAAATGCTATTGATTATTCCAGTCCATAAGAGAGTTGACAAACCGTTAACTGGACTGAAAAATTATTAAAACATAAAGCAAAATAGAAATCATACAACTTGCATTAATAGACATAAAAACAGAAAGCAGGAGAAGCAGCCAGCCTGGCTTTGGCAGTAGTATGTTTTTGCATATCTGTCTGGTTTTGTACGTATCAAAGAAAGAGATCATGTGTTCATTAGTGAGCTTTAAAGGTGCTCGTAGGAAGATTTTCTTCTGTAGCTTTGGACAGAATCAGGCTAGCTATTTCCCCATGAGTAGACTTTGCAGGAAGCTAACTGTGTTGTAACTGCAGTTGCGTATTTAACAGAAAAATGAAAGAGTGCTATAGTTTTCTCTCCTTAGTCTCAGGAAAAAAAAAAGAAGGAAATAACGGTTAAAAAAAATAAATTCACACTCCCTTTCGACAGCGAGCTCCTGTGTTGCAACGCATCCTTTACACAACCGTGTTGCTCCTATGCCAAGAAAAAACAAATTACATCACTATGACATCACCGGGGAGATTTTCTATGATTTAACAAATATAATCCAGAACCACACAAGACCTTTTTTAGCTTTATAAAATGTCAGTAAACAATTATCATATCCGTTTCCACGGTGTGGAATATAGATCTGCTTAGTGCATATGAGGGCTCATATGTTGTATGCTAATACAATATAATTTGGGTTGTCTTCCACCAAAAGTCATGTATATTGATGTATTCTTTGTTGGTTGGTGGAGGTGGGGGTTGTCTTCCTTCGCCCCCTGGAGTCCTCCAGACAGCCATCTGATAATGCCTCAAAGAACAACTGTATGTGACCCCACAGGTTGCAGACCTCCTACTGTGACCTTTTGGTTTGGCCAAGCAGTATCACTCTCATTTACATACACAGCCTTTTGTCTACACCTTAAGATTGGTAGTGATGGTACGACCTATATGTAAGTAATATGATATGATATATATATATGTGTTGTATTGTTGTAAACATATCCTAGCACAGAAGCACAAAATACATACTGACTGTAAGCATTGTAGAACACATTGCTTATGCAGGAACTTATCACGTTGGGGTCACAGTAGGGTGCAACTCACTATCAGATCAAAAGGGGGATGTGGTTCAAACGGAGGACAGTGGAAAAGTACTGAGACAAACATACTATGCAAATGTTCCCGCCTCACTGTAGGTAACACCTCTTCCTATAGTATAAGTGTATGTGCCGGAAAGGGGGAAGTGAGAATCCAACAAAGAGACCTCAGGTTGATGTTGGGCTCTCCAAGATATCTTGTAAACTACGCTTAATAAAAATCAACTAAGACCGGTAACTCCCGAAATACTGCTTCTATCAACGGACTCGGGGAAAACTATTGGGGACAATAATTTGAGATACAACAACGGGCAGAGTAGTACCATCCATGAGAAGGAAACTTGAACCCTTTAACAATCCTCAGTGAGGTTTACAATATTTATCCAAGAGCATTGACGTCTTTCTTTAGCTGGATTTGGAAAAGATGGAAAAAAACCCAAGTTGAAATCCAAGACCAGGCAATTTTAATCATTAAACCAGTCACGTAATTACATCACTTACACAGACATTAAGACATCCTACTGAATTGAGGTCAACCACTAAAGTCCCATGTTATCGAAGCATCACCACTGTCGTGACCACAAGAGCCACACACTATAAAATACAGGGAAAACACCAGTCAATAAAATCCTAGCTGCGTGTCGTGATCTTTTTCTGATTTACCGTCCGACCACAGCAATGCTTGTACTTGCCAGCGAAAATGGAAATCTCACACGCATAGCTACGAGTTGTAACACAAGCAAACAAGCTCTCAGGTGGGGATGAATAAGTAATTACCACCCACGGTTCTCATAACGCTGCACTATAATAAGCCGCACTGCCCGAGTCTTTACTGTCAGCTGTTCAAACGGTACTCCGTGTAACAGCTGCCCATTATCTCGTTGATAATAGAGGTAAGATTGCACAGATTTGTCTTTTATTTCATTGCAAACACTTTCCCAAAAAGTATCTAAATATAGTACACATACCACCGTAGTGTAAATACGATCTTTTATAGACACAGTCTGGAAATTTGTGAAAAGAAAAACTTACACGAGAAAATAAATAGATAAATTAGTGACCTTTCTTATTAAAAAGGATGAACAGTGTAAAAAAAAAAAAAAAAAAAAAAAAGAAAGAAAACAGGGAGATGTGGATTATTGAGACAAAATACAGTCACCAAACACAGCAGCGGACATGATGGCGTGTCTGTCGGGAAAATTACAGGTGAACAGGTGACATTAATGATATTGATAATGGCTTCATTTAGTTTTTAAACATTTTGGTCCTGCGAATGGTAACTACAAGTCTCAAAAAGCAGATTCGGGTCGTTCGGTGACATTTAATGTCCTCGTCCGAGAAGGACGGGAAACCGCTGTGAGCGAGAAATTTTGACAACAACAAAAACAAAAGAAAACACACATTGCAAGGTCGTCTTCTGGCTTTTCCTCACAAAGTTTTAAAGAGTGAAACGAGCGCCGCCATCTACAACAGATGGTCCATTTGGTCATCTTGTTTTCTGTAGAGGTGTTTCCTGTTTCAGGGCCTCTGCTTATGCATACTGGCATCGTTTATTGTCATACTTAAACTGAATAGCTCATATCTTAACAAAATAAGCTCATTTGAATCGATGTCAAATATTTGTGTACATCTTTTAAGGAGTAATTTGACATTTTGGGAGTTACCGTCTGCCTTCAGCAGGCCGTTAGCTTCGGTTCGCAACTTGTCGTTTTTAGGATGACCTTCTTTTTTTTTTTTAAGGATTAAACAAACAAGATATGACATTATGATTAATGAGCTTCGCCTTTTCTGATTGATGTAACCATGAAATACAGAAGGGAAATTCAATGGTACACTGCTAAATAGACCTTTTTAGAGTCGATGTGGATGAATGCTGGGAATTTATATGACGTCTCTGAAAATCATAAATTGAAATGATTTTTAAGATGTACATTTTTCCACCCTAACAAAAAAGCACTGTGGGTGTATACAGCAGGGGCTTGAAGGCACTGTATTCCCAGGTAGGATGACTGTTTGACTTTAATTGCTCTCTTAATGATTACCAGTAACCTATAAAACATTTCAAAACAATGTATTAACTGTGCATTGGTACTTTATGCATCATGGGGATTTTAATGTAATCAAACATTAAATGTAAACTGATGAGAAATTAAGGCTTTTTCATTTAATACTAACGAAACCTAAATACAATAATTCAATTTCAGTTCCTATTTTTGGCTTTCAAAATTGTTATTTATTGATAATAATTAGTAAACTAGTCTATGTATAATATTAAAGGTAGACAGGAGAAGATGGTCAAATAATGCTAGGCCCTTAACTGCTTAAAATTTGGTGGCAGACTTTGCGATGCAGATGTGTGCGAAAAAGAAAAAGAAAAAGGCGAGCGTGTGATTTGTCTACAATGAGATAGAGGAAGACTCTAATTTGGCTAAACTTGGAGTGGCTCTGCCATGTCTCCCAGATTTGACCCTTAATCATTTTTCTTACATTGATGATGCTGTAAAATGAATTGCACAATTTAGAAAAAAAAACATTTTTTTTTTCTTTTAATAAACTTAATTACAACAAACAATTGCTCTGAGCATCTCTGTATTGGCTGCTTACAGAGGTCAGTACTCGGATCTGAATCGAGTTTTTTCAACACACGCTTTGGTCAGGACTCAGGAAAACGGTTTAATTCCTCAATTCCTTTACATCCAGAACATAGTTTGAGTGAACGAGACATGGTATCTTGATTAGATTAGTGTATTTTACATCCGCTTTTAAACTGTATCTTCCAAAGTAAAGCAAATCTACAGATGCACGCATATCTTTACAAGCAAATACCTCAGAGTGTATCATTTGGATTTTTTTTTGGGGGGGGGGGACCTGATAACAACACATGCGCAATTAATAAATTATGCAGAAATTGAAAAAAATATATAATTTCATTCAAATAGTATCAGAAATGACCTCACTGCTGTAACAGGTTTGAGTTTTAGCATGTAATGCAAAATGTTTATGAAGCCAGCAAATTATTTTACTCATGCTAAAATGTTACATGGTAAAACAAAATGTGTTTCATTTAATACTGTCCTCTCCTGGTTTAATAATTACTGCATTACTGGTCTATTTGAAATTACAGGTATCTACCAAAGACTGACATAAAAGGTCATTTACACTGTGATGCTCCTGAAGAATTACTAACATACTGTGAGCTCTTATCAGAAATGCCAGTTATGATACTTTGATTCTCTTATCACCTCTGATATGTGATCTTCTCTCCTGCTTTCAACCTCTACGACTTGTGCCGATGTCCATTTCTCTGTTTTGTTAATATTATTCATATTTATATATGCCCTTATGCCTATTTAGTGATAGTGCTTGCAAAACTAAACAGGAACGAGTTGATATTTCAATAATTTTGAGCACATTAACAGATAAATTGTCTGTTTGAGCAAAAAAACAACAACAACAACAAAAAACAACCTCAGCATCCTGTCAGTGAAATGTCTTTCCTGGTCCAAAAAAAGGTTGTAGTTGCATGCAGTTTGAACTGGTGTTTTCAGACACACACATGCTTTGTTTGTAGTTTAAAATGAAGCCGGCATTGTTTTTATGGTTCATTCATCATTTCACAGGCTTAAACAAACAAAAAAAACCTTCCATTCCTGAGGGCTCAGTGCACTGTGGATTTAAGGTTGGAGGTGCAAGAGTTGTATTTATTTGAGACTTTTCACCTCGTGTCTGAACTCGTTGCTAAGTATCTAGTAAACAGGCATACAACAGAAAGCTCATTAATGTCTCTTGGTTGTTGCTTCCTTCCGATGAAGAAGTCCTCAAACTAAACATGAAACCGCAGCTCTGTTCTCCAGCAGCTTCACACCGGCAGCCGTCCGCTCTGCCACAGCCGGTTCGGCCATACATGACACCGAGCCACGACAGCGGCCACTGAGACACCATAGCTACCAAAAACAGCTCCAGAGATGTGACATGACATCTTTTTTTTCTTTTCTTTTTTTTTTTTTTAAACACCTTAACACTGAGGGTCAGAGTTATCCAATAAATAAACTACGTGATATTTAGGTACCGTTTCCTCCTCGTGTGACATGGCTTCGGGATAATACGCTGCTACATTTACAAAGTGCTCACGATGGGGCTTCTTCACCACGGTGCAAATTCCTCAGCGTCCTGTGAGGGCAGGAGTGGAAAGGGGAATCAGAAGACCTGCGGATAGTGAGAGTTGAGAAACAAGTTGAGAACCAACAGACCCCCAAATGGGCTCTCTATCTCCAGATCTCCAGATTTACAACCTTTTATTAGCCTCCATTAGTTTCGGCCACATGTGTGGGAATCTGACTTTTTACTGGCCAGAAGGAATTTATGACTTCATGTGGTTGGCGTAAGCGAATTGGCTGGAAGTGTTTCATGTTTCAAGACCACGGCTTCCAGGAAGTTGTTACACATTCAAACGCATGACAGAAAAATCCAACCTCTCTTTATCTCAAAGTGCTCTTGTCTCTGCCTCAATCTTCCTCTCTCCATGGAGGCTGTCGGGGTCAGCCGGCGCCACCGTCTGTCTCACTGCGATCTCAGGTCCTCCGGCATAAATACCCAACAAGTACTGCCACGTTTCTTCTGAGATCTGACCGTAGTCTGCACCTGAGGCCAGAAAAAACACAAACTGACCGTCTGTTTTCTTTATTTCCACCTTTAACGTCTTTCTCAACCAGTCCTGAGGTTTACCTTGCTTCAGTTGTATGTGTCCTCCTTTCATAATACCTATTTTACTGTTGTCGATGGGACCAGGTGGCTCTGAGAAAACAGATGAAAGGTATTTTGCATAGAGAAAAATAACTTGAATGCACTGCTGTTTCTATCTAAGTGCAGGGTCGTACCGTTGTCTTTGCCCTTCACGAAGCTCTCCCACTCTCTGAACCACTGCATGCTGATGCACAGGATCACTGTTGGAGCCTCCTCGGCCTGAAACTCTTTATTCAGCTACAGACAAGAAAAAAAAAAAAAAGAAGCTCATTTAGCGTTCAGCACAAAGCGTAAAGATACAGTATTTAAGCACAGAGTTGAGGTGTTTACCTTGATAAAGGTGTCTATTTCCATTTTTCTGCGTTTAGCCAGAGCTTCGATCGCCACTTGACAGATGGCACACATGTACAGGTGGTTGACTGCCGGGCCGCCTCCAAAACTGAAGACAGAAACACCAACATTTAACAGAAAGGTACGACGAGAATATTTATAGTGACGAACCCACATGGAAATTATAAATGAGCATTCAACTAAGGCCGTGGTTTATGGGATCATTGTAGAGATAAATATGTCCAGTTCAGGGGATGCTGCCATCCAATGTATTGTGACGGGATCAAGTAGCCAGAATTCAGTTATCAAGCTAGCTGACTTATAACTGCTCATCTGGTGTTTTTTTTTTTTTTGGCTTTCCTTAAGCTCAAACGTTTTTACTTTACAGATGACAACTTTTAGCAGCAACATATTGAAAAAAAAAAAATTGAAATTGAAATGTTTTGACTTGAGAGCGTTCATAATCGATCTTTTATCACCAGTGACGTTTTGTCACGTCATAAAGTTGTTGTGGGGAACGTGTTGGCAAGTAGCTGCCAACTTGTAATTAGAGGGTCGGTATATAAATGTTTTTTCACATTCACTTGAGCTCTGAACCGGTGGTTCCTTAGCGGGGTTAAGTGTGACGAGACAAGACACCATCTCTTTGGTTTAGGGTCCTTTTTTTTTAGGAAGTTATAAAATCAGATGGAAGCAAGTAACCAATAACTGTCGTGATTTTGGTCTGTGTGTGTATTTTAAGTTTAGTTTGTGTTTCATCCTCTCTCTCTCTCTCTCTCTCTCTCTCTCCACCTCACCTGCTCACAGGTCTCCAATCAGCCCCAGCTGCTGTCACTTAACAATCACCCAGTCAGTATAAATACCTCCCTTCAGTCTCTCCTAGTTATCAAGTGAAAGTCATAACCACATCAAGTTGATACCTGTGATTGGTTCCTCTCCCGGTTTCTTTGCTCCGTGGCCTGGACTTTTCTGTACCAATTTTTGTAAGTAAAGGTTGTTTTTTTTTTTTTTTTTGGGGGGGGGGGGTTTGTTTCTCTCTCTCTTCACTTGTCTTAAATCCTTGTGTCTGAGTCGCGTGTTTGACTCCTTCCTCCTGCTCAGTTGTGACAATAATATTATGACGCCATGTTATTCACTGAAAGGATGTTGCGTGTTTACCTGTTGTAAAGGTACTCCCACACGTTCTGGGGGACAATCACAACCAGGTCGTCTATGTAGTGGTATTTATTAGGAGGGATCCCTGTACAGAGATAAAATATGTTGAGGTTAATGGAAACTTTTCTGGCCTGAACTGGACACTGGTACGAACAACTATGGCAGCTTTCGTTTTCCTCTTCCTACACAAAATCCACCCTTTTATTGTCATCCTCTTGAACAATACTGGTCTGTGTCTCTCAAAAACCATACAGCCAGGTTTTTTCTAATAAAAACGTATAAAGTGGCCAGCTATCATTAAAAAAAAAAAAAAAAAAAGCCCAACAAAACACACAGTTAATAGAGTTTTATGTGGAAATAACACAGCTGTGCTTTGGTTTTTTTTTTGGAAGGGTTGAGAATAAAACGGTTCGGTCTTGGAAGTTGAAATGTCTAGAGGCCAGTAACCTCCCTTCAGCACCGCCGTCCATTAGGTAGCACATGTGAATGTGATCATGTGGGGGGAAAAAAAAATTTTGGCCGCTGTGAGTAAGTTGAATGCACTGATTTGTCCACATGGCAAGAAATCTCCAGTGATTAACACTGAACATTTTCCCACAGATTTTTATGCTCATTTAATAGCTAAGTGTTTTTGTTTTTTAAAGGGGTATTCCAGAAATGTAATACTGCATTTTCATTAAAGGTGAAGATGAGCTAGAGGCAGATTAACAGCAGACTTGTCAAAAGAGATCCAAGACCCTCTGACTTTTAGTCCCAAATATTGATCACATTACAAAAACACCGGAAGTTATAGTTAAAATAATGCAACTCAAAAGCATCTCTTTGCTGCACAGTTCTTGTTTGCAGCATTGGGCATTACTTAAAATGTTACAGTAATGTAAGCTCATTATTTAATTCAATGGGGAGGGGGGTTAAAAAAAAATTTGCCTGTTGAAATCAATATCTTGTCTACAGATTGTTGCACGACCTGTTAGAGGCTGAAAGGTCGTCTTAAATACAGGCTGTGTTTTCTTGAATATCAGTGAGCCACCCATAACTCTGCCCACATTTGATCAGTAAGCCTTCAGCAAAGGATGAGGTTTCTCTGAAGTGCTGCATGAAATCAGCCACCAACGCTAAGCTAATGTTGCCTTCTGACGGTCAGTAAATACTCTCTGATGGTAAACTGCAAAGTCTCGCTTTTTATTTCTTTGTGCGTTAAATATACACTATTTTGGTTGTGCAGACTTTGGAAATATTTAGAGGCACCTTTTAACTGAGCTGTGCTGAAAATAACGTCACAAACTACTTCTGCTCTTGGGGAATTAATAATGTGATTCTTGGCATTTTTCCGGTAACGTATAACATTTTCAAGGAACTTGTTCAAAAGTTGGTGTTTGAAATTAAAACTTGACAATAGTCCTCCAGAACCACAGAAATAAAACCGTTTCCACAGGCTGACTTGTAAATGACTGACTAGTAAGCCGACCCTTATATGTAAACTCAGTGGAATTTCCCTTTAGGGGAAGTGTTTGTTTTCTCAGTTATACTGTGTAAGGGGTCATTCTAACGTACAAAAGATTTTAAAGAAAAGACAGAATCACCACACACACACACACCTACCTCCGTGCTGACACAGAAACGTGTGATTGCTGATGGGTCCCGGCTCGGTGAAGGTGTTGAACTTGTTCAGCCATTCTCTGGAGATGTAAAACTGCAGCAGGCTGGGCTCCTTCATGTTGGCCAGAGCCACCACCTTCTGCCTCTCTCTCACCGACTCCTCGCTGCTTTTCCTGCAGAAGACGCACAGTCAGTCACGACGTTTGGAATAAATCGGTGCAGATACGGAGTAAATGGGGGTTCTCCTTTGTTCACCTATAGAACAAGACATAAGCCTCTGCGTTCTGCACCACCGTCTCATGGACTTCGGTCACGTACTGATCGTCAAACTCGTACCACTGGCCGTTGATCACATTCTGACAGTAAGCTATGTAGTGTCCACCTGCAACAATGAAAAGACATTTTAATGGAGAGATGATCGCCCCCGCCTCCCACCCCCCACACACGTAGGATTGAACAGAGAACTTGGGAGCTATATTAACAGGAAAAAAGGAAAGAAATAACATCCTGAATTGTCCTTTTCTGTAGGAAATGAATAAACTCGTACTTCCTGCCGTGCCGTGGTGGCAAATGACTGACAGCAGGTCGTAGGTGGTGACTTGGGATGGACTCTCTTTGGCCAGGAAAGGTCGCATATCGAGGCCCTCCAACGGAAAGGACACGTGGCTGCTGATCTTGAACGAATACATGACTTCGTGCCGGAAACGTTTCAGGTGAATGCACAGAATCTATTTAAAAAAAAAAGTGTATGTAGCCGACCACAACTACACTTCTTATCTGCAGCGAGATTTAAAAAAAAAAAAACTGTACCTCTGGAAGTTTAAGCACTTTGCAGTATTTGACACCATTTCTCAACCTGCAGAAAACAAAACATTGGGTAAAAAGAAATGCAGATGAAAAACATCCTTGTTAAAATTGACTTATTTTATTGCATTAAACCTATATTAATCATGCATACTGACTTTTTACATCGCTCACAGCTGTACATGTTGTCTCCTGAGAAAAGAATGAATGTGAATGAGGACACACATTTTCCAACATACGCTTGGACACACTCTTATTAAAGGCGAATATCACATTATTGTTCACCTTTGAGTTCATCTGCAGCAAAAAAGGCAGCCAGGCAGTCTTCTAGAGTCACCATGGGCCCCCAAAACCAAGTGGGGATACACGAGACTACAAACCTGTTCAAAGGCACGACACAAACGTATGTAATCATTACAATGCTAGTTAGTCTGTATCCTGACCTGGAGATCATATACTGGAAAAATGTGACCTTTTATGTGAATCAGTAACTTGTAATGGTTAAAGCATCTTTCCTACAACATGGTATGGCTCGACTTCTTTTGGTTTTTCAATCGGGCAAACGTTGTGGATAGTATCTGGTATTTTTGGAAAAAGTGACCCTAAAAGCAACGCTGCCTGCGGTGACATTAGCTTCTGAGGGGGGAAGAAAAAAGACAACTTTCAGTCTCTGTACAACTGATTTTACAGTGTCCTGAAAGGTTTGCTCCTTGGGTGGTCTGATCTTGAGTGGAGTACTCTTGCCACTAAAGTGAGCCCACTGGGGAACCCATTTCTTCAGACTGGCTCTCGTGCAGAAAAGAGTGAATTGGAGACGGAAGGATGGGCCTGATGGTGAAGTTTAGGTTCAGTCAGACAATTCTTCTTTGAAATTTTTCATAACGGCCGCAAAACATAGTTGGCATCTAGGCTGCTGCCTCATCACTCCAAGCAGATGTGATCAGAGAAATGATAAGCAAATATTGTCAACCTCCCGGAGCCTGAATGTACCCGCAGCGGTGTTGTTAACAGGCAGAGGTGAGATGGGAAATCTCTGCAGTTTAAACAGACCGCTAAACTAGGAAGGTGTGTTCGTTTGATTGATGTTTTTGGAGAAGCAGAGTGGAGCAGCTCGAGTTACTGCCTGAACTAGGTCGCAGACACCCCTTTCTTTCTTATAGTGAACATGTACGCAAGCCCTAGTCTATTTACACATCCAGCAGGAACACGGCAGCATTAGAATTAATTTGCACTCCAGTATTTGCTCTCCTTTTAGCTTTGTTTTGGTCTACACCAATTCCTGAAGGGAACATCTGTCTCTTTAGCAGCTAGATGCTCCATTAACATGGGGCTAACCTCTTCTTTCTGCTGTTAAGTGATCAGCGGGTAGTTTTTTTTTTGTTGTTTTTAGACATTTTGCTGGAAACTACGCTGATGAGACTGAACCAAAACAGCAACGTTGGAGGCCATAAAAAAAAAACAGTTCAGTAGAGCTGTGGAAAAATGCAGGAACGGATCATTTTTCTGCAGGTTCTTCACCAGAGACCACCTTTGACCCCTTTTAACACTACACAATCATTTGATCTATTGTTAATATCAAACACGGATTAAAACAGTTTTTAAACTCGGGTACTTGCTCAGATTAACTCGGTCACTTTTAATTTCAAACATCCTCAACAGCCTCAAGCAATTGTAGTTGCTTTTAGATAACTATTAGAAACTGTAAGATAAGTCAATAGCAAGCTAAGACCTGTGTCCTACGAAGGCAGATTATGCAAATTGTGAATAAAGTGAGTCTACTTTTATGTCTAACAAACTGTGTCAAGTCATCTTCTATTACTAGAAAACGGTTAACTCGTATAAAGCGAGGGGTAACCGAGTGCTCCGCTAACACGGGTATTTATATCTTCTGCTCCACTCACAAACCCTCTGAGGACCTTTTAAAAATGCGACATCACTTCTGCCAGGTCGCCCGGTGGCTCAGCTCTTTAAAAAAGAAAGAAAAAAAAAAAAAGGTTGTCCTGGAGCACTTTGCAAAGCATTTCAGAGCTCTTATGAGCAGATCTCATCTCGCCAACCCATCAGTCCTGGAAGACCTTAAGGCTCTCGCTGCATGAGCCACAGAGTTTTATCATCATTGAGAAATAACAGAGATTTTAGCTCTGATGGGATGGAAACAAACCATGATGGAAGGGTGTAGATAAGTTTTTAATTAAAAGGAATGTGTGGACTCATTTAAAGGTAATCAGTTGTGGTATCTCTATTTCCTGAGAACTGAGTGATAGCATGAGTCAGGCTCCTTCCCCTAAACAGCACAAGTTACAAAGACGGTCCCTGCAAGTCAGAATTTGTTTTAGTTTTATTTGCCAATTCGGCAGCTGTTGTAAGTACACGAAGTGACCTGCATCTTAATATCCCGCATCGGTGACATCAGCATAGTACCACGCTGAGATTTTACTGAATTCATGCCTTCAAATCACGCACACATCCTCTTTCGCTTATGACACTTAAACGTGGTCCACTGACCGGCGTATGGAGTCCATGATGTAGGAGATCCAGCCCTGCGAGCCGTAGGTGTCCGGACACACTCCCGTCTTGACCGGCAGGTTCTGATGGATGGACGAGTGCAGTTTTGCCAAGTCCTCTTTGCCAGGAATAGGCAGGGATAAATCCTGGAAGGTTTCCACTGTAGTCGAGACCTGTCCCACATTCAGACAACTAGTTTAGACAGCATGCCTCTATCAATTAAACAATGTATTTTTTTTTTTAGACTAATAAAGCATTTAACTTCTAGGTTTTCAAGAGATTGTAAAAATGTGTAAAAGATCAAAATAAACATTTACAAACCAAATGTCAGTTAATCCAAGGTTTGAATTGTGAATATTTAAATTTTTGCATATTTTGAATATTCTAATCATCTAAAATAGTCTGAAATAATTACACATCACATTTTCTATTAATTCTACTTTGACCATAAATATTCCAGATTTTCTTTAAAGTAATTGTACATGTTTACAGATTGTGATTGTGTTAAAACATGTGAATCACATCTCACCCTGTCGCAGGTTAAACACTGGACCAGACTGAGGATGGAGCCGTCGAAGATATCAGAGATCACGCTGCGATAGTGGGACTGTTTCTTCTTCCTGACACTGAGCAGCAGCTGAGCTGGACGACACATGAGGGCGAAGATGTTATTCTAGAGGACAGACTCCTGACCTGCACTGACTTGACACACAGAGCATCATTAACACAGACACCTGAAGTATTGAGTGTTAATGAAAATCCTCTCAGGGAGCTCCAAGTGAGGAATGTGGTCGACTCTGGTGGTTAAAAAAAAAAAAAAAAAAATGCAGTCTTTATAGTGATTGCACAGAATCGACAGTGACATCCAGTGGAAATGAAATGTACTGCCTCCCAATATGAGGCTGTGAAAGTGCTGTTTTTGTTTGTGATCTTCTGCTGATGGAAGATTGCAACAGGTGTGAATTATTACTGCTGCACTGTTGTGTTTTTCCAGTTGCCAAATATCACAGTGCTGCGATCACATTCATGTTTGCCGTTATTGAGTGGGAGAGGTGAGCGTCTCTTGAAATCGACCACAAATATCATCCCCGCACGATCTAATCTGCATCGTTTTGTTAACTCAGTCATTCAGCGTTTGAGGAATTCTTGAGAATTCAGTGTCCTGAGAATTTCTCCGACCTCGTTGTACTTCTGCAATTTTCTCCTCACCTTAAGGAATTCTTAGGCCTCTAAAAGTCCTCCAAACAGTTTTGTTCTCCTTTGGAGTTCTCTTAAGGGCTAAGATGCTTTGTTAATAAGTTTTATCTTTACAAAGATGTACACTCGACTTCAAGAGGAAAATCTTAAGAAAAAGTAAGAATTGTAAGAGTGTTCTTAGATTTTTGTCATGAGGAGAAACTAGTGTTTGAGAACGGCCCCAGATGTTTACATACCTTTTTTGAGGGAGTATGCGGGTCCTGCAGAGCGGAGGGGGCTGGAGCGTGGCGGACTGGAGGACAGTTTGGGATGCAGCTCCTGAAGGGTTCGTACAGGACTGCAGGGAGTCGACTGAGGCTGAGGCTGAGGCTGGGTCATCGATGCTTCATTGTCTGGTTCTGGAAAGAAGCACATTGCAGGCACGAAATTCACACTTTAATGATCAAATATATGAAACTAAAAAAAAATGGTAATCCTGCTGTACCTGATGTGGTGTTGCTCTGAACTTGTCCTTGCCCTGTGTTAGACGTCTGGTTGTTCTCCTGGCTTTGAACCTCAGTGTTTGGGGTTGGTGATAACTCCTCTTCCTCCCCTCTCTGAGGAACCCCATCTTCAGCTGCCGTGTCTACATCGGCGTCCTCATCCATCTCTTGCGAGCCGCCACGGAGGGGTGAGCCAGACACCCTTCTTTCCTTCAGCCTCTCCTTCTCCGAGATCACCGCGCCGACGCCCACAATTCCCGCCGCCGGTGGCCTGACCCCGTCGCACTCGTCCTGCATGAGCAGCTCGCCTTCACCGACTCCTCCCCCCTCTCCCCGGTCGCTGCTGGAGCTGGAGTCGCAGGACAGGAATTCGTCCTCCGAAGGTGAGCGGTCTCCGTCTCTCCTCTCCTCGCCGTCACTCCCCTCGCTGCTCATGCTGCACTCTGTCAGAGGCTCCTTCAGCTCTTCGTGTAACTGGTCCATCAGACAGCGCAGGAACTCCTGAGTGTCCTGCAGCGGGGAAAACAGAAAGACAAAAGGAGCATGCATGAATAGGATGATCACAGCGACAGGAGTTTTACAGAGAATTGGGATACATGCAAACAGATAATAAATAAATGTGTGGTAACTAAGAAGGAAATCGAATAAGAAATATCATGTACGAGACGTGATGTGCGTCTTTAAAAAAGCATCTTTTTTTTTTTTTTTTACATTAGCTACAAGGATATCTTGTAAACCATGACAAAAACAAATCTTGTTTCTAACAAACAAATCAATCATGCACTCAGCAAGAATCAAGTAAAAAAAAAACATTTTTAAACTGCATTACAAAAATAATTCAGTATCTGGGGAATTTTTTTTGTCTCAAAAATCAGACAACTAAAGTGAAATTCGACGATCGATAGAAGTTTACTAGTTTCCTTACTGCTGAATAGCAAGATCAAGTCAGAGATGGCTTTTAAACGTGTGTGGTAAATGTTTTTAATGCTCATATCTGTATACTCAAATATTAGTTTTAACGCCTTGTGAGTATCGTGTCTGTATGTCGAATGGAGATATGGCATCATATAAACTCAATCTTAAATCAAGAGCCAGATTTGTGAAAGTAAACTCCGTTTATAGTTTACCATTTATCCATATGTTCATTATATATTCATAATCATCTATACGGCAGATGTCGGCACATAAAGTAGCCTCCCAAAAGCTGCTCAGCTTAGCCCAGCTTAAATTAACTTGGCTTAGTTTGGACAATGGAAACAGCTAATTTAGCTCCGTCAGAACGTAACATTATCTGGCCACCTCTGAATCTCATTAATTAACACATTATTTATTCCTTGATACACGAGTTTGTACAAAACCTGACGTGTATGAAAGACAAGTTGTGGCTTCCTGCTTTCAGTGTTTATGCTAAGCTAATAGCTGGACTAATATAAACAGTTATATTCTCCTACAGTTTGTTCCACCAGTTTTCCACAGAAAGACGTGGAAAGGCATCAATGACTTTATCTGGTTATAAAAAAAATAAAAATAGTAAAAATTCCCTAGAAAACTGAAGTATCCCTGGAAGGTCGGGTTCACAATTTTTCAAACTTTTTCTTAAAACAACATTAAGGTGCCTGTAAGAATACTCCAACATTTTTTTTCTTGCTGTTTTCGTTCACTCTGTTCATACCAGCTGTTCAGATCTGTTTCTTATTTAATCACGACCTGACAGTTGTTTTAACGCAGACCTGAAGAACTGTGAACCGACCCTCTAAAACACAGACATGGGTCAGCAACTCGGATCAAATCCTACGGTTATGTATAACGCGCGTGTGTGTGTGTGTGTGTGTGTGTGTGTGTGTGTGTGTGTGTGTGTGTGTGTGTGTGTGTGTGTGTGTGTGTGTGTGTGTGTGTGTGTGTGTGTGTGTGTGTGTGTGTGTGTGTGTGTGAGGAACAACGCACGGAGGGGGGGGGGGGGGTCACAGCATGAAAACAAAGGGATAGTTGGTGTTAAACTGCTGTTGAGTGATGCCAGGTGTAGTTACCTGCTGGCTGCTTGCCCCTACCTGCTGAGCGTAACCACGAAACATAGGGTTTACTAGTTTGATGCCGTGAGACAGGCTGGTAGGGACGACGTAGCTGGGCCTGAGAGGGCAGCAGCCCGGAGAGAGATTGAATTAGAAGATATTTTAACGTGATTAGGTTTTAGTCGTCTCATTTTATGCAAATTGTAAAGCCACGCCATTTAGAAAGTGGTTTTAAAGTAGCTTAAGATCACTTTGTTTATTACCGTTTTTTATGCCAGAGCTCCGAGATGAGTTTCTGGTAGCTCTTACACAGAGCCGGCTTCTTATCGGTCCGGACCAGTCCACTGCAGTCCAGGAAGAACTGAGTGAGAGGAGGGCTGGTGGTGGAGCAGAGGAAAAAAAAAAAAAAAAAATGACATCCCTGATAATTGGGCCAAATGTAATGAGAGGAAGTGAGCTCTCACCAGTTGGACAGGGCTTGAAGAGCTGCATTCATGTAGCAGGAGTTTCCAATATTTTTCATGCCAGTCAAGCCTGCAAATAAAATTTAAAAAAAAAACTTGATGTTCCCAGAAAACGTTCAAACTACACAATTTAGTTATAAACTGACACCACCAAGAGTTAATTATCATTATTAAGATTAAAAGAAACATTGTTGGGTTTCAAATGTTTGAGAGATTTTCTGTACTTTTAATAACACAACAGCCTCGTGTGATTTGGATGCAAGTAGTTTGTCAAAAGAAATGTTGACAGCGTACCTCTGGGTTTGAGCTCGTCCTCGTCTGATTCTGAACCCTCCTCTTCCGCCACCGCTATTGGTACTGCTTTTAGCGGGTGACTGACCGGCTGGGGAGCCGGTTCCTAGTGAAATGATCCACAGATGTTATGAGCGCAGATTCACCAAGTAAGGCGGGACAGAAAATGAGGAGGCGAGCCGGGCCGAAGTCGCACCTGCTCCGAGGCTGTACAGTGGTGGGGGGCGGTGGGTACGGGCACCAGGGCGGGCCTGTGCTCCAGGAACACCTCCCGCTCACACACGTAACACCAGATCCTGAACGTCGTCAGGTTCACCGTCAGGTTGTGCTTCTTGGACTGAAGAAAACATTCGGTCATTCAGCGGAGTCTGCTTTTAATTAATTAACGTGCCATGTCGAGGCAGGCTGCCGACGAGAGGAAAAAAACAGGGCGAGCAGGTTTATTTAGTTTGTGAGGGTTTTCACCTGAGCGTGCAGCGTGCTGTGATCCGAGTAGGACTCTCCACAACCGACGTATGGGCATTCATTCTGCAGAACAAACGCCGTGTGAGAAAGCATCTTACAGCTTTTACATCCTCCTCTCGTCTTGTAAAGAAGTCACATTGTTAGTCATTGTCGTTCAAAACGCAAAAATCAATCAATGAACTTTCTTGTGTGCCTGAGTTTCAGCGCTGCTGCATTTATAATTACATTTAGGTTCCACCTTGTGAATTATTAATCGTTCACCTGCCATTCTAATATCAAATGATGTACGGTAAGTGCAGCAGTCATCCTTTTATCTGAGATACGCAAAGTAAACCGGCCAAATAATAATTATGAATATTTAAAAACGGGATTTGAGTCCTGAATTTACCTGCAGACAGGCCCACAGGTTCGGGCCGCCGGCTCCACACGACTGGCAAGTTCCCTGCAGAGAGAGGAAGAGAGTATTAATAGAAAAAGAAGAGTGTGAAACGTGCACACGCATTAAGGCTCACTCACAAGCAACACAATAAGCAAGACAACGTAACAGAGCTTAGAATAGATTCAAGCGCACGTCATTATTGCAGTGTGATCATCAGTCATACGACTGTGGCCTTAAAGAGCGTGCAGGCCGCAGCACACACAGCCTGTTACCAGACTGGGACATCTTTCATGTCAACCAGCATGGGACATTAGGAGGGTCAAAGGGCAAAAAAAAAAAAAAAAAAAAATGCCTCAAGACATCAAAAAAAAAAAAAAACAGAGCAAAAATTGTCCCAAATTTAAGCCAGTATCCTACATCATGTTATCGCTTTATTTGAATTCATTTTAATTACATCCCCTTCAGTGATGAGGTTTTTAATCCATCTATTAACTAATGCATTACACGCTATTACAAAATAAATAAAAGTGCAAAATAGTTGCTAGCTTCTGCTTTCTCCCACGTTTACAGATGATTTTTTTTATTTACTCCCGTTGACGCAAGTTGGTTGATTATTGCATTTGAATCTTATGCTTCCCAATTATTTATTTTTTGTGTATATAGTTTGTGTGTGTGTATTTATTCATTGGTCTTACCTTTTCTAAACAAAAATATTTGTATCTCTTATTTTATTGTATAAGTATTTGTAATTTCTTTTATGTGCACCTTTTCTTTTTTTTTTTTTCCTAACTGTGTTTCTATGCTGCTGTGATGGTTAAATTTCCCCCACTGTGGGATTAATCAAAGTCTTATCTATCTATCTTTATGCAACGCTTTTGTAAATACCTCGATATTTTAGACACTCGGGGCAAACGTTAACCCCCAAGATAGTGTTTTAAATTCCCTCCACTGCATCAGGCAGCTGTGGATGAACGAGAACCCACCTTGGATTTGTGGAGGAGGTCCTCCTTGGTCACCTCGCCGATGGAGTCCAGGTGAGGACAGAGGTCCTGCTCAGCCATAGCTGCTGCTTCTCTTCAGGTGGAGGACAGGACGTCTGTCACTGTGTCAGAGCAGCAATAACACAGCTGCAGTCATTCAAAGGAGAGGCTGCTGTAGCTACCGCTAGTTTCATATTCCCAACACGGTCTGCACGCACAGAAAAAAACACACACACACACACGTCTAAGTGTCCCGTGCCATGTGTTGACACACCTGCATTAGTTAGACTACCTTTTTTTTTTTTTTCCACAATAGCCACTCCAGACGTGTCCACAGGAGCTGACAGCTTTTGCAACGTGAAGGGCCTCCTGTTTACCGACGACAGCTCAGAGATCATCTCCCGGCCGCGGCGACGACAACAACAACAACAACACCAGCGGCTCTTTATTTACCAACACGAGCAGCTGCCGCGAGGACGAATCGCCGTTCTCCATCTTCGTGGAAACCATCCGCGTTTTTGAATACCGGGGCAGGTGACAGCGAGCTGGCGAGACACCGAGGACGCGAGCCGGCCCACCAACCCCGAACAACCTCGCATCCCTCCCCCCCCACCCCTCCCCATCTGCAGCACGGCCCGGCCCGGCGCGGCACGACGCAAGGCTGGAGGAGACGCGTCGGTCTGTAAACCCAGCCCACCGTCTGAAGAGGGCAGTAAAAGATGAAAGACATTTTTATATATATATTTTTTTTTTCACGATAGTTATGTGTTTAATTTTGTAAGGTAATAATTTCGACTAGATAGATAGATAGAATTTGTATTTCGTTTCTGTGGAAGAAAAATTCCCTGTTGACGGAAGTGACGTATTAAGTGACGTACTTATTTAGTGAATATTTAGTAATATATATATTTTTTTTTTTTTCAGGTTTGCTGAAATTGATAGTAAAATTTATAGAAATAGATAGGTGAAGATACAAACTTATTACATTTGAAAAATATTTACAAAACGTATCTCGTGTCTCTGACTGCAATTATGGGAAAATTGGTAATAATTTACTGTGTAAAATAATAAACTGTATAGAAAAGACAAATATGTGTGTTTAGAGTGTATTTGGAGTATTAAAGTAGTGGAAAATAAAAAAAAATAATAAAAAAAAAAAACCTCTAGTCCATTGAGAATGACGTACGAGGTGTATTTAGACTACATACGTAGCACAGATTCTGGGTCAGTTTCCTCAATGTTAAATCCACGGAGCCAGAGCGGGCAAGGAGCGCCACAATCTGATCTCAGATATGGTCAACGGAAGTCACGTAATCCCGCTGCAAGCCTCGCGGTATTTAGGGTACCCAGAATGCCTCGGTCTTCCTTTCTGCCTGAACCGACATGGTGGGTACCAAGCTGTTCCTTTTGAGCAACCCCTCAAGCTTCTGTATCTGTACGCATCCTCGTCTTCGTGCTTATTTTTTTACACCGCAGAGTTCTCCTATGAATTCCTCGAAGCCTACCGACGGATGTAACGTCGATATTGCGCTTCGATGTCTTCTCGTTTGTGGCTGAAACTTGGGGACAAAAGTGAGCAAGAGTGTGTAGCCTAGTACGAGCTTGTGCGGAAGCTAAAGCCAACGTGCTTGATTTTCAACAACAACAAAAAAAGGTCGCGGCTTCGCTTTAACGCGTGTCGCTTTTACTGTTTTGGTGCTTAACTTCTCGGTTTCAATTTGAAGAAGGTGACCCGAAATGGAAGTACCGTGGAAACGCGTTATCGAGCGGTATTTTTTCAAAGCGTGTCCCGGGTTAGCTTCCCGGGTTAGCGTGACGTGAATGGGCCTCGAGCGGTGACGTCACATTTAGACCTCGTTATAATATATTTCTTTTAAGTGTTTTAAGTTGATCGCAAACAGCTGTAGCTCGGTTTGTATGGCCTACGGAAGGCCCAGCTAGTCTTAATATCATTGCCCACAATGTGTGGCTCCAGTCGAGGTGAGATTTGTACTTTTTTTTTTATTTTATTTTGCTGCATTTTGGGTCTTAATTCAGAGTAAAAAGAAAAGTGGTCTCTGGCAATGATGTCTGAATTTCTTCACCTGAATCTTCTTGTGTGGATCAAAACACGAGCTTTTTAACCCTGAGCCGAGACCACTAAAGTAAATACGAGGCCATGCTTTCATCAGCAGTGCAGCAACATGGTGATTTTTTTTGGGGGGGGGGGTAGTTTTTACCTCTACGACCGAGGTACTAATCTGTTGCTGTGTATTGGACGGTAGAAATAGGTAATGGACAGGTATAATCTGCACGTGTTACAGTGGATGCTAAAAAAAAAAAGAAGGTAAATTGATGTAGTGCAGAGATTTATCAACGTAAATTCAGCTTGGAAGTGATTTAGCAGAGGTATTTAAGATGACTTGAGAGTTCGAAGCTTGATTATGTCTTTTAATTTCTGTTTTTATTCTTCACAGCCTAAGGGAAAGAAGGCTAAGGGGAAGAAGGTGGCACCGGCCCCTTCTGTGGCCAAGAAACATGAGGCCAAGAAAGTCGTTAACCCCCTGTTCGAGAAGAGGCCAAAGAACTTTGGCATCGGTAAGTAGCCGTAAGCGGCGTTTGGGGGGAGCTGGGGACCGTAATGGTGCAAATGATGTATACAATATTTGCTATCTGAATACCACTGATGACAACTTCCACCAAGATCGCTGATGCACATTAGATTAAAAAAAAAAAAAAAAAAGATGAATGTGCCTCTTTGATGTCATACTGAACATTTCTTGTTGTTTATTACAGGCCAGGATATTCAGCCTAAGCGTGATCTCACACGCTTTGTGAAATGGCCTCGGTATATCCGCCTGCAGAGGCAGCGCTCCATCCTCTACAAGCGCCTGAAGGTTCCCCCTGCGATCAACCAGTTCACCCAGGCTCTGGACCGCCAGACTGGTAAGGTTCACAAGTTTTTAGCAGCAAGTGCAGCCTGAAGAAGAAAGATTTGAGTATTTCAAAGTTGGCTCTTAACAGTACCTTTTGTGACTTTGCAAATGATGTTAAAGGATATTTGCTATCTGATCAGTTGTGCTGACTATTCCCACCAAGATCACTGATGCATTGCTTGAAATACTGTTTAGCCCGTGCTGCTTAAGAATAACCCAAGCGTGTGGCCGCAGTTTGTTTTAATTTTCAAAAATGTGTTCCTTCTCAGCCACACAGCTGTTCAAGCTGGCCCACAAGTACAGGCCAGAGACCAAGCAGGAGAAGAGGCAGAGGCTGCTGGCTCGTGCTGAGCAGAAGGCGGCTGGAAAGGGAGACACCCCGACCAAGAGGCCTCCCGTCCTCCGTGCAGGTGAGCGCTACAGAAAAATTAAGAGCCAGTATCTTGAAGAGCTGTATTGTTTAGGATATTGATTTGTGAACCAAATGTATGATTTCATGTGTCCCACACAAAGTGTTGTTGAGACACTTCCTTTCTGATTTGTTAGTTGAGGTTTATCAGACTTGGCCTGAATGCAATGATGATCTGAATTTCTTTCAACTGAAACTTGCAGTGATGCTTTTTGAGCTTTTTAACCCTGAGCATCGGCCAAAAATATCAAAGGGAGATTTCTGGGCAGTGTGTTGGCAGATCAAAAGTCAGCTTCAATTTCCTCTTCTCTGCAGGTGTGAACACCGTCACCTCCCTGGTGGAGAGCAAGAAGGCCCAGCTGGTCATCATTGCCCACGATGTGGATCCAATTGAGGTGAGATTTGTGCATTATTTGTGCTGCATTTTTGTCCAGTTCAGAGTAGAAAGTGGTCTCTGGCAATGATGTCTGAATTTCTTCACCTGAATCATCTGTGTGGATCAAAACACGAGCTTTTTAACCCTGAGCAGAGACCACTAAAGTAAATATAAGTCTGAACAATGAATATTGTGGACATCACACCTCTTGGTCAGATTCCACATTTGTTTTTGCTTGTTACGTTCAGTTGTAAATGTTTCTGAAATACTAATACTTCCTCCTGCTTCTTTTTTTGTTTAGCTTGTTGTTTTCCTGCCCGCGCTGTGCCGCAAGATGGGCGTCCCATACTGCATCGTCAAGAGCAAGGCTAGACTGGGCAGACTGGTGCACAGAAAGACGTGCACTTCAGTTGCCTTCACACAGACGAACCCGTAAGTTCGCACATAAACCGAGCTGTGATTATACATTTGACTTTCAGTGCAGCAACCTTTTACCTTTAGTTCACATCTTGAAATTCTTACATTATCCTTTTTTTTTTTCTTTTTTTTTTAAGACCAGTGTTTCATATTGAAGTTTCTGAAGCAGAGATTCTCATTTTAAATGTCAAACTGTTCCATTTAGCCATTATAATACTAGACCATGTAGTGAATTTAACTGGATTGTCAGAAACAAGACAGTTATGTGTGCTGCACGGTTGCTCAAGGTGCTCTCATAAAAGTTTTTTTTTTTTAATGCCTCATCTCTATAAAGTCGAAGCACTGTATTAACTGGCTCTGCTTTCTTTTTCTCTCCCAAGTGAGGATAAAGGAGCACTTGCCAAGCTCGTGGAGGCCATCAAGACCAACTACAATGACAGATATGAAGAGGTGACTATCAGAGTTGACTCTTTTGCTCCCCACATTTTTACAAATTACATATTTATCACGAAACAAATGACACCTTTTTTTGTTAACCCTTTTGCGAACTTGTTTCCCAGATCCGTCGTCACTGGGGAGGTGGTATCATGGGGCCCAAATCAACAGCCCGCATCACCAAACTGGAGAAGGCAAAGGCCAAGGAACTGGCAACCAAGCTTGGTTAAATTGTTTGGAATAAAAAATATGTGTCCTAATAGAAGACTTGTTTTTATTGCTGTTTAAACTAAATATGATATTTTGGAACAAAGCCGCAGCTGTAGATTCATTCAACACAGTAGTGACTGGAAAATATTCACAGGGCAACAATTTCTTCAGTTTAATCAAATACTTAAATTACTTCTGCCTGTTTGCAACCAGGATGTAGATGAAAAGTATTTAACTTGTTACTTCATTGTAAAAATAGTGTGATGTGATTCTGGGACCTACGAGTTCTGTAAATTAGATGCTGACATTTGATTTATATCCGATGTGAGTCTAATGTAGGAAAAAGATGCTTGAGGTAATTTAGAAATGGTGTCGACGTGGAATTTGTCCCAACAGGATGTGCTCAGACTTCGGAGTTTACAAAACTCAATACTGCCTGCAGCACATGTGGCAGTGAATGCAAGGTAAACGATGCCCCCATCATTTTCCTCCTTTCAATAGAACCAATATTAGTCCATATATTATAATTTCTACTCTAATATCTGTATCGGCCTCAAAAATCCAGTATTGGTCAGGCTTTAATATGAACATGACGAACTGACGAGGGAATTTACACTCTAGAAGTAAAAGAACTCGAATGAATAGTTTCCCAGTGGAGTTGCTAAATTAATTTATTCTCGCATTATCAGAAGCTATTTATACATTTATTAATGAATATATGCAGCTGGCTATGTATGAGTGTTGCATTACAACATCCTGCTTTAAATCAGATCAGCATCTTCTTGATGAACTTTGCATACCACATGTAGGAGGTAGCTGCACACAGGCCGTACCTGAGAAATAAAGGAGTCGGTACAGTGAATATATGTACAAGATAGGATTATTCATGCCAGAAGAAAAACCTCCACCTACCATGTGACTACATACTGCATGTGTTCGTTCCTCAGTGTGACTCTGGTCTGTCCACCTACCGGTCCACCAGGAACGGTGCTCCCTGCATGATGTAAAGAAACTCAGTCACCGTAACATCTGTATTGATCTGAGTGCTGCACACCTGTAAGGTCATTCTGGCTGAATGTTTGAGCCAGCTGTAGATCAATCGGGATTATAATGTAGTCGAGTCAAAGAGCATCGTGGACGTTGCTGTTCATGAGATCTTACTGAAGTCGGCGTCTATGAAGACCGGCTCAGCTCCGGTGACGTGGGACATGGCCTCCAGGTCTCGATAATGCCAGCAGTTTCTCACCACGTCGTTGTTTGGGACGAACGGTTTGCGGATCTCCGTCAACCTGACGATTCCCACCACCTCCATCTCACCCTCCGCCTGCAGAAAAGCAGGAATATATACTTCAGTAAATATGTCTGAACAGACTTGTGTTATGTGCTCAGCAAGGCTGGGAGGTGTTTCCTTTCTCCTGCCACATCCTCCTATTCGTTTCAGGTGCTGCCCGTTCCTCGGCGTAAGCGAGGCGATTGGATTCCACGTCTGAAATTCAACTCTGCTTGTTGATTGGTTGCCAGAGAAGGTATGTGGCAGGAGATAAGTTGGGGTTCCCTGCACATGTCATACTAGACTTATAGGTTGCTGCCACCCCTTGTATTTCTACTGTAAAGTCTTTATTCAGGGGAGCTAGTTAGCCTTTTGTTTTTGTTGTTTCAGAGGCAAAGGTTTAGTCAGGCCCTGTTTTGTTGTATTTATTTCCTTTATTTGGCACAACCTTCTTGTCCTGACGTCCCCCACATTTTGTTGACCTTTTGTTCAGTTGTGAGTAAAACGATTTTTATTTTCTCACTGCTGCTCTGACTCTTAGTGGTTGGAGTGCGTTATTGTTCGACCTCAGCCGGAATGAAGCGTGATAATAAAAAGGAACCTTGAGCCGGTTTCATAGTGATTACGGACGTCTAAATTCATCTGTTGAACAAAGCTATCTTGTTCCTGATGGGTTTTGCCATGAATTCTGGGTACATAAAGCCAGATAAGTTTTTAGGCTTACAATCAGTCGGTCTTTATTTTGTCGTGTTGGTGCCTTAACGTGCCAGAACTAATCAAGACGAGCCTCGTCTGAAACACTGACCTGCCCCTTCATCCTGGTCTCCGGTCTGATTTTCTGCCGTGGGACGTATCCTCTGTTCACCAGGATTGTGATGCTTCGGCGACACAGACGGCAGAGATCGGTGTTAGATATATTGCGAGACGGCTCGGCACCTACGACGTGGTGTTTTATGAGGCTCCTCACCCGAGGTCTGTACAGTGGAACGGGGTGATGACGTTAGCGCCGGTCTCTCCGCTTGAGGACAGCCGTCCTGCCTCTCGGGCCTCTTTCTCGGGGTCGACCGGTGAGCGGGGCAAAATGTAGAGCTCCCGCGAGTGGTCGTAGTGTCCGCGCACTCTCACCCTTCTGTACTCCAGGTCATTCAGCTCATGAGGACTACGATCCAGGGAGGAACATGACAAGCAAAATAGATGTTTGTTTGTTTTCAAAATAAAAACAAAACACAAGTTGTTCTTATGAACTATATTGCATCTCTTGTAGGATGAAAAACAAACTTTGAGAACAGCTATAACTGCATTTAGTGTGGTGTTATGAACAATCAGTATCAGTGTGACCTGCTGTTTGGTCCTGACTGTGTGTGTGTGTGTGTGTGTGTGTGTGTGTGTGTGTGTGTGTGTGTGTGTGTGTGTGTGTGTGTGTGTGTGTGTGTGTGTGTGTGTGTATATTACATGAATTCACTCACTCAAGAGGAAGAGGAATGGGCTCTGCTGTAGTGAGTCGCTTCAGGTCGTCAATCAGCCCCATTTTCCACTGACGCCTTTTCACCTTCGCAGAAATAAAAACGTGTTCGACACAAAGGTCGATCCGGCACCAAAACATAAACGCATCCGAATTCTTTATTTGAAAAAGTGTCAAAGAGCACCTGCCATGTGCCGAGGCCGAAGGTGGTGACGGGGATGAGCAGCAGGAACCATTTGAGGAAGGAGTCTTCGCCTTTCTCTGCGCTGGCTGCTGTGGAACTGGAGAGTCTCCCACAGTTAATGAACCTGCCTGGAAAAGTACAATAGACAAGAGCAAAGTGGATTATTTACAGATTCTAACTGCTGTGTGAAACATCCAGTGAAGGAATAATAAAGGGATGAAACAGATGAAAAAAATTTTTTTTTAGCACCAACCCCTTTTTTTTTTTTTTCAAGAAACCTTTTATTTACATTAGTCGTATCTTCTAATAACAAAACAGTTATACACAATCTTTTTTTTGTTTTTTGCTTGTTTTAATTTTTTTTTTTAAATATTGTATGTATTACTGCGTTCATTGACATTTATAAATAATGAGAAGTGAACAGGAAGTGAAAATCAAATGCCGATGTCCAGTGTTAACGTGAAAATAAACTCTTTTCTACCGTCTGCACGTTTAAAGAGTCTGGGCAGGATGAAAGTCCTCTGGATGTAAACCACATGAGTCTGCAACAAAAAACAAACAAACAAACAAACAAACAAAAAAACACAAAGGGAACTCAGATCTCTGCAGGTCGAACCATCATCCACTAAAATGACACTTCCGGACACAAAGAAAACAAATATCTCACCTGTTTTTTCAGCGTCTGAAGCACCCGGCGGGAAAGAGCCATCAGTGATTTCAGAGAAGCCATGCTGAGTCAAAACATTCATGAAAATGGAGGGGAAGGCCAACCGACCGGTGAAAAGCTACATAACTGTCACGTTTCCGCTCAGACGGGGACTGTATTTGGTGTTACTACTTCCGGTTTAACGGCGGTCCGTCCCGTCAGTTCCTCCCCACGTGTGTACGGGCGTGTGTTGATTTTCGTTGTCGTGTGATTTCTGCCTCCGGTGTGACCGTTTAACCGGATTGAAGGCGGCAGCTCGGTTCTTGTGTCGACATGGATCTCGCCTCGAGGGACGCGTACATTCAGAAACTCGCAAGTAAAATAATTTCACAACATGACCAGGAGCCAAAGAAAAGACCGTATGGTAATGTTTTACTCTCTTTATCTGAGAAATGCAACATTCAAACAAACTATTGCCTAATCCAAATCTGTCTGTCCGGCATACTAAAAGACTAAACAGTTCACAATTTAAGATGGACAAATATGAAGGTTTTATTCTTTTCTTTATTTTTTTTTTTTTTTGAGAAAATAAGGAAGTAAGACCATGAGGGTTCCCCCCCCCCCCCCCATTTTAAAAGCAAACTTGTCAGATCTGCACTGAAATATTTTCACTCACGTAGTCAGCTGCATGATAATAGTTCCTTGTTTGGAAACTGTGATGACGATTTGGCACTAAATAAACTTGTGTTGAATATACGTGATGGTGAACGCGTGTGTTTGTCTGTAGTTCCTTACAAGGGGAAAAGCGACGACGGTCCTCCAAAGAAGAAGAAAAAGTGCAAAAAGAAACATTTTAAAGACGACCAGAAGACTCCCAAACGTCAACAGAAACCTCAGCCTGCTGCAGCGGAGGCGGCACAGAAGAGTCCGAAGGCAAATGGAGCTGCGGCGCAGAAGCCTAACGGTACCGTGGCATGTATAAGTGTGTTGATGCAGGATTTTCTTTTCCCATCACTGGATCTTATTTTGTTCTTTTTCTTCTTCCCTCTTTTAAAAGGAGGAAATGTCAGCTCCGGCTTCTCCACAGTAGATGTACTGCGCAAGAGGCTGCATGAAAAGATTGAAGAGTCCAGAGGGCAGGTATGCAGTCTGCAGAGGCGGTTCCTTCGTACTTTGTATTAGTGACACCGGCTCCAACGCGAACCCCTTCTCCATCGGGAGTCGTGTTTTTAATGGAAGCGATTACAACGATGGTGTGCGAAATAATGGATGTCATTTCGAAACGATTGCTGTCGGGTAGTTATGTATGAGTACAGGTCTAAGACTTGAAACTGCAGATATCGTAGACATTAAACCAGAGGAGTGAGTTTGAGGTTTAGTTCAACGTAAGGGAGTCTTGACTTCTACTGAACTTGTGAAATTCTTAAGCCAGTAAATAAACAGCGCTCGGTTTGTTGTTCGTTAGACACTGATCGTGTCGACTCGTCTTTTATTAGGGACCTCCGAAGAATGCGCTGTCGGAAGAGGTCCAGGCGAAGCGGGCAAAACGAAAGCTGGAGCGGGAGCGCAGGAAGAGGAAGAAGAAAGAATTCCTGATGAAGAAACTGGCTGAAAAAAATGGCGTCGAGCCCCCGGCTGAGATAAAAGAGGAGGAACAGCCCGTCCCGGTCTCGAGCAAAAGAAACGAGACCGCGTTCGTCTTCAACAACGTGGAGACGGTGGAGGAGGGATACGTGGACAAAGTGCTGAAGAAGAAGCTCAAGCAACAGCGCGTAAAGGGCCAGATCACGCCGCTGACGGGGAAGAACTACAAGCAGCTGCTCGGCCGCGTGGAGGCTCGCAAAGCCAAAGTGGAACAGCTGCGCGAGAAAGACGAGGGGAAGGCCGTCGAGATGGAAAACAGGATGAAGTGGACCAACATGCTCTACAAGGCCGAGGGCATCAAGATCAAAGACAACGAGGAAATGCTGCGCACCTCTTTGAAAAAGAAGGAGAAGGGCACCGCTCGGAGGAAGAAGAACTGGGAGAAACGCAGCGGGATCGTCGTGGAGAAGATGCAGCACCGGCAGGACAAGAGGCGGAAGAACCTCCAGAGACGCAAGCAGTCCAAAACGGAGAAGAAGAAGGACCAGGCGCGGAAGAGGGGCCGGGTGCTGCCCGAGGACTTGAAAAAAGCTTCGGTGTAGAGACGGAGAGGATAATTTACTCCCATCAGTCTCTTCCTGTGGCCGTGTGATATTTCCATGACGTTAAGTGTATTGTTTGTGCACTTATTATTATTATTATTATTATTACGTACATGCTCACCATTATAATATAGTGTGTGTGTGTTATTGCCAATAAAATGCGATCATTCATTACTTTAACATAAGTGGAAGCTTCTGTTGTGAAAATGTTTTGATTATTTTAACAAAATATATCTATGATTTAAAGAAACAGCTTGGCGTTTTTTTTTTTTTTTGTTGTTGTTGTTGTTTTACCCAGACTTATTATCTAACATACATTAGTTTGTTCCCCCCCCCGACCCGGTTGCACTTGACACTGATGGATGCGTTTTGTCGGCTGTAAACGGTCAGTGTCGCTGTTTCTAATTATAATATCTCGCCCCGCCCACACAGGAAGTAGAAATGAAAACACAAGGAGGTTGAAGGGGAGGACTTCACATCTCCATTAGAAATTGCTACAGATTTAAAAAAAAAAAAATTTTTTTTAAAAAAGGAGTCAGGAGAACCATTTAGAGAGCACTTTAGTGTCGGTATTCAGTGACAGTGAAGTCCTGTCCTGTCCTGTCAGAGGCGATGATCATCCATTGATGGGAATAATCAGGAATCTGGCCGCGAGTTATATTATAATCCGTCAGAGTTCAGTTAGAAACCCTCATAAGGTGGGTGAAGCTGTACCAAACCGAATATACGGTTTTATACATATGCCGTGTTTAATTTTTTTTTTTTTTTTTTTTTTTTAAATGGTTCTTTATTTTATTTTAGGTCATCATGGCCAGGCGGCTTCACGCGTGCAGAACAGACGGAGTCGATAAAAATGTTTGGTAAGCGATCATATCGGCTGAAGACGACTTTGACATTAGAGCTGTTGAAAGGTCAGTCAGCTGTGTTGTGGAAATCACGGGTCAAAAGCAGAAGAAACATCCGATTAGTGTGTTAACTACTCGTACAGTGACACTTCCAGAGGAAAATGCGCTGCTTGATATCTGATACGGGGGTCGTGAAGTATTAGTTGGGTACGTTTAGTGTTGCATTCAGGTGCCTGTTTGGACTGACAGACCCAATCGGGTTCCTGTTTATATTAATGTAATCATGTGATTGTTGGAGCACGGTGGGGGGGGGGGGGGTGCACACCGCCAGCAACCAAGTCACTGGAGATACTTTTTTTTTTTTTAATTATCACAAACATGTACACTTAAATGCGAAATAAATGGCATCGCAGGCTGTGCAACAAGAACAAAAATAAATAGCATTACTTTTTGAGACTTTAAACAGTTATTTTTTTTGTTTCACTTTCAAAACGTCAAACATGCACCGAAGATATTGTTTGAGCCCCAAGACAAAATCGAAACTCAAGACTTTTGTTTTGAAAAATAGAATAAATGTCCATGAATAAAAACAAATCTGAAATGCATATTTTTAAACCTATATATATATATATATATAAAAGACCTAACTAACGCTTGTAATATTGGTTGTTCTCATTTTTAGCTGAGACTGCAGATTTTGAAAATGAAAATGAAAATGGTTATTTTTTTTATTTATTCATTTATCCAACACAGAAAACAAATAAGGGCTTATTTTTCTCTCTTTTGCTTTTAATCTTGAATTAAAAGTTTCACGTAAACTTTTAAAAGACTCAGATCTGACTCATTATTTTGAAACACATTCACAGTTCTAAAAGTTTTGCTCTCATGTATAGACCTTAACAATATATATATATATATATATATATATATATTTTAACAAAAGTAATCTATTGTGAAGTTTTTTTTAATTATTATAATTGATTTATTGTTTTACTGACTTGTGCATTCTGGAATTGTTTAATATGTTGGCACAGCACCTGTAACATAGCTGAATGTGATTTTTGGTCATAAACTTCAGTTGTTTATTTCTTACTGATAAACCTGTTAACATCATTGCATTGTCTGACCTGTTATCCGTTAAAAGGGTGGAATTCACTCAGCTGGCAGCGGACTACAAGGCGGTGAACCTCGGGCAGGGGTTTCCCGACTTCTCCCCTCCTCAGTTTGTCCAGGAGGCTTTCTGTAAAGCCGTGAGCGGAGGACCCACAATGCACCAGTACACCCGAGCTTTTGTAAGTGGAAATACACTCCAGGCCACGTGTTTATATTTTCTCTGATAGTCACCTCCTTATTTTCATAGTTGAAGTTGGGATGATTTCAGTTATTTTTATCAGGTATTTTAAGGACAAATGGATGTAGAACCAATATTGAGCACAACACTGTGTTTTCATGTCATTTCTGTCCTCAGGGTCATCCCCGTCTTGTCAAAAGCCTCGCTAAATTCTTCAGTAGGATTGTGGGACATGACATCGACCCTCTTGAAGACATCCTGGTGACAGTTGGAGCCTATCAGGCTCTCTTCTGTGCATTTCAGGCTCTGGTGGATGCAGGCGATGAGGTACGGAAAACAGCAGTCAAGTCAGGTTAAGATGTTGTCCAATAATTAGGGGCAAAGAAAATCAGAAAAGAGCCAAGACTTTGAAAGGAAAGGAAAGGCGGGCTGAGAGGGATTTGTCTTTTTAGGTCATAATTGTCGAGCCGTTCTTCGACTGCTACCAGCCGATGGTGGTGATGGCTGGAGGAAAGGCGGTGTATGTACCTCTGAGACCTGTGAGTCCTTCACATTTATTGACAAAAAAATTATACCATTGAATGAATTTTCATTTTTAGATCCTGTGAATAAGTTTTTTTCTTTTTTTCTTTTGTTGATGCCAGAGAGAGGGCAGCAGCGTCCTGTCCAGTGGAGACTGGGTTCTTTCAGCGGAGGAGCTGGCCAGTAAAATCACTCCACGCACAAAAGCCATAGTTATCAACACTCCCAACAACCCACTGGGCAAGGTAAGCTGAGTCAGAGGGGGCCTTCGCTGGGCTCTGATTTAGCACAAGGATCCGTTTGAAAGGGAGGCAATATAACGAGTGTGTTTTTATGGACACAAGCATACATCCGTGTCCGTTACAGGTTTACAAGACGGAGGAGCTTCAGATGATTGCTGATCTGTGCATCAAACATGATTTGCTGTGCATCAGTGATGAGGTGTACGAGTGGCTCACGTACGACGGAGCCAAGCATGTGAAGATAGGTGAGATAAAGCCAGAGATCATTGGAAAGCACAACAAAATAGTTTGTATTATCGGAGTTATTTTGTTTATGTTTGTGTCGTTGACAGCCAGCCTTCCTGGGATGTGGGAGCGAACCGTCACCATCGGCAGCGCTGGAAAGACGTTTAGTGCGACAGGATGGAAGGTAACACACAGTGTCATGTCTTCTTCTTTATTACACATCGTTACCATGACCTGATGGAGTTATTCCTTTCAGGTTGGCTGGGCCATGAGCTCCGGGCATGTCATCAAACACTTGAAAACCATCCATCAGAACTCTGTTTATCACTGTGCAACAGCTGCTCAGGTAAACTCATTATTCTGACTGACATTACTTCTTTATTGTCTCTAACAACAGGTGCCACACATCCAAAGAAGTTTGGTTCCTTCTCTTGAAATATTCAGTAGTGCGGTGCAGTTATAGTCATAGTCCATACACTTTTAAATTATAGACTCGGCCCCAGAGCTTCCAAAAATGTAATGCTAACCTGTGGTAAAAAAAAGAAATGATTCACAATTCATTGAGAACATTTCCATTTGACACGATGTCACTGAAATCGTCAGCAAGGAAGACAGTTTTTTTTTTTTTCACCTTTTAAAGCTTTTAAATTTGAGGGGGAAAATCAGTGTTTAAAAGAATTACCTAGAAAAATAAATCTTAGTTCTGTTGTCTAATTGATTTTATAGAACATGGAAATGAGCAAAAAAAAAATGTTGCTTTCTTATTATTTAATTTGTTTGTTTTATACCTTTGAAACTATAGTAGATCCCACTTTTCATCCATCCTTGTCGTCCACAGGAGGCCGTCGCTCACGGGTTTGAGAGAGAATACGAGCTGTTTGGGACTCCGGAGAGCTACTTCCAGCAGCTGCCGGCGATGCTGCATCACAAGAGGATGAAGCTGGCCTCGTGCCTGGAGAGTGTGGGTTTGAAGCCCATCATGCCAGAGGGAGGCTATTTCATGATCACAGACATCTCCTCTGTCAGTGAGTGATGGTCAAACAGCTGAACTGACTACATTAATCACCTGTTCGTGTCTGGATTTATCCAGTTAAATCAATTTTTTATTTTTCTATTTTGGCTTTTACAGATGTGGACCTCAATGACCAGAGCACCAAGGATGAACCTCATGACTTCAGATTTGTTAAATGGCTGGTTAAAGAGAAGGTAAAGATTTAAGAGGTTTTTGGTGTCGTTTGTTTTGAATAAAAGAAAAAAATGTGGGATAAATGTTTTTTTGTTGAACCACTGCATTTGGAGAACATCCTTAACTTTACTTCCCTTTTTTGGGGGGGGGATTTTTCAAAAACATTTCCGACCTTATTTGTCTTTTTTTTTCTGCAGGGTTTAGCAACAATCCCCGTGTCTGCGTTCTACAGTCCAGAGCACAGCAAAGAGTTTGACAAATACATCCGATTCTGTTTTGTCAAGGTAAATTCAGTTTCATTCCTTGAAATAAATGTCAGTTGCTCTTTGTCACTTTTCTCACCATTTTTGTCCAACAGGAGGACTCCACGCTGGATGCAGCAGGGGACATCTTGAGGAAGTGGAGTCAAAGAAAGTAAAATCTCCCACAATATGAAGTATTATCCATCCATCCAGAGTTAACCAGCCTACTTAAAGTGGCTCAGTATGCGTCCTCAGTAAAGTCTTCGTCCCTGTTGGGTTCTTAAAGGCACACAAACACAACGTCCACTTAAACTCAGAAAACACTGAAGACCCATGTCTGGGTAATTTTTAAGGAATTATGTCGGTAATTAAATTATGCATCTGTCGCAATGTAACTGCAGAGATATTTTTCCTGAATCAAATAAAGCAATACACTTAATAAAGATATTAATACATTGATCAAAGTTCCTTTCCTGTTTTCTGCTGCTTCACGTGTCTCACTTCTAGATAGATTTGGGAGTAAAACACACTTTTGAGCTGCAACCTTAACTGTGGTTTCTCTTATTAATCAACCTAATGTAATTATACTGACGAGCAAGATCAATGGGACTTAATGTAAAAGGATTTGATCCCTAAATTTTATATGAATGAAAACACTTGATGCAAGAGAAAAATAGTAGGTTTTAGTGGAAAACAAAGTGTACTACAGCAAACCATCCTGCCTGCTGGCTTGAGTGTGTGAAAGACCTTCCTTCAAGTGACAAAAATGAGACACCAGAAAAATTCTGTTTGTACCCATCCACTCTGTGCTTTTTACATTTTGTAACTAAAGACATAATTTTTAAGGTCCTGGAGTTTGTAAAAAGTCCTCTCTGTACACTTCAGTATACATACTCACTTTATATTGTTATATTCATCATTATGTACCATCACTGAAACTTGTAATTGTGCTATTATCTGTGCAATATTGCTGATTTCTTAATGATACATCATTTTACTGTAACTATTTCAGCCTGAATATACACTATACTATATTGTTGTCCTGTACTTGTTCACTTTGATCCACAGCATCCACTACATTGGTTTTCCCCGTTTAATTAGAGTTATTAAGAGCTGTACTAATTGTGCCAACAACATCTCATTTTAGTGGAAAATTAAGACAGTCAATTAAGACAGGAAATTTGACAGTCACGTATTATTCTACGGTCCTAGTTAAAAAATATAGTGTGATTAAAAGTAGTTAGGGCAGTACCTCGAAGTCCGGGTGCGTTTTTTTTTTTTTTTTTTACAACACAGGCTTTTATTTTGAAATCCGGATGTGGACCTAGAAGTAAATAAATCTCACGTGTCTCTGCGTGTAAAAATGTCGACCGACGCTGCAGTGAAAAGACTCAAACGTGGGTTCTCTCAGGTACTGTTACAGCCTTATTTTACATTAAAAAAAAACTAAAGTGTCCCTTCGTTTATACCACCTGTAATCCGGTTGTCGTTTTTTTAAAGCCCGAGGAGAAGGTGAACTGGAAGAAAAAGAAAGCAGAAAGTGAGTAAACAGCTCAACTAGCCACATGGAGCTAACAGCCTGTAGCTGCATGCCCATCAGCTCAGCTGGTTTCATTTCGCTCCGTTTTCGTTTAAACGCATTATTAAAGTGTAATTAACGCTACAGTTCAGTAAATCGCTTGTGTTTAAGTTAAATTTGTGCCATATAGTTGTCAACGGGATTAATGCAGAATTTTTGCCCATTTATACATCGAAAAGTATTAACGCTCACATGTGATTATATTTGTTACTTAAGCTTTAATGTAGAAACTTTTTTTTTTTTGGTAACGTAAATGCTTTAAATATTGGAGTCAGAATGATTTCAATCATAAAATTCCAACATGAAGAAATGCAGCAAGTACTCAGATGTTTAGCTGGAACTGCGCAATGTTGGCTCATTTTCACAAGTTACTAATATTAAAAACTTGCAAAACTTTACAAATGACAATATTATGTACATAACGCGCAAACAGTTTTGAGAGGATTTTTGGCTGCACGCATGAGAAATTGTCACTACGGAACAATGAATTGATTGCCTCCACTGAATGCTGTCTTAAGATAAATGCAGTGTTCATTTTTCTTACAAATGATTCTTCCTGAATGACAGTAAACGAGGCCAAGAAGCAGAGAAAAGAGGCCAAGCTCATCAAACAATTGGAAAAGCAAAAAATGCAAGATGCTGCAAAGGAAGTCGAAGTTGAACAGAGCCAGAACAAAAAAGGTAACATCATCATCATCATCATCATCATCATCTCCGAGATTGTCGTCACCTCGTAATAGCGGTGAGTCGAGTGCTGTAATGAGTCGCCTGTGTTTCGCAGGTCGGGCTTACACGGTGAGCGTCGCTCTGCCAGGTTCTATCCTGGACAACGCTCAGACCGTTGAACTTCGGACGTACCTGGCCGGACAGATCGCTCGAGCCTGCGTCGTCTTCTGCATCGACGAGATCATCGTGTTTGACGAACAAGGCGAAGATGTCAAGTGAGTTATCGTAACGGTGCAGTTTATTGTACAGCACACAGCTGTGTGCCAAACCAAATCTCCCAAGTCCCCACAGTCAATACTAACATTTTTTTTTTCATAACATTTTATTTATACTAATTTAACAATGCAACAGCTGCAGAAGGGCTGAAACAGTTTATTTGATAGTCGGTTAATTTGGGTGAACTGACCGTTTAAAAAGCTGCCGTGGTGTACAGTATTAGAGGGAAAGTTCATCCTTCAAATCGCTTATCACAAACATATAAGTAAATGATTTTAATCATCTGAAATCAGCTGTCTGTAGCGCCTAAAATGTTTTTAGTCGTTTCTTTTTTTTATCATTTCCTAAACAATAAAAATTCTGCCCACTTACAATGATGATTTCTTTAACAGCAGCAAATGTGTGCAGCTCTCTCTCTTTAGAGACACTCAAAGGGATCCTACTGCTGAATGAAGCTGGAGCTATTAAATATGATAAAATGAAGGAAAGACAAACAGCTGGAAGCATCAAACTAAAGCTCCTTTTTTCCTTGATGAGTGTCACTACAGAAATCTGTCACACGCTGTCTTCATTGCGGGTACATTTGTATTTTTATGGACATTTCAGTTTGTAATATCGGGGAAATTGTCGAGAAACGTGAAAGGTAAAACTCAACATACATGAAAGGTGCTAAGTGATTTTAAAAAGGTGTGTGTGTGTGTGTGTGTGTGTCTCTCTTTTGCTCTCTCTAATGTTTACGGTGCGATATTGGTGTTCAAATGTGGAAAAAGCCTGATGTTCAGACTTTGTACCGTATGCATAAAAATATGTTACTATCCGTTAAATAAAGGAGAAGCTTTGAGGTTTCTTCTTATTTGCCATGAGATCCGTTTGGGCAACATGAGAGCGCAAAACTTTAACAGGTGTCTCACAACAGAAGCGTGTGAGTTGGAAACACTGTCATGTTCTGTCACAAAAACAGTATTGTACGATATCCTTGCGTTTTTTTAAAAACATTTTAAATTGAGAAATCCTGCAGCTTTCTCAGTGGGTCCATGCTGTATACTTGCGTATCATGTCTGCGCCACTGCTTTCAACGAGGCTCCCGTGGCACCACCAGGTGGGGCCTCACGTACCACGGTTTGAGAATCTCAGTTCAAAACCATTAGAAATCTAGTAGAGAAGATTTTCTTGGCTTTGTTCCGCAGGAGCCTCGAATTCAAAGGCATTGGGAAGAAGGGAAACGCTTGTGTTCGGCTCGCCAAAGTACTTCAGTACCTGGAATGTCCACAGTAAGTACAGAGATGATCAGACCACCGTCATCGGTGTCGCTACTCCATTTTTGTCAGATTGAGATGACGTCTTTTTCTTCTCCACCAGGTATCTGCGCAAGTGGTTTTTCCCAAAGCATCCCGATTTACTGTATGCAGGTAATTTGAAATAATCCAGATATTAAATGTATGCACATTCATTTACAACTGTTGATTGTGTTTTCAAACTACACATAAACGTCCTGCTGATTTGGAACAACCAAACTCACCCTTTTCTTTTTTCTTTTTTTTTTTATAACATGAAATTTCACTCTGTTTTGTTGCCTTTTCTGATAAACTGTATAAATCAGTCCCTTCAGGAAAGTGTGGTCTAGCAATTGCAATAATTAATGCAAATTTAACAAATATTGAGCCATAAAGGTCACTTTTATGGATAAGTGTTTTGTTTTGGGACTTAAGAATTCTTTTTAACTTTGAGCCCTTGGTTCAGTTCAGAAGATAAAACGGATGATTGTAAAAATCACAAAGAAACTGACATAAGGTGGATTGTTGTATCTGTAAATCATGTCCACAGCATAAGAACACAAATTTTAAATTCTTCCATTATCTAACAAAAGCAACCTGTTATGAACCTCCATTAAATACAGCTGTTTCTTTATGTAAATACAAAGGGTGACATTTGCTTATGCTGTACATACCATATTAGGGTCCATGTTATAAAAGTAAAGGCAAAAAAAAAAAAAGATACACTTTCAACTTTGTATGTGTGCTAGGTTTGCTAAACCCTTTAGACAGTGCTCACCATGTGAGGATCGATGAGGAATCTGATTACCGGGACGGAATTGTGCTCAACAGGCCGTCCAAACCAGGACATGGTTCACTAGTCAACTGTGGCATGAGAAAGGTAAGCATGACTCTACTAGGGAAACCACTACCATCTTTTGTATTTTTAGTATTTATAAGAGAACTTGGATCAAACTGTGTGTATCTGCTCCCTCAGGATGTTCGCATTGATAAACAGCTGCAGTCTGGACTCCGAGTCACAGTGCAGCTCAATAAGACGCAGACTCAAGGTTATTTCCAGTTGGTTTTAAAAATCTTTTTTTTTTAAATGTTTTATATCGCATTGTGTAGAACATCAGTTCAGTGTGTGTTTGTGTCTGTCTGTCTGTCTGCAGAAAGCAAAGTGTTTAAAGGAGTTGTTGTGCCTCCTCACAAGCCCAGATCTGAAGGAGGTCTTTACTGGGGCTACAGCGTCCGCCTGGCATCTTGTCTCAGTAGGTTTCCCCGATTTTCTGAATACAGTCAACAATACGCTTCATATTAATTTGCAACGTCTCAGACTGTCACAAAGAATTACCCTCATTTAAAAAAAACAAAAAAAAAAAAAATGTTTTTTTGAAAGGTTGGATTTAGTGGCATCTAGTGGTAAAGTCTTAGATTGCAAACAAGGCTCAATTTAAGGTATTGAAAACACAATTCTTAGTTCCAGGTGATTTTGCACTAATGAAAACATAATTCTCATTTTGATGTGCCATTTTTGCCACGCAATCCCTCTAAATCCTACACACTGTACCTTTTAAATCCAAACAACCGACTAAGTTGTTGTGTTAGAATCCACCGGGCTTCTTTCTGTGACCGCTGTTTGCTTTTGTCGATGCAGGTTCAGTTTTCGCAGAAAGTCCGTATAAAGAAGGATACGATGTGACTATCGGCACCTCGGAGAGAGGCAGCAGCGTGGACCAAACCACACTTTCGCCATTCAAGTAGGTTCAGAGCCTGTAAGATAAAGTCAGCTAACTACTGTCAGTATGCATACATGCTGAACACGGTAGAAAGATTTGTTAAACATGAGCACGTTATAATTGTGAGAACCTGAGCGTGCTCGAAGCACCGCTGCACCTAAATACAGCCTCACGGAATCACTTTTTTTTTCTACTTTTTAGGCATCTTCTGGTAGTTTTCGGAGGTCTTCGGGGTCTAGAAGGCAGTGTGGGTACGGACCAAAACCTGGATGTGACCGACCCCAGTGGTTTATTTGACTTTTACCTCAACACGTGTCCCGGTCAGGGCAGCAGGATCATTCGAACAGAGGTGAGAAACATTTGAAGAACGTTAGTTATCCAACATCTCTAAGCACCTAAAAAAAAAAAAAAAAAAAGTCCAGTGTGCCTTTGAACAAGATTTAGATTTAACACGACCTGGATGAAGAGTTTTCACAGACAATATCTGATAAATTGACACTACATTGTACTATGAAAATGCTTTGAAGGTTTCCTGCTCTGCTCACCAATTATTGTATTGATTTAACTATTTCCCTTTTTTCGTCAACAGGAGGCCATCTTTATTACCATGGCGGGACTGAGACCGAAGATCTCAGCTGCCTTTTCAGATGTTTCCAATGGTTCATAAAATGAATTAGAGATGAAGCAAAGACACACTGGGAGATTTACCATGAAGTTGTTCATCGCCCACAACTATAGCTATCTCATCTTCGTTGTCTTTGTTTCTCAATGGATCAACAAATTGTACATGCTTTAATACAAATACTCTCCACATGCTTAAACTGACTGCTTGCATTCTTTTATCAAAAGCATATGATTACGTTTTCGATAAACGGTGCAGAAGGCACGATGAAAGAAAGTGTTGCGAGCAGCACGGACAAACAAAACCTCTGGTAGTAGACAACAGAACCTAACAGCTCCGATTTACTTCTGGACGCACGTATCTACCTCCTTATATTTGCATTTCATTTTCACAGGTTTCCAGGTTTAACAGGACCTGCACTTTTCTTTTGGGTTATCTGTGGGGACGCCTTTGCATCTTCCTGAAAGAGCTTTATTTTAGGTCCAGCTCGTGAAAATGAACGCAGGCTAATACAGCAGTCCTGCAGTAAATCCTCCCTTCATGAAGGTGATAATGTTAAATTTTCGTTTCGATTATTCATATTGATCATTTTGGAACTTGTAGTTTGAAGTGCACCTTGTTATATCTACTGAAACATCACTAAAACTGTAGTTTGATCTGCCACCTGCTGTGTTGTAAAGACTGAATGAGCTTTTTTGTGGTTTTCCATTTACAGTTCTTCATATAAAATACAACAATATCAATGTTATACGCTTTTGTTTCAGTAGTTTTAGCAGGCATTTTAATCTCGGTTACGTAGCACGACAGTCGATGTGCTTCATGTATTTTCTTCTTAATCATTGTTCACTAATGATTTCAAAGAAATCATCAGGGCCGACTTCTGATCATAACTATCTAAGCACGTTGAGAGCCTCTCCTGATCATCTTTAAAAAAAGTATGTATGCAGATGAATTACTTGCAAAAGACACCTTTCTCTGCGTTAACTGAAATTTCACTTTTAATTCGTGCAGTCTGAAGATTAACATACTGATACATAACACGACCATGATGCACTCTGTGGACTTCCTGAACTTAAGCTGCATGCACTCCAATACCACTGAGGTAATCAGGGTTAAAAGTCAAATATTCATGGTACAGTGAAGTATTGATATCTTCAAAATGAGGCTATATCGGTATTTCTAACATTAATTTGATGCTGCATAATTTGCAGTAGCTCCAATAATGGTGTCAAGTTTTTGTCACCGTTAAACCAAAATCAGTGAAATCTTAAAAAAAATAAAATAATAATCTAACACTAAGGTCTCTTAACTGGAGCTGTTTTTCTGCTACTTTTTGAGCCATAATCACAATGTGTCTGCAGCAGCGAGCATTAAAAGCTGTGCAGCGTCGTAAACTTAACCTTTTTTGGACTGTTTCCTGATTGAAATCACAGTTTGGACTTCTGTTCAGTTTCTATGTGTGTGCGCTTTGTGCTAAGACCTTAAACAACGATGCACGCAGCTCACTGTTTATGTCAAATGAAAATGTATGAAGAAAAATGTTATATTCTTCAGGCTGAGATATTGAAAAAGTGCTGTTTTGATTTGTAAAACTTCACTGTACCCAACCATCCTGCTCATGCACCGTGTCGTAAGGCCACAGTATCGATTGTTTGTAGATTGGATTAGTGATTTACCAGCTCTGGCTGCAAGAACTGTAGAACAGGATCTCAGTAATGGAGAGATAAGAGCTTTGCAGAGTGTATGCTGTAGGGCACTTATAGCTAACTAGATGTGCTCACTGATATAATCCCTTCTCAACATGGGAAACATGACTACATTTTCAATACATAATAACAAAAATATTATAAACATGTAAAAAAATCCTCTCAAATTCATTTTCTTTTCTATTTACAAAAACACTTGTCAGAGGGCTCCAACAAGTCAATGTGGAGTTTATAGTTTTTCAGAAACCTCTCGAATCGATGAGAAAAACATTCCCATTTATCTCCTCAATTAGGTTTTTCCAAAAGCTCTTTCACCCTCGTGGCAGTTCCTGAAAACAGCGGTCATTCATTGCAAGGCTTTTTTTTTTTTTTTTTAAAGTCTCATTTGGGGAAGTCACGATGAATACGTCGTGCTCATTCAGGCGTTCTTGTGAGGGCCGGGATCTCTTTGTGGTTTTCACAACAGTCCTTTCACCATTTGGGATGACTGAAGGTGACGTTGTACTGCTTTGCCCAGCGTGCAAACACCTGTTTCTCCGTAATGAAGCGATGGTGGTTTCCTCTCCGGCCGCTCTCGTGCTGTATGTACGTCACACATTCATCAGGTCCCCTGGGTTTGTAGTAGTGGTAGGGCATCTTCTTGGATGCAGGTTTTTTTCTGGAAAAAGAGGGATTTAAAAAAAAAAAAAAAAATTAATATCTTTTATCTGGGTTGACAGTCAGTTTCTCCGCGGTTATTAACTGGTCGATGTGCTTTAAAGAGTCGAGGTAAGGTGATACTCACCCACAGTGATTCGGCGGAACCATCCCGTATACTTTGATGTTGTCACATATCTCGATGGACATGACCATTGTGAACCAGCCTGTGCTCAACCACGAGTGAGATTTTTGCCTGATCAGAGGGGAAGAAAAAAAAAACGTTTGTGAATGTGATGTTGGGGGCCGATATGGAGGTCGGTGAAATTCGGAGACTGTTTATGTTGCACATGAACTGCAGGGGGGGGGGGGGGAGCGATACATTTTCTGATTAAGTATTTCAAGTTACGTGACCTGAGCTACGCGCATTTTTGTGATAAGTTTTTTTGGAACATGGACCCGAAACTTGAGCACAAGTAAAATTTTGTGTCATGTTTTTGGGGAACACAAAGAAGTCGTAGGTAGCCAAATCCGCCTGGTACAGCGGGGTGGGGAACTCGTCGTAATGTTGGAAAACCAAAGTGCCATTGCTTCACAGTTCAGGGTCATTTGCGCTCCATGTTTTCCCTCAGACGCCTCGGAACGTCACAGTGGAGCTCGGTGTTGACAGTCTGACCCCTCGGGGGGCGAATTTCCGCAGCACAACCCCGTATATGTCAAAGAAAACCCATCTGGTTGCGCTCCTGACTCGACGCGTCTTCTTTGGTCTTCTACAGTAACGTTCTTCCCCTCTTGAAACGTAAATGCCACTCAAAAACATCTCGCCCAGCTCGTTGGGTCATTGCCGTTGGCTTTCGAACGAAACTTTCGAAACTTGGCAATACTTACTCATCACAGTTGTTGCTTCCCCCTGCTCTGCGCACATTACTCTGCTGCACTCTGTTTGTGCGCAACAGGAGCCGTCTCTGAACTTTTTAATCACACTTTGCACACGGCGATTCATGATTAACATTATACCGGCTCCCTTGATACTCACCTATCTCGTCCCGTCTCTCTGTGAAACAGAGTGTCAAATCTGTGCATCTTGCTCTGGGAGATACTGAAACAAGACAAGTTGCTGTAGGTCATGCTGACTCTCTGGATCAATCTGTAAATGGCCCCTTTGGCCTCCTTCCCGATCTTGTTCGGGGGTCCCCAGAAGACGATCACAGGGTTGCTGTCTGGTCGTTGCAGGAACTCGTTCGGCCGTCGAACCACCCTGAACACGCTGGAGTGAGCGACAACCCTCAGAGTGGTCCGGTTCCCCACGTCAGACCCGTACCCCAACGTGGGGGCGTCGTTCATGCGGATAACGCACTCGGTACCGTCGATCTCTTCTCCCGCTCGACTTCCCAGGACGTGGCTGGAGCTCGTCACCAGGGCGCAGTTCTGACAGTGCAGGGTCATACTCTGAGAGGGAGAGACCAGTCAATGTGTTAAAACAACAAGTCTATAGACATTAAGTGGAGTTGTTAACCCGTCCTTATTCTTTATTCATTTTGTAAGAGCTAAATTTGCAATATTTACATTAGCTGATATAAATTGTTGAAGTTGCAAATAATGATCAACTCGGGGTTAAAACCAGTTAACACTGCAGCCAATAAGAAGTTCACGTTGCTGGTTGGAGCATCGAGTCATTTAAATGAGTTTCATCATTAGTTACAACTTAACACGGTAGCAGCACAACGCGTCGGTCCAACCAACGACTAATAGATGAATTGCAGTGAAGTTTTGGTCGAGATGTTCATGATCCCCAGAGGATGAATCCGAAGGACTTTTCAGACGGCTCAGAGGGTTCGAACAAAACCATGAAGTTGACGTCTGTGTGGTTTTGAGTGAAAGAGCTTCTCAACTGTTGGTTTTAATGCTGCGACATTTGGTACACACATTCATGTTCCCTTCAGGGTGAACTGTAAAAAAACGTAAAAAGTTCACACGACCGGGAATAGTGAGAAGTGTTTGAATAGCATCAAATTGTCATTTTTAACTGTATAGCCTCATCACTAGTTCCAGTTATTTATTCCCCCTTAAATCTTTAAAGATCCGTGGCACAGTAAACAGTGTCCCTAACGAAGAACAAACAATCCTTAGAAATACATTTGATTTTCTTCATTTTTCACTGTCCCTTTCTGGCATCGCCAAACTGAGTTCATTTTTCTCCCTTTTACATCCAGTTGTGCTTTTCATAGTCTGAATACACGTGTCAGTTTTTCCTACGAGTAAATTTCTCCTACGATTGTCACCCACTGATCGTCTGTAGGTGGTTCTACCCTCCCACGGTTCCTTGTAATAGCTTCTTTTTTTTTTATTTTTTTTTACATGCTCCGAACAGTATTTGCACCATACACCTGCGGCTTCCTGTTTCTTCAGTGAAATTACAAAGAAAAAGCGCCCTGTGATTCAAGGGGATGTAGTTGTTTATCTTCAGTTTCAGCTCATGTATAATGACGGATATGATGGTGACAAGCCGATACTGCAGAAAGCGTCAGAACAGGAGAGCGTTATTTCGAAAGGACACCCGACTGATTGAATAGTTCACCTACGTTATCACGCTGTCTGCTTTTGAGTGATTGTTCTGAGTATTTTAAATTAATCACCTTACGTAAGCTGCAGCAGCGCGCTGATGTGACCTAGAGGGACGTGGTTGTTGCCTTTCACTGACACCGAGTGTGGATGCAGTTTTCTTCTGGTGTCCCACTTCTTTTTTAGTATCTTTTGATATGGTGTTCACAGTTCAGGCTGATGTACATGACTGATCTGCGTGCAGTTCACTCACATCCTGTAAGGCTTAGTTTCAGTTTCTGCCAACATATTTCCTCAGTGCGGCAGTAATTAGACACATTTCCCCTCTGCTACATCCTCCGCTGCTATTTACAGTTACAACCTTGTCTTACTCACATGAATACAGTCATTTTAAGGTATGTGTGCGGTCCTACCTTGTTGCCGTAAAACGGCACGTAGCCCTCTTTCCCGGCCCATTTCTTCAGGTCTGTAGTCTTGGCAGCGTGACCGGTAGCCATGTGGATGGGAGAGTAGATGGTGTCGGCGCTGCTGTTGGAGCCGTACAGGATGAGGAGCGTCATCAGGACGAAGATGGCGGCAAAGATCACCATCCTGTGGCTCTGTTGTCCCTGCAGTGTGAACAACGGCGGTGGAATGTAATCAAGAACATTTACTTAAATACAAACGTATACACTTTATATGTACAGTCCCTGAATTTTGTGCCCCTTTATACTTTTAGCCCACTACAGTTCACAGCGAATGAATCAACTTTTTACCGCATTGCATTTACTTAACAGCGATGAAGTGAAAATGATCCTAAAACTAATTTGACTTTTTTTTTTTTTTACATACCAAATGCATTTGTATGTAACTAGCACTTTGGGTACATTAGTAAGGCTTTGAGTGCAAAACTTGCAGTGGATTATTTTCACAACGTGGTATTAGTACTTCACTGCACTCTTTGCACGAATGACAATGATGATGATGATGATGAAGGGTCGGAGGTCCACACCCTTTCCGGGTCGGTCTGTCTTACCTTGCCACTGAGCCGGAGTCCCATGCTGTCTGATCAGTACCGACACCCGGGCTGTGGCTCCGTGTCATCGTACCTAACCGGAGGACCAACACGCACAAACACACGCACAAACACACGCACACGCATGTAATTTAAAACCGCGTCATGTCAAAGCTGTATTCAAGAATGTAGAGTATTTACAGCCACTAGGAGGTTTGGAAATATGCTACAATCTTGAGGTGTATTTTATCCTAACGTCGCGGATACAGAAGAAAAAAAAATATATATATATATATTTTGCTAAATAGAAAACAACAACAGGCTTCGTGCGCAGCCGCCCTCCGTCAACACCGTCAGCTGACGTCCCCCGTCTTTAACCAACATCCCGCTGATGGGATTTAGATATTAACCAGCTCGACTTTTTTTTTTGAAAGCGCGTTAACGGAAACCCCGGAGCTGATCCGGGTTTTACCTGGTCATGGTGTCGGTGGTCTCGGTCTGAGGACTCCCTCAGCTCCCTCGTCCCCCATCTTCCTGCGCCACTTGGTGACGTCATCGCCGCGTCTGTCACTGCAGCACGGACGGAAGAGTCCAGCTGCTCAAAAGTTGGTGGGACTAAACTCAGACGTGAAGTCGGGAGAACCATTTAGAGAGCACAAAACAAAATCGAAACTCAAGACTTTTGTTTTGAAAAATAGAATAAATGTTCATGAATAAAACAAATCTGAAATGCATATTTTTTAAACCTATATATATATATATATTTATATATATAAAAGACCTAACTAACGCTTGTAATATTGGTTGTTCTCATTTTTAGATGAGACTGCAGATTTTGAAAATGAAAAAGAAAATGGTTATTTTTTTAATTTATTCATTTATCCAACACAGAAAACAAATAAGGGCTTATTTTTCTCTCTTTTGCTTTTAATCTTGAATTAAAAGTTTTGCGTAAACTTTTAGAAGACTCAGATCTACAATACATACAGTAGACCATATCATGTACATTTACTCAAGTAATGGAAGTACAATTTGTACTTTACATTATTAGTTCTGTTTAATGCTATTCCATACTTTCACTCCACTACATTTCAGAGGGAAATAGGCAAACTTTCTATACTCCACTCCATTTAGGCTATTTGGTAGCTTTTTGTTACTTTTAATAATAAGATTTCACACAATAGATAATGTAAGAAGCTTTAAAATACAACACATTGTTAAAGATAAAACCAGTCGTTTCCAACTTTGAAGTCTTGTGACCTGTTTCAAAAATCAGTGTGGTCACATCACATTTTAGATGTCAGAGATGTTAATAGCGCCACCAAACAGTGATTTTGACCCCTCAAAACATCTTCCATGCTTTGATTTCAATGCTTGGTCCAATACTTTATAAAAAAATAAAAAAAATAAAAGATTAGAGAGAAAAAGTCTAAAAACTGAAAACAGATAGTTACAGTAAAACATCCCTTTCAAAGCGTATTCAAATGTCTTAATTGCATCATTATTAATAGCTAAATCAACAACAACAAAAAATTTATCTGAAAATAACTGATGTATTTAAAAAAAAAAAAGGAATTAGAATTAATCTAAAAATCTAAAGTAATCTGTAGTAAGCGAAAATGCCCTTAAAACTTAAAATACAATTTTTTTCAAAAAGCTGTACGAATGAGATCTTTTTGGTTGATAGCCTTCTTGCTCAGTTTTTGACTGAAAAAAAAGCCAAATTTCTTCCCACTTTTACATGTACAACAAACGCTAACAGAAAGTGAGTCAATCACGTAGAGTTTACACACATTTACCCGGCTCCAGAAGATGTTTGATCAGGTAGTTACTGTGTAGAGCCTTTAACTAAAGTCACATGTGCAGGCGATTTCAGAGGGATGGACACAAAGACCAAACACACACAAGCAGAATTCATCTGACAGCAGATTTATTCATGATGACGCTTGTCTCTCAACAGATGTGACCTGCATTCAGGTTTACATTCAAGTTTTTACCTTGCAGTGCTTACTACACAAGTAAGCTACTTGTGGTTACTAAAACATGATTGATAATACAATTTAATGCAAACTATTTACATTTTAAAATGTGCACTTTAGTAATAAACTTGCTCAGTAGTGCAAATACTGTTACAGTCTTTGGGATTAATCACAAAATAAGCATTATGCAACTCAAAGGCAGCGCTATAGTTTTAATCGTAAACAAGAAGCATCATATAACGGGTAACCAATGTTAAAGTGGAGGTCTCGAGGACAAATAAGTCATGTTTATGTTCATGGTGTTGAGCCAATTACTTTTAAAGTTAAAACAAGACACTGAGGCGCCTCCATTTTTTTTTTTTTAGCTTTTGGCTGCAATTGTGTGCAGAATTAAATCATGAAAAGCTTCGGATGACTCACGGCGGCCTCGCAGCCACCAGTGTAGGTGCACGGTTTGCATCAGCCTTCCAGGAAATCTGGTGGGTGTCCATTTCCCTCAGCAGCAGTACATAATATTAAATACACTAACCACGCAGATCTGCTGGTATTCTTTTACCATTCAAATTCCATGTAATGTTTGTGTCTTTGGCCGTTATTCAGTGGAAATATAAGCGTGGGACCACTGCAGTTACATTTCAATACTGTTTGCTCTGTGGGTGGTTCCCACTTTATCACACATACTGCACATACTGTGTCATGTATGTGAAAAAGAGTGTGTGGCTCCATGTTAAACCACTGATGCCACAACTGCCCAATCACCGAGTTTAATGGCACTCAGCCCACTATGGTAACATCTGAATACAGTACTGTTTACATGAAATTTCACACATTTTAACACTGGTTGCAATCATGGCAGGTTATCAGCATAATATTAAACGTACAAAACAACATTTAGAGATGTTTTTCTTTGTGACCTTGGACGCTAGTTTTTACTTGAGCTTTGAACTTGATGGTTCACTGAGAGGATTGTCATGTTTTGAGGCAAAATACTGACCACTACAGCTGAAACTATTTGTTGATTACACCAATAGAAAATTCCCCAGCTATTTTTTTGATGATTGATGAACTGTTTTAAGTCTTTTTTTTTTACGCAAGAATGTCAAAAGCTCTGGTTCTTGATGTTTTTCTTAAACTGTTAAGATTGTAAATTGCTTAACATTTGATTTTCTGACCATTTGTAATCAATAAATTTGACCAATCATGAACATAATTTTTAACTGCAGCCCTAAATATTACACTGCCTGTCTCGTGGGGTAACGGTGCAGGTAGCAGCTTTAAATTTCACAGGCCGGACTGCAGCATGAGTACAACATTGTGCAGAATAAGACTGAAAGTCAAGGCACACGTATAAAGAAATTTTAAATTGTAAGCTTTGGTATCAACTGGTTTTAGTGCCAAGTTTTGTCTTAATATGCTTTAGCAGTATTCATATTAATGGCAATATATATATATAAAGGAAATATTCAGTAATACTGAAGGTGATACATTGTCACAGTTGTTGCCAGAAATATAATGTTTCTGTTGTTTTGGATTATATAATGAGAAAAGTACCAAATGTGGCTGTTTCTACTTAATAAATTGCTCAGTTGGTAAAAAGAAGAAAAAAAGAAAGAAAAGTCCACCAGTAATCGTTAAAGTACCTGCTCCAGAAACACGACTATTTTTAACAAATAAGACTAAAATCCAGAAAAATAATAAATATCCCCTCACGTGAGGGAACATCTTAGTTTTAGGATTAAACTCTTCAGAGGCTCCAAGGCGGGTGTTTGAACTCCATCTTGTGGCGCGTCGCCCATTTGGCATAAATGGCCTTCTCGGTGATGAAGCGATGGCCGCCGCGTTGCGTGTGCTCGTGGACCTTGTACATCCTGCACTCGCTGACTCGGTTTTGCTCGTAGTAATGGTAAGGTACCACGCTGTGATTGACTCGACTGTCAGGAGGAGGAAAGATCCAGAGGTTATTTATGGTACTTAATACAAAAAAAAAAGATGTAGCTTGAGTGTAGTTCATAAAGGTCTCACCTGCAGTAGTTATCGTCAATCATTCCGTAAACATTGATGCTGTCGCACATGTCCATCGCCAGAATCATTGTGAAGAATCCGGTGCTGAGAAACGCCCCCGTTTTCATCCTGAGTGAGACACCAAACATTCAATTTCAGACTATATTGTCGGGATGACTGTTGGTGCTTTCACAAAATATTTACATCATGATGGGAGTTTTGATCCAAAATCAGCAATGTGAATATAATGACTAAGTGGGTAAAAGCAAACAATAGAACAGCTACAGTCTGGTAAGTTCAGAAAATGACATCACTTTACTGTAATGGAGCCTCCATCGCTACGGTTATAGGTAAATGACTAATTTCACTGTCAGAATTCGATCCATTTGGTACAATAATTTTTGGAAAGTCTAGAAGTGCCATGCAATTGATTTAGTTTATCCCCAATCAAGGTAGCGTAGGGCTAAACCGAAAGTTAGACAGTTCGGTTGGTGGAAGTCTGTAGCGCACATGCTCTGTCCATGGAGCATGCCCAGTACGCACTCATCCGGCCGGCGGGATTGTCTCACCAGACATCAGATTTAAAAACTCTGAATACTGTGAAATACAGAGAAGTTTACCTGGCAGAGACGGGCTTAATCAACATCGTGTAAACAGGTTTGGAAGAATGTAGTGGAGGTTTATTTATGCGTTTACTAGAGGTTTAGTAGTTGTAATTTATTGTCCTCTGTTTGTTTACTGTTCTGCTTAACTCATTCCTTTACGTACAAAGAAAACATCAGTTCATGCTTTTTAAATAATACTGTGAGGATGTTAAACCCACACTGTACCTGTTTTTTCCAGTTTCATTCTGAAACACGCTGTCGCAGTACTGAACCATGTCTCTGGTCACGGTGTATATTCTGACGTTCGGATACTTCCTCGCCATTTTCAGGAGGACATTGAAGATGTGTCCTTTCCCGTCTTGCCTCATGTTCCTTTCGGGGCCCCAGAACACGTACGTGGTGTTTGCCGACTGCTGGAAATAATACTGCTCGTTTTTCACCAACAGGGGAACACTTGTGTGAGACACGACCCGAACGTTGGTGCGGCTCCCAACGTCCTTCTCAAACCCTGATGTGGGCGCATTATTCATCCGGATCACGCATCCGATTTTGTCGATCTCCTCTCCGGCTGCAGCTCCGAGCATCTGACCGGAGCTGGAGATCAAGGCACACTGGTTGCAGTGCATGTTCAGGAACTGTTGAGGAAAAACAGGCAAGATAAGACAGTGTTAGTTTGGGGGTTTTGTACGTAAAAACATTAATTGCATTGTTTATAACTTGTTTTTTATGCTGCCCAGCATTATATATCTACGAATGTATGGCCCCCTTAACTCAGCCTGCTCAAGATGGAAATGTTGCGCTATTATTATCTGTATTGCTGATCTTGTGGCACATGTCATGCCCCATGGTTGAGTCTCTGATTCCAGAAAGCTGGCCTGCTATGTAAAATCACTGAGGGGAGGTGGAGCGTTATGCCGGCTTAGTTTTTGTAAAAAAGAAAAGTAGGTAAAATGACACCTCTTCTTTTGGGCAATATTGTGGGATTTCTGTATAGAATGGGCTTGTGACTATGTAACCTGTTTTTTTTTTTTTAAATCATTATCATAATTAAAAAATACTAGCAGAATATATTTGACTTAAATATCAAATTATATCAGTTTAACTCAGGCCTCGTTTGACATGTTTTGCATGTTTCAGCCTTCTTTGTCATATTTATACACAACAAACAGCTTCACCCAATGTTAATGTAAATAATCACAGTTAAACAGGGCAAACTTTAAAAAAAAAAAGAAGAAGCGGAATTTGACATGTTGAGTATGAATCTAAACCAAGTTTTCACGTCACCAAGAATCAATGAGCTGAGTTGGAGCCAAATCTCTGGAAGATGCATCTGTGAGACCCCTGGGGGCCCCCCCTCACCTGGTCCATCCTGCCCGGACTGATCCTCGTGTAGCCCCTGAGCCCTAAGCTTCGCGCAGCAGGCGACGGACCATCCCGTGTGATCACATGTGCAAACCAAAACAACAGAGGGAGGCTCAGGCTGAGCAGGCAAAGCCAGCGGAGCATCTGCATGAGCCGCAGGAAAGTGGGACAGCGGAGTTAGAGTCGAAGGGTTGCACACATTGAACATCCATACAATGTCTGAGCACACATGTTGCATCAAAAATAACTCGTTCTTACCGGAGCTGTCATATCAAGGCCTTTGGGAAAGTCCTGCTCCGGAGGACCTGACGGCACTCATTTTCCCCAGCCCGTTAACTTAATGACCCGGCCATGGTTGAGTCCTTATCAAAGGGATTTCATGTCAAAAGATGCGGGCTTCTCTTGGTCAACTCTCAAATCCAGGATGCTCCTCCTTTCCGTGTAACTTCTGTTTTCATCGCCTGGCAGACCACAAGTCCATTATTCATGTCTAAATCTGCATCATGTTTGGATTAAAAACCATTCGATATCTGTTCAGGTGTCTGATATTCCACCCACAGTTTTGATACAGTCTACATAAAGTGTAGGACCTGCCCTGTGACATGCACAATGTTCATCCACGCAAAACAGGCTTCCGGGACGTTTGTTTCAAAACAAAAGCACCACCGGTTGTTTTTTTTTGTTTTGTTTGTTTTTTTTACAGAATTTGCAAGGACAAATGCACACGTATACAAATGTTACATGCACATGTTACAAAATGTCAGTGCACTTAAATAATATTTTAACTTTACACTGAGATGCTCTGCCATTACATTCTGATGGATCTACAGCAATTTAAAATTAACTGCAGTTAAAGACTATCTGTTGTATAAGGAAGCTCTAAAGTGGTAGGTTACATAAGAAGAGTTGAATCAAGAGTATTTAACTTAAAACTGAGATGATGCAATTCATTTATACAACGATAACCCCCTGATAATGTGGCGCTAAGAGGGTAACCGCGCTTTTAGTCTGAAAGATAGATGCCCAAACCGGAAACAGTCGTCTGATTGTTGTGGTCTGCTAATGCTGCATTCAGGCGACACTCGGAATTTCCCCATTCCATTACACGAAGCTGTAGAAAAACTTCATTAATAAGCCGTTGTCAATAAATACATCATTTCAAATGGTTAGCGGGCTTTCTTTGAGAGTATCTGTGTGTATCATTGCTACAACAAAGGCGGGCAATCTAACAAAGCTGTTTTTTTTGTTTGTTAAATAATGTCTAAAATGTTTTTTTTTTATGCAGAAACAAACGCACCCCTGAAAGAGCCTGTTTTGATTGCCAGGGCCTTAGGCACGTAATCACTTCAAGAAATATCAGACATTGTGACAAATTTCTGTGTCTTTCCTGCTGTTTTAATTACGTTTTTACAAATAAACGCACCGCCGAAACTTTCCGAGAGTCTCTCGGTAAAGGGGCGGGACGATCATCTCGAAAAAAAAAAAAATCTACGATCTGATTGGATTCTAAAATCTCACGCCCCTCCTACCTTTCCTCTGATTGGTCGATAAAAAAAAGAAGCCCTCTGTACTCCTCTCCCGATTGGCTGGGAGGTTGTTTCAGTATTCCTACACGCTATAGGTGCGAGAGATAAAAAAAATAAAAAAGAAAGAATCTGCTGTGCGGCTTTCACTGACTGTGACACGAGAATGTCCTTCCCGGACCCCTCGGATTCTCACGGTACGTAGCTGAAGAGGGATTATGTTATTAGCTGGTGCTTGCGGGATGAGCTGTGACACAAAGAGCTTGAAGACTGTGTCACTTGTAAACATGTGACGCCGTGATGTTGAAACGACAGGTCAGGCTGAGCTAGGCTAGCCGGAGGAGCTAGCCGACGTTAGCATTGCGTGCTAGTGCTGATTTCGGCCTAAACGATAAGAGCTCAGACTTGTTATGGATTTTTTACCTAAAAGTTGAAAAATGGTTTCAGGGTGGATTCCCGGCCTCGGCTTCTTGAACGGGGCTCACAGCCTCGCCTTCTCCCTCCCTCGCCTTATAGCCCAGTCTCTTTTTGAACGAGCAGTCCCTTCATCATCATCATCAATACTTTGTCCCTGTCTAACCGGAACATGTGTTTTGTTGACACCAGAGTCGAAGTTGAATTTGACAGCTTTGCTTCAGAGAGAGGGGGGAAAAAGTCTGCAGAGTTTTGTTACGCCGAGGCCCCCCCCCCACCCACCCGCTGTCTTGACATGTAGAGCAGCTGTGGGGCAGGCAGGCTGTCTGCACACCAGACAGAAGAGCTGCTGCAGGTAAGTAGCTGGCAGGATGTCAAGTTGCTCTGCTGCTTAACAGTTAATGCGAGAGCTTGATTTCTCCAGGTTTAGGCCGTGTGAACTTACACAAGTTCATTCTTTCTCGAAGCTGAGTGGGAGCAAACAACTCTGTAGTGATCATTGTGCGTCCTTACCAGAGAAGGCTGCCACACACTTAAGGTCATTTCCAAATCTTGTGTTTTTATTTTTATCCACCGCAGGTTAAAACTACAGTCGGCCGCCGGACCGGTGTGAAGCCCAGGAGCGGAAGACTACGGATGGTTCATCACCGAGCCCTCAGCTGGCTGATCGCAGCGCAGAGAGGACGTTTCACCGTGGGTGAATGTAAAAGAGCCCCGGGTGGCCTGAGGGCTTTTTTTTTGTTTCTGAGATGTCAGTCAAACGAGCAGAAGGGATGTCCCTAGCCCAGGCTTTGGCCATGACTGTCGCAGAGATACCAGTCTTTCTCTATTCCACGTTCGGGCAGGTAAACCGCTTTGTACACTCGCCCGCATAGTTGGATTGTTTGAAGTGGGGTTTGCACGAGATACTCATCGGTAGTCGGTGCATTGCCTGCAATGGATGTTGCACGTCCCCCAGTTGGAAAAGCAGGCATGGAATTTAAGCAGTGTGATGCTGTGAATGGGGTCAGCAACAACACGTATTTTAGCCACCTTAGTCACATGGTGTGACTGTGGTGTTAGTTTGGATGTGAACTGATGTGTTAAAACGCTGCCAAATTCCCACAATAACACAAACAAACTGAACATTTGAGGCCACTATTCTGTGTGGTAAAATCACTGGTTTTTTTTTGTGGTTTTTTTTAAACGAGTCTGGCAGCTTTGAAGTGAACCATATAAATGCTTCAGTTCCCCTGTTAGAAAGGGCTGTTAGACTGGAAGGTAAAGGGATGAAAATAAGCTAAATATATGTCAGTTATATAAATATTGATGTTTTATTTCAGGTGGCTAAAATACATGTGCCTGTTTCTTCAAACTGGGCACTGCAGGAATAATTATATGTACTTCATGCTACCCCACTTGAAAAAGAAATACAAAGTATTTCCTTTGAATTAATCACTTATCACTGTCTTCTGAAAAGTTAAAAAAAAATTATATGTCGATGTCCTTCTAATGACAGCTAATGTTTGGTTGTATCCTCCCTTCCTCTCCTGCTCTCAGTCCATATTTTCCCAGCTCAAACTCACCCCCAACCTGAAGAAGGTACTGTTCGCCACGGCTCTGGGCAGCGTGGCTCTGGCTCTCACTGCTCATCAGCTGAAAAGGCGAGGAAGAAAACGGAAGCAGGTGACACAAGGGAAGGAGGGCCAGAAGACGGTGGGGATGCCGGAGGCGCTGATAAAGACGGGAAGACCCTCGTCATTAAAGAGAGGTGTGCTGAAATCATAGCTTTGTTTTGTGGTATGTCGCGTCTTCCAGCATCTGCTCAGATATCTTTTTCTGTTTGTGTTTTTATTGGACAGGTCAGTTTACTGGTCGACAGATGATGAGTCCCAGCACGCGGAGCAATGACACCATGAGCGGGATTTCCTCCCTGGCTCCCAGTAAACACTCCAGTTCCTCACACAGCCTGGCATCTGTTAGTTTTCAGACTCATAGTTTTTCAAGTTTTTGTCACTTTTGCTCGTCTTGTCCCGTCAGTTTTTCTTTTTCCTGTTCTGTCTTTGACGTGTTTTTTTTGTTGTTGTCTGGCATAGATGCGAGTCCCAAGCTCCCCGAATCAGTCTGCCAATCCATCCATGCCGTGGGAGGCAGAGCCTGTGGTGGAGGAGTTAGGGGCAATGGAGGATGCTAATGCAGAGAATCTCTATTTATTGGGTTGGTATTTACCATGACGTGTGGTTTTATAAAACATGTAGTATACAAGCTGTGTGTGAAATTCTGATATTGTATGAGACATATCATCCAAGATGAACCATGGGTTGAAAAGTACAATTATCTGTTCAGATAATTAACAGCTGTTAGAAAAAAAAAAAATCAAACAAAAAAATCAAATGGATATTGGCTGTATTGGCTTAGTAAAGAGGATGATATTCGGTATTTAGTATGATCTTTGCATCTTCCGAATATCTTTTCCCCATATCCTGTTGATATTATCATGCTATCCGTCATCATAAAACGGCATAAAAAAAGCAGTATCAACTTGAGTTTTTAAGTGACTGTTAATAATGTTTGCCGAAATTGAGGATATAATGGTGTAATTGTTGGACTTTTGGACCCAGAGTGTTGTAGTTTGGCAATTGGATTATGTTGCATGAACAATGTGGAATCAGCCATCATCCTCATCTGGAACTTTTATTACCTCAGGTTGTTTTTAATAAAGTAAAACTTGATGCAACTTTTACCCTCAACGTTTTGATTCTCCAGCTCACGAAGAGACAGTTTATTTCAGTCTTATATCTCTTTTCCTTGTAGGAATGGAGCTGTTTGAGGAAGCGCTACAAAAGTGGGAACAGGCGCTGAACATCCGCCATCACACCCACTCGACCTCCAGCAACAACAGCCTCGCTCTGCAGGGGGCAGCGTGCGGCGACCTCCCCATGGTAACCATCAAACCATCATTACCAGTACAGACGGCTTGAAACTCTCGTGCATGGTTGGATTATTTCCAAATCAAGTACCGCAGTGGTTCTCTGATGGTCTATTCTCATGACCCACAAGTCAGCATTAAATTTAACTACAAGTCAAACAGGTTTAAACTGTGTATGCTTATAAAATTTCAAGAATCTAAATTGAACTGTTTGAAATATGAAACAAAAAGTCAGATTTATCTTGAATTAAATTTAAAAAAAAAAAAGATTTATCTAATCCCAAACTTTTACAAATGATAAAATGAGAGCTAACTGCTGATGTTATGACTTACGTTTTGGTTGTTACTGTCGTGACAACGCTGGCATCAGGTGTGCTGTGCCACTGTCCTTCAAAATAAAATCACAGCAGCAGAAATTCTGTAGACTTCAAAATAAAAGTTTGCCCTTTCCCCCCCCCCCTTCATTTTTTTTTATTTTTTATTTTTATTTTTTATTTTTTATTTTTTTAGGACACACCATTTGCATCCCACCCATAATGGCCCTGCGACCCCATTTTGGGTCGCGACCCACTGGTTTAGAACCACTGAAATACAATATTTTTGAATGGTGTAGCTGGAGTTTAACTCACTGTACCTGTTGTTGATTTGCTCCGAGGTGACATAGAATCAGTTTAAGACTGATCCTGAATGTGAGCTATTTATGAAATAATATTGAATTCACCTTTTCCTTTCGGTTGCAGGTTGAAGCCGGTAATAAAGTGTTTGCCGAGAAGTTAGAGACACTGCTGCACAGGGCGTACCACCTCCAGGAGGATTTTGGCAGCAGCATCCCAACAGACAGTGTGCTGGCAGACTTCGGTGAGATTCGAGTTTTATGAAGAAGACCCTAAAAAAAACAGTTATCAATCAAGGAGAATAAAAGTTGATTCTAATCTGTACATACAGTTCTACACGTGCGCTTTTTTTTTTTTTTTTTTTTTTTTTTATCTCGCATGGGGACTTACTTTGTCTTGTTCCTTTGGCAGAGAGTGAAGGAACTCTTATCTTGCCTCAAGTGGAGAGTTTCCACAGACTGCAAGACGATGACGCGACTACTGTAACCTCGGATGACTCCTTCTTCTCGGCTGCAGAGGTCGGTTCCTTTCCTCTGCTCTCTCAAGTCATTTGTATCAAGCACTCAAGCACACACACGCACGCACGCACACACACACACACACACGAGTACACGTGAACTGTGCACTGAGGTGTGTTTTATATGTGCAGCTGTTTGATGCCATGTCTGTGGAGGAGGTCTACCAGCCACTGAAGCCAGCAGCTCTTTATGAAGAGGCCTTGTCTCTGGTCCGGGAGGGCAAAGTGTCCTACAGGTCCCCGAGGTAACTGTCAAGTGTCACGTCTTTATTCAAGTAACTTCACTTACTTAACTAGAGCCAAGATAATTGACCACATTATCCCAGACGCTGCACTGGCCACCTGTATCTTTTAGAACTGATTTTATAGTTATTTTATTTGTTTATGAAGCTTTAAATGACCTTAACCCTCCTACATTAATTATCTTCTTTCATTTTATGTTCCTGCTGGATCACTGAGGTCTTCCGCCGCTGTTCTTTTAAATGTTCCTCCTCTGGTCCACAAAAGTTCCTGTGAGAGTGTCTTCTCTTTTTATGCCCCTAGACTGCCTCTGGAAATATAAATGGCAAAATTTCTCTGTATTTAAAAAAAAGAAAAAAAGAAACAAAAGACTTATCTGATCAGTCTGGCTTTTAATTTGGAGTAATGTTTATTGTCTTGAATTTTAAGTTTTAATTATTTTTTTTCATCCCTGGTGTTTTGATTTTAACTCAAATGTTCAGCAGAAGAAAAGACTGAGGCTCTGCTGAGTTTAACACACTTCTCTCTCTTTTTTTTCCAGGACTGAATTACTTGAATGTTACAGTGACCAAGACTTCCTCGCTAAGCTTCACTGTGTGAGACAAGCATTCCAGGTCGGTTTCAGCTCACTGTTCTCATTATTAGATTGTTAGCAGTCATTCTGATAACCTCCTTCAGTTATAAAGACGTTTTATATGGTTTAAAATCTCAATTGTTTACAGTGATTTTCTTCTTCTCATACTGGTGACTCCTGCTTTCTACGGTGCATTGTAACACAACCAAGAAAATGTACACCTCTGTGCTCTTGAAAGCGTCACACTGCAGCAGTACTACTGGTCAAAAGCTCCAAAAGGTAGCTTGCAATGGCAGTTATTTTGGTTATACACTAGCAAGGGTAAGGTTACTTTTCCCACATGTGAAACTCTTAAGTTAGCTGTGAAAAAGTGGTGGAAAAAAATAAAGCTTTTGGCTGATGTCTCTTCGAGCAGGAAAGCTGTCTTAATGATAGTCACTTAAAAGCAACAGTTAATAACACACTGCAGTTGCAAAATATTGCAGGAATACATGATGAGAGATGATGCAAGTGAAAAATGTGGCTCATTATTAGTCAGAGTGGATTTCAGAACCAGGCGTTAAAATCCGGTGTAATCAGGTCATCTGAGGCGCAAACATGCAGTATCTCTTTCTCGAATCATCATCTCTGATCTCATCCTGTACATGTAATGAGACTCCTGTAGAAAACCTTCCTCAAACCCAGCTTCTGCTTCTGCCTCTGTGCAGCTGCAGTTTGAGCAGCACCCGCAGGCAGCGCGTCGGGTTTCCTTGTTCATCCTCACAAAAGCTACAAGGTCAGATAAAAAAGACGGCAGCTGCAATCAGAGCGGGTGACTCACCGTGTGCCTTACACCTGAAAAATGGATGATATTGTGGGTGTTTGTCTCTGCTGCTTTTCTTCTTCTTTTTTTTTTAATCAAAATTTAAGCCTCTGATTTCCGTCACATGTGGACAGTTGCACAGCTGGAGCTGAAGGGAGCTCTTAAAGGGAGCTGAATGTTGTTTTAAAGCATCATGAAGGCGGCGTTGTAAAATACATCAGCGCTGTAAAGAAATCAGATGCATATTGTCTAAATTAACTAAAATCTACGTGACAATTACTGCAGAAATAAAACCTATAATGCCTTTTTTTTTTTTTTTTCAGATCCTGCTGTTGGATGAAACTCACCGCACTTTTTTCATGGAGACCGGGAAGCAGATGATTGTCGGGTTGATGGTAAAAGCAAACAAGGTGAGACGCGACTCATCTGAATCCTCAAACATGAACTTGCCCTGTTGACTTATTTACACAGCTTTAACTGATTATTTTTTTTTTTTTTTTGCTCTAACCCAGAGTCCCAAAGCCTTCCTGGAGAGCTATGAGGACATGCTGCTTTACACCCAGAGGGAGGAAACGTGGCCCATCACCAAGCTGGAGCTGGAGGGCAGAGGGGTGAGTAACGCTGTCATTCATGTCATGCTAATAAGTCACGTCTTCGTCTGCTTCTTCAGCGTGTGCCTGGTAACATGACTACATTTAGGTACATTAGTTAGATCGTGTGTGTGTGTGTGTGTGTGTGTGTGTGTGTGTGTGTGTGTGTGTGTGTGTGTGTGTGTGTTTACATTGTCGATCTTAACCAGGTTATTCAGATAAGATCTGTCGCCATGCAGTATTCATCCCCTGTTTAATTCATGGGAACAGGGAGGCTCAGTCACAGTATGTCAGGTTCTTGTCGCAGGGTCGGCTCTGCTCACTGTAAAGATAGTTTTTTGGGTCATACTGCATTTGGCTGGCTCACTGATGATCTGGTCGTAGTAATCAGTGGCATATTGTTCACAATTGGAGGCCAAATAACAAGCATCAGAAAACTTTCAGGGTGTTTGTTTGGCTGTTTTATCAGCCAAGAAATAGTCATGATAGAAATGATGAAATTGATAAATTGCTAAACATTTCTTTTTAAAGCAGGCGTAAAAGTACAGTTCTTGCACTGCGATAAGGAAACCTCGTTTTCTCTGTCAGTGTAGCGAAAGTTTTTGACTTGCAACCAAAGGGGCCTGATTTGCAATGAAAAGTTTTTTCACACAACAAAGAGGCTTTGTTGGCAAAATCCTTAAATCTGTGACCAACAAGAACAAACCTGCGAGGGATTATTTGTTTGTAATCCATTTAGTTTTATTAATCATGAATCATCAGGTTTTTACTTACTAAATAGATTTGTTTTTGTAGCAGTACAAGAAATACGCCTTTGTGACTGTGTTTAGGCACATCGACGTGTAGATATGATAATCCATGTGTGTATGAACGACTTTATATACTGTATGTATACAGCGAGCGTGTAAATGTGAATCCAGTCAACAATCACTCTGTGACTTTGTTTGTGCAGTGAAACATGAAAGTCTGATTGACTTCAGGTTTGTAGTTTTTATTTGTGAATTGCCACATTTCTCGGCTCATCACCGCCACCAACTGTTGATCAGTGGGATCGCGTGAAACCAGCTGCGGGACCTTTGCGCACATGTGGTTGTGAGAATGCAACAGATACAGAACAAAAACCGAATTGCACTTTTAAAAGCCTCCATGGTGGTTAAAAAAAAAAAAAAAGAAAGATACTTTTTTAATAAGATTTAAATTACATTTTGTTATTTCGTGTACAAAGACCCTGAACTCTTCTCTTCTGTGTGTCCTTGTCCAGAAGTACAGCAACGCTACGGCAGCTAAATACATAGCGATAAAGAGTAACCGCTGTCCTGTGTGTGTGTCCTCGTGTCCGGATCTCTGCAGGTTGTGTGTATGAACTTTTTCGACATCGTGTTGGACTTCATCTTGATGGATGCGTTCGAGGACCTGGAGAGCCCTCCCTCCTCTGTGGTTGCTGTGTTGAGGAACCGCTGGCTCTCTGACAGCTTTAAAGAGACGGTTAATTTATACACGCGCACATACACAAATTTCTTAAGCCACCAATAAGTAGATATTTCTTGAATAACAGAGTTGTGTTTTTCTGGTAGGCTCTGGCCACGGCTTGCTGGTCCGTCCTGAAAGCAAAGAGGCGTCTCCTCATGGTGAGTTTGAGCTACTTTGAAAAGTTGTTGCTTTGTTCTTAAAGTTTACATGTTTGATTCTAACGGTTTGTTCTCTTACTGCCCCGCGGAGGTTCCTGATGGGTTTATCTCCCACTTCTATGCCATATCAGAACACGTGAGCCCAGTTTTAGCTTTTGGGTTTTTGGGCCCCCGGCAGCACCTAAGTGAAGTGTGCACCATTTTCAAGGTAAGAGCACAGAGGGCCGAGAAGTTTGTCACAATTTTAAAACGCAGGTCTGTGACTAGTTTGTAATTTAAAGGTTTCATATATGAAGTTCAGTTTCCTTGTCATGGGGAGCTCTCAGCCTTAAAGCTTTACTACATAACTTTTACATATCAAAGAACGTCTGTTACATTCACGCTGTTTCCAAACGAGTTCAAATAGATAATTCTCCCTGTGCCTACAGCAGAGCCTTTGACGTAAGCACATCGTCAACAGTGTTTTGTAATCACTCATACAGGCAGAAGAGTTTCCACTTCAGGTTCGATAAACAACGTTATACTGCGGTTTTATACACCCAGTAAAATAAGTTATCTAATTTCTTCTGTGGTTCTGGAGAAAGATGGCAGTCAGGTTTATTTCAATGTTGGCTTGGGGCTTCCAATTTATAACATATATAACGTTAGTTAATGAGATGCAAACAGTGGGATCCAATGTTTGGGACGTGATTCAAATCAGATTAAAAAAGTCCGGATATAGGAGCCTCTGGCAATTTCATTTGGAATATTTTTTTTCTTTAATCAGTTTTTAATAACTTTACGAAAGTACAGTTGTGGATTTTCACAAAGTGGAGAGGCTTGCAGAAAGAGAAATAAAAATAGAGTCGTGAAAATCAAATCTACATCCCATTGTGCTACTCAATAGCATCTTTCATTAGCCTTTCTGTCTTTCTGTTCTGTAAGTAACACAGCCTCTGTTATACATTCGTAGTCTCCAAACTAAACCTGATGTGTTTTCAAGATTCTTCAGAGTTTTCACAGGCTAAGTAGTTAGTTCCCCTTTAATGTTCGACTGGCCCTGCTATGTACCACTTCCTGTCATTCCTTTCTCTCCTTCCACCTGCAGCAACAAATCGTTCAATACCTTAAGGATATGTTTGACCACGACAAGGTCCGCTTCACCTCTTCCCACTCCTTGGCCGAGGATATCCTGAACCTTTCCCACCGCCGGAGTGAGATTTTATTGGGTTACCTGGGAATCAATAGCCTCCTGGAGCTCAACGGGACCCTGCCCGGAGACGCAGAGGGCTCTCTCGGGACCCACTGAGACGACCGGGGTGCCGCTGAGGGCTTCTCTGGGCTTGTACGGGCCAAAAAAAAAAGCATCGGGAACGACAAAGGAGTCGCAGCTCAACGCTTAATCTACTCTAAGGTGTAACTGAGTCATGCTGCTGTGATACACTGAGAACCAACGTAATTCATGTATTCATCTGCTTTCATTAGGATATATTGTCACCAGGTCTGCAGTGTCACTGGTCCCAACGAGGGAGACTGTTTGGATGACATGATTCCACCGCTCCTCTTGTGTTGCTGCTCCGTTGCGTATCAAGAACGCAGGCTGCAGTCATGTAATCACAGACGTGTGCGGACTCGTCGCTGCCTTGTCGGGTGACGGGGATGCTTCTGAAAAAAAAACACACCTGACCGACTCCCAACACGTGAAAACTGGACCTTCGACAATGATTACTTCACATGGATCATCAGAGGAGTGTGAACAAGATGGGATGTCACAGTCTTCATCATTATGTGAAAAGAAACGGTGTGAAAGTCAATGTTGTGTTACTCCATGTTTTGTATTAAACCAGGAAGGATATTTGTTAATGGTAGTTCATGGGAACTTTGGCCAACTGAAGACTGGTGCTGCATGATGCAAGACAGGAAGGGTTTGTCTCCTTACTTGTCCTTAAATCCTCTTTAATCTCCAAGATCTTTTTTTCCACTTTGGTTTAATCAAGCCGGCTAAAACGTGACATATCTGAGAGAGTGTGTTAAATGCATTATATAAAATCAGTGTTTGGCGTGAACACACAGAAGTTGAGTTTTCCCAAAGTTGTATTTGACCTCAGACTTTGTTCAAACTGTCAGTCCAAAGCTGATTTTTGTTGTTGTTGTTGTTTTTGTGCATGTCCAATCTTGCTGACTGATGACCCGCATTATATACGGCAAATGAAACGGTCTGTATCCGAGTAGCAACCCGCATTTTTCAGTTTTATCCACGTCGGTTGCCACAGTAATGACATTGTGCCTGAAAGTTGTCGTAGTTGACATAAACAAATCAAAGTGAAGGGTAATGAAATGGGTTGTCTTGTTTACCACATGGCAACGTGGAAGCTGCAGGGCAGGTTTTAAAGATGTAATGTCAGATGAAGGAAGCTTTTATGCCCCGAGTTGCTGATGATGTAACCGGCCGGTCTCGCGGTCCAGAGAACAGTGTGGTCCAGATACAGCAGCTGTGTGCAACTAGCGTGCTTTCTGTTCATGTGAACTTCAGGCGGCATCAAAAGTCACAGACTAAAAAAACACCAAATTAAATCTCAGATCGGAGCAGTCAGACAAACAAATTAGCAAAAGTGTCGTTTGAATCATATTTCAAACAGATGTGTTTTGATACAAATTTGTAAAAAAAGACTTTTCTTCAGACTTGCTTCTTATGATCAGACTCCAGTTACACATAAATCAGATTTTGACCGACAGTTTGAACATTAGCCGTCGTCCTCCCAGAAAACACCCCTCGGACATGCATGCTGTCAGTTTTCATGACACAAAGAAACTCCCACTACAAATAACAATACCAGGTGTGAAAATATCTGCCTGAATACAATTACTTGGAAGGTGTGAGAAAACAAATATCTTGAACAGTGTAACACTTCATTCAGTTCACTTGAGTGCTCTCAGGGAACAATAAGCAACCTGAAATCAATATTGGGGACTGCAGTACTTTATTTTTATTTTTTTCAAATTTTCATAATTAATGTGTTTTTCAACTGGGTGTGATGCTTGAATTGTACAACTTGCTAAAACTAAATTCACTGATGAAAAATGAAAATAATGACTGAAATGTTTTAAGCAAAATTATCCAAACATAACTTGTATGAAGATGAAATGGAAATCTGTTTCTGATGTGAAATGCCTCCTGAGGATGTTTGTTTTTCCAACTTTAAAGCCCACTGGCTGGAAATGAATATAAAATGCGTAATGAGCCTTTATCACAGAGCAGACATTTCTGACTTTCGATTTTTGACGCGTGTTGCCACCCTATTGGTGGCTTTGTTGTGTTTACGTGTCCCCGTAAGCTGCGACAAATGAGCCAACATGCACAACGGACTCTTTCCAGTTACTTTTAACTTGTCAGAGCAGGAAAAGCACAGTGGGACTGTTTAACATCACTGATTGCTGCACTCCATTCGTGTGCGCCGGGGCCCAGATATTGTGCACCGACTGACGTGGCTTACGGGGACACATAATGGAGTGATGTCATCCAGGTCTTTGTTCAAACCTGTGCTTTTCAAACGGGTGACGAGTCAAAAATGTCTTCAGTGGAAAGAGGCCCAGGATAAGGTTGTACAAAAAAACAAGAACAAAAAATGTTGGTGTCAGTGTTAAAACTGCCTAAAAATGTTCCATCACTACTGTATTAAAAACAAGCTCCTCCCTCAATCTTCTCCCAGCACACCTCAAATGAAACAGTGCCATCTAGTAGTCTTAGCGAGAATCTGTCTGATCTAATGGACATCTGTATTGAAGAACAGGGCATATGAACAGTTGGACTGCAATCTACCCACAACTGATCACAACCTTCCAGTTCTGTCCGTTTCCTCCGTGCTGTCAACTTGTTGGAGCGCAGAGACGCTGAAGGGGCTCTAAGATGCCAAGTTAGCGCGGATAACACCACTACTGTAAAGTCAGATTTGTGGTAAGCAGACTGTAAGATTATTTATTATTAAAGGAAGAAGAGTGTTTATGCTTTTGTGGGATAAATTTGTCCAATCATTTTGTGTTTAGTTTATTACACCGATTAGCAGAAGTCTGCTCTTTGTCCTTCTCCTTAATGTAAATGTGTGTTTTTTTGTGGCATTGATAATCCAAATCCTGCTCTCAAATTTGTTTGGGGGCTCTTTAAACTGCACAAGCCGTGTGAGGAGTCAGTATCGTTGGATCACTTGTTTTATGTTCCACAACTGTAAATGGAGCTTTTACAAGAAATGGTTTGGTTCCTCGTTTGTCAACAGATGAGCAGCTTTGTGTTTTTAAGCATTTTGCACTTTAGCAGAAAGACGATGCAGAAATGTCCAATGACCCATTTCTTTTTGTGAGTGAAGCTGTACAAGCTGTTTGATTATTTGCTACATCACAGAACTAACATATTATTGATAATATAGAACATAAACACTGTACAGTAGATCAATTATCTTTCCCAGAAAACTATATTAGGGAAACGGTTTATTCTGGATGCTATCATAAGGTTTTGTTTTAAGTGTCCGTCTTTAAATTGTTCACATTCTCCATTTTTACCTGCGTGTTGTCCGATCCCTGATGATCTGCTTTTTAAAAACGTGTCCCTGCCCTGTTTTTATCTCTGTAGTTTATATCATGCAGGTAAATGCAGTCATGGAAATAATGTTTTTAGTCCTGTGTTCACAGATGAACTGCCTTTGCATGTTAACCGTGTAGATTCTCTGATATGCATCAGTGTAACATGCAACATGTAGATGCAGACTCAGCCTATAGTTATTGTAAGTTTAAAAAAAAAATATCCCAGTTTGAAAAAAAGCTAAAGAAAATATTTAGGAATTTATAATCATTAAGAAAGTTTCAAATTTAGGCATGTAGTCTCCTACTTAGAGTATATTCAGTACATTATAGAGTTGAATAAGGATTGCAGACGGCCAAAATGTGGAAAGATTTATTTTTCTTCTTGAAAGTCACTGTTGTACATGACAAGTGTCCTATTCATGCCTTTTATCTTTTCTATTGTTGTCTTACAATGCCAGCACAAACTGTGAATTTATTTTAATCCTCCATATTAAATGTTATTTTTTCTTATTAAATCAACATGTTTTTGATCCCTTTTCCCAACTGATGACAACTTGTTGTACTTCATGCTCCAGTAAAAATCACACTTTCATATTGTTACTGTAAAATACAAAAATGACCAAAAAGCAAAGAACATAGTTTGTCCTGAAAGAGAGTATTTAGTGAGTAAAATGGATAAAAAGGGGCTTTACGCTCATCTGATGTTGCTAAATTGTTGGTCGGTAATGTGAAATTGTCCAGAAGGTGGCAGAAACAGTCTTTGTTTCGAAGCATTTGTTCTGCTGCAGCTTTAAAAATAAAAAAAGGAACAGATTAACAGTTAACAGACTGTATCAAACATAAACTGAGCGTCAGTGGACCAAAGCAAAACAGAAATGGTAATGCTCGAATCTTCTGGAAGGTTGTAATGCTCAGTTTTTGTTGAAAGTGTTTTCGAAACGTCTTGGTGATCGTCATTTTGGAGGATTCAGTTTGTGGTGCTGTTAAATTGGGCTGGATCCTACCGAGTAGGGTGGACAAAATGACATGGACACCTTTTAGTAAAACTATTTAAGTAACAGTACCCGTTTGGTCCCTCTGACTGATATATATGACGTCATTAGATTGTTAATACTGAAGCATCAGGGTGTAAGGAGCACGTTCCTGTTACTGGAGCTAATCACTTATAAAGTTTTACACACAAGGACAGCAGAGAAATCTGAGGGGAAAGAAAACAGAAGAGAGAACAAAGTTCTGATCCACAAATCTGTTTTCAGTTTTGGACTTTTTGGTAAGTTATTGGATCATTTGAACATTTCATGAAGCAAAACCACGTGAGACGTTTTGACATCTGACATCTTAAATGTGACTCAGACTACACACTTTTTTTTTTGTAAGACGTCAGGAGTCAAAAACCCCTTTGGATAGCTGTAGGCTATTTTAAAAGGTTGTTGTTACTATTGTAAAAGTAACTAAAGCTGTCAAATAAATCTAGTAGAGTAGAGAGCACAGATTTCCCTTTGAAATGTGGAAGTATAAACTACCTCAAAACTGTATTTATACATGAGTAAATACTTAGTTACTTTTCACCACTGATCTTATCCCAGAAGATGAATCACTATTTTTGATAATTGTTTTCTGGCAAATAAAATGACCAAAAATTAGGCTATCTGAATCCCAGATTCTTAAATGTGGCAATATGCGGCTTTTTGTCATTTATGCATGACAATATCACTGACATGTGTTTTGTTAAGATAGTGACAGATCCCCAAGAGGTACAGAGCAATTTAATAAAATGGTTAAGGTATGGTAACCGAGCAATCAGGACTTATTGATGACCCAGGAGGTGAGTACTTCCATGTCCAGGCCTAATGCATAATGATTAAACAAAATTATCATGAAGAAGCATTTTTTTTGTGTGTGTGTGTTTTTTTTTTTTTAATGAATGCAGTTTGCTGCTTTAATGTGGAGCTCCGGACTTTTGTGTTCTTTGTTCATTCAATAATTCTTCTCTATGGGCAGAGCGTCTCCTCTGCAGAGGGCTGCTGTGATTGGTCGGCTCCTCCGCTGCCGGGTCCCATTTAAACGCCGAGCTCCGCTCCCCATTGGCTGCGCACGCGTCTGAGGCGTCGCAACTGAGACTGCCCGGCTGTGTCCGGGTAAGATGGCGTTGGAAGAGCAGTGCTCGGCACCACCTCGATGGCGGTCCATATCTCTGACACACGTAGAGTTTCCGGAGGGTACGTACACGCCGCGTCTTTTGTTTTAACTGTCGAAGCCGCTTTTTTTTTTTTTTTTAACCCCGCCAAAACTGCGGGGTCATTTTTCCAGCCGCGCGTGTTGTTTTTTTTTTTTTTGTCGCTTACTGGACGGCCACGGCCGTTGGTGTGCTGTTGCCAAATTGTGAGCTGCTGTTGAAGCTCGGTGCACAGCGGGGAACGTAAAACCCGGACTGCCAAATTGTGAGACGGCGCCGCATGCGCAGTTTGTCTGAATGTCCACAATGAAGGCTAACTAGCCTGTTAGCTGTCTTTTAATATCGAATTTGATATTTTCTCTGGTGAATTAACGAACGCGCCTACACGATTTATTTCACTAAATTATAGTATTTCGAGCATTTATGACCGTTTTGCAAGTAACGACCTATCCCCCCCCCTCCTCCTCCCTCCCGTGTAGCATTGTAGCCAGGACAGTTGCTAACGTTGCTAGCCCCATGGCCTGATACTGATTAGTGCAACTTCCATAAACCACATCGCAGCCACGTGTCCGACCCCCCCCCCCCAAAAAAAAAGATGAAATAATGTGTATTTTTTTTAAAGTTTGAAGATTGTTTAACTACTCCTCCACACCAGCTTCCTGTCTGTACTCTCAGGAGCCCCCCCCATCCGGGTTCACTGGGAGCCTCAAAGTGTCACTCCCACCAGGGCTACGTGACGTGTGTCTTCACTTCAAGACTGTGTCTTTGGGTTTTTTATTATTATTATTTTTTTTAGGCGATCTGACGGGACAAGTGCTGGCTTACATCAGTCTCCTGCCCATAGCGGTTCTTGTGGGATTCGTCACACTGGTAGTGTTCAAACGGGAGCTGCACACGGTGAGTCCTGCACAGGACCTGCTGGGCGTGAAGCCGGTTTTTTTGTTGGTCTTGCAGGAACCCTAACGTTGGCATTTCTTGTTTTTTTTTTTTTTACAGATTTCCTTCTTCGGCGGGCTCATCCTGAACGAAGGCGTGAACTGGCTGCTGAAGCACATCCTCAGAGAGCCGCGCCCCTGCGCAGGTGAGTGAGGGAACGAACCGCTGTTCCTCAGGGTTGGACAAAACACCCCCAAGATACCCAGAGTATCTTCTTCCGATATCACCGTATCCACTCAGAAACAGAACATCTCCACTTCAGCTGTCTAATTTAACTGTGTGATGTTATAATAAGCAGCTGGTGTTCCTGAGTTCTGCAAACCAAATTTAAAAAAAAAAAAAAATGCAACAAAAAGAGCTTTATCAACTTGTGTCATGGTCATTTGTGCTGGTTTGAATAGTATTTCTGTTACTGAGGCTTAAGCTGTATCTAAAACGGATACGCTAGTCACACTAAGTCATTTGTAGATATAATATGCAGATAAAAGGTTCCCACGGTCATGAAATTAGAAAACAAATAAATAAATGTTTTCCTGGCCTGAAAATGCTTCTGCAAATGGATGACATCACCCATCCTTGGACAGATATTTATGTATAAGGTACTTTGCTTGTAAACCAAATGGCTTCTAAATTTCTAAGAAGATGTCGGATGAACTTCATGTTGTGAATGCGATGTTTATATCTGGTTTTGTTGTCTCCTTGCAGGGGCTCACACAACTGTGCACACAGAGTATGGGATGCCCTCCAGTCATTCCCAGCTCATCTGGTTCTTTGTTGTTTACTTCTTTCTTTTCCTTTATTTAAGGTGAGCTCTTTTTTTTTTTTTTTTAATTTTCTTCCTGTTTGGGGAAGATTGAGGGGTGCCTATTCTACAAAGTCAAATAGTTTTCTGTTAGTTTCTTCCAGGCTATGAATTATAATTACTGCATGATTATGGGCATATTTTTGGTTCTTGCTCTTTCATTCATGATGTAGATGCGGTGGTGTGAACTCTTTAACTGATCTCTTTTCTCTCTCTCTCTCTCTTTTCCCAGAATGCATCAAACGAACAATGCTCGATGTGTGGACCTGCTGTGGAGACACATACTGTCCATTATCCTGTTGGGCACGGCCTTATCAGTCTCGTACAGCAGGTAAGAGCTTCATCTGCACGGCAAACCTTTCCAGACGGATCCTAACGTGAATACAGAAGACGAGAACCTTAACGTTCAGGAGCAGGCTTTCTGATTCATGTGTTTTTGAGGTTTTGGTTTCATATCATAGGCTCAGAGGGCATATTAAAACATTTAAAAAGGTTTTTATTTATACATAACCAATATAGATATGAAAGTGCTTCTTTTTTTTCTTCTTTTTTTTCTGATGTTTTTGAACCTTGTGAAATATTTTAAAAACATGTGGAGGTCAGTTGTTAGAGAGGTGAATGAGAACATTTGAATATTGTTGAACCAGCCTGCTCACATGGTGGGGAAAAAAAAGAAGCCATAATTGTTTTTTTTTTTATATATATATATATATATATTTTTTTTTAATCGACTCAACACAATTTGTTTTCTTGCCCACTGACTGTTTATGTTGTTGTTTTGTTGCTCAATCTCAGGGTCTACCTGTTGTATCACACCTGGAGCCAGGTCTTCTATGGCGGTGTGGCCGGTAGTATGATCGGTATAGTTTGGTTCTTTTTCACACAAGAGGTGCTGACACCATTATTCCCCAAAATAGCAGCATGGTAAGTAGTTCTCTCATTTTGTCTGCTTCCTTCCGGTGTCACAGGGGAGAACAACTCATCCTTAGCCTGAATTCATGGATAAAACTGCTCCATTATGGTTTCCCTGTTAATCTGTCTTTTTTTATTTAATTCTTTTTTTTTTTTTGCTTTTCACTATCAATAGGCCAATATCAGAGTACTTTCTGGTGCGAGACACAAGCCTGATCCCCAACATCTTGTGGTTTGAGTATACAGTGACCAGATCAGAGGCAAGGTAAGATGCGATCGCTGTGACGTCATCCACAATCATATCAAAGCCTGGTCAAAGCAGGAAGTTTTCACATTCTGATGATGTAGGCACTTCTAGAGGCTTGTGCTGCTTTTCCACCACATCGTATGGCTCAACTTGACTTTTTTGGTTTCCCATCAGTTGTTGACAGTATCTGGTATTTTTTTTTTATTTTTTTGGTATCTCTTTACCGAGCTGAATCATTTCTGAAACCTGACCGTAAACAAAACTGCAGACCACTGATTGGTCGGAGATAATCCTCACCGCGTTGCTATCGTGTGACACGGTATATCCGGCACAAACCCGAGTCCCACGCTGCTTTATTAGAAGTCGTTCTTTTTGTTTTCTTTGCACCACTTAACCCTTAAGAACCTCATCATGGCCAATTAAAGAGGTGACTGAGCTCTAAAACTAAACTTAAGTTATTTGCTCAGCTAATAGCTCAAGTTTGTATTTCTCAACCTGAATCATCCAGATCGAACTCATTTTGTTTCTGGCGCAGATTTTCCTTAATCATTTTTGTGGGGTTGAGTGGGTCGAGCCCTGCGCCGCAGTGGATAAGTGAACTGTGTGAGGGGGCGGGGCTCTGAGCGGATCAGATCTCAGCTCATTGTGTCTTTGGTGCATACGTGGAACTCACTACTTGTGATGGGATCACAATGGACACGTGTTAATGGCAGGTCTGCACAGGGCCTTCGTGAATGTTTTACTTGTTATGTGACGCACTTCTCTTTTTTTTTCTTTTTTTCTTCTTCTTCTTCTTCTAGGAACAGACAACGAAAGCTTGGAACAAAACTTCAGTGATCGACAAAGTTCTTTTGTGAAACTGGGTTTCAAACCACACACACACACACACACACACACGCACATTCTCGTGTACACGCACACACAAATGCTCACTTGACAAAAAAAAAAAAAAAAACACACTGGAGAACCATCTTTTGGACTGACGTGATTGCAAGGAATAAAGGGCAAAAAAAAAAACAACAACACGTTTACAGGTGGCGAAAGAGTGCCTGGACCTGGCCCGGAGCCTACAGCCTGAGCAAGTCCGTCCACACGCCTCTCCTCCTTGTACAGCTTGCCCAAAATGCTCTTCAGTGCATGCAAGACTGTGCAAGAGGCATACTATTTAATGATAGATTAATATATATATATTTTGCCTATAAACGCACGCTGACAGTAACAGTGTACTGCAAGAGATTCAAGGGGCCAAAATGGAGGCTTTGGTCAAGTTTCAAACCAATTGGTGGGTGTCATTGCAGCATGTATTAAGTGATTTCTTTAAAAAAAAAAAAAAAAAAAAAAAAATCTTTCTTTTAAGATATTAGGGTGGCTCGCTGATGGGAGTGGGTGGGGAAGGGGGGGGGTTTGGTTATGGCCTTGTTGAGCGTAAATGGAATTAACCATTTTTCATTTATATAGTAGATACTGAACAATTTCTAAAATTGGTTATAATGTAATATAAGTACAAATTTGCACTTTGTGAAATTTATAAGTATAAAAAAAAAATAAGACTAACACTAGTTTAATGTTAAGCTCCTCCCCCTCTTTTCTCTCCTCAGCCTTTGCTTTGTGTCTGACTGCCAGTCCTAATAATATACTAAGACTCCAAAGCGGATCTGCAAGCGGTGTAAATTTAACGTACCTTCTGTACTATAGAGCATCGAGGCTGTGGTTTCTGTCCACGTTCGAGGGCGACAGGACTGAATCACAGCAGCAGGTTTGACTTACTTTTGCTGTTGAACACACTTTGGACCGAGAAGGTGTTTTTCATAATGCCTCGCACACAGTAGCACCCCGGGAACAGAGTTCTGGGAATCAGTTTTTCTTTATATTGTTATTATTTTTTACATTCAGTTCTTCATCTTGTTTTCCACTGGTGCAGAGAACGGGTTTCTTTTGCACCTGCATTTCCGAGATAACATTCCATATCATTTTACGTGAGAAAACACGATGACTGCCGAGAGGACGCGTTTTCTTTTTGTATTATTTTTTGAAGAAAGGAGGAAAAAAAATAAATAAAAGCAAAGCCTCAGGTCGGTCGTAGCATGTGATTATGTTCATTCCTCACAGCCTACGGCAGCTGATGTTGAAAGCTGTCAACTGGGGATCTGAAGCTGATTTTAAAACTCATATCATTAGCGCCACAAAGGGAAGTAGATCTCTTAGAATTTGATTTTTTTTTATTAGTTTTTTTTTTTATTTTTTTCTTCATGTGTAACCTATATCAGGCTGAATAAAAATGTGTTTATGTACAAGAGAAGTTTCAGGTGTCGTATTTTGAAATATGTCTCTCTGCTTTTTAAATAGAGTTTATTGTGCTGATACGACTTGACAGGAATGTTCAACAAGCCGTTTCAGATTCGAGTGTTAAAGTGCTTCTTGGTACTGATGCAGATGGAAAAATCGTTTGTGTTGCTGGTATTTGGTCGTAAAGTAATGCAGTGGTTCTCAGCTGGTGGGTCATGACCGTGAGGGGGGACATTTTGAGTGGGGCAGCAGATGTTTGTGTAGTTGCACTTTAGTTACACTCTTTTTGCTGTTTATTTCATGCTTTTAACGGTGCATTACGGCACCGTGTTCTACTAAGGTATAATCCTGTGAAATATGAATGGCTCAAAACTAAAATAAAGGGTTGTAACTTAATTACGAAAGAAAAAAAATGTCAGTTCTGAGGATAGAACGTTTTGATAAAGAACGTGTTTAAAGATCACCAAAATGATTTAAAAGGTGTCCCGTGATCTCCCAAGTTTCCTGGACTCCCTAAATGCCAATCTCATGGTGGCGCTCGGAGAAAAATCACAGGATTCACTACGCAGTCATTGGTCGCAGTCAATCTGAGGACCATGAACTTCTGCACAAAAACGAATTGCAGTCCATCTAACGCTAGTGGAGACATGACTGGAACAAGAGTCGAGAAGCAACAAGGAAACTGACCCACAACGGTTCAAATGCACCACTTTCCGTTTCATAAAGACAATTCTTTTTATAAAAAGGCTAATAATAAATCGGTTCTAACCACGAACCAGCTTCCCCCCCCCCACCTCCTTTATATCACGTAAAAGTAGCTTAATGCACTCCTCTCCCTGCTCCTCACGCTCCAATGTGACTGCAGAACAACTTCTTGAGAAACACTGAGGGCCTCTCCTCCCGACGAGCGCGGCACGAAAGGAACGTCTGCCCTATTTAAACGACCCATTCCATTTTTGATTCACTTTTCAGGTCTTCCCTCAGGCTATCCCCGAGCACCCGTCGGGAGCGGGCATAGCCTAGATAGAAACTATGAAGGCCTCAGCCTATTTCAGGCTCTTTCAAGCCATTCTCTCTTTGACCTGCACTGTCTGGATGAGCAGTGAGCACGTTGGGTATGTTTAATTCTCGTCTCTTGTAGTTTAGTTTATAAAAAGGTGAAGGTCGTCATCAGCTTGGACATTTGGTATGTGGCCTACATCAGTTGCAGTTTTATGGCGAGGCTTCAGGCTCCCAGAGTTCACAGAAACGTACAACAAAGGAGGGACTGACATCTACTGGATGAAGCCTGTTAATGCACTATCGTGTTAAAGAAAAGCAGAAGGTGTCATTTGGGAATACTTTGCTGTAAAGTCTGCAGCCTCTTTAAAGTCTGTAAATGGCTTGTGGGAAAGGTAGAAATGTAAATAATGACAAACAAATGATATGTTCGAGAAAGAAGATGAGAGGATAGTTTTGGCTAAAGTCGGTGAATTTCCTGAGACACGTGGCCCATTAAATTAGAAAAGCGAATTAAAGAAAGGGACAGTAAGAAAAGGGTGAATGGGCTTCTCAAAGAAGATCACATTTGACGGTTTTGACTGGTTTCTGCCTATTCTGCTTCTCCTTAAATGCTGTAAAATCCATAATCACCACGAACCGTAAATTTTGTGCAGATAAAAGATTCCCTATTAAATTACATTAGCCTACAATAAAATAGCTTTTTACCCAGATTAAAGAGCAGTGATTTAATTATTCCGAAATTTTTATTTTAGATTGAAAATGTTAGCTTTCTGTCAAATATATTGCATTCTAATGAAATGTAATTTCACATAAACATTTATTTTGGGCCCTCCATCCAGATTCATCTTTGGTCACCTCTGTACTGAAGTATTTTGTAATACAGGGAAATACATTCATCGAGAACCTGCAGTCAAAAGTTTCCACATAAAGTCTGCATGTAAATAAATATGAGGAGTTGTGATAGTTTCAACTCCAACTTTATTGACTTCGTTGTTTATCAGGGTGGATTGTTTACAACAGCTGCATTAAAATGCCCTATTCACTCCTGTTTGACTGCTAAAAACTACAATGCCCGGCTTATTCAGGACGAATGCATTGTTTGTTACCAGCCTTTTCCCTGAAAACCATACGGCCATTTCTCATTTGAGATGAATGCTGTTCACCTACTGATGTTCGCTTTAATGAGTTCCCTGGGGAACAAATTAAATCGCTAATCAAACAGCAGCCCCAGTTTGATTAACAAGCTGTGTAATTTGTTTGTTGATTTGTTTGTCGGCATCCTGCCTGTCATGTTAATCGCTCAATGGTTGGCTGAGATGTATAAATGTTGCACACCCAGATTTCAGGTCGGCTCTGCACTTCATCAACGTTAGCTTTGCGTTTTGCTTTCCAATGACATCTAATGACAGATGTGTGCGTTGGTATAACTCAGAGCTCTGTGTTTCAAAGTTAATATGTGACCAAAAGAAAATAAAGAAACACAAATCAGATCATTTTATTTCAAGCTGCTCATTCTTGGTAAGATGACTTTAGAAATGGTGACACAACAAAAGGTTTAATACACACATCAAGTGAAACATCTGGATTGGATTTATTCATTGAGGTAAACAACCTGTTGTTTGCATTTGCTGAGTCCCCCGGTTTGCTTTGGCTCTGCAGTAAAGCTCGGCCAATCCTGATTTTGGGAATGAAGTCCTCAATGTGGGTTTTTCTGAACGCACTACCTCGACATTCATTACAACAAACATCGAAGTTGTCTTTCTAATTTGGAATTTTTGCAAGATTCTACTGAGAGTCAAGTCACATTTCTGCCAGCAGACAACTGGCAAGAGTTTCAGAGTGTAATCTCACAGGACGTTGGCAAGCAACTCGGAGTGTTTTAAGTCTGAGAAATGGAAGCGGTTCAACATCTCTGCTCAGATCTGAGAAAATTATTGTATGAAGCATGTATTTACATGTGCTGAGTCGTACCAAACACAAACACTACAGCACTTAAACGATCAAGCAAATTTCGTGGTTATTTCACAAAATGTTTTGAAAAACTTGAATTTAGTCCACCAAAAAACAAATTTAGAACAACTATAAAAAAAAAATTAAAAAAAAAATTCTTCCACTAAACTAAATAAATGTGGTTGTCACATGAGGTATGAACATACTGTGCCTCTGTAAATGGCAACAAAACGGTATTTGGACAAGTTCTGACTGTGAGATTTAGAGCAACGCACTCACATTCATGTTCATGCAAGAAATGCTCGTTAAAAGCAGCTGCTAAAGTGGCAATAACAAGGAAAGGTCAAGCATCGTTTATTAGCACAAAAAGCTCACTCTATTGGTCAACTATGTAAAAAAAAAAACAATAACTCTGTCTTCCATCATCTACAGCTGCTCTTATGGTGAAAAAGTTAATGGACTTGTGAATGAGAACAATCAGACTCAGAAAGATTGGACCGCAGAAATGTGAGTAAAATTGAGAAAACAGGCAAAGATTGCTGTCAGTTCAGGTCTAACTGATGGGCTGAAATATTTATTTTTGATAATACATGCAGTTTTGGAAATTTTGAATAAAGACAAAGGCCTATGACTCAAACCCATAAGTGCACAAGGCGGGAAGGTGGAAACCGACCTATCACAATCAATAAGGGATGTCCTCGGATGTGGTCGATTATATCTAAAATCTATACATTGTGCATATAAATGTCCTCCCTGTAATCCATCCGGGGTCCCCAACTACTTCAGGGCCCCGGCACTCTGAACCAGTTGCATTTTCAACTGTTAGTCTGTCAGCGCTCTAGTGTGGACAGAGTGACAGTTTCACCTGCTGAAACATGGAGAAACTTTTACCACAGCCACTACAGATGTTATCAAGCAGCCCTGCAAGCGAGAGGATGTCAAAGTAAATATTAAAACATAGTTAGGCCTTTAGACTCAAACATTACATCTTCAGTGAAGCCAAATAATCTTTTTTTTTTTTGTCTTTAAACTGTAAATCTATTTTCACAATATAAAACCCGACCATCTTTTTCTGGAATATTTTTGCTTTACAAGTGAGCTTCAATGTTTTTTTCTTTAAGATAAATGTTACTTTGACCGTTCTGATACAATTCAATTAATACACTTTTAGGTGTGGGTTAAGTGTCTTAACTTTTTGAGGTAACTATATGTACAAAGCAAAAACCATAAGAATTTTCTGGGTTTTATGTGATAACATTTCCTCTTCCTAGAATAAAAAATGAAAATTTGAAATGTTGGTATTTTTTTTTTTCCAGCATTGCAGCATTTATAACTCCTGCAATAACTTGTCGTTTTGTGAAAAATCCCTGAATTTAGACATGAAACCACCTCACACAGGAGCTCAGCAGTTTTCCACTAATCTGGTCATTTTCACAAACACAAGTCAAACTGAACCAGCACCACACCGTATACAGCATGTTTGTATGTTTTACACACAGTACTGAACCAGGACCACTAGATGGCACCCATCGCTTACTGCACATCTGCAGCGAGGCCTGTTCTGAGATTATCACATTTGTTTTTAACTATCTCGCACTGATACGGTCCATGATTACATCATGCCATCAATCAAAGCAACATGCATGTGAGTTTCTGTAAGCCACCTGTTGTAACCCTTCAAAGGTAATCTCAATCGTTTTATGGAATTTACATATCTTTCTAAAATTTTTGTTGTTGTGCATAAACTGTCTCAGTTTTGGTCTTTCTGCCCGTCCGTTTTTCAGTTTATTCCCTGTTTCAGTCCCTCCACCCACCAGAGGTCTCCGGTCTCTCCCTTTGTGCCGTCGCCTGCCTGCCACGCCCACTTCACCTGCCACGCCCACCTCACCTGTTCCCACTTCCTCAATCTGCCTCACCTGCAGCCCCTGTGCAGTCAACCCCCTCAGTGTATCTACTCCCAGTCTCCCACTGCTGCTTGTTTGAGCCTGAGGTTTCCTAGAGTTCAGATACTGTGTCAGTATTTTGACAGCTTTGTACCCTGCCTCGGTTTTGGATTCTGCTTTTCCCTTTACTCGTTGTAAGTTTACTTCACTACCTGCCTCAGTATCGAGGGTTTGGATCCTTCCTTCGTTAAATACACCTAATGATTTCCTGCTCATTACAAGTTGAAGTACAACATGTCTTAGAAAATAGGGGGGAAAAAAATGCTCACTCGGTCATGTAACTGTTAGAGATGTCAAGTTTTCACATGGCACTTGTGTAAGTGTGCTTAGTCTCCAAACAAGTCATGATGTCACAAAATCCTGTCCTAAACTCAGATTTAACACAAGCGCAGAGAGTCAGCACCGTGAAGGTCAAACCTCCAAGTGAGTAGCAATAAGTAAAACAAATTTTTGACTTGAAAAATATGTAAAAGTAAAATAAATAGATCCACCAATGGGGATACAAGTAGGACAACAGAATCAGGGGAATTGTGAGTCCGCATCAAGGAAAGTAAAATGATGGAAGTATGTTTAATGAAGAGATTCAAATTGTTTCAGCCTACATGTCCTGAAACACTGGAGAGTCTATGATAATCAGTTCTTGGAGTGTTTGTACAGATTGTACTATTGCTATAACAAATGTATGAACAGTGGCATGAAATGCATTCAAACCGCCGCCCTCAGATTTCTTTTTTCGTCTCTTGGATAGCACATGAAATACCACCAATAATAACCAGCCTTATATTACAACAAACAACAACAGCATTTTTGATAAATACTTCAAAAGAAATGTCGGAACCCTTATTCACTTCTTAAATGTATTTTTCTTGGCTTTGCGTACGTAGTGTTACAGGGATGAGAGTACACCAGCTACTGATCATGAGCCAAATTATTGTCCTAATCAGATCCAAAATCTGAGCTCACTGATTGTCTTGCTACACTTTATGAAACATCAGAGAAAATGTACAAAAAAATGTTTTCATTTTACTCTAATACTGATTGAATTTGCATATTTGCAGCTTAGAGACGAAAATCATCAGGTGTCCCAAATAGGAGGCACCTTTGTTTCAAGTCGGTGGACCCCTACACGATCTTCTCTAAATTGTACTGGTTTTTTTTTTGTTGATGAAAAGCTTCTGCACATGAATAGATTCCTGCTGGACTCAACAGATTCAGAAGCTGCATGCAGCACCGACACTTGCTGACTGATGAAGCACATGATAGAAACAAACAAAAACAAAAAGCCTCTGTTCACCTCAGATTGATTAAGAGGGAAAAAAACAAAACCCTGTTAAATATCAAACCACATGTCCTCCATAGTTATTGGTAAACAGAACTGTGAATAAGTACACAATGTGTGAAAGGCATTAAAAGATCTGGGCCTTATTTCCCAAGGTGGATTTTGATTTCACATCCTATTTAGCATATTTAGTTAAAGCAGCGATAACCAATATTTTTTTTTAACAATGTGAAAAGGGTACGCAATGGACAGCCCATTCTTCAACTGTTTTGTTTCACTCTCACCGCTCTCATAGCTTCACTTCCAGCTTGGAATTGCATTATATTTTCTTAATATGCACAGATTTTAGATGTCAGCTCCATCCCTGTTTATTATCAGGACTCATGAGACATGTCGTAATCCATTTCTGTCAATTTCACCTGAGTAAGCACATCTGATTCTTTGTTACAACAATTGCTTTACTTGAAGTGTCCAAGAGGAATAAATAGATCCGCTGTACTGCAGACATCACGTGTTTAGTGTGATATATGTGACGATGTAGCTTTCTCACACTTTTCAATGTAACTTTAACTTGTTTGACAAGCTGATAAACTTCATCTGCAACTTGTTGGAACAGTTTGAATTTGAATTTTTTTAGGAAATCAAAGCAGATTTCTTCACACTTTGCAATTGTGAATCCTTGGTCTGAACAAGCGCTGCCTTATGCATCGAGCCATCAATGCCCTGCAAAAATGGCAACATGAATGGAAAACAAAGTGGGAACAGCACAGAGCTGAATATTAACTTAAACAATATTTTACAGGTCATGGAGATATCATTGCTTTTTCTACAAAACTGACTTTCATATAAATTCTTGCTCATACAGCATCTGTTAACATCATCAGTTTTACAAAGACATCAAATGTAGAGTAGTATAACATGTACAAATACCCCAAAACGTCTAAATCCCTTCTCTAAATTGAATTCACTTTAACTCTAACTAAATTCTTTCAATGGTTGCACTTCCCTCTTGTCTTTCCACAGTCTTTCCACTTGGGGGCAACACACACTGACCTGTAATAGATGGTAACACGGTTGGTTCAAGGACAAAACTGGCATCTAAAGGACAAAACTTGGTGGTAGTCCTTTTCTGATCATATTTTTATTTCTTTGCATAGTCACTGTGTCGTAGTCAGTTAATGAATATTTTGTCTGTATTGCCGAGGCTTTTTATTTAGACGAGCATCAAGTCTTGTCTTCAACTAAGGATATTGATACCATCAACAAATGGCTGGTAGACGTCTCCTAAAATTACAAGTTTTCAAAGCTTTGATTGCTGAGATTTATTTTATTCCTGTGCTCCCACCCCCTGCAGTTTTAGTCTATATTTAGACACAGGCACGGTGATGTAAACAGAAGAGAGCCTCTGTCAGGTCTTGATCCTGGACCAGCTGGTGAACATGTGGTTCTATTTTTACACAATATGGAGCTCATGTTGCACTAATTTTAATATCGCAGAGGATAGAACAAACAGAACACTGATATAGTTTTCAAGCTGTGGCCGGGGACTATTTATACCAAATATAGTGTGCGTGCGTGTGAACTACAACATCTGCTTCTCTACACCTGCTTCTGTGAAATCCCTGCGTTCAGCTTCAGAGTGGATCTTTGCCACAAGTTGTACTCTGATTTATGAGTCCCTTTCACATCTCTGAATATCATCCCAGAGAAAAACCCGTTGAAATCTGGAGCTGCAGATGAGAATGAAATCTGCATTGCAGTGTGTATTATTGGACCTCTTTCATGTTAATGTAGTAGTGAGCTCAGAGTTGATGGAAGCTAATAATAGCTGCAAATGTATATACTACTGAATACTGTAGACCTGATAAACACTAAAAAATAAATAAATCAAAAAGCACAAGTTGTGAAAACTTCATTGACACATTATCACTTTTTAAAGTTGATGTGGTGAACTGCTAAATGAGATTATAATGAATTTAGAGTTGTGTTTCTGGCCACATGACAGATGTTATAATAATAAATAAATAATATTCACTCTCTTTTAGCTCCATTTTTGGTCTCCACCAGCTTCTGAGGGACACACCTGGTTGTTTAGCTGCTAAATGCTCTGCTTTGTTTGCTAATAAGTTGCTTACTGTATCTGTCTGGTGTTTGGTGCCGAGCAGGTGGCATAAACTGTGCTGGATGTTCCAGAAACAGCTACTGACAAAAACAACGTGAAAGCAGTGAGCATGAACCAAAACGGTGAAATTGTGGCCCGAACAACAAAACTATGCTCTGAAACTCACTTATAAGCATATGGGAGCTGCAGATTTGGGTCATAATTTCCTGCTGGTTTATTATTATACCTGCATTAATATTGCTGTTCTATAGTTGTTGTTTTTTTAATGCTATTTAATTTAGCTCTGAAATATTTACGAAATACTGGATTTATGTGATTCAAAATTGTTCAAGTAGTGCCGCTAATTAGGTAATTACATATCTTAATGGTCCAAATTTCACCAGTTTAACTTTATATCCTGATTTGTTGACTTGAATTTAGCCATAAATTACAGTGCATAGATTTATTATCAATAACTTTAACTTCCTGTTCTCCCCACTCTTTTTTTTTTTTTTTTAGCTCTGATGGTCTTGTTTTTTATTTACCTCTTTGTCCTCTCTTTGCCCCTCCCTCTCCTCTACCTTTCTACTTCCTTTCATCTGTTTTCTTAACCACACTCTTACCTTCTTCGCAGCCCTGGGCCGTACACTTTGCCTCACCACCTATCCTTTAATTTCCTTACAGTTTTTCAGCTTTCTCGCTCCTCTTCCCATTGATGCCTTTCCATTTCGGACCAGACCTTTCGTCTGCTGACTCCTCTGCTGCCCTGCACTCTCTCCTGTTAGAGGTACAGGTGATGGCCAGCTTCTTGTTAAGAACCCCTCACTTCAGCTGCAGGGCAAAATTAAGGTGTTAAAAGAGCCAGACCACAAAAACGTCTCAGTATATTACATCCCTTTTTTAAAGGAGACTAAGGCTGCAGTTTGCATGCTGAAGGACAGATTGTAAATGCCATATGACCTATACATTATTAAATACATGCTTGATATGAGGAGACTGAATTAAGTGTAAACTGTGCAATACAGTATACCACACGAAGAGTGCAATGAAAGAAGATACTGCCTCATTTCCTTAAAACTGTCAGTAGTGACCTGAGTGTCTGTGTTTTTTTCATCTGCTTTTGCTGATCTTATTCATAAGTGAAAAGATAATACCGCTTCCCCATTTCCTGCACTTGCTTTCCCTTATCAATTTTCTATCAGGTCATGGATCACATTTGTGGAATTATTACATTCTCACTCTAGAAGAAATCCCACAATAAATATAAATAGACACTTAAGACCCTTTTGATGAACAAAGCTGTCTCAACACCCCCACATACAAACACATGCTGTAAATGCACGTTTTTTTAAATTTATTTTCAACGAGGATAGCATGTGACTCAGTTGTTGGTCTGTGAGGCGGTCAGTCAGTCCAGCACTTTATACCAGACTGAAATATTTGAACAACTATTGAATGTTTTACTTTGTCTGTTAAAGAAAGTATCTCATACATACATGTACGTATCATATACATATATGGATTGGCAAGTTTGTTAAAGATTTAGCCCACAGCCTCTTCCCAAGAGGATGAATGCTATTTTCTTTTAGTAACGATTAACACACACCTGACACCTTTGTCTTTTACTCACTCAAACTATTCTTAAACCATCAGGATAAACTGAAATGATGAAAATCAATCATTTGATTGAGTCAAATATGTTTACAGCTTTGGTTCAGTGCCTTTGACCAAATACTTAACCTAATAAACTAACAGCATTCCCATCAGCCTCAGGTGTTTGCTAATTAACATGCTCACATGCGTGCTAAAATGGTAAATATGCCACCAGTAGCCTTGCCATTGTATTGTGATATATAAAAGTGGGCGTAGCTTCCGTTTCTGAAAAATCAAGCTAATGCGGAAGTGTCTTCAATTGCAATACCACCAAGGGCCACTAGGGATTGCTCCAGACTCCCATTCAACTTCGCTCATGAAATACAAAGTCAATACATTTTTTTCCCATAAGTTATCATGTCGTTAGCTACAGTTCCTCCGTCTTAATAGTTTTCTGGTGATTCATCTGAAAATAATCCCATCGTCAGGTGGAAATTAGGCCTCAAAAAGGTGTTTTTTTGGGGGGGCCGTGTCTGTTTGATCGACAGGCCTGTGGTGCAGTAAGGTTTTTCCGCTACAGGCGGGCGGGGCATAGTGTCTAAGAGCAAGCAAGAAGCAAGAACCGATGGGTGACATACGTAAGTGTTGACTGGGTTGTGAGCACTTTAGCTCAAAGTAGGTTTGTGTGTTACATTACACCTGCTAAATTTGAGCATTTCCATTGTGAGTTTGATAGCTAGCTATAGTTTAAATTTGCAGTACAACCTCACAGAGCTGTTGTTCTTGTTTTACTTTGTGAAATATATATTCCTTTACACATTGGTATTTATGCTTTTAATTTGAATTTAGCTATTCTTTTTCTTATTGGCTGTATGTTTTCTATATGTGACTTTACTCAAACTCAAGCTGCTGTCAGGGACTCCTGAATCAGGAGGACATCAGGCTCAGGATTATCTCCAGGATCTGCTGGTGTTCCTGGGCCTCCCTCATCTCCATAATCCTCACAGTCTGAATGAATGGCTTGTGAGTCCCCTTAATGATTTTGTGTGTTACCTCACCTGCTCATACTTCTGTTGTGTCTTAACAGGGATGTTGATGCTTCCCACTTTATAGCTTCTTATTATTGTACTAAAGGAAGAGCTTCTAGTTTTGTCAAGCCCTGATGCAATGCAATCTCCCTCCTGGGAACGAGTGTAAAAATAAAAATGAGTGGACAGGCAGACTCTTCTCTTAATTACCTCACGACTCCTCAGATTTGTCCTTGTGGGAGTCCTGCCCGGCAACTTGGGAACCTTTGTAGGAGGTTCTGAGGTACAAAGGAGTAGTGCCCAAAACAATGTCGTTTTTTTTTACTCATATCTATCTACTGATGTTTTCCTTTGTTTAAGGCTGTAACTCAGACAAACTGTTATTTCAAAAATGATTAAACAGTCCAATCAGCCAGACATGGCTGGCAAGACAACCTACAAGCCTTTAGTATATTGGAAAAAAAATGCTTCGCTGTGAAGTGGTCATTGATGATAATCTAAAGGTGTGCATCATCTGTGTTCCTGACAAGATAGTAAACAAACGTGATTCAAGTGATGAGGTGACCAAAGACTCGGTGGCGTCTGACTGCCGCCTGCATGATGTGTACAGACGAAACGACTTGATGAATCACTCTGCATTTATTTGTGTATTTACTGCAGCGTGTGAAACTGCTCTTGATGTTTTTGATGGATCAACTGACAGATGTCAAACCCACAGTTACCATGCTACTCCGCAGCTCTCTTAAGCACCACTGAACATTTTAGCATCTTTTAGCTCCTTGTTTTGGTTTTACAGCCCGCAGTTTTGATTGTTATTGTTTAGTCTCTGCTCTGACCAGCGTCGTAGACACATCAGGCAGCTTTCAGCAAAAAAGCTGAGTCATCTGCCCAGTAGACGGTGACTATAATTATCATTTGGTGGCTAATGAACTCAATATACTCGATACAGAAGATGGTGGAGACCAAAATTGGGTTTCAAGAGTGTGAATATTGGCCTTGCCTTTAACAGAATTGTGAATGAGCAACTGTTTACTCAAAAGTTTCCCATATCACCTTTTATAAGATGAAAATACGTCTGTTTGTTTTCCACTTTAAATGTGGTTACATATTTTAATTGCATATCTATTGCTTCCCTTTGGGATTTTTTATTTTTTTATTTTTTTTCATTAATTTGTCTGCATGCAATCAGCGTTTTTTCTGAACAGAATTACATGTGTACCTCTTTGATGCTGCGCTTTGTAACCTCAGGAGTGATGCTGCCGATGCCCTAAAAATACCCCCAAAAATATCACCTTGCATTTGTGAGTTTTCAGTGTTCACTGAATCAGACCACAGTCTTTTGCGTCATGCACTTAGACTCTTTCACTGGCTTTTCTGCAAACTCCAGGCTGCTGTCTTCTGCCATCTGGCCACTCTCCCACACAGTCCAGATTTGTGAAGTGCAGCACTGACTGTTGTGTTTCCAGAAAAATCTCTTGTAGCCGCCAACGAATGCTGTAGTGCAACGAGACAGGACCTTGGATCTCTGTCACCCCCGCGACCGGGGTCCATTACTGCCTGTCGCTTGATTTGTGGTCGGATGTCTCCGTTTTGGGAAGGAAATTTAACTCTAGTCACTTCCATATTCCATAATCCAATTTTCTGGGTATTAACTTTTCAATTCAGTTAAATAAAATTAAGAAGGTATAGTAAGCCTCACTGTGGACAGACTATACTGTACATGGAGAATATGTGACTGGTGTTTGCTGTTATTTTATGCAGTACTTCTGAATACTGCACTGAGTTAAACAGTACGTTCTTCCTGAGGAGCTCCTTGTCATGCTTTGTGTTTAACTGATGGAACGTGTCACAAAGTGTGCAGTGATGGACAGCAGTGATCCGTCTGAGAGCTGCAGGGAGCTTAGTCCACATGCTTTTCTGATTTACACAGCTTTCTGACAGCAGCATGAATATTTGCCCGTACCGACACCCTTCACTACTGCGAATCTTTTTTTTTTTTTTGTAATGTTTTGTATTTTTGAATATTTCCTGATTGAATTTTTGAAGCCCCACATGGTGTGCAGCTTTTAAGCAAGCTATTTCACCAACAGTGGGACAGAATTTAATAATTACCAGACAGTAAACAGAGCAGCAGTTTCTCCTCATGGTCTTTGTTCATGAATTCATCTGTTATATCAACACAATTATTGATTCCCTGGTTTGAGGTTGAGCACAAGGCTCAGTACAAAGGTTTATCTTGTGTAAAAATAACTTGTAAAATCTTTATGTTACAATACAGTCCAAATTCTTCTTCACCCCATCTTAAAGAGATTCTGAGAGAAAACATTTGCAGGGATAAAACACCTTTCTCACAGAAACAGGAACTTCTGAAAGATCAATTTGTCCTCTTAAAGAAAGGTCTGTAGAAAATGTTTTCGCTGGAGTTTTAATTCCACAGTCCTGCTGCAACAATCTTTTCTTTTACTTGCAAAAAGAGTAAACATTTTTTGCATTGTATGGTAGGAAAGTGGACAAAACAGCACACACGGTCACTTTCTCCACTTTAGGAAATACTGTATTGCTGCAAACAGTTTGATTCCAAACAGTTTGGGAGCAACCAGCTGAGTGATGAAGGCAAACATGCAATGGTGCACTTATATTGATTTTGGTCAACACATACGTTTAGATTTTTGGTTTTTGCAGGCTTGCAGTGCTGCCAATGACTTCTTTAGCTATACCTTTTGTGTATTCTTTATCAGGTAAAACCCATGGCAGGTCTGCAAGGTCTGCTGTGTGGCCATCACATGCTGAGCTGTACAGTTACTAATGCCAAGAAATTAATATATGTTTGTGTAATCAAGCCAGAGACCAAGAGAAATCACACATTATCTACTGACTGTTGTCATTTTCTGCAGATTATCCCACTTGGAGATTAGGATGCAACATATCTGATCTTATCAAAGAAGTACTCACATTTTAAAGTTGTCTGCTGTGCTAATTACACTCACATGAGAGTACTGTTGTCAACACATCCAGTTCAGAGATGTATTTTTCCTGGCTTTGTTTTGCACAAAATCTCCTCGCAAGCAGTATCTGCTCACCTGGCACAGACTTAACTCATAATATTTGTGATCATCATAAACCAAACTATGTTATGAAAGAAAAACAAATGACGCCGCTTCCTGTTGGCTCCTCTCCGCCGCTCCCTGGCAGCACAAAGTATAAGTCATGGGCTCCACCGCGTCCTCATCATCAGTGGCAGTGGTACAGGGTATGATGGCATGACAGACCTGGTCACAGATGGTACACTTAGGCGCCCCAGAGGCTGCCTGCTGGCAGGACACACACGTTACACAAGAAAACACTGTTATCCTCTGCTTCCGCTTCAGACACACTGACCAAACACCTCCGTCAGATCCTCGTCTGTAGAAATATCACAAATTCACTCTTTGGGTATCTGGCAGACTCTTTGCATACCTGGATACTTTACTTTTTTTTGAGCGCACTGAACAAATGAAATGTGGATGAAAGCTTACTGCAGTTATAAAAGAGTTGTGACTGCAGTAAACCAGCGTTGTTTTGAATGTGCTGATGTCAGATATGCAACGCTCTGGATAGAACGGATGCCAAAGCACTCGTTCGCTGTACAGAGAAAACAAAACACTCACAGAGTTCATCTTAAATAGTAGCAACCAGAGGAATGCATTGGTATTCCCTTATTCACGCTCACCTACATGTTTTTTAAAAACTGATCTCATTTTCTAACAAGTTAGTGTACATACAGTACAGAGAATCCAGATTTGTATAACACCTGTGATGTCGATAACCTTTTTGTGTGACAGATAATTGCACTCCCTGGTATAAGTCCTGAGTTCCCCATTCCTGGGTCTGCAGGGAGACGTGGAACAAGGCTCACTTTCTCGCTCTTTCTAAATTGACCTTATCGACTCCATCTCCGTCTCTCTTTCTTGTAATAGAGTGCTTTTGGCAGATCTCATTAGAGCTGGTCATTACATCTAAAAGAAAAGGCTTATAGCACATCTCCCCAAGGCCTTTGCATCTCTTAGGCAGCGTCAAAAATTTCTTGAATCAGTCAGAAATGTTAAAGCCCCCGCTGCTCCGTGTCCTGACAGTCTTAAGGCATCTTTAGTCGGGATGTTTGGAGAGGATAATGATGATACGAGCTCCGAGGAGCCAAATGTAAAACTCTTATTGAAAATGTAAATGAAAGGGAGGACAGAAAGTTAACTCATTAGCCCATGAAAATGAGAATTTATTTAATCTGTTTATTTTGGATTGGCTCTATGGATTATAGATTATCTTGACAACTATTGGGAGTTTTCAAGATCCCCAGAGGATAAAGACAAATGACTAAGGTGTTTGTAGTCTTGAATAAAATGTTTTGAAAACTATTGGATGGCTTGCCATGTAATACAACATATATATTAACGTTCCTGTCAAGATAAATAGAAGTAGCTGCGGTGATACGTAAACGTCTAATTTAAATGCAATTCTCCTATCTTTCTGCTCAGTGGTGACGACTTTGAAAACTTGCAATTATTGTTTCCATTTTTCCATAAAAAACTGTTATTTATTTATTTCATCAGCATACAGTAAATACACAACTGAAGCTTTCATTTGAACATTTCGATGTGTGACAGTAGCTGACACGGTGCTCTGCCATCCATGAAGGAACTGCAGGAGCGACTGCGAGAGTGAGTGTTTGGGAGAGGCATACAGTACAAGAGCAGAGACCACAAAAGAGATGGAAATACACTTCCTAACCGAGTGTGCACAGACAGAGCAACTTGGGAAAGCTTTTCAAAACTGTAAAAAAAACCAACTATCAAATAAATAAATAAATCAGATATAAATCAGATTTTCAAGATATCAGAAAGAGGAGAATTTGTATCTTTTCTGGGAGAAATCCAATGTCGTGAAGTGTGCAGAGCTGCTCGCTATATAACTTTATACCCAAATACACATAAAAAAAAATAGAGGAACACAAAGGGAACTTAAATCATAATGAAATTACAGCAACACTGAAATAACGCAACCACATAACGGAGTCTAAATGAATATTTATACAGTGTGCGAGTTGCTTTTGCTGACTTTTTGTAAAAAAGAAAAAAGAAAAAGAAAAAAGGAAGGCTTCTTCTCAGTTTGTGCTGTCAGTTTCTTTTGAAAAGGATGTCGAGACCGAGTTGTGCCATCTTCCAAGCAAAACTCCCCGTCTTCAGGTGACTTAAACCACAGGTATGTCACTGCCAGAGACGGTGTTTACTCTACAGAGTCGTGCATTTTCTTAAATGTCTGCACTTCTTTGTTGGTGAACCAAACTTCCTTCCCTTGTGTCACGTAGCTGCCAACTGTTCTTTTGTGTCTCATTTTTTTTTTGGGGAGACTATTTCTTGCTCCAGTTTGTCTTGACCTCCTTGTTGCTGAGTGGTGTGCTTCTCTCAGATCTCATTTTTAATCAGCTCAGTTGGACAGGCGGAAATCAGAAATGAGGGTTTGTGAATTCCCTCCTGCTGTTCGAATTGAAAACTGTCTGTGTTTACCCAAATGCCTGTTTGTAAGGTCCCAAATAAAACTGGGCATATTTTCTACAAACGACAGAATATTTGCTGTTTATCAAGGTTTTCCTGGGTAAAACCTTCACCTTCTTTATCAACTAAAACCTTTTTTCTTTTGGTCTCTCTTTGTGATAGTCATTATTTTAGACTCAAATTTGTTTTTAGCCGAAGCCATCTGGAGGCACGTGGACTGTGCTGTTTTCTATGACTGTGAAGAATGACTGTCAGGTCCCCAGTGTCCTTAATGGCTAAAGTTTCTTTGTATGCAACCTGCAGATGGATGCAGCCTGCACCTGTGGTTTTGGAATATCAATGCCAAAAAACCCACACCAGATGTATCAATGATGAGAATGCAAAAATATTCATGCCTTTTTCTAAAGAGACTGGTATCACTCTGTAGAAGTCCAAAATGTCCTCTTCCTTTCTATCCAATCTTTTATTTTCTCATATATCAATTTGTTAAAAAAACAACAACTCATAAATGTGCCAAACACCAGGGCTAATTAAAGAAATGTGAGTGCCAATGAGTTCTGAGTTCATCTTTGATCAGATAAAATCAAAGTACGATGATACAGATTATCGCAGGACCTGTAAACATATCAAGACAAATCTAAGTATGTTTTGTTATTTTTCTTTTCCTGTTTTGGTGTTTTGATGTTATTTCAGGTTTCCTTTTACAACATATTTTGTATGCTCTAACACATGATACATCACACTCTTTCCAGTGGGACACGAATGGCATGACATGAATGGAAATGTACGAGAGAGGATTATCGACATCCTGCTCTCTCTCTGGGCTCGCAGACCACTTGTTATTGAGAGGTGAGCTGTTCGATGTCTGGCCCCTGGAGGCTAATGAAGAGGAGCTTTGACAACGTCTTAACTGGCGAGTCTGAGCCTCCAGTTGTTGAAGCCCCCCCGACGTGATGCAGTCCAAAGTGGCAGAACAAGGCTCCGCTCATGCACACAGGTGGTAATGGTGTACATCTACTTGACGTGTTACTGGTGACTGCTACACAACAGTTCATCCGTCGGTGTCATCGGTCTTTGACATCAATCTGTTTGATGCTCTGCGGTGGTCCCGGTGGATTCAGGTGGGACCAGTGAGCCTCCTAAACCTGATGAAATGCAGTGATGTTTCCTCTTAAGAAGCAAGGCAATTCCTCGTTGATCAAACATGGTCATGTTAATAAAAAAGAGCTCCTGAGTGTCTTCATCACGTAACAGTCCGTTTTGATTTATTCACATATAACACACTCTTTGAAGCATTTTTTCGTCAAGGACCTCTCTCTCTCTGTGTGATGGCTGCATTCATCCTTCCCTCAGTTCTGACCAGTCTCCCTGCCGCTGAGAAATACCCCCACAGCATGACGCTGCCACCACCTTGCTTCACCACAGGGACGGTATTAGCCAGGTGATGAGCAGCGCCGGATGTTTGCCAAACGTTGGCGCTTGGAGTTCTGCCCACAGAGTTCGACTTGTCTCCTCAGACCACAAAATCTGTTTCCTCTTGCTGTCGGGTCCTTTAAAAAAAAAAAAAATTGCTGTTTGGAAAACTCCAAGCAGGCTGTCGTGCCTTTTACTGAAGAGTGGCTAGAGCGGGTTCAGAAAACGGATGGAGGATAAAGTGGAAATGTGGAGAAGTCCAAATTTTGAGAATGAAGTCGAAATGCTATTTTGCGAAAAAACTAGAAACGGTGAAAATAAATTTAAAATGTCGAGAATTAATTTGAAATGTTGAGAATAAAGTCGATGTCAAGAATGGAGATGAAATAGGAAACTGTTTTGAGAATAAAGTCATAATGTTAGAAATTTTGCCAAAATGTCGAGAGTAAAGTTAAAATTTTGTATGTCTGGCACTAATACTGAAAGTTCGAATTTATTATCGAAATGCAAAATTAGGAAAAAAAAAAAAATCTTCGGCCTGTAATTTTTCCGGGTAACGCTGCTCTAATACTCCTTCGTCCATATATAACCCCTCCCCTACCTGAAAATAATTCAAACCTGGGCGGTGGGCGGGGCTCTGGCGGTGGGCGGGGCTCTGAAGGCTTCGATCGGCCTACGTCAGTCACGTGAAACCCTGCGCGTGTTTGGAGCCGGCTGAGCCACCGGGTGAAGTAAACAAACGAGCCGTTACTTTTGCAAACAAACAGAGACGGTCGGTGTCATGTTACGCCGAAACTGACAATGGACGCAACTCTAAAGTTATTCTGATAACAAACAATGGAAAATGATCACAATTACCAAAGAAGTATTTTCTTAGCCAGCAGCACGAGACACTCCTGTCAGATACAGCAATGAACGGGACACTGCGCAATATGGATAAGGAGCGCCTCATCTCCAACACAAACAAGCATGGACTTCATAAAAAAAAGTAAGTCAGATACACCTCCTCTTTGTCTTTTGGTTGGTTTTTTTTTTTTTTAAATGGTTAAATGTCCTGTCATGGCTGTGTGTGTGTGTTCAACTACCTGCTGTGAAGTTCTTGAGGAGGTTTATATTCTGAAGCTGTCCATGCGCGCACACACACACACACACACACACACACACACACACACACACACACACACACACACACACACACACACACACACACACACACACACACACACACACACACACACACACACACACACACACACTGACAGAGATAGTTGAGGCTTTGGAAAACCTCCAGTTTTGCATTATGAATGACACCTGTTTGCATAAGATGGGCTTAAAGTTATAATAACTGTTTGTGAGGATTTCTGCACTTGTGTTTTGTAAGCTGTGCTGCATTGAGTCAGGTGGTTTCGCTGGGACATATTGTTTGTTTGCTTTGTCAGTGTTTACACTATATGCTGAGGATGATGTAAGTCATGTATTTGATACATGCATTTTTGCTCATGTGAACATAAATATCGTTATCGGTGTATGGTTTTATTTTCCTTGACCCTCCTTTTTTTTTTTTTAATTTTTTTTATTTTCAAAGCTTATCTGTGCCCGTGTCTGGGTTGGCTTTGTAGTAATGTATCAGTCATGTATCTCTGATATGGGCATTGTTTGTTTTTGGTGGGAACATATTTGTACACATTGTCCTGTTTCATAGCTTCTCAGTTGTGAAACACTCCTCTGCTAAAATGAGCATTTAAATTCCCACCCACCCCCGTAAAAAAATAATTATCCCCAGTCTGCCGCCTTTCTGGCCTCCAGCATTCAGTAACACAAAGCCTTCCTACTAAAGGGTTGTTGGTCTCTTTGCTGGTGTACATCTTCTCTCATGAGTCTGTTTTATGCCGTATGTTAAAGCCCAAAATGTTGCACCATTGTTCAGCCTCGCTGTACCGTATAAAAACGGGGAAAATATTGAGGTCCGAGGGCTCCTCGCCTTCTGAGCAGAGATTAACCATCATAGGAAGGTAAACGATGTCTGTCGCTGTCAGTAAGAAACGTAAACCCTGTGAGCATGAGGGACCGACACAGGCGAAAAGAGAACGCACAGAAAAATACATAAATAAAACAAGACAAGACAACTGAAGCTGACTTTTAATATTCAGCATCAGTAGCAGCTGTTTGTTTTTTTTTAAGCTAAAAACAAGAGTGCTCCCTTTCTGTTGCCGCTCCTACATCAGGCACCTCCTTCTGTATCAGGTGAAATATGTGAATATGTGAGTGAAATAAACATTTCTAGTGGGAAGAAAATAATGCAAATTGGGATATTAATTCAAAGCCCAAAAAGTGTGATTTTCATTTTATCCAGAGTCGTGCAGCCGTACTTATAAATGACATTAGAGCCCGACACTGTTGAGTCACACATTCACTGTAAAATCAAAAAGCTGGCATAATGACCGCTCTTCTTTTTGTTTGTGACAATGGGCCACCATGATGCTGACGATACCCTGCTGATGTCAGGAAGTCAGTCTGCCAACACAGAAGCCTCACATAAAAAAAAAAAAACTCGACATCTTCCAGCAAAACAATCTAGCATTGCTCAACTGCAGCCAGTTAAACACGAGCAAGTGCACGCTCTTTGTATAGTACATTGTAGAGTCAGTGTATAATTTCTACTGCTCACCTTGCAAACATAGCTAAAGATATAATGGTTGCAGCCATGGTAACTTTCCAGAGTTGAAAATTCCTACCTGAAAGAGAACGCGGCATGTTGTGTTAACGCAGCTGCTTACTGTGTGGATGGGGAAGATAGATGGGGAAGATGAGGCAAGTTTTAGCTCTTCAATTTAACTCTATGATGCTGAGCCCGAGTCATTTTCAACATTTTTATTTTTATAAATAACAAAAGTTTAGAACCTTAAAAGTAAAATTTGCAGAACAGATTATAATTCCTCAATTGCGACAACATTATTTTTTTGCTCATAAATATGTATATCTGTACGTCTTAATAGCACTTGACGCTCTTTCGAAATCAACTCCACTGTTTTATTTGCATTCACAGTTTGACATTAATTTATAGCTCTATTGTGTCTGCTACTTCTCATTTGATGAAATCCTGCCTAATGACTGTGGAAGAAAATCACTGCTGCCGTGAATTTATCCAGACACCAATAAAGAGCCTTCCTGAAGAGCACGTACTCTGCTGTCATATTTAAATGGTGGAAATGCAATTATTTCTAATGTACAGTAGGTTTATTGTCTTATACTCTTCATGTCTGGGAAGCTCTGTCTGTAGGAATTCTCCGACAGATTAGATGGAAGACGTCTTACATAAAAACAAACTTAAATTACCAACTGAAAGCATCCTGACATCCTTAAAAGCATTGCAGAATTGACCAAAACACAAGACAGAAAAAGAACAACAAAAAAAAACAACATCTTTCCCGACTGTGTCCGCGACGGACTTCTTTAAAAATGCAAAAGAGATTTGACTGAGAGACGAAGTTTATACCCCAGAAAACTCCATCGAAATCATTGAGGATGTTTCTAAAAACAAATGTTTAGACATTATTTGAAGTGGCACTGGTGAGCCCCGCAGACACGCGGTTTTAACATCCCCACACTGCTGTATGCATGTAGGAGCAGCAGTGAGTTTTACAGCTGGCATTTTGGAGCCATGATGTCAACCCCGCTGCCACGCTGAGCCTGACAGCTTAGTGAATTGACAAAGATTTCGTTTTCTTGCCTGAAGCACAGGGATTTTGAGGGTTACATGCTGCACAGCAGCAACCACTTCTTCAGACATATGCCGACATGTTTGAAGTACGGCACGCTGGTACTTCAGATGTGGATGTTTTTGGTGAAGGACAGTGTGAGAAACAAGGCGCTGGCAGTGTAAGACAGCCAGACTGAAGCCCGTCGTGGGGACTTTCCACCTGCTTATTCAACAAGCAAACTACCTACAAACTTAGCAAACACAAAACTGACACCTTGGATGCTCCAGCACGGTGCGACAACAAGGGAAAACGGAGCATATTATACAGCGAAAGCATTGTAGAGCAAATGTGTAACTTGAAATTTGTCATTCAGTGGGCACTCATGAATATTTATTCGCACTCTCTTAATTCTCTTCTTGCTTTAAAGCAGATGATGAGGACGGAAGAGGTTCTTGTGTGGCATGTTTTGCAGATGCTCCAGCTGTAGAGGGACGCCTGAGAAAGCTCAGTGGCAGCAGCCGTAAGCTCTCTCAGGCTACACGGTGTTTTGTGTCTGATGAGCTGGTCAGCGTGTCAGATTAGGCTTTTATAGATGCACAGACACATCAGTCATCCACCAATCACACAGTAGCTGTCGGTGTTTGATGTCCTGCGTGGTGTCATTGAGAAGGAGGTGCCAGGCACTTTCAAACACATGCTACGTGTTTCCATATCCTTACCACCATACTATTCAGTATGCCAGAAAAAGACTTGGCATGTCCCGATACATAGCATGTGAAATGCAGCGTAGTGCTAATGCGCCACTCAGTTGCGAAGAGGAAAAAAAAGAAACAGAAGAAGAATATATTTTTTTCTAGCGACGAGGGGAGGTGTCTTCCTTTCTCCTCCTGCTCTCTGCACTGAAGGCTCCTCACGCTCGCAGAGCAGACGGGTCAGAGATTTCAAATTTTGGGTTGCGGTTTACTCCAGTTGACCACAGGGTTACAGCAGCGTTCGTTGCAGCAAAATCTCCCTGCAAGTGGTGTGAGCCAGTTCTGACGGGGCAGGGAGGTACTTTCCAGGGTACGTGTTTGTTCTGTTTTTTGCCTCCAGTATGTGAGACTTACCACGGCATCAGTGAGATGTGCAGTGCAGACTTGAGTCTCGTGGCCCCCGCTGACATCCACAATAGCTACATGCAATTATGAGGAAATAAGTGGAGTTGGTGAAGCTGAGCTCATATAAACATTGTTACCTGACATTAACAAGGGGGTACATTATTGGTTTCTTTTCAAAGTCTAATCTATTCCTGCCTCCCTCTAGTTGCTGACTAAAATATCATACCTATAAGTTTTTTATGTTTGCTGTGAACGGCCTCTGGCTTGTTATGTTTTTCCACTGCAGCACAAAGTGAAAATGCTCGGCTGAACTGCTACTGAAGCTCCACTAAACTCGGTGATAAACACAACGCATGCATTAGGACTGCTTCACAATTAGTCTAGTTCATCAGTGGGATTGAATTTGATGCAGCAACAGCAGCATAAGTTAAGTTCATATTGGAAGCACCTCAATAAACCTCGTGTGAAAGCAACCGGTGAACAGTAAAATAAGACTGACATGTGAAAGGTCAAACAATAATTTCGGAGGGGAATTAAACCACCATCACTGATTGGAGCTTTAGTAAACTGTGTCAGACAAACTTTTCTAAAAGTCTGCTCGTGCACCTGTCCCCACCTGCTGTGGGAGCTGTATAAAAAGTCCCGGATATTTTCTGGGAGCACCAAAAGTGGCCAACCAGGGTCCTACACCCGCGTTGATTTTGTGTCCGACTCGTGTTTACAGACTCACCTCTTGTGATGGATTGTACAAAGGTCTGTTTTAATGTGAATGGTACCACCCTGGTTGCCATGTTGTTTGCCCCCGTCCGTTTCCGGCCCGTGTTAATTGTCACGTATCTCTCCCGGGTTGCGACCGAGGTCCCATCTGACTTATCATAACCGGGGATTAACCCGTGTTGACTGGCTTGGTTTGAATTAGCAAAAAAAAAAAAAAAAAAAAAGGTCTAATAATCCTGGTCTGACTCATGGTCATGGGTTTAAACGAGGTATCAGTCTGTCAGCTTTTAGTGTTTGTCAGGCCTCGCGCTTATTCCCACAGATGACGCATTGAACCGTCGCTGTCCTCTCTGCAGCGCTGCTGGACTCTGCAGTCTACTTTTTTTTTCTCTGTGACACTGCGGGCACTTTATAATGTGGCCTTTTTCCACAAAGCTGCAGAGTATTCAATTGTGAGATATGTTTTCTTCACCTGCAGTTATTAGTATTCATGACAATCTCACCTGCACTTCCTCTGGATTTAAACTCGCTCTTTATGGAAGAGTGGCCCAGCACTTCTATATGTTTAGAAACACCAGTGGGGGTCTTTACGGAGTTTTTACGCTCAGCCTCGGGCGAGACGTCTCGGGTAGACGCCTCATCAAGATGAGTGACGGGAACTTGACCAGCGAACCGGGAGGTGAGTGGGACTACACTCTGCTGACTCCAGGCATAAAGTTGCATAATGTATCGCTGATTTAATCATAATATGGGTTCAATTTTCTTATGTAATTATCATAATTGTAAGTGTAAGCCCATCACCGCTTTTAGATCCGTGCGTGTTTGTTCATTTTTCATGTGTTTCGAGCCCTGGCTAAGGGAAACGTGCACCAATCAGCGTCAAACCTTTACCACCAACTGTTGCATCTCCATACTAGGCGATGGCCTGGAGATACATTATTCATGCATATTAATGCAATTTTATTCAGTGATTTTCACAGGTTCAGTACTGCTAACTACACCACCATGGTGGTAGCAGATGGAGCTTTTAAAGTTGACATCGTTTCAATCATATGAACTTCACTCGCTATATCTCTGCATCCAACGTGTCCCTTTTTAAATTTAAGTGAAGGTAAATTTGCTTCAGCGGCTTTTATTGCTGGTGGGCCTCACTCTTAATATTTCCAAGCGTGTAAATGATGACTAATTATTTGTAAGAAATTGTATTGTCCGAGTCAGCATTTCATGGTTCTAGATGTGCTATACGAAGTTATTGATCTGAAATCAGAGTGCCGAGATCTTGATTATTAAGTGACAAGAAATTAACAAGAGAGAAAACATCCACCCAGCCTGTATGCCCATATGTCAAATGGCAAAGATAATTATTTTCGGGGGTCTTCAGTCTTTCAATCTTTTTTATGTGGCAGTAGAAAATCGATAAAACTGGTCTATAAAAATATTGTCTTATAAAGGAATGTATGATTGATTTTTCTAAAGCCTTCAATATTTTTTTTTTAATACATTAGTTTAGTTATTTAATTTGAAGTCGGACTAGATTTTAAATATTTTGATCTGCACACAACTCAAAATCAAGTATTTAGCTCCTTCTGTCTCTTTGTTTTGTCTTCAATGACTTTTTCAAAGGGAAGTGAAAATTAAACTCCAGTCAGGTGTTAGTGGATCAGTACAAGGAGCGGCACACAGACTTTTAACAGCACAGGAGTCACAGTAATATTCTGACTAGCCAGGCATGGTTGATCCCTGAGCCACAGGAGATTAAATTCAAAACTCCAATTAAATACTGACATTTTCGCTACACGCCGTCTTTCAATTGACTGTGCAAACATGCCTTAAAAACATTATTCATTTGGCGATAATGAGGTTGATTTCTGGTGCAGCGTAGAAAAGATGGCAAACCGTAAGAGAAGGGAGTGAGAGAGCTTAACGGGGCCGAGCTGTAAACAAAAAACCTGTTTGTTTGTAATTAACACTGCAAATTTAAATGGAAAGATGTACCCATTTTTTTTCAAAGATTCCTAATAATCAGCAGTGTTTAAATATAGATTTTACAATAAAGTGAGGTAGCGTAACTCCCGATGTAGACGAGGCAGGTGACTTTTATCTATGTTTGCCGATCTCCTACACGTACAGTATACGATCCAAAACTGATCTTATTCAGTCGATATCAGCCCGACATGACACCGATGCATTCAGCTCCTACTCATCTCTTCCTGCATCTTCTTCACAATAAATGCAATTTAATCTGAAGACTATGGTTGTTCTTTACTGCGAAATCAGTAGCTACTTTATATTACCAAATATAACTTGAATTTTTATAAAATGGCATGAACATATTGGTGGAAATATCACCTTTCTCTCAGTTCCAGCTGCTTTTCTATGGATGGATGGATATTATTCTAATAATTCTGCAAAATGATTGCCGTCAGCTCAGATAATTGTGATCAGGTGATTATGTAATAATTGTGACAGGCCAAGATACAAGTAGGACACAGTGATTGATGTGGGGAGATGTCACCGTATAAAACAAAAGTAGAACTTCACATGTGAACCGCACAAAAGTTATCGAGCCAGATCGAGTCAATGCTACTCTCTCCCCAAAAAAAACACGAGGTGCTCAGTCAGGCCTCTTCCAGAGGGAATGTGTCTAGATAAGGTTTTCTAACCTTACATGATTGTACGAGGGATGATGAAACATGAGATCAGCCCCCAGTAAAACCCCAGAGAAACACACCACGACCCTCGAAGAGAAACCAGGTCATGTACAAGAGACGGCAGGCTGTATAAAGCAGCAGACACCCCTGGGCACGACGCGGTGAAAGTAGCCGGGATGTGTATCCTCAAAACAAAGGGTGTCTGGAAAAGGAAATCTTAGGGCAATCAGACGCAGAAGCCTGGAGGAACCATGTAAAATTCACAGCCGAAAATAATCCAAACAGGAGGCAGTGGTACAGCTGGGAAAACAGTACAGAGATGACATGGACAAACACAGCCATTTTTCACCAAACTCTTGAGTCACATTCAGGAGGCTGCAGGAGGACAAAGACAAACTGCAGCCGCTGTTCTACTGACGTCTCTGATCTCTTCCACACACACCGGCAACCGGCTGACGCTAACGTCTTACTTTTAATAGATCACTTCACGAGGTGATATGAAAAGTGCTCTCTTCATGGTGCAGCTGTGACACTATGTACTTATTTCTGTTTCAGCCGCATCTCTTCATGTTAACAAACATGGCTGGTTTGTATGTGCCTGACAGCATTTTAATTTACTTTGAAGCCCACTTACTCCCTATAAAGAGATTCAGAACAGATGATTTAGCTTCCTGTACGGTCGTTTTTCAGCTATTCAGAGGTGAAATATAAAGAGAGGAGCTGTCTGCTGATCATTCATTTTTCATATATCTCCGGGTTCATCTCAGAGCGCCAAAACACAGTGTTGCTCCATTTTAATTTAATTGGGTGGGCTGCTCTCAATATTAATTAATTACTGTAATAAACCCTGAATGATGAAACGGTGCACAGTTTTGCCTTGAATAGAGACGTCCTTCGGCAGTTCCAATCTTATTTGTCAGTTTGCATTTACAAATAAAAAAATGAACCGCATTATTTGATCTTGATTAACAATGTATAAATACACTACGCCTAATTTGATCAACATCCGTATGTGGAGCCAAATCCAAATGGATCGGTGTCTATCTATCCTGGTGCAAACTGTATTACAACAGCTTTTTTCTTCTTCTTTTTGAACATTACAAGTTTGTAGAGCGGTAGAGAGAAATCAATGCAAAAAAAAACAAAAAACGCTTGTTCAGTGTGCACAGCTGTTGTTGCGTAATACTCTAGAAAACATGTTTGTTTAAGGATTAAACAAATGAGTTGCATAATTGGTACAATTTAGAGCTATATCGGTGTATATTTCTTTTTTATGTTATGTATATTTCACAGAATAAGTTTAAATTCAGAGCCAGCTATTGTCCCTGTTTTATCTTTTTAATAACTGTCTCCGAACCAGGTTTACTGTTTATTTACCACAAGAGAGTGATATCAACGTCTCATCAGACAACAGCAACGAGGCAAATATTTATCCTGAACTTGTCATCATATGAGATTTTGTATTTTTAAGAGACAGAATATGATGTAGTAGGCTGTTTGATGTCACGTACTTCTTTCGCATTTCATACGATAACCTTGTCTGATGAGCCCACGACATTAAAACCACTGACAGGTGAAGCATGAAGTAGAAAACAACAGCCCAGCAATAAATCCTCCCTTCGTGAGGTTTACAATGTCCAGTTGTTATTCAGTCCGATGAAGAGAGGTCATGATTTATTTTGATGGTCATTTTGGAGAGACTGTAATTTAAGAGGTGTTGCTAATATTTGGTCCCTCCCATTTAAATGAATCGGGCCGACAAAGTATTAGGAACACTTGTCAGTATTAACCCAGTGCGGTTCAACAGCACCGCAAATAACAGTCTCCAGAATGAACATGAATCAAAGTGTTTTCGTACAAACAGACAGAAGTTAAATATTTGCATTGTGTCTGAACATCCTACTGTCAGTCAATCATGCATTTTTGATTTGTTTGAGTATTACCTTCTCTTTCTCATTGTTCTACATTCATAAACTTTCCCTTCTTGAAGCTCAGATCTTGACACCATTCAGGCTCAGAGGGGCTGAGCCCTACACACAAAATAACTTAAAGAGCTCAGACAGAGAGGAGTAATACCAGAATCCCCGTCTTGTCATTTCTCGCAGGCTTAGTCTCGCTTTTATCTCGGATGTACACTCGATCCGGATGTAATGCGGCGTTCGCGTCTATTTATCCACTGTGTGCCTCGGCTGACTCAGCAATACATTTCACAGGGAAATTATGTTGTAGTTTTTGCTGCTCAGGGAAATTTTTTTTTTAACCTGGAACCTTAACCGTGTGTTTGCTAAACACAACATGTTTGTTACACCCTTGGAAGTGGAAATCGGCGATCTCGAGTGGTGAAAGGTAGAAATTCTGGCCTCGGGGTCAGTCGCTCCGTCTCTCGGCCAGCATTGATCACCGTACATCTCCGCTGTTCATGTTGTGGAGAATATTTTCAATCAGGCTGTTATTTGTGACATTTCCAGATATAAAAGCTCTGCAATTTTTATCAGAATAAAATTATTTATATTCTCTTGACAGGAAAAGCAATTCTTTGTGATTGTCAGACAGACTGTTGGATTTTAAACTGGAATAAAGCGTTTGTAATAAGAAGCATTCGACACCATGTCCAAAGTGAATGAAATATATCAAATGAATGATGAAGAGCGATGCGGTTCTTTTGTAAAAACCTTTTTTTTTTTTTTTTTTTTTTTTTTTACCCGTCCTCTGAAAAGAAGCTTAACAGCATGTTATTGTGGACACTTGATCGAATGGAAAAAAGTACAAGAAAGAAGGCAAATAACAGTCATATTTACTGCAAGGTTTACACTCAGTGTAATAAAATGCTCATTTGGAATAGTTGTAAATGTCATTTTTTATCATTTATTGTAACTCCAAACAAAAATAATTTCTACAAAAAATATTCAAATAATGTCATATAATATTGATAAGTGGTTCATATCTTTTCTCTCTTTTTAGACTTCTGATTAAATTCTGATAAATTCTGCTTCCTGAATACTGTGTGAAGATTAAATCTCGCTAAGTGTGGCAACAATCACTCATTCCTATAACAACCATAATAGTGACTAAATCTTTTTTTTTTTTTTTTAAATAATTCATAACCCCCTGGATATTATATAATGTGTATAATCTCAGCGACTGCTAGTGGGCACATTAGATACAATGACTGAAGATATAATTTAAAAAAAATGCAGCAGAAATAGAATAAATGTAAAATCAAGTCTCATCTTTTTTTTTGGAGAAGAAATGAAACCTGGTTAATATACTATGTAGGCCTCAGCAGCAGGAATCGAATGAGCACCTCGCCTCCCGACCCCGTCCGTCGTGTCGACACGTCTCACACTGAGTCTGACCGCGCACACACACGCGCACACACACACACACACGCGCGCACACACACGCACACACACACACACACACGCACACACACACACACACACACACACACACACACACACACACGCACACACACACGTTGGCCGTCAATCCAACGGAGGCGAGATCCCTTAACCAAGAATTCAAAAAGAAAAAGAAAAAAAGACAAGGTCCTTGTGGTTACAACAGCCATTCCCTTTGAAGTGAAACAGTGGTGATTAAAGTGTTTTGTCTATGCTTTTTGGTTTGATGCGCGTTGCTCCAGCTCAGGAATAAAGGGAACAGTGGTTGGTATGATTCTTTTTTTCCCCCTTTGACTGGATCTCTTTTCTCCGAGGTCGCTCTCTTTCTTTTTTTTCCCCTCTGTTTGTCCTTCTTTTGCACGCACTCGGTATCATAACAGTCCTGTGTGTGTGTGTGTGTGTGTGTGTGTGTGTGTGTGTGTGTGTGTGTGTGTGTGTGTGTGTGTGTGTGTGTGTGTGTTTGAAAGGAGAATGGGGGTTTTAGGTAGTGTTCTGTGAGTTTGTGTGTGTGTGTGTGTGCGCTTTTGAGAGTGCTGCAGTGTGCGTTCGTCGGGTCCATGACTGGGACGGTCCTCCCCAGGTCACCCTTCGCCCTCACATACACACACACGTAGACACGCGCTCCTTGGTCTGAGGGTTTGTTTTGACTTCTTTTTGTGGCTCAGTGGGGTGTTAACGTGGCCAGCAGGTAGGTTAGCAGAGTGCAGAGCAGCAGGGTGGCCGTGGAAAAGTGCGGCGAAGAGGCGCCGTTGCAGTCCTTGCCCGCCTCACAGCGGGACTGTTGGCACAGTACCCCCTTAAACTCCGGAGGACAGATGCACTTCTGGTTCTGGTAGCACGTTCCTCCGTTCTGGCACAGGAGCATCTCCCCGTCGCAAACGTTAGCTGTGAGCAGAGAGAGCGAGAGAGACCAAAGCGAAGATGGAAAAAGCAGCAGAGGGAGGAGTGAGGGGAAAAAGGATGGAGAGTGAAGGAAGTGCAGAGGTAAGGAGAATGGCGGAGAGAATCGTTGGGAATAAAGAGCGAGCAGCAAAGTGACAGAATGACAGGTGGTAAAAGAATAGTGGGGCAGTAAGGAACACAACGATGTATGGCAAAGAGAACGACAGGTGGAGGAAGATAAGGAGGGGCAATGTTCGGAAAAAAAAACATGACGGGAAACAGAGGTGGAGGGGAAGGGGAAGAATTCAGGGCAGAAAGAACAAAGTAGAAAAGAAAGCAGGAGGAAGGAAAGAGGCAAGATAAATTCTCCAGTCTTTGCCTCAGGGACTACAACAGGTACCACCTGCCTTTTGTTTTGTTTTTGCAGCCCTTTTCTCCGTCCGTTTTCCTTGAGCCTGCACTTTCTCAGGGTCAAGTCAAAATTGTTGTGTCAAACCCAGCAGAAAAATACACTACATGCGTGATATTTCTTAAGCAGTGACATCGTAGTGGCATCGTTGAGATGCTACTAAAGGCTTTAGGAAACGCTGCACTGCACAAGATACTTGACCTAAAACTGTTCTGAGAGAAAAACAGAGATTCAGGCTTCCGTGACGAGAAGTAATTACATGTGCTAACATTTATTATCGCACCAAAATATAATTAGCTCTGTTGAGTTATTTGGAGAAAGATGTCAGAACCTAAAAAAAAACTTTACCATTATTTATTACAGTACGTCCCACATTGTGATAAATAAACCAATGGTCAAAATGTGTGTGCGTGTGCGTGTGTGTGTGTGTGTGTGTGTGTGTGTGTGTGTGTAGGGGGAGGGAGGAGCGAGGGGGGGGGGGGCTGTTTGAGACTGAGGCCCCTGACTACATGGTAAATGGCAGAGGATGGTGAGTCCCTGTAATGGGGTTAAGGTGGGACAGGGTCATCAATTAAAGGAGCAGCTGATCCTGCTAATGAGCAACATGATCTATTCCCCAGTGAGTAAAGAAAACATCGGGAGCCGAGTGGACGGTGCTCTCGCGAAGGTTGCAACATCTCTTCAACCGTACAGTTTAAGACATGAACCGAGACTCCCATCTCCTCATACTCACGGTAACAGCCTTGTTTCCAGTAGTATCCCGGCACACAGTCGTCACATTTGGCGGCCGTGGCGCCCTCTTTACACTGACAAAAGCCTGTGCCGTTACACCGGTCGTGAACAGAGCCCATCTGGTTGCAGTTACACTCTGAAGGAAGAGAACAGTGGAGGAAAAAAAAAAAGAAAAGAAAGAGAGGGAGACATTTAGAAATCCCCGCCTCTTGTTAAATTCTGGGATTTAATTTGGAGTTGAATTGAGTTCAGCCTGAAAATGTGCACATTTGTATTCAGACCGCAGAGTTGTGTTTGATATTCAAACGCTTCAGAGCTACAGTGCTGTGCATGCGAGGCGGGGTTTCTCCAAAGTACAGAGACATCCCGAGATGATGCTCTGATTCAGAACTGAAATTTAGGCCTTTTTCGGACAGAATTATTGTTGAGCTTTGGTTAAGGTTTGCACTTGTATTACCTTGTTGAAAACGCTGAAGCAAAACGCCCGTCTAGAACTTTGTATGCACAACTAGCAGATAAGGTGAGAATTGTAACGCTGATAAGACATAGGATTTTGCATTTCTGATCCAACAGGTCAATTTAGTTTTTTCTGCTCACACAGCGGAGCACGACTACACAAACTCTCTCAAGGTCTACTAGAGGTTAACTTTAGTGACTGGCACGGCTTTCAAAAAAAAAAAAAAAACCCAAAAAACACCTATAACAAACAGCCTTCAAGAGAACTGAAAAATACATTGACAGATGTGCTTTATGTGAGGGCGCTCTGCACATCTTAGATGTTGTTTGGAAAACTAATACCACAAAATAGAAGTGCAGCTTGTTCTGAATCACAGGTTTCAGTTCAAGGGCAGGTAGAATAAGTAGAAGTAGAAATGCATATATTTATTGAGACTGACTGAAATTCAGATCAGTGATAGTTGGTAGCAGATCAGAGGTTATTTAAAAAAAAACAACCTGCAGCTCTCCATATTTGCATCGCATTTGTCAGTCAGTTGATGATGAATTCAAGTTTCTCTCGTGACTTGATGTAAGCCTATGATAGCTTGTATTTTGCGTAAAGCCAAGACCAGCTTCGCTAATTTATTATGAAAATTATTATAAAATATTCATAAAAGTGAAACAAGCCAAGAGGCTCACATTACAACGACCACAGCGACGCGGTGGGTCTTCCTGTGTTTGTGGGTCATGTGCACTAATGTTGGGATTGTGTGTGTGTGTGTGTGTGTGTGTGTGTGTGTGTGTGTGTGTGTGTGTGTGTGTGTGTGTGTGTGTGTGTGTGTGTGCGTGTGTGTGCGTGTGTGTGTGGGATTCAAAGCTGTGGAAAATGGGTGTGCAAATGCATTCGTGTTTTTCTTGCTCTCGAGACGCTGGTGTGAACTGATTTCTGTTGCCACGCTTGGTTGTGCCAGTGTGCTGGCAGATGAGCGGCGGGGGTGGGGGGGGGGGGTGGGGTTATTTGTGCTGACTCCAAAGGTCTGGCCCTGCGTGTGCCCCCAACCGCCGCGAGTTTACCCTCCAACCCCCTGCAGTCCACCTACAGATGGATCCAACGCAACACCAGATTTGAGCCCCACAGCCAAACAGAGTGACTTCTTATCAGGACGTGTCCTTAATAAGACCGAGTTTAAAGAGAGTGAATACACTTTTAAAGCAAGCAAAAGGTGTGGATCACTGTACATAACGATATAACGCTATTCAACGAGTTTGATCATTTTTAGAGTGGTACTTTTCTCTGTTTTGGCCCTGCACGCCAGCACATTGGATATGATATGAGTTTAAAGAGTTGACTTTCAGCTTTAAGGGCGCCTGAGGGTGTTCGCATCGGTGTTGGGCAGAGCTTCTTTAATTCATAGTGCCGTCCATCCAGCTTTGAGACAGCAGAGCAATAACCCTAAAACATCATAAAGTTTTGATGTCCAAACAATGGGAAACTTCACCGGAGCACATTGCTGCTTCTGCTAAAAAAAAAAAAAAAATGAACTAAAGGCAGGAAGCCCTAGAAAGGAGCAGAGATGACGTTATGCAGAGACATTTTTATCCTTTGATGGTACTGTAGAGATATCGATCAGAGCGGCTTTAAGTCTGTGGTAGAAATACATACTGTTCCCTACAGTTTGGGGACCATGTTTAAAACAAAAAAAAAGATTTCATCACTGTTCCTCAGTCAAAATCAGCGTTTTAATGTTTTAATCTCATAATCATCGTTTCTTTCTAAATCCTGTGTGTGCTGGATTGCAGAGTCAATATAAAATAATAGTTACCATACATGTACTTTACTCATACATATACTATACTTGGGGGGGGGGGGGGACCCACCCGGTATATTAACAACCGCCCAAGTATATTTGACGATCCATTTCGGCATTTTTTTTATTGATACTTTTTAATCTGTTAAAAGAGGACAAACTCCCCATTTCCTCCTTCACCTGCTCCGCTCCGTGTCAGTGCAGCAGCGGTTAAGCTCCGCCCTTTGTGAAACACAGATCAGAGGACAGAAACTAGGGCGACCTTCAAAAGCTGCAGAGACTATCACACTGAGCTGAAAAGAAACGGGTGCTCATAAATTAGGTAAATAACATAAATACAGTATATCTGGCTGGATGGAAACAGCGTGGCCAGAGTTATGCGAGTGTTAGTCTGAATGCCGCGACTTCTGTTTTAAATTAAAAGCCACCACAAGTACATTTTTCATGTATGGGAAACACTTTGTTTCGTAAAAGTGATACTAAAGAGGTTATATCGTTGAAGAAAATATTGGTTCCTTGTTATTTTTTATAGGGCTGCCCTCTGAAAGTCGACGGTCAAATCATCGGTCGGACACATTTCAGTTCACTGAATACTCAGAAGTTGAGAAGTATTTTTTTTTTTTTTTTTCCTGTATTGGGAGTTATTTGTTATTTTACATGCAGACAATGAACTGAAGTTAAGGTTCTGAGTAGTGAGCCAGGGCTGGGTGTCGTTGGATGGGGATCCCACACCGACCTCTGCTGGAGCCCAGCATCATCATGCCACTACGCCCTCTGAGCTGGCCATTGTAAGTGTTTCGCTTAGGTGGATCTGGTAGGAGGCTAGGGTTGTCCAGTTGGGACTGTTTTTGAGTCTGCTGATCTCCGCCGGCCACAACCTCGACCTGGGGAGGTCTGGCAGTGCGGATGAAGGCAATAAGAGGTGCCTTTGGACACCTTCACATCTCACAGCACAAAGCAAAGCGGCCAAGAGAGCCTCTGCAATTCAGAGACAACAGAGAGCGCACTGAGGATTTTCTGATTGCCAGATAGTCCTTATTAAAAAAAAAAAAAAAAAAAAAAGGTCATGAACAGTCAAATCCTGAGTTGGGTACAGCCCTAGCTTTTAAGCATTAACGACTTAGATGTGGTAATTTCCAGTTTAAAAACAAAACATCTGAGCAATTGCTTGAATTTTATAAGCAGGTACAGCATCCCATCACACACACACACACACACACACACACACACACACACACACACACACACACACACACACACACACACACACACACACACACACACACACACACACACACACAGACCACACACACACACACACACACCATCCCCCTCCACATCCTCTCACTGTCTCCCAGCAGACTGACCCATGCAGACGCTCTCATCATCCAGTTCGGCAGAGGCGTTGCGGAAGTATCCCAGTCTGCAGTGTTGGCAGTTCTGGCCCCTGGTGTTGTGCTTGCAGCTGACGCATGTGACGATGTTCAGGTAGTCGATGTAGCTGCAGCGGTTGGAGTGACCGTAGCACTCGCAGTCTGAAAGGAAAGAGAAAGATTTGAAATCCGTTTTTAAAAGGATGATTATCCATTTTTTTTAGTTAAACTCAAAATGCAAATGATGAAAAACTGGAATAGGAGAGTATTTAAATTCTTCAAGGATTATGGGATGACGGGAGGAAACGATGAAATAACCGGCACTAACGGACGTTTCGGAGAGTTTTAGATGTCAGTGGACAAATGAATGTTTTTTTTTTTTACGACCTGCCTTTCTCGCTCTATATTGGTTCAACAAAGACAGACCACTCCCTCTCCATTACTACACTCAGACGTTTGCTGAGTCTGCTTCACTGTGCTGCACTGATTACTGATGGGAATTCACCATCCTCTGCGTGTCCACACGTTTGCTTGTGTGCGGGCCAAGGGATGTTAATTGTGTCTGGGAATTTAATTGTATTAGGGGATGAGTAGATTACAAGCTTCACGATGATAACCAGGGGAGTTTGAGGTGAGTGATACAGTGTTTCCAGGCTGCACCTCGCACTATACAACTGGTCTGACCCTGGTTATCCCGATTGAAAACTGCCTCTCTTCTAATGCGGGAAGATAAAACGATTTCGATAACAAATTCCCACAATAACGATAAGAAAGTGGCGAGGAATTTAGGATAAATGTGTCTCTTTTGTATTTGGGGCAGCGGTTGTGGTGAAAGGAGGAAATGTACTTGCTTTGAAAATAAGGTGAAATAGCCAGACTTGGTCAGCGTCGCCTTCCTATTTCTTCTGAACTTCTTCTGAACTTCTAGTGGCATTATTTTCCTTTTCCCCACGTAGTCTTTATGTCCACATCATTCATGACTATTTATCAAAAATGTTACTGTGCACATATTTAGTTCGAGCACCAATAGTCATCGATCATTTGGTCAGAATTTTTAAAATATTTGATTTGGTCTATATCACCCAGATATATATAGAGCGTATTTTAAACTAATAAATATAACATTACTCCGTGAACTTTAAATTAAAAAGTACACTTCGGAGTTGTCTTGTAAACAAGTTATATTACACTCAGGGTTACACGCCACGACAAATTGTTAAATCTTTCGGGTCTAACAATTGTATCAAATGTGTTTCCTTCTTTTCTATTGGTATTAAATATGGTATTTTGGTAAAAGGATTTGAGTTTCAATCAATACAAAAAAAAAATGATTGTGGCAATGTATTTTTTTTTTACCCATCCCCCATTTTTACTCACTTTTCACTGCTGCATTTTCATCGCCACGGTTTTAAGTTTTCTTCTATAAAGTGCTGCACAATCAGACCTCTTAATTAAATTTTCTCTTTGTAATTCATGAATTATCTGAGAGGAATTGATTGCAGGTTTTTACTCCACATGCTTGAAAAAAATTAAGACTCTTTCAAATTTCACACCCTAAAACCAAAACGAAGAAAAAAAAAAAAAAAAAAAAAAAAGATGTGGAGAATGGTGTAAGATCTTTTGTATAATTCTTCCACAGAGACAGAAATAAAAGCCTGATGTCACCTCCTGTGTGATCTGCGTTGTGCAGCGAGGTGCTGCTCCAGCGTCTTATTATCGCGACTGAGGCTGCTACCTAATTAAGGTTTTATTAAGCTTTCGAAGTTGGCTGCAATAGTGTGCTGCAAGGCATCACTGTCCTCTAAAGAGGCGTTTACCAGGCATGTTTATGCAAATACACATTTAAATGCACATTAAAAAGTCGGAGTTTAGCTGTTTAATCAGCCGTCACATTATTATTTTATTATTGTTTGGTTGATGATGCCAGCTGAAATATTAATGAGCTGGTTTAAAGGAAGCCAGCGAGAGGAGCACCATAAAGTGCCTCTCTCAGCACTGAGGGAACCAAGCTAGCAGTGGGGGGAAGAACTGCCTAATTAAATATAAATGGCCAATTACTGCGCAGACTAGAGAGGCAATGGGACATTGTTCCACAAATGATCGTTACGAGTCAAGATACCGCTTTATCGGTGTTTATCAATTGTGAAGTGTTACGCGTAAAGGACGGCCATATTGGGAGACGGAGCGAGAGAGAAGTGCCTGCATCAAACAATCTGTGGAGTTGAAGGAGTGATGTTAAATTCTGCTAACAGGCATCCTTTCAAAAATCAATAAACACAAACGGCAGTGTAGGTAACCGTTTGATGGTTTGATACGAAGTCCAGATTCTTACCTTGATCGTGCACATAAAGCAAACACAACCACGAGGGAGTCACGGATGCATAGGGAAAGAAATGAAAAATGAAAACATAAAACAGACAATTGGAAGGAATTTTTCCACAGATTTTCCTCTTCAAAAACAAAAAACAAAAAAAACACCATCTGCAGTTTAGGGAAATGACAAGAAAGGCTTTAAGATCCATTGATCTGAACCAAAGAATCAAGAAGGTTTAATCAAGCTCGAGTCTTCTTTCCGCTTCTTCAAACCACATGCTGCTTGTGTTGGTCTCTTACCTTTGAAATCATTGTATACGATCCCAAACAACTGTTTGGCCTGGGGCTCTCCTGAGATCAAGAGTTTCAGAAGTCCTTGAGGGACGAAGGAACCTTTGTTAAAGATTTGTTTCCACATCATTCACCGCGCTACCGTTGTCTACCGCAACTGTAGCGTCACACAGCTGGAGCGGGTTATAGCCTACAGGTCAATATCAGTTCTACAGAAGGGGTTTTATGGATTACATGACGGGGATTCCCAGTAGTTTCTACTTTCAAGAAGGGGGTTGCTTTCTTCTATTAAGCTGACAACATCTTCACCAAAGTGCAGTGTTTCTTAACTGGTTGGACACAACTAAAAAGGTATTCACAAGATTTTATGAAAGTCCGTATGGAAGGAAGAAGCTGCCGATACGCTTCGCTCGACCCATATCAAATATGAAACCTTTTGTAACAGGTGGATTGGACTGGCAATTTGATGTGGCTTGTTTTAAAGGATACCTTATGGTTTTAGGCTTGAAGCACTCAAAAAAAAAAAAAAAAAAAAAAGAAGTTTATTCTGGACTTTGAAGACTACGGCTGCCCCCAAATATTCGATGAAGAATTAGTCGATGAGAAAAGTCTTAGTTGACCAAGTTTTAATTTGTTGTTAAGTCGCAAGAAAAACAAACCAAAAACTCAAATTGCGCTTTGCGAGAGATCTCCGTCTCTTCTCGTCACTGCAGCGTTGCCTTGGACAGTAAAGACTGCACACACACACACACACACGCGCACACAAAGACTTGCTATTCGGTAGTTGTGAGGACACTCATTGACGTAATGCATCCCCTAGTTCCGTACCCTGACCTTAACAATCGCACCAAAGTGCCAAACCCCGACGCTAAACCTGAACCGACTTCAAACCTTATCCCCCAAACCAAGTTTTAACCCTCGAATTGCCACCGATCTCACCACGGTTGAACCTGTCGCCAGACTGTTTTTTCCAGTAGCTGTTTACAAGGTCAAAATACAGGACGAGATCTCCTGAAAACGTTTTGACAAAAACGAAATTTGAACAGGACATCTGGACAAATTTACCTGCCAAAGATTGTGTGGATTGCGCTTCGGTTTGCAAACTACAGAAATCATCTTTCGACTTCAATTCTGCATTATCGTTCGCGAAACTTTACAGGCTAAGATTTAATTTGTATTTGTCGGCGATGACGCAGGGAAGCTAAAAAAACAACAACAACAACAACAACATCTGTTTGAAGATTCAACTTAGAAATAATGTAACAACTGGAGCCTGAAATGACTCCATCCAATGGATCGCGCCTGCAGCACTGAACATTTCAGATAAAAGCAGCTCTCTGTCACCTACTGACCAACCAGTTATGAATCACTGTGTGATTATATCGCGTGTTGAAATTCTACCTTTCTTCTTCACTTTTTCTCTCTCTTCTCCGTCTTCATCCTCCCCCCAGACGGTGTGTTTTGAGGTCTCACGACCGCCTCCTTCCCACTCAGGTTGTTCAACGACATGATGCACTACAAATGAGCAGCAACTCAAAAATCAATCTGTATCGACGCAGCACAGATTTTCTTGTTACACACGAGATTTTGTGTCTTTTTAAAAAAAATTTTTTTTACACCAAACGAGATACAACAAAGACTACTGACAGGTCAACAACATCCAATATTTCTAATATAGATCTTATTCAAATGTAATATTTGTGTGTTTGTTTTTTTAACACAAAGCACACTCTGTCGAGCGGACATGACATGAGGGTATTGAAAATGTAAAAAAAAAAAACTATTTTCATACACTTCTGAATAACAGTTTATTTCAAGAGCATCTTCAGCATCAAATTCACCTTCCTCCTTTTCGTTTACTCCTAACCCTTCATCCTTTATGCTGTCTGTTTCTCTTTTCTTGCCCTTCAGCATCACTTATTTTGTTAGATAAAAATACGGCACGATGCCACCAGATTAAGATTTAGCCTTACGGCTCGTGTTGACTGACAGGCTATCACCGTCGCTGAAGAGATAAACTCGGATCCGTTTCCCGGTTTCTATTTGTCGCCGTACGCTAACGAGCTGAGCTGGCGGTGAAAGTTGATCTATCAGCGCGTGAACAAAATACCTCCTGTCTCACGATGCTCCCCATGTTCGGAAAACGTCGGGGTGCTGTGGCCGTGAGTCTCATGTACGCGTCCCCCAAAACTGTGAGAGACTGAAACACCACAATCACCAAATAGGAAAAGAAAACGGAGCTTCATTTTCTGAGAAGACGACTGCCTCTAAAGCAGGTCGGATAGATACCTTTCCTTCCACTGTGCGCCCCGTGTTCAGATGAGGTCGGGGGTTTGTGGCCGCGAGTCTCGTGTGCGTGTCCCTCGGACTCGTGGTGGACTGACACACCGCAACCAAAAAACATTATTCTGGGAAAGCGTTCCATGCTCCGAGTAACAACTTCACGATATCTATATCTGGTTTTATATCATTTCAGATAAAATGAAGCTGGCGTTGGTGCCGCTGAAGATTTATTTATTTTTTACTCTTAAACCCGAGTTTACTGACCAAGACGTTATGTTACTGAACACGTATACAGGCGCGTGAATTTAGATCCGTTCCTTCTGTTTATAGCGGCCCAGTTTAATACCTGGAGGTGCCGTGTTTTGCTCTGCATATTTCAGTTTGTAGATTAATTTAAAAAAAAAAAGAAGAAAAAAATGAATGCTGCCAGCTACCTTGTGTTTCTGTATGCCTTTCTTCCCCGTGCTCAGAGGAGGTTGTTGTTTTGTGGCCATGAGTCTCGTGTGCATGTCCGTCTGACTTGTGGGGATCTGAAACAACCAAGGTCATTGAAGGTCTTTGGACACCTGGGGGGCGTTTTGTCGTTACGGCAAAAAAAAAAAAAAAAAAATTCTAACTGTTCTTTTTGTTACTAGTATTTTTACACAGAATGTAAATATTAAATGAAAAATTAACTTTTTTTTTTTTTCCCCCAGAAGAAAGATTTTTCAGAGGTTGGGGATATTCTCAACGTTCGGTGTGCCGGATTGTTTTTTTTTCTTTCCCCCCCACCCAGAAAGGTTTGCGGTGACGTTAACCTCTGGGTGACGTGTCGCCGGTCGAATGAATCAGGCTAGTGAGTAGTTCATGCACTTCACTGTTGGATCTAACGAAGTTGGTCGTAAGCAAGCAACAGCGTGACCTAAATCGACACCATCGCCACTGGATGACGTTGAATCCATCAGTCGGTGCCGAGATATTTTGGATGCCGAACATTCGCAGTATTGATCGCTTTTGGTGTTGTTCATTCGCGACACCCCCCCCCCCCCCCCCCCGGTGTGTAAAGACCTTAAGATTACCAGCAAACATTTCGATAAATGTCTGCTGTTTTTAGGTTTCATCTACAGTACGGTTCTTGCTACAGTTATATATATATATATATATATATATATATATATATATGTGGTTAAACTGTTGCCTACTGCAAACTTCTATCCACTACGTCGAGAAGACATGTACCTGTCCTTGTGACTTTCCTGTCTGCGTGCGCTTCCCCGTGCCCAGATGTGGGGGTTGTTCTGTGGCCATGAGTCTCGTGTCCTTCATGGTTGTGGGAGACTAACAAAATGACCGTCATCAACGTGAACGCAAGCATTTAAATACAGCCGACGAGTTCAGCTTGCGGCAGCAGTTTAGAAAACAGCGGTTTAGAAAACAGCGGTTTAGAAAACAGCGTAGCGAACGACAGCATCATGCGTGTAAGAACAGTTACGTTTATGCGCTACATATTTCTATCACTAGTCACGCTACCGTGAATCTAAAGCACAGCCACGACTGCATTTCAAACGAATACCTTTTGTTTCTGTGTGCCCTCCATGCCCGTGCTCAGGCGAGGTTTTGTGGCCGTGAGCTTCGTGCGCACGTCCCTCAGGTGTGTGATGGACTGGCAAACCGCAGTTGGAATAAAAACAAGAACATATGTTAGAGATTGTAAATACTGTGACTTTGCTTCTTTCTGTTTTTAGGGACTCATTTTTCCCTTTTTTTTTTTTTTTTTTTTTTAACTTGTAGTGAAAGTTTATGCACGACATATTTACGTCACCACAGTAGATCTAAAGCATTGCTACCACTACATATGGAATAGATACCTTTTCTTTCTGTATGCTCCCCATGCCCGTGCACAGACGGCATTTTGTGGCCATGAGTTTCATGTTCGTGTCCTTCAGATGTGTGATGGGCTGACAAACCACAGTGATCATTTAACAAAAGCAAAGATTTTGAAATTGTAAACACTGTCTTTATGGCTTTTTTTTCTTCTTTGTTTTCATGGACCCCTTTTTCACTGTTTAACTTGTGGTACACTATATATTTATATCACTACACTACAGTAGATATAAAGCATTGCTACCACTAGGTACGAGATAGATACCTTTTATTGCTGCATGCTGTCCGTGGCCGTGAGTTTCATGTGCGTGTTCCTCAGTCTTGTGTTGGACTGACAAACCACAGTTGTCATTAACAAAACGAGCAACAATGTAAAAGTGATTAAAAACTATCCGTTTGCTTTTTTTGTTTTCACGGACCCATTTTTCACAGTTTAACTTATAGTGAAAGCTTATCTACTGCGTATTTCTATCATTACAGTAACACTACAGTAAATAGAAAGCTTTGCTATTGCAACTAAGATAAATACCTTTTCCCGCCGTATGCTCCCCACGGCCGTGCTCAGATGCTGTTTTGCGGCCATGAGTTTCATGTACGTGTCCTTCGGGTGTGTGGTGCACTGACAACGCCGCGATAGTCACAAACAGAACCAAAAAAAAAAAAAGATCTCATTATATAAATTTTGTATAATATTTACTCAGCAACCAAAACAACACGTAAACATTTCCTTTCCTTTCAGTTTTAGTGCGACTGGTACAAAATTGGAACTTGGCTCTCGCTCTCTCAAATTGACTGATCGACTATCCCGCTGGTGAAGCCACAAATCCAGATGGATTTGATCTGAATTGGACGATTTCAGCTCTCATTTTTTTCAGGAAACCGTTTCGCTCCGAGTTGCCACATTTAATTCGGTGCATAAAACTAGAAGAAGGCTGCCGCTACTTCCACATGTCAAACGGATACCTTCCCCGTGCTCCTCCGGCCCGTGTTCGGATGGCGTTTTGTGACCGTGAGTCTCGTGTCCGTGTCCCTCAGACGCACCTCGATTATCATGAACATAACCAGAAAAAAAAAAAGCATCTCAGTGTTTAAATTTTGTGTAGGCGTCAATTGTCAATATAACTTGTGGTGAAAAATCCTTCCTAATGCTCCAGATTTAGGATATATGGGCATGCGAGTTTCACTCAAAATTGAATTCGCGGAGAGGTGACAGTCCTACGATAAGTAAACTTAATCGCTATATTCTATACTAAGAATGATCACCGCTGCGTGTAAACAAGCTACCTGTTATTGCTGTGTGCTCCTGCTGGCCGTGCTCAGCTGATGTCGTGCGGCCGTGAGTCTCATGTCCGTGTCCCTCAGACGTGTGGTGGACTGATGCAGCACGATTATCATGAACATAACCGGGACAAAAAAAAAACATCTCGGTTTCTAAATTTTGTATAGACTGTGACGACTTGATACATATTGGCATATTTAACTGTAAAAACATCCTTCCTGGTACCAGGATATGCGGGGCATGCCGGTTTTATTTCACTCAAACCTAAGGTTCTAAAAAAATTGAATCGCCCCGCTAAATATAAACTAGATTATTGAATTAAAACTACCTCCACTACATGTTAAAACTCGATACCTTTTATTGCCGCGTGCTCGTCCCGACCGTGTTCAGACGACGTTGTGTGCCCGTGAGTCTCATGCCCGTGTCCCTCAGACGTGTGGTGGACTGAAAGGCCACGATTATCACCGACACAACCAGACAAAAAAGATCTCGATCTCAAGAGGGTTTTTTTCATGATTATTCTTGATTTATGAAAAGGTGATAGCTTCACTAGATGTAAACTAGATTATTGAATTAAAACTACCTCCACTGCATGTTAACTCGATACCTTTTGTTGCTGCGTGCTCGTCCCGACCGTGCTCAGATGACGTTGTGTGACCGTGTGTCTCATGTCCGTGTGTCTCATGTCCGTGTGTCTCATGTCCGTGTCCCTCAGACGTGTGGTGGACTGAAACGCCACGATTATCACCGACACAACCAGACAAAAAAGATCTCGATCTCAGAGGTTTTTTCATTATTATTATTGATTTATGAAAAGGCGATAGCCTCACTAAATATAAACTACATTACTGAATTAAATCTACAAAGAATTGCCATCACTACGTCTAAACGTGATACCTTCACTTGCTGCGTGCTCACGCTGACCGTGTTCAGACGACGTTGTGTGACCGTGAGCCTCATGTCCGTGTCCCTCAGACGTGCGGTGGACTGACGCACCATGTTCTCATGAACATAACCAGAAAAAAAAACATATTAATGTTTCAATTTTAAATAAATTTTAACTGAGTTTCCACATCTAATTTGTGATTTAAGAAAAAAAAAAAAAAAATTGTTTGAAGTATCCTTGAAAAGTTTTTAGCGATTGATATTCAAGTTTTATCGACTAAAATTTAAATTCGTAGAGAGGTGATATTAAAGTACTTCTTAAAGTAAACTGAATTTCTGTGTTTAATCGAGTGAGCCATCGCTACGTCCAAATGTGATACCTTCACTTGCTGTGTGCTCACGCTGACCGCGTTCAGACGACGTTTTAGGGCCGTGAGTCTCATGTCCGTGTCCCTCAGACGGGCGGTGGACTGACGCGCCACGTTGTCATGAACATAACCAGAAAAAAAAAACATATCAACGTTTACATTTTTCATCATTTTACCCGAGTTGCCAAATTTAACTTGCGATGAAAAAAAATAAAAAATAAATCACTCCTAATACTAAATAATCGAGAGATGTGGTTTACGTTCAAAATAATGTGAGAGGTCGACGTTGCGATTTTAATCGTTTAGTATAAACTAAATAACTGTTAAATTTACTAAGGTTTTGCCACCGCTACATGTGAAACAAATACCTGCTCTTGCTGTGTGCTCGTGCTGCTCGTGGGGAGACGACGTATCGTGACCGTGAGTCTCATGTCCCCCAGACGTGTGGTGGACTGAGACGCCACGGTGATCACCAACATAACCAGAATAAAAACAAAAACACATCAATGTTTGAATTTTGTATAATTTTTTTTTAACCGAGTTGCCAAATTGAACTTAATCCTTCCTCATACTAAAGAACAAAGATATGTTGGTTACATTCAAAATAATGTGAGTGATTGACATTCTGATTCTCCATCTCAAATTGATATTCATCGTAAGGCGATCCGTGTTGCTGAATCCTCGTCCTGATCTTTTATTGCTGCGTGCTTCTTTACTGAATATAAATTAGAATTCTATATTAAATCTAAGAATTTCCACCACTGCGTGTTAACTGGACACCTTTTGTTGCCGCGTGCTCGTCCCGACCGTGTTGAGACGACGTCTCGTGTCCGCGTGTCTCGTGTCCGCGTGTCTCGTGTCCGTGTCCCTCAGACGTGTGGTGGACTGAAGCGCCACGATTATCACCAACACAACCAGAAAAAAAAACAACAACAACAACACGGCGTATAAATTCATTTCACTCGTGGTGAAAACGAGTCCTCCCTCGTGATTCATAATCAGGATGGATTTGGATTCAAAAATCAACGGTGATATATGTGAAATTTCTACTTTACTCTAACTTAAATTTAGGAATTGGTGAAAGCCCCTGCTGAATATAAACTCAATTACTCTGGTAAACCTTCCAAGATTTGCCACCGCTACATGTAAACAAAGTACCTGCGCCGGCTGCGTGCTCCTCGTGGCCGTGAGTGTCGTGTCCGCGTCCCTCAGACGTGCGGTGGACTGACGCGCTGCGATTATCACCAACACAACCGGAAAGGAAACAACTTGACGTGTAAATTCTGTAGGAGTTGCCATATTTAAATCGTGGCGAAAAGTCGCCTGCGGTGGAGCGTTAATCTTTCAAAATAACGCAAGGATTGTGACACGATCGAGGGATTGACGCGCACATTTGAATTCACTTTTAAGCTCAAACTCTTGGAAAGGCGGCAGCGCCGCTAAAAGGAAACAAAATTACTGTGAAATCCGCCGTCGCTGCGTCTGAACTCTCGGTACCTTTTGTTGCTGCGTGCTCGTCCCGACCGCGTTCGGGCGACGTTTTGTGTCCGTGTCCCTCGTGTCCGTGTCCCTCAGACGTGTGGTGGACTGACGCGTAATTATCGTAAACATAACAAGAAAGAAAACGACACCGGGTCAAAATTCTGCTGCTTCCGTCATCATTTTTTGGGGAACACTTTCCCCCCCCCTGACGACTTCATGTTTATTCTATAAAAGTTAATAAGCTGAGTATTTACTGCACTACAGATAAACTTTTTTTTTTTTTTTTTAAATCTCTAAGAACATTGTCTCCCAGACATTTGATAAAGATACCTTTCCTTTCATTGTCCTCCTGTCTGTCCTCTCCGTGATCAGCTGAGCTCGTTGTTTTGTGGCCGTGACTCGAATGCTCGTGCTCCTCCGAGCTGTGGGCGGCTGAAACACCACAGTCATCACTCGCATGACAAACAAACAAAAAAAATTGGATTTTTTTTTTTTTTTTTTTTAACGTCACCAATTTTGTGAGCATCGCTCTTTACTGTAAATTTCAAAACTTTATTGGCTGCATATTTCTACCACTACGATACGAGTAGATAAATCTAGCGGATCTACTTGCCAGCACTGCATGAAAGCTCTTCTTTCTTTTGCCGCCTCTTCTTCCCCATTTTTTCTAAAAAAAAAAAAAAAGACCCCACGGGTCTTTTGCGCCAGCAGCTTATTACGACCCACGGTTAGGTTTTAAAGTTTAGTGTTCTCTTGGCGCTCGTCATAATGAATGTCTGGTGTACCGTAGAAGAGACGCTTGTTCGGGCGACGTCTTTCCTCGTTTGGGCGGATGCTTCGATTTCAGCGGATCTAGGCGCCGGAGACCCGCCTCCTTTTCCGACCAGGCGTTTGCTGTTGCCACGACGACAAAGCTTGCGATAACTTCAAGGAGATAATAACTATAACGCGCTTCGAGTTATCATTTGAAACCCAAACCCGTTACCTTTACCTAACTCTAACCGATCGGTTTTTGTGCCTTAAACCGAACCGGTGGCGCGAATTGACCGCGACGGTCCTGTGGGTCGTGTTTTAGGGAAGGTGGCAGAAATTCAAAAAAAAAAAAAATTCAAAAGCGAAGCCAGCAAATTTTCTGTCAGCTGCTAAGTCTACCTTCAGGTAGAGGTTGATCTGGGGATTTCTGCCACTAAAAGGTCGACTACAAAAAGCTCCAGAGGTGCCGCCGCAAGAGCGTACAGAGCCGATACCTCCTCTTTCCTCGTCCTCCTCCCGCCTTTCGTCCTCGTGCTCAGATGAGGTTGTCGTCGTTTTGTGGCCGTGAGTTGCATGTGTGTGTCCCTCGGGCACGTGGGGGTCTGACACACCGCAGTAATTATAAACAAGAAGCTCAAATTTTCATGCACTTCTGCTTTTTTTTTTTTCTCTAGCGGTCAAGGGAACATTGACACTACGACATAAAGATGGGATACCTTTCCTTTCCACATGTCTGTCTCTATGCTCCTCCTCCTCCTCCCTTTTCTCTCCGTGCACAGATGAGGTTGTTTCGTGGCCGTGAGGTTCATGCACGTGCCCGTAAGACTTGTGTGGGTCTGAAAAAACACAATTTTAATCTAAATAACGTGAACATTTTTAGAAATGTCTGTTGTTCCAACTTTTAGACAACGTGTGATTCGCTAAATGTAATCGGTTACCAATATACGGGCTAGTGGGGCCTACTGAGTCTACTTGCGACATCTAGTGGTTGTAGTAACTATGTTTGGCTCAAATGCAGTACTTTTACCCAGCAGATTGTTGTTTTATGTCCTCGTGTGTCCCGCGGAAAAACAAGTCAACGTTTCTATTCTAAAGTACGCAAGTCAATGTACAAAATGTTTTTTTTTTTTGAAGAGCAACCAAGTAGTTTTGATCCCTGAACCGAAACAAACTCCGACCGCCTCACAATGTTTTTGTGACACCTTTTATGTTTGCCGTGACAACAAAGGTCCCGTACACCTGTTGCTGAAAGCTTCCTCTTTACCCCGGCCTGAGGGGTCGCTGCTTGAATATGCAGGTCCGTCCAATGGGCAATCGTTTCCAACGGCTGCTTACAACTCGGGTTCATTTTGAAACTGTTAGAGCAGCCTCAAACCAATCCGCGTGAACCACCTTCCTCCGCTGCAACTACATGTAGAAAAGCGTCATCGCGTTTAACCAGTGACATCGGTCACCGATGGGTCGCCGACGTGTGACGCCGGTCAAGCCGAGTCGGTCACAGACATCTGCGTACTGTAGAGTTACATACTTTCCAGCACTACATCAAAATTAGATACCTGTCTCATCAGGTTTTCTTTGGTGTTGTTTCTCCTCCTCCACCCTTTCTTCCCCGTGTTTAGATAAGGACGGAGTATGGTGGCCGTGAGGTTCATCTACATGTTCTCCCGACATGTGGGAGACTTGCATATCGCAATTATGGTTGGCATACAGAAAGAAAGAAACAAAAATCTAGACAGTTAGTTAGTTGCTCTATGCATAAATACGTCCACCACTACAATGAACTACGGTTAGCTACAACCACTACAGTACAGTCTGAAGAGATACCTTTCCCTGCAGGTTTTCTCTCTGTTCGCTGCTCCCCATGTTCATGTGAAGTTGCGGCTCTGTGTCCGTGAGTCTCTTGTTCCTGAGACTTGTGGGAGTCTGACACGCCGCAGTCGGCGTTTACACACAAAGCAAAAACACACGGAGGGTGAATTTTATATCCTCTTTTCTGAGGAAGTGGAGCAATAAACAAACAGTCCGTCTAGTTTTACTTCGCCCCGCTGTCCGCTTTTCATTTCTGACCCATCAACTTAAGTCATTGTTTCAAAGTAATATAAGACGGTAAGAGGTAGATTTCGATAGGTTTCTGCTTCAGTTGTTAGGTTCCTAGTTTTCCCTGAGCTGTAAAAATTGTATAATAAAAGTTTATTGACTGCATATTTTTTTTTTTTTTTTTTTGGATAAACACTACAAGTAAACTCCAGCACATTAATCCAAGAAAATTGTCACTACTATATTTAAAAGACATACTCTACCTGTCTTTTCCTCCTCCTCCTCCTCCTCCTCCTCCTCCTCGTCTTCCTCCCTTCCCCGCCTGTGCTCAGAGGAGCCTGCCGCTTTGTGTCCATGAGTCTCATGCACAAACTTGTGGGAGACTGACACACCACAGCCATCATTAACACAACAAGCACAGACATCTTGTGGGGTATTTTACGAGCTCTTTTCCCCGGGAAACAATAAGAACTTCATAATTAGGCTGATACTGCAGCTGGTAAAGATTACTGATATGGTCTGCCCTCTTCCCCCATCTTCCTCCGAGACCTTGTTTCCCTTTTCTCTTCTTCTTCCCCCTCTCTCTCTCTCTCTCTCTCTCTGTCAGATAGTGGATTGCCCCATCGGGGGCCTCAGCCCTCGGCTTGGGAAAAAGCTGCGAGAGTCAGAGAGGCTTGAGAAACTCCTTCATCACTACATTTTCACTCTGGGTGTGAAATAAATGGCATGCACTTCCTTTTATCTGAGTGTCATGACATTTTCTGATGGGTGCTTGTTCTAACTCCTTACGTGCTTCCTTTTTTTTTTTTCCCTGAGTAGAGAAAAAAGATCAACTACAGCTCGTAAGTTTGATATTGTATTTGTCCAAAATATGAATATTCATAGGATGCTATTGACAGTGTTACAGTATGTGACAGTAACGTCTCCTCATGGGCGCACTTCCCCACGTCGAGATTTCAAGTTCTCTCTGATGCCACATTCGCACAAAACATCTCGTATCAGAGACAATTGTGCACACACATTCCACTTTTACTGCATTTTTAATTGTCTCCTGCTCAAGTTTTTCTCCTCTTTTCCCTTTCTCTTCCTCTTTGTCTGCTGCACTTTCCCAGAGGGCTTTTTGCCATTCCCGTGATCCTTTGCGTCAGGTTTTTAGGGCTAAAAGTGAAAAAAAATAGAGATGTGAAACTAGTTTATGGATCAAGCCTCCTCTTCCTTACACCTTTACTGCAACACGGGCGCAATTCAGTTAATCACAACACCGCGATCCTCCTCACAAAGATGATTACTGTTAAAAAAAAAAAAAAATACAGATAGCCAATCACACGAGGCGACCACACCGTGAACGTCAGTGAGGGACTAGTGATCACCAGCCCGCGAGAGAATTACATTCCTGCATGCTTCCATCTGGGTTTCCCCTTGAGGTGTTTTTTTTTTTTTTTTTGTGGAAGCAAAACTCCATCTCCAGTTGTTCTTCAGAGAAGGGGCATCCTGTAAGCATCCCACTCCCCCGCCGTGCATCCCACTTCAGGCTATCTCTCGCCCACTCACTCCCCTTCATCCCCCCTCCTCCCTCGGGCTCCAGTGAGACAGGACGCCAGCAGCTGTTCTCACAGTGCCCCGGACCATTTCACACAACTGGCATCATGCCATCATTACATCTCATCAAAGTAACCCCCGCCTACCTCCACTCGTGTCCGACTCTGGCCCCACTAGACCCACTCTCTCACACATCTGTCGCAGCTGCACGCACACGCACACGCACACACACACACACACACACACGCGCTCTCTCTCTCTCTCAAAACACTCACACATGCAGGCTGAAAAGCTCTCGAGTGGGAAAGCAGTACTTGAATCACAGTTGTTTCAAAGGCTGATGTAGCACAACAGTGAGCATAAATGCATTTAATCTCAGTAACCCGTGCTACCTCGGGGGGTTGGAGGGAAGGGGGGGGGGGGAGTGATTCGACCCGTTCTTGGCATTAATCTCAATCAGCTCAGTCCGTACCGTCTGACATCAGACATTGGCAGCCTGAGCGTTCGGGGGTTCCCGCCTGCTCCACACTGACTGAAAGAAAAGGTGTGTGTGTGTGTGTGTGTAGGAGAGTCAGCTGGGCTTGGTAAACCATGACAGTGATGGAGCTCTTCATCTGCTCCCTCACTGGCAGGTTGACACCCTGCCAGAACCAGCAGCAAATGACCTCAAACAACACGCGATCGCTTTCTCCACATCGTCCTGCTTCATACATTAAAGCTGCTGACACGGTGTTTTATAATCCGCCGCGGTAAACTGAGGTTTGAGTTGGCCTTAGTTCTGATTTTATTTGATACATCTTGTGTTTTTTTCATCACTCTGATCCTGTGCCTGATGCTCCTCAATCCTCTCAATGTCTCCGAATCTGAACTCTGACTGAAACCGACAAGAGCTGATGCTTGTAAAACTTAGTTTTTCTCTCCGCACCCTCTCACTCGCTCCCCCGCCCACATTAAGTAGATTTCGCTGTCGCCAAATTGAATAAGCATCTCCGACATGTGATATGATGCTGAGCTACATAAAAATGCTGATAGTTTGTGTGTAAGAGCGCGTTAGTGACTCTCACTCCCTGAAAATTGCCCATTTTAGAGGAGCTCCACACCATAAACACCATCACGCTGAAAATGATCTCCTGATTCTGAATTAGATTATTCTATTTTCTGTGGGCCTCTACTCTACTCTCTATCTACTGACATCTAGAGCTGTGGGTGTGCCTCACCTCCTCTCTCGCCGTGCTTCGGCTCTGAGTGTTTCTCCTCGGTTTCAGCTCGGCTTGTGTGATGAGGAACTTCAGTCAGAAGATGGAGGATATACTCCTCTGTGATTGTACGGTGGTGATGATGATGGTCAACAGCTGAGTGATGTGTGGGCTCCTTTGGGACCAGGTGAGACGGGTGTGCGTGTTCGGGGACTGTTTCTGAATGCGTGACCTCCTCTGGTGTCGGGGAAACTCTGTGCACCGCAGGCGGGGAGGATGGTGACGGAGGGCGAACCTCCGCTGTAACAGGAAGTGTGTCCGATTCTCCCATGGGTGTCAGCGGAGGCTCAGATAAAGAGGTGGTGGGTACCACGTTGCCTGTTAGCGGGGCTGAGCTCTCTGTAGCTCTGGTTGCTGCTGGCGGAGCTCTGCTGTCTGTTGCATCAGTAGCATGAGGACAGAGAATGTAAATGCAATGAGGAATGGGGAGGCTAAGACATTAGCATAAGAGATGCTGCCTCAGATTGTTTATCCAAAGAAAGCAGAGTTTTCCCTTTTTTTTTTTTTTTTTTTCTTTAAATGTGCACGCACACACACACACACACACACACACACACACACACACACACACACACACACACACACACACACACACACACACACACACACACACACACACACACACACACACACACACACACACACACACACACACACACACACACACAGAAGTGAGAACACACAATGAAAGTGTGATTTCACACTGCTGAGATAGGCTAAACTCAAAAGCTGCTCCACAACCCCTTCAGTGCTGGAAACTGTGGTCTTTCTGCAAAACATTGTGACTGTTAAAGGTGTGACTATTGTTAATATGGTTGTAAAATGAAATCACACACTGTTTGTCAAAGTGTATTTCTCTGTTTTACACTTACAATGTTGTGTATGGACACGTGCATATGTGTTTGCGCACACTCAACTTTGTCATTAGATGAATAATGACAAATAATGGCAGTGCTTATCTCTCACCTTCACAGCAGCAATGAATCAATTACTGATATCCCACCACACAGTGGTACAACAAACTGCTAAATAATCTGAATACATAACAGTGCTGCTATAAATCTTCCTATTTTTCTGTTCTGCTGTCCCGACTGATCATCACACCGTTTTCCACTAATGTGAATCCTTATTCAGCAGCTAATGAGAGAAAATTATAATGCTCCACATGCAACCTTTTAACTGCAGTCTTGTCCTTCGTGAACTTTTTCTTTTGCTGCACACTAGTGAATTGGACCATCAATACGTGTATATTGTGCAATTAAATTTTCCAGGGTAACTCCAATTACTATTTTCACTGAATAAAGATTCATCATCAGTTACGATCTGACTATCCTTCAGAATTTTGTTTTTCGGCCACTATTGCACAATTGCTGCTTTAAAAATCAGTGAGTGTGGAATCAGAGTTCACCACTGGTCAGTTGAATGCCGCGACTAAAACTTAAAAGCCCTTGTTTCGAATTAAAAGCCCTTGTTTCAAATTAAAAGACTTTGTTTCAAATTAAAAGCCCCCCCTAGTATTTCACACACGGCCTAGCCTTATACTAGGTTTTGACCTAGTCATGTGTTACTTTCAGGGGCTGTGGGAAGTCCCAATGGTTGGGATGCATTTGAGGAGTTTAGGGAACATCTCTAAATTGTACCTACAGAAAATAACCTGGTTTACACGCTGCGCCTCTAAACTGCATGAGTCTCTGCATGCACATGCGCCACCCACTACATCAAGTACATTTTCTACCTGTGGGAAGCACTGTATCGTATGATGTGTAAAGACACCAAATACATCAAAGTTGCCTCGTAACAGTCTGGCAGTGTAATGACAAAAAGTATATCAGACAATTCAATCCAGATCTATTTGACAATGGAAAAAATGTTCAATTTCTTTTATTCCTGGAAGGACAGTGGGTTGTCCAGCTCCATAGCAAAGTATATGTTGTTTATGAATCCAGAAAGTTGGAAAGCAGAGGTGGGGAACGTGTAAACCGGGAACAAGGAAGAGGGATCTGGCTGTTTCTAATCTGGGGTGAGGAGGAGGATTCTGTTTCTGAGGATTTTGTAAGCTCTATATCATCAGTAAAACAAGGCGTTTACATAACTTTGAACCATCATGTAGCTGTCTATTCTAGTGGAATTATACTGCTGGCATGACTAACAAGCCTCATACTGCCTACCTTCACTTTTATCAGAATGATGAGGGTTTAGAGAGTTTCCAACCCCAGAAACAGGGCCGTGGAAGGAAATGGACTCTGTATGTAAAGGAAAACAGGTTGTAGAAAAAAAAAAAAGGGTCTTGGTGTAATTTTCAGCCGTGCAACAGCGCCATCACTCTCTCATGAAACGCATCAACAGACTAAGCTGATTTACTCAGTAATCCTCTAATATATCCCTGTCTGTCTGTACAAATGGACTCACTAACTGTCCCATGACACACACTCTCTCCCCCTCCCCCCTCTCCCCCTCCCCCCTCTTCCCCTCTCTGCACACACCCACACACACTAAAGCGAGCATACAGTGTCGGTTCACGTGCTCTCACTAATTTTTAGACGACTTCCCCACAAATGTATTTGCATATAATGAGATCATTTGTCAGTATAACAATAATGTTTAATGCCACCTGTCAGTCTTAGCATTCTCATCATTTGTTATCAGAGTGGTGGACATTGATTTAGCTCCACGCTAATGAAGCCATTGGGATTCAGGACCAGTTAACGTTTGCCAGAACACCTAATGGTGGCGGACAGCGTAGATGTTATTAATATGTTACATGATTTTCCAGACATGATCTAATCTCTCTCAAACTAAGGCTAAGTTCAGTCTTTATAAAAATGAAACAATTTCAGTGGCGTACTACATCACCAGTGTGTGTGTGTGTGTGTGTGTGTGTGTGTGTGTGTGTGTGTGTGTGTGTGTGTGTGTGTGTGCGTGCGTGCGTGCATGCGTGTTTGAGCATGTGTGCTCCTGCTCCCACTCGGGATCTGATTTTGGACAAAAGATGAAGCGGGGTCGTGTGGGGTCATGGTGGCTGGATAGGTGGATGTATGACTGGGTTTTAGGATTTAGGTTTCTCTGACCTTCCCCCCCCCCTGCACACACCCATCTGTCCAGCTGACCAATGGGCTGCGGGCTCAGTGGATCAGACTCTCCTGCCAATAGGTCGCTAATCCTCATCTGAGCATGCTCACTGATTTAACTGGGGCAGAGGCATGACAAAGGGTGCAACTACTATGACGTGCCGCCTAACCCGCTGTAAGTCCGCTGTAATGTTTTTGAATATACATCTGCTCGTGAAGTACAAACCACAGTCAAAAACTTACTATTGATCTTATTGTGAAATTACACAATAAAGCTGGGATTTGCATTTTTCCAAATTGGTGGAAATGCTAATGATACTGAAAATATGATTCATATAACCAACTTTTATGTGGTTAAAAAATGAAAAACTAAATCCTAACCTTCTCACGCTTAAAATTGCATTTTCTTTTCTCATATCTTGCTCATGCGTTACTTACATTTTAAAATAACCGAAAAAGCTATGAATGCATCATCAAACACGTCAAGATAACTGCCATTTCAGGTCATATTATTCCACACAACTGATGGTGTAATGTGATCTAGTTATTAAAGTCATAGGACCTTCAGCCGTACGATATGATAAAACTTGTGTGTGTGTGTGTGTGTGTGTGTGTGTGTGTGTGTGTGTGTGTGTGTGTGTGTGTGTGTGTGTGTGTGTGTGTGTGTGTGTGTGTGTGTGTGTGTGTGTGTGTGTGTGTGTGTGTGTGTGTGTGTGTGTGTGTGTCTCAGTGTGTGTGCATGTACAAACAGTAGTGGCGGGCCGCTCTGTGAGAATGGAACCTAAGACCTCAGATCCCCGGGAGGAGAAGGAGAGGATGAAGATGATTTATGGGTTTCACTGAACTGCACCATATGCCCGCCATAAATCTACACGTACACACCAGCATGCACGCACACACACGTATAACAACGGTTTGCTCACATCAGGGTCAGGTTCAAGCCAAAAACACAACTCTAAACCCAAGATTTAAAAAAAGACAAAGACAGGAATACGACTCTACAAAGGTATCTTCCTGCTCGGCGACCCAGATGTTCTCAGTACTGTTATATTGTCCACTAAATGCATTCATTGTATGGGTTTAGTCATAATTTAACAGTAATTGATTTTTAGGAATTTGTTTTGTCCACGCACGCATAAAACTTGTATTTGGATATTAATTTTAATTTGACATATGGGGTTACACAGCTGCAGTGATTGTTCAATTAATTAAATATTAATGGGGTGGAAAATTAATCGGCAACGATTCTGATAATCAAATAACGTTTAAAGTATTTTTTTAATAGCAAAAATGTCAAAAACTTAGCCATTTGATAGTTTTTGTTTTCAAGTTTTCTTACTTTTTGGGGATATTTTTGAGTTTTGTACAAATTATTTAAAGAAACGATCTGTAGATTATTTGGTAAAGAAAATAATTGTTGATTTAGAGAGATTAAGAGATGCACTGCATAGTTTAAACGTTAACATTATGACTGAACATAAACAGAACGCCATACGTGTGATGTTTTGGGAAGTTTGTCCCCATGAAACTTCAAAAGGCCCATAAGCCCTAAATCACAGCTAATCAGTCAATTCTTTGAGTTCCCTACTGATGTCAGCTAAACAACAAAAGTGCTGTGCTGTTGAAAAAAAAAAAAAGACAAACACATTCTTAATGGATTTCCTTACGACAAAAAAAAAAAGAAAGTCTGATGACATCACGGTGGTGCACAGATCCCAGCTCCTACCACGTTCTAAGTGCTTTTCTGGTGTAACATGAGAGGTCCGCTGCCTACTAAGATGGCAGGTTTAAATTTAGTATGAAGGCGAGCTGAGCTTTAAGGACCACTTTACTGTACGTCGAAGCAGCTGACAGAATCTGTTCACATCCGTCCTGCTTAAAGTCAGTCAGTCAGTCAGAACAGATAAACTCTGAATGTTCGTACAGTTTGATGCCCTTGCTCTCAAGACGGGACATCCCAAATCTCACATTAACGACAGACATCGTGGATATATCTATTTATATATCTATATATCCAGGGAAACAGTCGGTGTATGTCTTAAAACCTCCAGTAAGTTGCAGGATGAATTATGTATGATGTGTACACAGACACAAACATCCTGCTTGTCAGAGTCTATAAGCACATCCACAGGCACACACTTTTGACTTGTCACTAGTGAATAGTAAGTTCATGCTACTGTACATGTGAAGAAAGAAATTAAGATCCTTTACTCGGTTAAAAATAACAATATCACACTGTATAAATACACCAGAAGTAAAAGTACTCATGCAAAGTGGCCTTTTATATCAATATTATTGCCTATTTTATTGGTTATTTGTTGTTCAAGTTTTAAACAGTAGGCAGAATTATAATTTAATTACTTATTTTTTGAGCTGCAAACAATGTGTGTGTTTTTTTTTTTAAAGTTTTTCTTTTTTTAAAGTACAACATTTTAAATTATTTCAGCCTCATTCATGTGAAAATTTTATTTCAAAGGAATAGTTCCACATTTAGGGAAATATATTGATTTACTTCTTTGACAAACTTAACGAAGCGGATCGATACAACTCGTTTGTGTGTTAACTGTTAGCCTACAGCCATCAGGTGGTTAGCGTAGCTTAGCACAAACTATCAACACATCTTGCTGGTTTCATCTGTGGGCCACTTTTTGTCACTGAGGAGTTGTGAGGGAACTAGTGAAAACTCCAGGTAGTTACTGAGCCTGGACAAGAAATAGTGAAGCACAAAACATCCTCGAAAAACAGGAGATTATAATTTTCACAGTTAATCTTTTGTATAGATTAAATAACTAAGATTCGGAGGTGCTCTTTGGATTTGTTGGACGGCGGCTAGGATAGCTGGCTCCTCCTGTTTTCAGTCCTTCAACTAGACTGAGCTAAACCGATTCTGGCTGCTTCATAACTGATGGACAGAAATTAAAGTGGTACCAATCATCCCTCCAATCTTATCTTCCAAATCTCTGGCAGAAAGCAAACAATTTCCCAAAATGATGAACTATTTCTTTTAGGAATATATTAGAAATAGCTTTTAAAAGACAGAATAAGGAAGAAATTAGCACCTTTTTCCCGAAAATTCATGAAAGCAATTGGCCTCCATTAGCATGACCTCAAAGGCAGATTTGTTTTAAGATAATAAGACTTTCAGGACTGCGTAAAAAACTATTTGGTAAGATGCTGATTTCTCCAGTAACAGGTCATTATATCTGCCACATAAATGTGCTGTAATGGAGTAAAAATTGCTGCATTTCGAGAGAAGTGAAAGGACATAGCAGGAGAGAAGTGAAATGATAAAGCGCCATTTGGGTTTCGGGTTTTACAGCATTTAGTAGATGCACTTTGTATGATTCTACGTCTAACTATGGCTAAACTACTTTTCCGCACCTTCCCGAGGGGCTCCGGAGGGCTCAAGGGTAACAGTCGGGGGCCGTTCAGCTTCAGAGAGGGTTGGGGTTGTCTCTGCTTTACCCTCACCTTCAGTTTCACCTTCAGCTTCACCCTCAGCTTCAACTTTATCTCCCTCCTCTGTCGTATCTTCAGCTTCAGAAGCAACACAGGTACAAAAGTCTTCATTAACAACCAGAAACTGAATCTGTGGGAGTCTGAAACTGGACCGCTAAACCCATAATCAGCCCATTAGCGAGAATCATTATTTTCTCTGATAAATCATACCCCTTATTTTTTTCAAATAAGCACACAGTTGTGCCTAATTGTCAGAGGAGACCTTTTCAAAGCAGGCCTCTGCAGTGCAGCCCAATTGCTCAGTCTATCCATGCATCAGCCTTTTACTGTCGGGCCATGTGGAGAAAAGCCCAGTGCTGTCAGGGTTGATGTTGCCACTTTGCCGATCGTTTCTGTCTAACAGCTCGGAGGCTGAGAGCCTCTCCACAGAGAGAATCCCTAATCAAATTCCCTTTTATTCCTGCCTCCCTGAGCTCCTCACCCGGAATCACACTGCATTACAACACACTAACATATGCCCACATCCTTTTCTCCCAGTTCCCTTTGTTTTCTGTCTCGGCTCCCTTTGCTGCTCCATCCACCAGCCATTCCCAGACAAGCCATCACTCCTTTTCTTCAATCCATCAATGGCACTGTTTTTAGTTTAAATAATAAAAAAATAAAATAAAAAAAGGCAGAACTGTGGAAGAATTCCTCCTGTGCAGGTTAGTGTGATGTGCTGTGATGAAAGGACACGGCGACAGAGAGGCCTATTAATAATGAAGCACACGGGGCCCAAGCTGCAGCACCGAGAGGAGAGGAGATGCAGCGAAAGAGAAATGAGTGACTGGAGAGCCAGCTGAACATCACAGGAGAGAGGGGGAGTTTAGGAGACATACAGATGAGGTATGAGGTGAAAACTTAAATTTCAGAAACGGTGCAACAAAAGGGAGAGACGGAGACGAGACGGGAAGAGAAAGGGAGCGGGACAGCACCGCTTCTGCTTCGCTTTGCATTATTACTTACTAGAACCGGAGGGAGAACCAGCAATCGTACCTGAAAGAGAATAAGGAGAGGAAGAGAGGATGAGAACTTGTTTATTTATGCATTCAATTTGCCTAAAGACTTGACTCTGCCTCATTCATCAGACTCAGGTGGCAGAGAGAGCTAAAGAGCTGTTCTGCAAAATAAGGGCTTGTTGTGGACCACCTCTCAATGTCCTGGAGTAATTACTGGCTCTGCACCGCCTCCTCCATCCTCCCTCATTTAACTTGTTACTCCACCCCACTCCCTCATAGTCACAGGCCCTCATCTTATATGTATGTTTTTAAGAGAGCGCTACCACTACCACGCTATGCTTCAATCAAAACTTTTTGCCTTTCTTGCCTTTTTTTTTTTTTTTTTTTACAAGATTCTACTTATAGTAAGCTTTACTTTGCATGCATAATGCAATCTGTAGGGAACAAACTCCTTCGTGAGCCTCGGCCATTTTTTGTGTCGCATTTCAACCGAGCAAGTTGCAAACATTTAAATTTTTAAATCCCACTAATGGGCTTTAGGAGTTTAAAAGGCTGGTGATGCCCTCTGAAGGTGTGTGTCAGGGCCATTAGAACTGGGTTGGAAACAACAGCATGATAAAACATTTTTTTTTTTTTTTTTACAAAGGCTCACAATGGAGCCATTCTCTGCAGTGTGTGTACAGGTGTGTGTGTGTGTGTGTGTGTGTGTGTGTGTGTGTGTGTGTGTGTGTGTGTGTGTGTGTGTGTGTGTGTGTGTGTGTGTGTGTGTGTGTGTGTGTGTGTGTGTGTGTGTGTGTGTTTCTGCTTGTGCCTCTCTGTGCGAGTGTGTCTGTTTGTTTGAAAGGAGAAAAACGAGGGAGGGGCTGCCCTAGATTATTATTTTATCATAGCTAGCTACTGTAGCTGGCTACACTCTCCAAGAGGATTTCCTCCCCACACACTCCCGTTGCTACTCAGCTCTGATCTGCTCTCTGCGCTGACGTGACGACAACTCGGAGAGCTTAGTCTCTTCGGCGCCATGTTTCATTTCCTCCTTTCTTTTCACATACACATACGTCTGTCAAGAATAGTGAGGAATGTAATTCAAAACAACTCCACGCGGATTAATTTTGAGAAACTAAATATATACCGTGATGATACATCACGTCTGATTAGAAGAATTGAAACTAATTGTATCACAATTGTGTAGTTGCATTAATGTTCAGTGCATATTATGATAAAGCAACAGACATCCACAGCTAAGGCACGGGAAAAGAAGTAAGCGGTAATATGTCTCACTAAGGCTGAGACACTAATGTCTCACTAAGACAATCTTGTTCTAATATCTCGACTTCAATGCCAGTTCCTGAACGGTAACTTTTTCGATACCAATTTTATAAAATCCATTTTAACAAAAATAAATCTATCTTTTACATTACGGTACAAATCTTTAGTTTTCATGCAGTTTAGAGGGGGAGAGCGAAACCAAAGTTGTTTTCTATATTTAAAATTAAGAGATTTTCCAGACGCTATCACTAGGCACTACAATTTACTGATGTTCCCTGAATGCCTCACATGCTAACAGTGGGTGCTAGCTTGTTGTCTGTGCACAGAGAAGCCTCCAGTTAATGCAGCAACTCAGACAAGTGTGGGGCCAAAACTTTATTTAACATGAGTAAAATATGGCGTCCTAATCGGAGATCGAGTAAAAAAAATTCAGAAATGTATATATTGGCCAACATTCTTCAACATATCCTTCTTCATATATAGGCTACTGCATATATGGTCTATATATAAAATGATTTTTTTTTTTTAACACTTGCTTTGAAGGCAGGATATTTTACAGTTTAAAGTCCACACTGACATCAGTGCACTGAATCAGTAAACTTCACTAACTGGATTTGAAAAAATCTGAACAACTTCTAATTTACCCCAAAAATCTTACTCAGCATTATGATCTGTTGTGTGGATGAAGCGGAGGTATTGAAATTTGGTACCGAATGATAAGGCTTTTTTTTTTTTTTTTTTTTTTATAGTAGACGAGCACAGAAGCGATTGGATCGGTGCCATTACTCTATCAAAGTTTGGTACCCAGCCCCGTATCTGACTGTGCCAGATTGGTGAGTTGGTGGAACCATAGAGGCAGGTACGTACAGGTGTTGGGAGTTCCGTTGGGTGCCGGCAGGTAGGAACCTGCTTTCCAGGACTTGGCTTTGAAACCCTTCTTGCAGCGCTGGCAGTCCTGGCCGGTGGTGTTGTGTTCACACTGGCACTGAAGGTTCCCATCAATCTGCAGGCACTGGGAGGCATGGAGGTTACACTTACACCTTTAAAGGGAGAGAGAATAGACAGTTGACACATGTGAGATGAAACATTCACGTGTGATGTGTGTGAGGGAGGACGAGTGAGCAGCGGGACAAAGTTGTAATCACACCCAGGTTGTCAGTGCAGTGTTACAGATAACGGATGTTAAAGGAGCCCCATTACACGAGGAGTCAAAAAAGAAGAAGAAGAAAAAAAAAAAGGCAAGTGCAAGTACAGACAGAACACACACCTCTTGTTATAATGATATACAAAAAAGGGGAAACAAAACAAAACAAGAAAAATCTGAATTAAGGTTGTGCAAAAAGTGCATTGTCGGTAAATTAAACATTCCACTTGACAAAGAGAAAGAAGTCATAAAAAAACTATCGAAATTTCCTTTCTTTATGCTTTTACGTGTGCTTATATGTGAGTTTTTTCCTGCGTGCGTGGCCTCATTGGGGTTTCTATGCAAATTTGACAAAGAAATAAGATTTAAATCTCTACAATAAGAACTCTCAGAAATATCATAAGAGATGCCCTTGAGACTCGTTACCATGTTAACTGTCACTTTTGGGTCTCAAATGTTCTCCATTCCTTCTCAGAAGTCACTGGCAGAACTCCCATTTCCACGATGATGTTTGCTGGTACAGTTTGTAAAGTTGCCAGTCCGTCTGATTCTGTGCGGTTTGATTTCACCAGCAGGTGTACTCTTCACACACTGACCGAGTGAAGTAACAAACACGAATGAAACATTTTCCTTTTAAAATGTGACAACCTTGCTGAACGATAAAAGGCCTGATTGATGGATCGCGGCGCTGAAACGCTTTATTAATTCTTCGATTAGTCAACTGATGATCTGAGAAGCTTTGGGTGCAAGTTGGTGAGGATTTCTGATTTTCTTTATCACATATGATGACAAACTTTACTCATCAGTTTAAGAATTTGAAAGTTTTTTTTGTTTGTTTTTTTACAGATCATTTCTTACTATTTACTGAGACTAGATATTACTTACAATTTATTTTAGTTGTTATTGAGAGAATAAACATCCATTTACATAAAGAGTTGCAGCTGTTGAATGTAATTATTCTGTTTGATTATTTTTCAAAGTGTTTCTATGATGTTTCCCACAAAATCTGTTGTCATAATGCCATTTTTTCTTTAACATTTAACTGAATTAACAGACATTTATTTTCATACAAAATATTATAAAGATATAAACCTCTGTAGTGTAGGAAAACGGGCAGCAGGGTGTAATCTGAAAACCGGTCCAAAAGTCGAGTGTAAAATACTTTTGGTCTGAGACTGTTGACAATCTATTTACCTGCTTTTTGTCAATTTGGGAGGAAATTAGTGTTTTACAATTACAGCCAGTGAAATTCGAGTGTCTGTTTGTGTGGCAGTGCGCGCACTCCCGTGTGCAAACTCGACCTCAGCAGAGGGCAGGACCCAGGTGGGCCGATCCAGAGGCTGAAGTTCTGCCAGGAAGGAAATGAGGAAGGATCCTCGGCAGCTACGACTTTAAATTACAGCCTTTTCCAGATGAGCGACTGGACTCCAATCCAGTTTGTTCCACTGGAGTGAACAGCTATCCGTCTGCATCAAATATTCAAAGAATGGCCTCTGTATTCTAGCGAGATGACGGCCTCAATCTTCTTTCCTCTCGCTAATCTACAGCGCTTTCTCATCAATTTATTTGAGGAAAGGGGGGGGAAAGGGGTTGGCCTGTCAACCTCAACCCCAGTTTCACAAAATTACATAAACAGAATAACGATGACTGAAACTTAGAAACACACAGGCAAAAAAAAGAAAGAAAGAATGGAGACAGTCAATCAGCAAGTTGTGTCTCATATCACATGGTTACTCGCAGTCCTATAAATTACCCAGTTCCCTCTGATCACTGGACGAGCTGACAGGATGTGCCGGGGAGAATCCATCCACCGACAAGGCCTTGTTTCCTGCGTGCTTTCTGAAGGACACGAGCTGTCCACTTAGCGAAGACGGAAATTGAACATCTCTTTTTCATGGCGAAAATAGTGTGCGGGTGCGTGAGAGCGAACGTGTGTCAAACGGGACAGGTGTGTGTGTGTGTGTGTGTGTGTGTGTGTGTGTGTGTGTGTGTGTGTGTGTGTGTGTGTGTGTGTGTGTGTGTGTGTGTGTGTGTGTGTGTTTCTGGTTCATGTGATTGTGATGCATTTGTCTGAGGGCGCCTGATGACAGACAACAGATCGGAGAAGCAGAGGCGCGGTGACTAATGCCTGCGTTGAGTGACTGACAGCGCTGAACATATCACTACTTCTCATCTCCTGCATCTTTGGTGATAAATCTCATCTGTCTCATCTGAAAAGTGGAAGCGCCGCCGCCGAGTGAAGGATGTGGACGTTGTAGTTTAAAATCGATAGGGAAGAACAGAGTGATTTTCGAGGTACACCGGAGTCTCGGAGGCCTAATGGCTGCCTCTTGCCAGCATAATTAATTTAAGCATAAACAGGAGAAGTTTGGGTCACCCAGTCTTCTTGCAGGTTTGAAACTTTGTGGACGCTGCATCTCCTTGACCTGTTTTTCTGACTTCTACCTTGCAGTACAGCCCAGGAAGACCAAGAGTACTTCTAGCCTTGCACTCCTTCCGCATGAATGATGTGACACCCCGCCTTTTTGAGCGCAGTGTCTCTTTTGCTGTCTCTCTCTCTCTCTCTCTCTCTCTCTCTCTCTCTTTTTCGGATGACAGCTTGCACTGGGATTTTTCCCCCCGATCCCTCTCGTCAGTCCCTCCACGCACAAATAATACATGGGCACAATCATATGTTAATGTGCAAGATGTCTGCCTTCGCTGCAAAGTCATCAAAGTGGGAGTAGCAGCTCTGAGCTGAAGGAAGTTAAGACGGGACAGCTGGATCCATCACAACCCTGTCTGTTTACTTAGAGGGAGCGGGAGATGAAATGAGAGAAGGTGAGCGGAGGAGACGACAGAGAAGGGCAAGAGAAGGCCCGGAGAGTGTCGAGGAACGGGAGCAAACAAGGGATGCAGATTTATTCCAGTCTACATTAGAAAACCACACACAAGGTGGTGTTTAATTAGCTGGCGTAATTATGGGTCAGTGTTGCTGTTCATCAGTCTGTTGGCTTCGAGGTGGGTTTTTTTGTGATGCCGGGAGCATTTTTGTAACAGTTTGCGAGCGGGTCCCCGTTTTGTTTGGCTTTTGCACACACGCGCACACACACACACACACACACACACACACACACACACACACACACACACACACACACACACACACACACACACACACACACACACACACACACACACACACACACACACACACACACACACACGCACACATGTGGTGCCTGTGGGTGTCAAAGTACAACTTCCTGCCAATAATTTTACACAATTATACTTAACTACATGGGGTGATAATGCATCAGCGTATGCAGCACTGTGCTGGAAAAAAGCAGCAAAAAGCACAACTGCTTGCTGGTAAACATGGATGCGAACAATGTACGTTTTTAGATCTCAGGGCGCCTGTAGTTAACAGGGGTGTCATCGATTGTAGTTTGATAATACAGGTGCCATCTTTCTTCTCAAAACTACATGTGTATTGACCACCGCAGAAAACGTTGGATGAATTAGTTGCATTTTCTGAACCATGTGAAGTGCGTGACACACTGGTCTTCCACGTCAGCTCCAGTACATCTATTGTTTCTAATCAATTCCTTGTATGTAGTTTAAATTGTTTGCTACTGCGACCAATAGAAACTACTGTAAAGTAAAGTGTACACATGGAACACTGAAAGACAATAGCTGAAAAAAAAAGTGTTTTACTACAAAGTTAACGTTTTTTACACGAAGTCGCTTTTACTGTATTTACTTATTTGGCATCTCCAATTTTACAAAACACAATGCTCTGAAATTTTGCCTTAACCTAAGAAATATCTGCAAACGTCCTGGTCTCTGATGTCAAAGTCCTACTAACCTCCAACTCCACCACCTCCACCTCCACCTCCACCACCACCTCCCTACAACTTCTGTAAAGTACAAGAAGACTGAAAGATTTTGCAAGCAATTACATTTCCTCTAAAAGGCATGACAGAAAGCCATCTAGTAGGATATAAAAATAATTTAATGGAGATAGTCTTGGCACATTAAAAGCTCATGTAACATCACACATGGATCATCAACATGTTTTCGTGCACGCGCCATGTTTAGCATCTAATCATAGATCGTCTGCGATAATCTAATAATGAATGTTACTCTATTTCTGTATCTCGGCCCAAACTTGACTGGACGCGTGTTCCTCTGACCGTTCTCTGCTCGGTCGGTCTGTCTGAAGTCATGTCGGCGCTGCGCATTTAACGATACGAGGGCCGCTTGTTTTAGACGGCGGAGACGCAGCAATTAGGGGGATAAATATGAAGAAAGATAAACAAACATCAAGGGGGAGTCATGTGGTGGAGGAGCCAGAAAAAGCAGCTGGAAGCAGCAGTTAATGGGGCTTTCTCGGTCTCTTTACTGCAGTTGACGTGTATTCCTCTATTTCTCTCCGGGGACACAGTTATCACTCCCTCTCTCTTATTTTCTGTTTTTCGCTCTCCTCCCACTGTATGTGTTGCTTTTGCTCCCGTAGCCGTCCTCCAGTCTTTCCCTTTCGCTCTTCCTCTCTAGTTTTCCATTTTATTCGGATTTATTTCCGTTTTTCTTTCTTTTCCCCTTTCTGTCAGTCTATGCGGCCGTACTCTCTTTAGCCCTTCTGCTACCGTCCGTTGCACCACCGTTCACTGAGGAGTGCATTGGGTAAATTGGGGTTGTGGACATGTGTCTGAGAGGAGAGAATAGAGGGTGGGGGTGGGGGGTGGGGGCTGAGCAGTCAGTCCAGCGGGGAGTAGGGCGGTTGTGTTAAAGCCCTGACAGTCCGCCCGCCTCTCCCGCCTACAGTGGTGAGGAGCAGGAGGAGGAGCAGGAGGAGGGTCTGCATTGACGTGCTCTGACCTGCGATGACAGATCGCATTGATGCGGCTCTGACCCGGCAGGAGGTCTCCCTCCCCTTCGCCGCTATGTTCGATCAACCGTCACCGAGAAGGCCCTCTCGCCACTCGCAACAAGCCTTTCTCTTGGAAGAACAAAACACACAACTCGCTACACAAAGTGCTGTCGGAAAAGTAAAGTAGATTGAGAGCCTTATGGACAATGAGTGCCAGGGTTTGCTTTCATAGAAAGACAGACTTAAGACTCAAAGCAGGACTCACTGAAGACATCGAGAAATACCGTCTGCAAAACACTAATTACTTCTTACAATTATGTTGTATTGAGAAACTTAATCACTGCCTTGTTTATGTTTACAGAATTTTGTTTTCAAGTGAATGAATCTCGCGTGGTCTGCTGTGGACGATATGGCCCTGAAATAATATAATTATTCTTTATTTCATGTTTGACCTTCACCGTGCAACAAGACGTGCAGAGTTTGACACTGGGAAGTGTTTTCACATTCATCTGGTGAAGGAGGGAAGTTTCTCTGTGTTCACATTAAAGCTGAATTTAAAGGTTCCATAATGTAACGATTCAGATTTTCATTGCATTTTTATCATAAAACAGGTCTAGGTGCTATAAATATTGTGATAGTTTTAGAACGTTTAGTTCATGGTGAAACACACAGCCCATATTCAGCAACTGCAGTGTTTGGATTTCTGTAAGTTTGTGATGTCACAAACTCGTGTCATATGTCCGCCCTCAGCATAGCCTGCCGTCAGCCAATCAGAATAGAGGGTCATAGATAGCAATGAATCTTAGAGACGGACACAAATCAGCCTGTTCTTGTTTGAGCTCCAGAGAGTATCTTAACAGAGGATATGTAAAACCATATTCAGATGTTTTTTGGTACTTTAAACCACAGAACCATCTTTTATCAAGACTGAAAAAATAACACTGGAAAAGTGTAAAACATGGGACCTTTAAAGACATGTACATTTCCACAGGATTATGACATCACGACTAGTTTGGAGACATATTCAGTCCAGTTAAACTTTAAAACTAAGAAATATTTAAAATGCATAGATCCTGGAGTTTTCAATAAGGGAGAAGGAGTAGATATAATTTAAGATATTTTTCACTCGCTAATTAAACTTTTTGCGCAAGAACCATATCAGAGAAAAATGATTATTCAGAGCAGAATATTTTTATATTTCCTAAAACATATCTTGAGGTGATCTTTAAGAAGGTCCATAAATTAAAATGTAGTTGGTGGAGGCCTGGCTGTAGAAAAACAGAGTCATCCAACATCAGTTTATCCCGAGCACGGCGGGAAGCGACCAAGCGTTGAGTGGGAGTTGCATGTAGCTGAGATCATTGATCAGCCGCACGCCTTATTGGCTTTGCTGAAGTCTTTATCACCGCGTCCCCTCCCACTTCCTCCCCCGCCTCGCCTCGTAAATTCAGAGCGGCTAATTGGACATGACTGCGTTTATGTTCCAGCTTCATAAATTTCTTTCTCTGAAGGGAAAAGATTGATTTTCCTTGAGTGCAGCCCTCCGTAGCGGCGTGAGCTTCTTCAAACGTTCCCCCTCCACCACACCTCTCTCCACCGTCCTCCGTCTCACACGTGCGCTCCCACTCTCTCTCCAGACTAAACAGGTAATCTATAACTGACCTCCCCTGCAGTCGTGTGCTCTGCGGGAATTACAATGTGCCTCTTTTCATAACCCCAAAAGCTCTCTCGCATATCTCTATCAGCCCCTCCCACTCTTCCACGTAGCAAAATTTATGAAATTGTTTTTAACAAATTATGGCTCCAAAGCTCATTATCTGCTATTATTTAATAAGGCTGCAAGTCACAATGATTCGATTCCATTTAATTAATCAATTAGTTGTTTGGTCTTACGAATGTCAGAAAATAGTGAAAAATGTTTCCCCGAATCTAAATTCCAGTCTGAAATGTCTCTTTGTCCCGACCAGCACTTTATAGTCAAAATATATAAGGTTTATTTATCAAGTAGGACTAAAGGAATCTGAAAATAGTCACATTTTAGAAGCTGGGATTTTTTCACACAAAAAAAAGATTCAATCTGAATAATTGGTTATAAAAATAGTTTGTGATTAATTTCTGTCAATCAACTACCCAATAAATCAACTATTGCTCTTGTTACGTTTCCTAAATCAGTCCTCCTTTCCTGTCTGCCCTCTCAATCTTTTTGTAGTTTCTCAGTTTTCAATTTGAGGATGCTATCGGAGCATCTGAGGAAACGGGAGACAGACCGAAGGATCTGTGTGTTTGGCATTTCCCATTCTTTTTTAATTCAACACGGGGCACACACACGCTAAATATGTTCACTGTCGAGAGGGCACTGGATGTTTTTGGCTCTGGAAATAAAAGCGGAGTGAAACGTCCAGCAAAAAGGCATCTTAAATTATTCAAAGCGCAGCAATGACCTTGATTGTCTTTGCAATCCACACCCTGTGTGTGTTTGTTGTGTTGTCTCATCCTACGCGGTGTACGGGAGATGTGTGATCTCCCTGGTGTGTTTGTGGGATGATTCATTATTTCAGCACGGTATTAAAAAGTGTGTCTTTTAATTTGTGATGCTGCACTAGATTGTGGGATGGAGAGCGAGAACGACACAGAGAGAGACTGTGTGGGACGGAGCTTGGAAGTAAATTATTTACACAGGATACAGTAAATGGCTGTTGCGTGCGCTTAGACCTGAAAGCGGCCCTCTGATTGGTCGGTTTGGGTCACGTAAAGAGCAGCCGGTAAACTCGGCCCCACTTTGAGGTACCTGCTCTCTGAAGTATGTACTGTATGCACAGGACTAAATAGCTAAATAATGGAGCCTGGGCACATCCTGTTCTCCGGTCCAGACCTCAGAGCACTGTTCTCATGAGCGCAGCTGAGAGTGAGAGAGCGCTGCACTGGAACAGTTCAGGTGTGGGTTACATGCCAGCTGTGTGGAATTTACCATTTCTGCTGGCCTTTCAAACTGCAGGTGTAATTAATGTGCAGCTTTCATAGGATTTTGTCACCCTGGCTGTTTCCTGTGATACTTTACGTGTATAAGGAGAGGATGCAATTTGTAAATAATGTTCTTGCACACTAAAACGCCCAATTCAAACCTTGTTTTACTGTAAGAGGTGGCTCAGAGATATGATTTCAAGTATTTATTAGGAGATTGTCTGGCTCTTTAAGATTTATTCATTATCAGTAAGCAAATCAAGCGTTTTGATTAATGAGCCCTTCTTGCATGTGTGTGCTTAATTGTTTGAGCTTATTTATTGCACATTTGTAGACAGATGGGCAATTAGTTTCTACTGTGGCAACATTTCTTATGCCTTTGTATAAGAAGCTCTTGTTTGCATTTTTGCATGTTCTTGTTCTAAAAACAAAACCTAAAACAGTGATAGTTTGGTGATAGATATACAGTAGACTATAGATTGCATAAAACCTTGTTAAGACCAAATTTAGCACTGTGTGAAAAATGCAGTCTGTGCTGCAAAACAAAAACCCACAAACAGAGTTGTTCAGCAAAAAAAAAAAGATGAACCTGGCTCAGCTTTTACATTTATATACCATCACACATCCTGTCTCATGGGTGTATAAAGTGCTGTGCAGGGTTGTGGCATTTGATAAACCTTCAAACTCATCTGATGTGGTAAACTGGATGCCCTTTTATCATCTCAGCAGGACCTCCATGCCTCCTTCAACTTGTCCCTTTTTCTTTATTCAAGCAGGGCTGTTTTTGGTTTTCTGAGTACTTACTAAGCCATTGTTATTATAAGAGTTTTTATTGATTCATTTTTGTCTTTGAACCTAACAACCTACAATATCTCAGCCCCAAATACACGTACACTTATTGAATGAATACCTTTTTTTCCACTACAAACTCAGCCACAAATCTGAAAAAAGTTGACCGAGGTGAACTAAAATATACATTTTCTCTGGCTTTACCTGACTGAATTTTGCAATAAAACTGCATTTGAAGAATGAAGATTCAACATTTTTTTTGTTTAATATAGACTATCTGGCAATATTGAAGCGTGCTTGCTTGGTCCGATTTCAGCGTTTCTGAGCTTTTCGAAAACCAAAAGTCACAAGTATTTTTACGTGTCCACGGACCTCCCCTGATGGAGATTATGGTCGTTGTTGCTTGCTGTTGCAAGAAGTGCGTCGTGGATAACCCTGTGTTCCCCCCCCCCACATACTCCAACTATCACACTCGCAGCGGCCTGCTTTGATGGACTTTCGGGGTACATGTGGAGGCCGGTGGTGGGTCCCAAACGGTGAAAACCAAACTTTGCCCACCACACAGAACCTTAACCACAGCGCGGTACAGCCATTTTGCTCTGGTCTCCCTCTAAGCGCTTCCATTACCCAACCCAACAGGGTGTTCAAAGGCTGTGTGTAAAATGACCCTAACCCCAAAAAAAACAAACCTTAATGAATCTCACTCGACTAGGCGGGGGAGGGGGAGGGGAGGGGTCTCAGACAGATGAGTCGACTCGTCAGTTTTCAGGGGAAGCTCTCAAATCTCTATAAATAAGCAGTCAAAATGTTATCATAGAAACATTTCCAAAGACTGACATAATTAAACGTGATGGATTGTATTTGTATGTAAAGTGTTCTTTCCGCTGAGTAGAATCTGCAATTGTAATGTCTTTTCAGTTTGATACGGTGTCAAAAACAATCAGCATTTAATATAAAATCAAATATAATATACTTATCATTCTTTCCTGCCCAAATACGGCTTTATCTTTACATACAATTTATCTCAAGTTTGAGTAATCAAGTATAAATCTGTGTTTAGTATGCAGATAGAAACGAGATAAAAGCCCCACTTCAGCAGTTTTGCCCACGTTTCTCTGCTTTTCTCTCCATGAAACTAATCAAAAGTTATTGTACTCTAAATGACATATGCTGACTGTTGTCACCCCCTGAATATATGCACCCTCAAAAGTCACTGACCACCGTGACGGGTGACCCTTATTAATTCGTACACAGAAGACATATTTTACTGGCATTTGGCACTTGGCGGGTGGTAATTTAAGACCCGGCACGCCAGCATTGTAATATTCATGCAGCATGATGCAGCATGAATGATGCAGAGTGGCTGACACCATCTCACTGAAGCAGACATGTCACTGCATCTTAAGATTTAAGGCTTCCTCCACTAAAGAGAGTCAGTCCTGCCTCTTTCCATCCCGTGATCACTGTGACGGTGCTGGATATTAGACTGTGACCTCCCCGCGCAGTCCTTACTGCTGCTGAATGTGTTTTAATGAACAGTACAGCAAAGAGTAACACCTGGGGAGAGAGGAAATTGGGTGTGAGTTGGAGAGAGGGGGAGGGTTGTTATTATACATCCTCTTATTTAAGATATGAACAAGGAAGAGGGAATCATGGGAGATGGGAGCCGATGTGAGGAATTAAAAAGTGATGAAAATACAGAAACTCTGGGACGGTACGGGGTATGGTGGGAGGTTCTTCCTGTTGTGTGGTCCCCCATGGAGTCGCTGAACCCCCCCTAAGGGCGAGATGGCTCTTTGTAGGATCTTTACGTCTGTTATTGTGTTTATCAGAATGAAAAAACTTTGGAATACAGTCAGGATTTCTGGGTCTTCTCCCTGATGCCACATGCCCGCAATACGAACTTCAGCAGCGCACTTTTCAACCTCTAATGTGTGAAGGCATGTTTTCACGAAACAATATTGTGCAAACTCATTTGCATACCTGCATCTTCAGCCGTGCATTTAATTTGTCAGGACAAACACAATTACTTTACATACTGTTTTACCCATTTTTGTGGCTGCATGTCCTCTCATTTGTAAACTAATTTGCAAAAAGTCTCCTAAAAGTCACCAAGACCCGGAGATACAAACGCAGGCTAATGCAAAACACACATTGGCGTACAACTGTAATGTGTGCTCTTGTATACACATACGAGTGTATTAAAGTCTAACTCCAGCGAGACCATGGAGGGGTGGATGCCTGGCGGAAGAGAAAACTGAGCCGGGATCATCCAGAGGACAAGGGTTAATATAATTATCCTGCTAAAACCTTGAGTCTGAACGAACATCATTAGTCATAGCAAGAGGAAGAGCTACCCGAGCCGTAGGCCAGAGGGGAGGCGAGGCGATGAGGAGAGAAGAACAGAGGAGGAAGAAGGAGGAAAGGAGAGCCTCAAAACCCACCAGTGCAGTTAGCCTGACAATTAGTACAAGGACTAAAACTTGGGGGTCTTTATTATAAAAAAAATAAAATAAAAAAAAAAAAAACTCCAGAAAGGACCATTTTTTTTTTACTGAGAAACAATTTCACTTATTCAGTAATTGTACTATTTTGCTTAATAATCTCCCTATAAACGAGTTACTTGTGGTAAAACGGTTTAGAAATGAGATACATATCTGAACTAAACACACGATGATACTTTCATGTAGTAAATGCTCGGCATAATTTAGTGATTAATGAAATGACCTCTGGTTTGTGCAGATTAGATATGAAGCTGAAGTTACTGGAGGACTCTATATTTTCTATTAATAAAGATAATAAATCACAGGCCTTTTAAAAGTGTTATTCGGGGACTCGTCCAAAAACTGCAGCTGCTGAATTCACTCATCAATCAAACTGCGCTTTCTTGCTCCGTTCCCTTCAGTTGAGATGTACGAGGACGGTGGGAAAACTCCCGGATATGCACAGGTGACTTTTTTATGACATAAATATGGAAATATAAAGATGCAGAGTCGCATAGGTTCAACGTGTCAAATGCTTGAAAATAATACTGGGCCTGAAACGAATGATAAATGTCAGTGTTGCCTTTTAGTGACTTGCTTTGATTAACGAATAATCCTGAGCCCTAAGATATTCTAACAACTACTCCAACCCTCATGGCCATATAGGGCGATCCAATACGACCAATGACCCCTGGTTATGTTTGGGCACAAAAAGGGAAAGGCAATGGTTTCGGTTAAAATGACCACTTGAACCGTGTTACTTAAATTTATGCAACCTTCATTGTCATGGCAACCACAAATGCGATTCTTTTTTTTTCTTTTTTTATAAACATGCCGACTCATGATCGGAAACGGGGAATCGAACAGCTGTCTCCTGCAGTTTTATCAAACTTATCCACCCAACCTGCCTCCTCCTAAAATATATATTTTTTTAATTTGTAGTTTTCAGTTTCCTGCAGACTACATTATGTTGTCGAAGGTTAATACACATTGACTAAGTATCAGATTGATACGTAGTTGGAAAAAAATACAAATAAGTACACAAAGTAGCTAAGGTAAGTTTGTCATGGAATAATACTAAAAAGACTAAACGATAAAGAAAATAATAAGGAACTGATTATTACTTCTGGTTATGTGCAATTTAGCAGCTGTTTAAGAGTTAATAAATAATGAATAATTGAAAAAAAATGGTCATTAAGTAGATGACTAGAACCCTGTTTATTATACTTTACTGGTTCATTATCATAGTATGAGCTTGCAGTTTGTTGCTGACCTTGAAAACAGCAGTTTAAATAGCAAGATCTGGTTACAGAGCGTTGGACTATACTGGTCTACATCAGCAGATAAAGATGAGTCTTCAGCGGTTTGATGTTTAAGGCAGCATGGAGAAAGTAAACATCTTCACATTATGGTATAACAGAAAGCTCTGGAACAAGTGACTTCGTGGACTTTGAGTTGAAATAGTTTAGTAAATTTCTCCTAATTGCACACTCTCAAACCGCCTAAAACGATCTGTAATGCTGTTAATTTTGGGGGAGTTACACCCAATTAATGGTGTAATTAGCTGTTCCTGATTTGTGGTTTCAACTGAAGCTTTTGAGTCATAATCAGTGTCCACATGACATCGCCAGCTGTCTTGTTTAGCTTGACTGAAAACTTGCAGACTCTCATCCCTCCACGGCTGAAAGCCTCCGCCACGATGGGACAATACTGCAGTAAAAGTGAAATCAGACACCGACTGATCACAGTGTGAGCCGGTATGGATGTCATCGACAAACACACGACGGGCTTATTCTCTGTTCTCTCGCGCTCAGAGTCCGGTTGATGACTTGTTTATCGGCATCTGTCTAACATGCTAGCGAGGAACGGAGGCAGTCCCGCAGTACAGGCGGCAGTTTGTCTTTGAACACACCACGCCTGTAATAATGCTATGCTAATTAATGTGGCTGACTGAGAACAAACCATCTTTCCAAGGACACCCTCCCTCTCCCTCATGTTCTCCCACTTACAATTCCCAGCATGCTTTTCAGCTTTAAAGCACGCTTGCGGTATCAAGAGATTCCCCTACCACCGGATGCTGGGTAAGACACGGTGCAGACGCTAGTGGAGAGAATTTCTTCATTGTATTTGTGAATTTAAAAGGATATTTACGGGCTGAGTAAGAAGAGGGGGCCGGGGGGATGGAGGGGGGGGGGGGGGTTGGCACGAAGTGGAAGAAGAAAAGAGAAATCTATTGAAGAGGGCGGGGATGAAAAAAAAAACCTTCATCTGTGAAACAAAAGACGAGGAATGAAAGGAAAACAGGCAAAATCGCTGACTATAACTTTCTTCCCTTCTGAAGGGAAATAAACTGTGATTATCAAATCAGTTACAACCATCGTGTCATAAATCATCGCATATGAGAGGAACAATGACACATTCCTCATTGCGGTCCCTCTGCTTTCTGCATGCCTTTCTTTTCCAGGGAGTGCTCATGAATGATTTAAAAAGTGATCTGTTTCTGAGCCTCGGCTGCCTCGGAGGGAGATAACTCGAGGGGGAGGAGTCTGAACGGGGTGGGAGGGGCCAAGCGTGAAGGTTTCCTGTGTTTGGCGAGCCGCAGACGAGCCACCGCCTCTATGTTCTCCTGGTCGTACATCAAGCATGGATCGTATATTTCATTCATGAGGGGGAAAAAGAGAAGTATTCAAGCGCAAAACTGTTTTCTTATCAAACACAATTGCCGGGGAAGTTTTCAACCGTGGGAGGGAAATATGGAGAAAACGTCACAGGACTTTGGTTCTCTGCTCTGTGGTGGCCGTGTGAACTGGAGAATAATATTTACAGAGCATCGCACCTCACATCATTCATCACGAAATCACACACCCCAGCTAGTCCCATGAAACCAGAAGTTAATCCATCATCTGCCTCCTTTTTTTTTTTTTTTCTTCTTCTTCTATCGCTCCCGCTCCCCCCTGATCCAGGCTTATACCTCCCATCCTCTCACCTTCACTCCGCAAAAGGACACAAAAGAAAACTTTGGAATAATTCAAAAATAGTGTGACAGTCTCCAAAGTCAAAGTCACCCTACGTAAAATAATCAAGACACAAAAAGACTGGAGGCTCCAAAAAAAATGGGAAGCAGATGAGAAGCATCTGTTCTCCCTTGTTCTGCAGTGGTGAGGATGGACAAGCCCCGAGGCCACTGAGATTCCTCGCCGTCTACTCTGTCATCCTCATTCATGCTTCCACTATAAATAAAAAAAAACAGTAAACCTTTGTAACAATTGGATTAACTACGGAGAGCCTTCCAGGGTCTAATTAGTCCTTCCCGCAGGATGCAGTGTGACTGCAGAAGCACAGATCAGGGTCACTTAAGGTTTGCGATTTCCAAGTTCATGAGTTACACTTTAAATGATGTCTTTGTTATTTGTTTCTCATTAATTAGAAATAGTGTTATTTCAGCTGTTCTGCTCCACTTTTTAAATGGTCTCCACTTTTTTCATCGTCAAAGTTACGATGGGTATCGTTTTTAAAAAAAAAAAAAAAAAAAAGCAACAATGCAGCAGAACTTGAGACAACCTTTATTTTTATTTGACGTATTCTTCATCTTTCCTGGCTCTTTCACACAACACATGTCTAAGCAGCGTTTCCCAGCTCTGCATTAAAACAAGACTGGACAGCCGAGATGAGACGGTTTAGTTTACCTTCTCGGTGAGACGACGGAAGACTTACCTGGAAGTTCAGTTTGGGTAACAGGTTAATGCCTTTAAAAGCTTATCGGCGGTCAAAACACTGCACAGTGGCTGGTAATTGTCAGGCAGGATTTTACAAGTGTAAAAAGTTACCGAGACGATGGGTAAAATCAGCGGCGTTCCCTTTTAATCCTTTTGCAACACCTCGCATGTAAACTGGAATCGAACCCCAGGTTGAGAAACCACTGTTTTAGTGTTTGTGGGTTCAGCCATAGTTACAGCAGTTTTCTTTCATTTTAAAGAGTAAGCAGTTTGTTTTCATTTACATTTACTTACTTTACTCCTGTTGTTTCAAAGAGTTTGTGAAAATTACATTGTAGGCTTGAGTTTTAGTTTTAATTACTCTTACAGAACCTGAACAAGATACTCTTTATGGGACAAAAAAAAAATAGGCAGGTGGTGTAAAGCGCTATATAAGTACCGAACATTTTCCATTTACGCCTGGCAGTAACGTACCTGTTAGATGTCAGTGCAAAGTGTGAACCTCATTGTGATCAGAACACAATCAGGCCAAATCTGAATTTTATTATCAGTGTCTGGTAGAATCAAGTTAACTTGAATGTTTACTAATAGCTGGTGTAAGTGCAAGGGCCTGCAGAGTTTTATCCAGGTAATGTCTAATCCATCCAGACACAAATCTAATTTTAATACCAGGTACAGATGGGACCCGAGTCCTTCAGCGGCATCTTGACATCGGAAGCTGATCGTGCAGACTCTTGGTCACTTAAATGTCATATTTTCAAAATGAGATTTCAGGATTACATTATGATAAGAATCTGATAAAGTCGCTGCCCAAACAAGCCTCAAAGCACGCACACACAAAAAAATGCTCCACGCGGCAGGTTGAGACATCTTTGAACTCCACCTCCTCCAGTTAAAGCTGCCAAGTGAAAGTTAAAAGTAGAAGCCTAACAGTGGCAAGACTTACTTCAGAAAAAGTGATATATCCGTGGCATCCCTTTACATTTTTTTATGGCTAACTTTAAGAACTGTAGAAGAACTGCTAACGTTTTACTTCGGTATTTTAAAGTGGCGGTTGCCGGTACTGCAATGTTTCATGTCTTTGACCAATCACCGTACATTTTTGTCACTCAGTTCCTCTTATTCTGGGAGAGTTCAGAGCCTGAAGTAGAAGCCAAAAAAAAAGTCCATCAAAATTAAATGCCGTTTTTAGAACAACGACAGTCCTCAGTTTCTGAAGTGTGGATAGACACACAAAAAAAACCAAGTGTGCTTCCTCCAGCAATCTTAAAACGAAGTTCCTCCGGTCCAAGCCATGCCTAAATAATCTGCACATTGAGATGCGATCACAATGTAGAGATATCTGAGATGATCCGAGACCTTTTGATACCAGGTGTTAATGCAAGAACTTTTTTATCGGATACAGATCAGTTGTTAATACCAGATGTAAACGGGACCTAAAAATCACAATTCTAGACACGTACTGAAATATTTCCCCCAATTTGTTGCTTACTTTTTCTCTTTTGAACTGTTTTAATACAGAAACATTTCATTTTAGATCATATTCATGGCTACAGTTGCATTTTATGAAGCAGGAATATCGCCATGTGACGGAGAGCTACAAGGGACTTCTGCTATACCGTCTGTCTTGATATAACCACAAGCAAAGATAATAATAATAACAAATGCTTAAAAAAAAAAAAAAAAACAGAACGATGACGGAAGCCATAAAAACTGCTTTGAATGTCCTATCTCTGCTCTCTGCAACATGTTAATGAACACCAGTAAAGTTTTCTGAGCCAGTCTGTTCTAGTCTGCAAAAGGATGGAGAGCTTAAACCTCTCAGCACATTAGCTGTGTCAGCAGGGGGCCAGGATGGCGCTGAGAGAAACACAGACGCACGACGGATAAATGAGTCAAGCAGGCATGAAACAACATGACCATGAGCACTCTGAATATCATTAGCATTTTTATGGCGGCTTGTTTCGTGCCAGGTCAGCTCTTAACTAATTTTCACTACTGGAAAAGAATTAGTTGTTGATAAGAAATGTGGCTTTTGGACAAGACTGGGCACGCCAAGTGTAATTTGGGGTTAAAGCTCATGGAGCTAAATCACTACATTGTTTTGCACGTTTGGTTGCAATAGTAGTGTTGTTGTCGTTGTTGTTGTTGTTGGTATCGATGTTATCTTTCCAGCCAGGCTCGTGGCTGTAAAGATGGAAATGTCAGTCTGTTGATCCGTCAGTCCACCACATTTGGTGCAGACATTTTTGCTCTCGACATACAAATAATTTTTCTGTTTACTTCACCTTGACCGCCACTTTTTTTGCTGTATAACTGACACATCGCTTCCTTCAGCCTTTTGGTCTCTCCTTTTTCATTTGGCTTAAAACCAAATTGTACTCACGACGGTGTTTGTTCTGCTGCTTGGCTTTGCAACTAAATCATTGATGTTCGCGTCAACAGATGCTCAGACAAACAGTTGGTGGCGCTAATTTCCACAGCAGGAGAAGGAAGAGCGCCAGTCGAACTTGAAACGGAGGAAAATGACGTGGAAACGGTGATGTAAATATGACATTTCTTTTAGTCTTATTCAGCTGTTTTTATACCGATGATTGATAACGATTTGGCAAAATGATTGTAATCAGCTCAAATAATCCTGATCGGGCAATTATGCAATAATTGTGTCAGGCTTCCAATTAACTTCTCGTTACACGAAGAAGAAAGGCTACTTAAACATGTTTAACATAAACTAATTATATATTGCAAAATAATTAGGAAATAAATATTGTTTGCTTGTACTTTGCCTAGTTGTCATGTCAGTGCTTTATGATAATAAAATTGTTTTCAAATTGCATTTGGTTGACTGAGGAGGAGCGAGTGGTGGATCTGACTGAGGACCTGTGGACATGACTGCCCCGTAGGGATGTCTATCAAACGGTCACGCCCCCAAACGTACCTCTCTTTGAGGCCTATTATCTAATTAATTATGGAATTGTTTTGAAATGAACCCCACTGAATAAGTTGCCCCATTAAATACAGGTTCTTTTTTTTTTTTTTTTTTTTTCCCAGATTCTGGATTGACTGTAAAAACCATGTTTTGACATTTCCTCTTTTACAATACATTCTGTAGTTTGTAGAAAATTAGAAAAGCTGATTTTCTAAAAAAGCAACGCTACATGAATCAAAACATTGACATAGATATCAATAATGGGTTCATTCTACATCCATTTCTAAAATATTTAACAGATTATAAATTCTGCAAACTCAAAATATCAGTCAAAATGTGAGTTTTGTCTCATTAGCTGCATACCAGGATGGGTAACGTTTTTGTGCTGAACTATTTTCTTTACCCCTTACTCAGCTGACTGACATACTGTAGGGTAGTAAAGAGATACTCAGACCACTTGGCTTCTCTTAAATGTCATCTTCCCCCATCAGCCAATCAAATCAAATTGAGAGGTTAGGTAGAAGAGAACCTGATGCTGCAGCGATTATGAGCGCGGCGAGAAAAACAATGCAGACGTCGTCTTTCTCCTGCTCGTCCATCCTGCTCCGTTTCCTTTCCTTCGTCTTGGCCCTTAATCCACTTAGTTGGCTCTTCCTGAGCTTAGAGCCTTTCCTTTATTCCATTATAAAGACCCAAGGTACGACCTGCTGCTTATTTCATTAAAAAGGCCCAATCCATGACCCCACGTCTAATCCATAGTGCAGACTACAGGCCAGCCACGGCCTGCTACCGTCCCCGCCACAGTCCAGCAGGGCGGTTGACAGATGGGACAGAGGGAACGGGGATGGAGGACCAATGAATGAGGAACAATTTGAGAGCTTCGCTTACGAGTGAAACTTCCCAGAGAATAGGATTTCACTGATGTAAATGATGATAGAGTTGAGGCTTTGCTACTCAATCTTTGATGGTTGGCGATGGCTTTCACATGGCCCATCAGTGATATGGAAATGGCCACATCTAAGTTTTGAATACAGCTTGGGAAGTGAACATAAAGCCCAGGCCACTCAAAAACCCAAACACCTTGGCTGAGAGTTTATATTGTAGCCAGTACTTTAGCTCATTACAGTTCACCTTGGGAGAACTTTGCAACACAAAGTGAGTGATGCTGAATTAAATAATGATATTCTATTGACTGTATGCAGTTTGACTTTGCCTGTGGTCCCTCTGTTTGACCTTCTCCTCTTCATGCCCCACTTCAAAATCTTTGCTCCACCTTTGGCTGCCCTCTGCCCCAAATGCCCTCTCACAACAACATCCAGCTTGCTGAGTGTTTTCATCACGTCCACAAATCTAAATTTGCAACCTTCCTCCCATCAAACCCGTCTTGCCTGCGTTTGCACTTAATGGCCTATCAGGTTACGTATTTATTGATAAAGCAGCACTATTTAGCCCTGAGTACCTGACTTCCCGCATACCTGCGCCAGCTTTTTAGAGCCCGGCCAGTCACACTGACAATGCAGTGTCAGATAAAAGAGACACATCCCACAGAGGTAACATCTCACACTGGTGGATGGAGGGGGGAAAGGGCTTGTTTTGCTGTCTCTGTCCAGGCTCAGTTCTGGTCATTAAGAACAGTTAACTAATAATAATGACTTTTAACTGGGTTCAGTCAGAGAGCCACCGCTGGAGGCCGGCGGACATACAATACGGTCAGGAAGTGACTACAACCCTTCCTCCATCGATAACACCAGCATATCTCATTACGGTGGCGACCTGCGGTACACTGCCACTCGGTCTTGATCATATAAAACCCATTTCAGTGTGCTGTCCCTGCCGGAGCATCAGCGGAGTGGAATATTCATTATTCAAATTTTAAGCATTGGAAATCCCAATATGTTACTAAGGCCAGATGAGATGAGATGAAATAGCTTAGCCTTTTGTCCGGGGAACATTGACTAATCGTCTCGCTCCCCAAAATCAATTTCCCAGCCGTAAGCATCAGACACTCCTGATTGTACTGTACTGTTGAGGACCCCCCACCACTATCACCTAATACTCCTCCTGGTTGCCCAGAATAACTTATTGATTACTGATTATGTTACGGGAGGTGTGGGTGGCCGGGGGCGGAAGACGGACTGGCCTCAGTCATCTCCGCGAGGCTAAATTTGGGTCCTCTGTTACCAGATCCAACACATACTGACACTATCGCCAGCTGCCACCGGTCTCTGGATGAGGATGGAAATTAGGAGAGTTTTTCTGGAAGTGTAGCAGGTGAAAAGAAAATGTCTGAGGCCTTACAGTGTGTCGGCCACAGCGTGGGTTTCAAGTCGGATGATAAAATTCTGAGATGTGGTGCACTAGTGGACTACTAAATAAAGAAATAAGCACAAATATTTCAAAACAAGGATGTTTGATTATTAAAATGTTCGGTGTTTGGTGCAGGTTCTGGTGTGCTGATGGACTGTTTCACCCCCGGGGTATTTGGCCGATTTCTCCCTCTCTCTGTGATTCTGTGCTGAGCCTGAAAAGTGGCTGTGATCAATACCTGCAGGCCCTTTCCACACTGCCAGAGGGGCTGTGTGTGTGTGTGTGTGTGTGTGTGTGTGTGTGTGTGTGTGTTACTGTGTTACTGTGTGTGTGGGGGTGTGCACGTGCTGTGTCAGCATCCACTCAGGACTTCATCAAACCCCCCCCCCCACATACCTTGACTGCACACGCACGCACACGCACACACACACACACACACACACACACACACACACACACACACACACACACACACACACACACACACACACACACAAATTCATGCCTTCTTCCCCCCATTCCATACCGTCCCAACAAGGATGTTAAATACCATTCAAATGTCAGCCTGCCGTATTGATTGGAATAATAATTCTGAAAGGAAGGAAAGATGGCTTGTTGATGCTAAGCAGGTGCTTGACGGCCCGAGCATCGTTCACTGTCACAAAGTTGCTATGTAAGGGTTCGCGGCTCCCCTGGCAGAATGCGGATGGTGGTTTACGTTGGACCACCGAGGCCGCGTGTTTCTGTCATTAATCATTGTCCTCTCGGACCGGTGACGGACAGACCAGGATTCAATGCTGAGAGAGAAAGGGGGTCATTTTGAATGCCCTCGGATCACAATGGCTGCGCGTGAACGTGTGCGTATGTCAGACCAGAATATGCTCATCGCCGGGTGGGTTTTTATCTGCCATGTCTCGGTGTCGGACAGGACAGGAGTAATATTTAAGAACGTGCATCAAGTAAGATGTACGGTTCCACATATTCAGCACTAATGCTAACAATTCCTCTACATGTTATTTTGTACCGAGCAAAAACCAGGAAGACATGCGTGTTTGCACTTTGTCATTTATAGCCGGCATCGACCGTCGTTTTCTCGGCTAAAACTGATGAAACTGAGAGCTGCTATCTTATGTTTTTCGTGTGTTAATGTGTTATGGTTTGCGTAGCTCACTTTTTTGCAAGACCAAGCAAAACCATTTATCAACAAAGTTGTTGTTTTTTTTGTTTGGTTTGTGTTGTCGTTAGCTGAACTGATGGCAGACACTGCAGTGGCTCACTGTTGCCTCTTGAGGTACAAAGTGGTATTACGTGACATGCTGGTTTGGCATGCTAACTTCAGTGGATATCAGTAGAAGTCCTTGACTTAACTCACAATTGTTATATTTTCTGCAGATAACTTTAGTTGAATTTTGTATCTTTTAAACTAAAATACTTGCTGCTCCTTTAATCTAAAGCCGATGTAAGTATTTAAAAGGTTACAAATTTATATTTCCTAAGAGTGATGTTTGGTTGTAGGGTATATTGGAAGATGTATGAGTGCATGTAGATGATGATTTTATTCAAACACAATAATCTTTTTAAATGTTAAATATGGTGCACATTTCCTAAGTCTCTAGTTTTAATATTTTCCCAACACTTCCTAGATGTGAAGAACATGTTTGATGAGTATTTATTTTGAATTGTTTTTTTTTTTTTAGATTATCTTCATTTTTATATCTCTACTAAAAGGTGTGATTGTGTGTCAAGACATCACAAAGATGTGTGTTCCTCGTGAGTTTAGCGTTGACCCTCACCTGGCAGGTACCTCGATGTTGGAGATGGCATAGAAGTACTTGAGCAGGTTGTCTCTCTGAACGTAGGTGCCTCCGAGGGCGGGCCGGAGCAGCCTTAACCGAAGGTTGGTGAAGGTGAAGAAGTCCCTCAATCCCTTCATACTTTCCATGCGGGTGTACAGGCTGTCCATGTTCAGTAGCCGAGGTCCGGCAAACACGGCAAAGCGCGCCCGCACCTCGAACTTCACGTTCTTGTCGTTCTTGGAGCCGACCCAGCGCGAGTACTGCTCGGTGCAGATAACACGCGTGATGTTGGCGGGCGAGAGGTCACGCACTCGTTTGGGCGGCATGTTGAAGGCATCCAGGCAGTCGTCAGCATAGAACTGGTAGGGCTGCCAGGAGCGTCCGTGGTCCATGGACTTATCCAGCACCATGATGGTGGGACGGCCATATTCAAAGGTGATCTGGATGTCGTCTGTGAGCTCCAGACTCTTGTTCCAGGCTATGCTGATGTTGGCAAGCAGGGGCTCTGGGTGGCGTCTCCAGGTGACTGTTTGCCAGTAGGTGAGCAGACCGGTTCGCTCACGGTCCTGCATCAGCTGAGGAGGGTGGGCCAAGTCTGGGTTAGAGGCATCACACTCGTCACTGCACAGGTATGGGTTCTCCTAAAATAGAAGTGAAGACAGAGCAGCAAGATATTAGTCAGGGTGTGAAAATGAATCTTAGGATGGTAACGATAGAGAGTCATGATTCACAGCACAGTGCTTATTCCCAACGATTGCACAAAATACCTCAAAGTAATTGGTACACATTAAACATGGAGCCTTTTGAGTTCCTGCAGTTGTTTCCCGCTTTACTCGTTTGGTAATTTGTCTTTGCACAGAATCAAAATGTATTTCTATTTAAAAATTCTCAATTGACAAGACAACATTGTGTCTTGCAGCAAAGTTTTTAACTTTTGTAATGAATTTCTTGTCCCCACAGTAGCTGCAGTCATCATTAATGTGACTGAAAATGTTAAAGTAAGGGATTAGAATTTCTGCTTCCAAACTCCTCCAAGATGATGTATGAAAGTTTTTTTTTTTTTGTCTAAATGCTGAATCAAAAAATATGTAATTCATCCTAAAACTGAACAACAAAACATCCATATTGTTCCCCAAAAACAGTGTGTTTCTAAATGAGGGGTGTCTCACTGAGACACCGAGGGACAGAAAGCTTAAAAGTAAACTTGTCAAACAACACAACAGGAAGTGTGAAGGTCAAGAGGAAGGTGCATCACCACTGTCTTTGCATAGACAGCAGAGTGCTGCTGCACTTTTAACTCCAGAGAATTGATCCTCCTCTTTTAGTGATGCCAAGACTTTCAAGCCGCTGCCCCTCTACACAACTAAAAGTCAACAGGATTATTGGCACTGCTCACAGAGAGAAAGCCTGTTACTACCTGCATTCAGAAATGCCTTTCACTTCGCCAGGAGATCTCATGGCTCCCACCTTCCCTTTTCTAGGAAATTCTTCATCCACTTATTCAGATTTATTCATATTTCAGATGTCGGGTCCGTCACAATACACTAGGCTACTAAATGTTTTTCCTAACTGCTTTCTTGTGACAAATGTGATCATTGCTTGGAATATGTTGAGAGATTATGTTGAGAGTTGTTGAGTGAATGAAGTGCTACATTTACTGTATGTACGGCACCAGAGTCACAGGGAGGTGCTCGGGGTGGATGGTAGGCTTACAAAGCGCAGGATTTTCAAAGTTCACGTGAGATTTAGGCAACAAAATGACTTTGGCTTTCTTTAGATTGACAGCCCAAATCAGCCTTGTATCATATCTACATTTTATCTGGATTGATTTTTGAAAGTCTAGAAGGAAAAGAACCCACGTGAAATGCAATTTTTCGGGCAATTTGGATCCAAACCAAATTTGGGAGGTGGTTTGAAATGCGATTCCAATCAGATTTCTACAGATGCGTGTCAGTCTCGACGCTCTGGTGGTTTAGATCGGCTCTCTTGCGTCGTTCGCGATGCGGCACACAATGACGACGTCATTTTCAGAGTGACGGAGTGCAGAATCTTCCCCGAAATTGATCGTCTGCCAGCACTTTGCTGGAAAACCGCATCATCAGTTTTGCTACGCGTACATCGTTACCACAGCAACCCATGCAGGTAGTTTGCTGATATCTGAACACACCAAAAAAAACCTAAAGACCATTAAGTTAAAGAACTTAAGTCAAGGTTAGAGAAAGATTGCGATTTCAGTTTGATATTTATAAACAAGCTGTATATTAAGTTGAGGGCTACAGTAGATGCAGTTAAAACAAAAAAAGAGTCAATACGGTCCTGATACCTTGACTTCAATACCTGTTCCTGAACGATACTTTATTTTTAATCCAATTTCACAAAATCCCTTTTAAGAAGATAATATTATAGCCTGTAGTTTTTAGGCGGAAAACAAATCAAATATTTTGGCAGTGAATATTTTTGCGACTCGCCAACTGTGTTGATTGACAACATTTGCTTAGTAAGTTAATATAATTAATTAATTAATTAGTGTGTTTGTCATTTTTCCTTCAAGACATATTCAAGTCGTATATTAGGAGTCTTCGTCGCCCCACCAAATTTTCAAATAAGTGCACACATTTCCCTGATTCCCCAGTGGCTGGCGCCTCGCACTGAGACGTTTCTGTAAAGTTGATGTAGCTGACTGTTGTAAGCCAGTTCTGTGACATCCCCATCACTGCAGAAGTGAAAATATTTACACAAAGAAATCCCAGAGATCCTCAGTCGTCTCTCTTGGCGCTTAATTTGCAAAATTCAGCTCTACTGCTGTTTGGATTGTATCACATTCAGAGGGCTCGTCATGCCCCCAGGATGCACTAATTAGACTGATCAGGGTTATTATTTTCTCCTGTATTTAGTCACAGTCAGTCATTGTATCAGAGGGTACAATTTTTGTATTATTTGTCCAAGTATTCACTTTATCACACAGCTGCGAGCTTCTTTCAGGATACTTTTCCTGCACACATTTATAGCACAATACAAAAACAAATCACGTCCTAAAGATGTCATCATTTCCCCTATTTAAGTGCCTTTTAAGGAGTTTCCTGTTGACCCCTTGTTTAACTGATAAAATCTTACAGCTGATGTTATTCTTTTTCTTTTATTTATTTGGGAATCCATTAGTCTTTCAGAATTTGACTGCATTAGCCTCTCTTGATGGAGTAGAAAGAAGAAATGTCCTTCATTTTTGTCTGTTTTCTTTTTCTTTGACCTCCACCTCCTCGCTTATTTCAAATTTTAGCTTTAGTACAACTTTTTAATTGTTGTGTTTACGACTTTCAGCAGCTCGTGTTGAAAAGCTGTTTGGTATGCTAATAGTAATTATGTTGACAACAACCACAGGAAAAAAAACAGATTTCCTCGAATCATTATTTATTAGATGTCTAGATATTATAGAACAAAGCACAAATGGACAATTGTAGGAAGTGGCAAAGTAAATATTTAAATCTAAGCCCCAGTGGTATCAAGTATTTGTTCTGCTGAGAGTTGTTGAGCAAAGCATAACTAAAACCTCCATGTGACAACCCAGTAAAAAGCATGTAATTTGTTGGTAGTGCAAAGAGAGATGACATACTTTTTTATTTTGCTTATTTGCATCTTATCAAACTTATAAGAAATACACTAAAGAGATCATTTCCGAGTGAAAATGTTCTTGGCTGAGAGTGAAGAGTAAGACACATTTATCAAATGACTCCCTCCTACATCCAGTGAAGTGTGGGAGTAACCTTCACGAGCAACTTTCCAGATCACGTGATCAATTACATGAATGCTCAGAGCAGGAATGACAAATGAGAGGATTTAAGGATTTATTTGACATCGGCCATCTTGTTTGTTCTTTTATTTTAATATGACAAAGTATATTTTACTGAAATACATCCTATTCATATTATCTCCAGGTAGAAGTGACATGCAACATTGCATCTAATGTTTCAATTAGAAAAAAAAGGAAGAAGAAGAAATAGTTGTCGAACAGAAAAACCAAACAGGATCAGGAAATAAAATTCAGCTGCTGGTAGACGAGGTACATCGGAGACATCATGCCGTATAATCAAGAACATTCAGTTCCACATTTAGAAATGCAGCCAATTAAGATGAATGGAAACTAAATCAGTGCCTGAAAATTGGACATTTTATAAATATCAGATTTTCTGAAGGTCATAAAATCATTTTTATCCTTCAGTAAAGTCCCAGATTTTTAGATTTAGCAGTTTGATACAGTTTTCATTAGGGATGTACTTGATTTATGTGCCTTTTCCCAGTTAATACTCAAGAGCTTACATAGCCCTCCCTAACATTAGACTCGTGTAGAATTCACAAATGGTTGCTGTTAGAAATTGTGGCCAAACAGATTGAAATTCTTTATGCAAATTCAGTGGAAACTGAGATCAGTTAAACTCAAATTACATCCTCTGTAGCCATTTATCAAACTTTAGTTATGACTTGAAGTTACATGGAGAACATGAATTCCACAAACTAATGTAACACTAATATACAGTAATGTGATACTGCAGCTGCTTTAAGTTCAGCGCAGCAGAATTTAATTGCCTGAGGATTTTTTTTAAGTGATTTCACACAAAGTTAGTCTTTTGCCTATCAAACGCGGAGCCCCCCGCAGGCTTTAAAGGGGCGCCTGTAAATACTGCAGTTTCATCCTTGATGTAAGATGGCGGCTCAAGTCAGCAGGGCGCTTTAACATGCTCAAACCAACGCGCACGCCCGCTATCGAACTTGGCAGAGTTGTGCGAGATGCAAAATCTTTCGTGGAAGTACATTTGTAACATACTGAGCGTACAGATGGAGGAGCGGATTATGCTGCAGGAGTGATCAGAGAAGTTTCTTTGGATGTTTCAGGACTTTTCTTTTTTCCTTTCTGCTTTAACATGAGTTTCAGTCGTGGTCAGGCCGATTGGTCAATACTCCAAAGAGTTCCGGTGAAGTAACACATGAAACAGCAGTTTTCTTCTTTATGATGTAAGCTCTAACGTGAAAGCAATACTGCACGATATCGATGTACTGCGCAAGCACAGATCGTGTGTCACCGCTTCTTTGCAGACGTTCACTTTTTTCCGCATCTCTTGCCAAGAAAGCAGCATCTGTTCTGCCTTTTGAACAAAAAGTCAGCGGACTGTACCACGGGGGGAAAGTGAGCAGTCACTCAAACCCACTCTTGTGGTCTAATAACAAAAGCACAAGTCACAATCCGGCGAGGCTGGGATTATAAATCATCTGATTTATGGTGACAACGCCGAGTGGGGGGAAACGCCGACCATAAGCAAACGCTGAGCTGGTGCCGAGGGAGGCTGTGCGGCAAAAGAAGACGCTACTACACGGGATCATAATGCACGTGAAGGCGTAGCAGATAATCTCTCTCTCTCTCTCCTCGCCGGAGCAACGTAGCAGCATTGTTCTCGATCTGATAACCCAATAATCTCTCCTGCACCGACTCAGATAGAGATCGCTGTCAGGGCAAACGCACTTACGATGATAATCTACAATGCCTATAAACAACAGCAACCAGAAAAAAAGTAATTAGAATCAGATGAGGAGGCTTACAGTGAACTTCAGAGTGAGAGTGGTAGGCCCGTGTTGGCCCAGCTGCTTCTGCGCCCTGCATTAGTGCATCTCCTGACCTCGGTCAAGGCACGCGTTTTGCACACACACACACACACACACACACACACACACACACACACACACACACACACACACACACACACACACACACACACACACACACACACACACACACACACACACACACACACACACACACACACACACACACAGACAGTACGTAAGATTAGTAGGGCTGTTGTTCCGGGGATGACCCATGACCTACAAATCCTTCTGAAAATGATCGCACTGTCACACCGTCCCAGATACAGCACAAACTCCATGTAGGTTAGCCCCTGAAGTGTGCCTGTGACAACATTTACGGCCTGCGTTGTCTGAGAGAGACACGCCGACAGCGCGTGTTTGGTTCGTGTGAGGGCGACTAGACGAGAAGCGAGGATCAATATAATATTTTTTTACACCGTGTCACTTTGGTGGATTTGAGTGTTTTGGGTCAAAAACACCGGTCTGCTCCGACCTCACTGAGCCCTTTAGGATTAGCTCCAGTGGAGGCGATATGTACAGTAATATAGACTGGAAGATTGTTATCCCCCGTGAGAGATTTACGCAAGGTTATGTTTAAGCCCTTTGTGTGTGTCCTGTCCTCCTTTATCCCACTCTGCCTCCTGCCACCGCTCTGGCCCGGCTCAGCGCGCCGACGCCATGACACACACACACACACACACACACACACACACACACACACACACACACACACACACACACACACACACACACACACACACACACACACACACACACACACACACACACACGCACACCCGCTATAACACCCGCAAACACACTCGCTCTAGCACAAACATACACACGCAGATCCCGGCCAAATGCTGTGGCAGGTGGCCCGCGCCGCTAAGTCCCTCCAGCAATTATCCTCGCCGGGATCCCGTCTCCACGACAACAGCCGCCATGATGCCCCCGCGACGAGCGACTTCCTTGTTTTAACTCGCGGGATAACAATGAGATCGTAAACAGTCATTAATAACTCCTGGAGTGCTAAAATGTGGCTTATGCTCTGAGCTCTGAATCATCTTTGAGTTATCTCTGCAGCGTTTGTGATTGTGCAAGTAATCTCACACAAACATCAGTTTAGAAGTGAGTTATTGTGTTGTTTTTGGACGCAACAGGACAAACTAAACATTACCGGTCGCCTACAGAAATAACAAGCAGCCGTTATGTATTTACACAGAAGTAAAGCATGAAGAAAGTTCTTCCCTGCATGTTGCTACTTCTCCCTTCTCCTGCTTTTATGACCATTTCTGCCCTCCCTCCCCCAAAAAAGTATTCTCCGTTGCCGCCTCGCCCTCTCGCTCGTCCTTATTTCTACCTCCACTTATAGAAGTTTCCAAGTTATATTGCTAGCAAGGGGAATAAAGACAGGGACACACGCTCAGAGAGCACAATTTATTTTGTTTTGGAGAAACATCAAATGAAATGACCCTCCCATTAAAAAAAAAGGGCCACCGAGGGGAAGAGTAAGGGATATTGCTTTTTCACTTATAACGTTAATCTTTTATTTTGTAGGAGGTTTTTCCATCACACTGGACTTCTTGTTTCCCTGAATGAAGATGGTGTATCTCTGTAGGTGAAGTGAATGTATAAAGTTACAAACCCAAATACCTGCCTTTTACTTTAATTACCTTTAAAAAAAAAAAAAAGAGAGAGAGAGAGATTATCCGCTTGCTGTAAAATGTCTTGCCGGGTACAAAACAGCAGTTGGCAAGTGTAAATGTGTCTTAGGTGTGTGTTTTTTCGTGGGCGGGTGTTGTTTATGACTGTGTGTGTGCGTGCGCGCCAGCAAAAGTAAATGTTTACTGTAGGCATGTGTGATTGTGCTGGAGGAGGAAAGAAGAAGGACGGAGCAGAGACACCACGCTGCTCCAAAGCAGCAGCAGAGCTTGTCCTGCTCAAATCACCACAGTTGGATCAGGACGAGTTATGTCAGGAACTCGTCTTCGAATCCAGGTAACACTTTACAGCAGATACACTCCGCTGAAGGAGCCCAATATCAGGGAGAGTCATCGTCTCTTGAAGTATAAACCGATGATGAGAATTCAGAGAAAAGCTATAATGTTATTTTTATTGATGTCTGTTATTAAATTTCAAGCAATCATAAAGGAGGAGATGTAGATAAAGTAGATAAAGACAGGCGGGGAGCAGGAAAAAGGATTTTTCAAGCTTTGAGACAACTGAGATGTGCAACAGAGAGCTTTGCATTACTTTCTCTGTTTCTTAAAAAACAACAATTTAGCTTTTGCTCTCCGAACACTCAGATTTTATTGACAGTTTAAGAGAATAATTCAAATCGATGCAAATTTTGTTTTATTCCATGCATTTCTCATTTTTTTTACCCTTGCTGTTTTACCCACAATGACCACTAACAGTTCAGTCAGAGCATCAGTTCAGTAAGTAGCGGCTGATAGCCTCGAGCGTGTAGCCTCTGTTACAGAGCTCACTTCCTACTTCCTACTCCACACCTTCGGATTGGATTCGTTTTCAGATTCCAGACTGACACTGACTCAGGTGACATCACTCGAGGCAGTTAATCAGATTTCGCTCAGATCCCTCTGAAGCCACTCGAGGCTTTAAACAACTTTATTTCCACACTTCCTCTTTAATTAAGGAGCCGTCTTGTAGATGTTGATGGGAGATCTTAATATTTTTCGTTCTCATACTTTTGACCTTTTGGTTAATGATAACACTTTTACTAGACAGATTTTTGGTAACTAAAGACTTCAGGAAGATCAGTGTCAGCTGGGGCAAAGAGTCTTTCACAACTCCCCTGAAACCTTTAAACTGAAAACAACTTCCTGTCTTGAAAGTAAAAACAGAAAGTATTCAGATGGAAATGCACATGTGGAAGTATTTAAAGTTTTTGTGGAAAGCTGTTGGGGGCTTTCTGTTCTTTTCCTTGCCTGAATTTCCCAAGTGCTTGCAACACAGGCAGTTAGTAATATTCCTGCAACTGATTATGGAGCAGAACAATAGCCACATGGGCCAAAAATAACCAGGTTGATAAATTTCCATTCATCACTAATACGTTGAGGCCACTCGATTTTACACACTCACAGACCCACAAACACTTGCTGTATGTAGCTGCTCTCCAAACAGCCTTCCGTCCTGACACCCCGGTTGGTGAGACTGGATGGTTTGCTAAGTTCACCTCGGGCTGTCTAAGTCCCTGCCGCCAATCCTCCTTAGTATCACCTCCGTCAGGGATAAATCTCACTTATAACTATCCCCCCTGTTCTGCCAACACATCTAAACACTCTCTGATCACTTTCAACTGTGTCCTAATGGGGAAGCAAGCCATGCCATTACATCACTGCACCCTCCCCCACCTCCTCCCTTGTTTGTACAGTCACTCTCTCCATCGCTCTCTTTAGCTCCCTGTTCCCTTCGTTAATTATGCCCTGCACTGTCAAACCTGCTCACGCTGTGCCCAAATTCACCTCCGAGGGTGTATTATTAGGACACCGGCCACCTGGGCTATCTTTTAACCCCAGGGAGGTGCCTCACGAGTGGCCCACCGCTGGATGTGGGTGGCCCTTTTCCCGCGGCCTTGATGGCCCACTGCTGGGCAGGGGCAGGCCAGCCGGGGCCCAGCAGGGCCTCACTGCGCAGGGGGCATGAAGTATGGCCATAGGCCCAGTCTGGGATGCACTGATCCACGCTACCAGCTGCCATCTTCCTCCCCTTCCTGCGTGCTCCTCTTCCGCTGCTGCGCGGCTTCTCTCTCTTCTCATGTCTATTTTTAGAGCTGGCAGATTTCTACCTTCTAAAACGGGCAAATGTGTTGTGAAACAGGAAGGTAGGTGTGTGTGTGTGTGTGTGTGTGTGTGTGTGTGTGTGTGTGTGTGTGTGTGTGTGTGTGTGTGTGTGTGTGTGTGTGTGTGTGTGTGTGTGTGTGTGTGTGTGTGTGTGTGTGTGTTTTGTCTTTCTTAGACATACTATTGTGCGTGTGTTGGCCAACCCGTGCACACGTTTCACCCCCCCGCCGGTCCCTGTAACCGTACACTGTACATTCCAGTACTCGCGCACGCCTCCCATTTGCATTCGGCGGCTCTCTGTTCTCGGCCCCAAGGGAGACGGTTGATTGAAGCTTTTGGTTCAAAACCAAAATACAAAATAACAAACAACAGCACAGCGAGACCTTTTTTGAATGCCGCATTTTTATATATCGACACGGTGTACTACTGTAGAACTGTGGTCTGATTTCATCTTTCAGCTTAGCTAGGCTTGGATCTTCCTCACCTCTCCCTCATCATTAGCCATCTCCCTCTGCAGCGTACCGCCTCAAACCCTCCTTACTCCGTTGCCTTTAACTGCAAGCTACAACTCTATAGCAGCTATCGTACCAAGAAACTACAAAGCAACTACTGAAGCTCCTAACACAGCAGTAGTGACAGTAGCATCTTTGTCAAAGTGCTGGAAGCCCGTCATGTTGGGAGAAGCCAACATGCTGGCCTGTTTGGCTGAGGAGAAAGGATGCTGCATTCCCAGGGAACGAGAGATAAATAGAGTAGAAAAAAATGCATCCCTGCGGAGATGGAGGGAGCAAAAAACTACAGTAAACCAATGCATGCAGGGGGAAGCTCCAGTATGCCTCCACATCAAAACCCCAGAAAGTGAGTTCTCCCTTAGTTTTTAGGAGCGCACTGTAGCGAGAGAAGGGGGGCAAAAAAATATATATTTTGCATCTTCCGCAGTATGTCTCAAGTCTTATTAAGGAAGAGCAGCTCTGCGCATTGGGTTATGCAGTCTTTTTTTTTTTTTTTTTCAATGTGCCCTGACTGTCTTGACTTGTGGGATTGCTGAATGAGTGAATGTAAATGTACACCAATTAGATAAAGACGGGCTTTTCTGTAAAGCTGCCAAAATCTGGGGGGCAAAAGGAAGAGGGAGGAAGAGAAAAAACACCGCTCGCCTGAAAATAAAAATGATCTGTATACTAACATTCCCCCAACCGATACCCATTTGGTGTGTCCAAAAGAAAGACAGAGAAGAGATGTAATAGCCTTGATTCCCCCGCTGAAGTTTGTGCTGATGGATTATTCCCTCTGTTAAAGAAAATGATAAGTAGATGCTCAGTGACTCCCGAGTTACCGTGTAGATATTCTGTTAGTTAAATGTACAAGGTGGATTGTTACGTGTCAGAAAAGGAACAAATAATTATTACACAATCAAACTGCTTTCTCATTATGTAGGAATTTGAGTGTGACATCCCTCCCTCCTTAAGTAAACTTTCATCTCACAGCTCCTTCACTCCCTAAATCCCCAGCTAGTGTGTGTGTGTGTGTGTGTGTGTGTGTGTGTGTGTGTGTGTGTGTGTGTGTGTGTGTGTGTGTGTGTGTGTGTGTGTGTGGGGGGGGGGGGGGTGTTAAATCCCCACAGCCCCGCAGGACCCGAGAAGAACCAGAACTTTCCACTGTAAAGACCCCGTCCGACAAGAAAGTGCTGACTAAGACCAGACTCCTTCCTGTCCCGCCCTCCATCTATCCATCCCTTCGCTTTTCCTTCTGTCTCATCAGCCGAGCGGCACACTCTGGATTCCTGGGATGGAGCGATGCTAGCCAACCCTGGTAAGGAAGCCCATTAAGGATCCCATCAATATTTCATCATTGCTCACTCAGAAACATAGTTATAGAAGTTTCCAGGCTGGGGCCATTAGGGGGCAGACGTCAATACGTTATGGCAGCAAGCATCTCTCTTCCCCTTGCCTCTGTCCATCTCCCCTCTCAGGAGAAGTCATCGGAGAGGGTTTTCTCAAGACAACAATGGTTTCCGCCGCTAAACAAATCATTAACCATTAGGTATCCGAGGACCACAATATCCTTTCCTGCTCCTGTCAAATGACCCTTGCGCACCAGTTATTAGCCTTGGTGAGAGGAAGTGAGAGCGACAGGGTTGGGGGGGGTTGTTTTCAAAATAAAGTAACAAATCTCCAGTCGTTGGGAATATAAACACTTAATTAACAGCATGACAAGATTTTATAATGTGATGCAGACGGGCCAGCACTCTGTAGAGACACTTTTTTTTGTGTGAGATATTGACTCATGGCTGTTGAGACGGGTCTGGCACCTTCAGCACTGGCCATCAGTCAGTGGACACGCAGTGACAGTGGGCCGATCATCAAGAGGACGAACTTGTCTCACACACGCAGAGTCAAACCTCAAATAGAAAACTTTTCACCGAGGAGGCAGGGGGAAGCTTAATTGCAGTCTTATGATTTGGATTTTATAACCCTTGTTTAAAATGATTACACCTACATTAGCCAGGACTAGCCTGCAGGCTAAAGTGTGTTAAATACTGCTGTTGCAGACATTTTAACGAGTTTTTTTCCACCTCACAGCTCACCCTTTAGTGTCCTTGGAAGTAAAAGGTCCCGCTATGCATTTTACCAGAGGAGGTGTGAGGTCCTCCAGAAGCCCAAAATAAACCGGATACCAGGTCTGCCAAGTCTATACTAATGTAAACAACACCTCCAGATGTCTCTGAGGTCCGAGGTTGATCCATGCCAAGTCATGCACTTCTGCCATCCCTCTCAGATTGGTATCGCCGTTATAGTGTGAATCCTACTCTGACCTTTCTTAGAAATGTGTCATTACTTTTTAAATGGTCTCTCTAAGTGTATAACCCTGAGTGATTTCCTGAATGGTAGTTTTCAACTTATTACACGTGTAACTGTATTTTTTAAGGAGACCAATTAAGGATTTAAGAGCACTCGATTACTCATTACACTTTTAAATATAAAAAAAAAAAAAATACTCCAAAAGGTTGTAATAAAAGTATAAAAGTCCAGACATGAACTCACCAGAGTGCAGAACCTCTCGGGCGGGTTTCCACACGTTATTCCGGGCGGATCCACCTTGATCCGCATGTAGTCTTTCATGGACGCGGGTTTCGGCTGGCACGCGTAATTCTCCCACACCGAGCCCTCGTCCGTGCTCACCAGGGACTTGCACAGTTCGTACTGGCCCACGGCGGAGGACAGGAAGCGCAGCAGCAGCAGCAACACAGCCTGGAGGAGCATGGCAGGCTGGGGGGGTATTTGGAGCGGGGTCCGGCACAGGGCGAGGGGGCCACGGAGCTCAGAGGAGAGATAAAGCGCATGGACCGGTGATCATAAGGAAATAATGGACATCCCTCCCACCATATTGCTGTACTTTTGAACGGAGAGGTGGAGAATTGACACAACTCGCCTCCAGGCTTATAAATTCCTCAAATGAAAGGCGACCACTGTGTCGGCAACTTTCGCTCAGTGTCTCTTGACAAATATTGACGGCCCCCAGAGAGCCGAGAGAGGGACGCGTTCTTGTTTCAACAGCTGGTTTCCTGAGGACGATGAGCGATGGGTGGAGAGGCGGATAATGTCGCAGAGATGAATCTCGTCATACACTTTAACCATAGTGTTGGAGGGAGTTGGGTGGGAGATGCTCACGCGGATCCATGTCTCAGAGAGCGGGGTCCTGCAGGGAAACGGTGGGCGTAGTTAGGGAGGATGGAGCAGGAAGTTGCTGCGACTTCAGGTATATCCATTGGATGTTTTAGATTCACTTCTGATTGTCCTGGGGCGAAATGGGGACAACAATGGGAGAAGTAACTAGTTATTATCATGAGCAGTGTCCTCATCAGTTATCACATATTTACTCTTACTGTAAATGCAAGAATATAACCATCATGTTTTACAGAGCTCAGTTATCCCGCAATTAAATTTGAATGCCACTCTGAAATATTCATGTATGACGGGTAGGTTGAAATCTTGCTTTGCAGTACGAACTCTCTAAATATAATGCAATCACGGTGCTTAATTTTGGAAAGTGAAGAAATATCACCAGGAGGAGAACTTTTAGGTGAATTCGTAACAGATTGTTGGTTAAACTCGCCTTTGACAGGCGTTCAGTGACATACATGATCAGGAGCTGCAGATTTAAAAGCGCCGCTCATGTGTGGATAACCTTGTGCGTAAAAACACGTGCTGCTGCCGGGTGCCGCCTGTGCGTGTAAGAGTTGTAATTGCTCCTATAGCTCTCCAGTGCTGGGGATGGAGAGTGCTGTATGGATGTTCATAATTGCACTGTAAGAAAGACGCATTTAACAGCCCAAATCATCTGTTTTCTTAATAGATGAGAGGAATTACACTCACAATCACCCTGTTTTAAGAATTTACTTGAATTAAGTGCAATTTCTGGGGAGTTTATAGACTTGTTCAATATTCTGTCTCACTTCAGCACATCAGTCTTTTATGTAACCATGAACTTGAAGCCAAACAAACTGCACTGGAAGTAGGTCTTGCCTAATTTAACCTCTTAATTTAATTATAATTTGATTCTAAACTGAATATTTGAATACATTAATACATATGGTGAACATGTATTTTTTTTTTTGCAGTGTGGACTCACTGCCTGTAATCCGACCGTCATCCCACACTGACAGCAGCCAGGACATTGAGTAACCCGTCCCGTTCAACCCTGTGGACTCTGACTTAGTTCACTTGTCAAGTCGACAAAGCTATTTCCCGTCACTGACAGTCTTGCGGTGTGTCGGTTTCTCCAGTTGTGCAACCCATCGAGCAGCATATGTGTTCACAAATCAATGCGTCATTGTTCTTCTCTAAAATACTGGAAATGAAGCTGAAAGTCCCCACCCTCCACACCTTTCCCCCGAAGTGGTCCGTATATTTGTGCAACTCGGTGCACACTTCAAAGAGCTTCAGCAAAAAAAAAAAAAACGGATCGTGTTGCGAAATGTTTTATCAGATAAAGCACTTACTTTTCACATTCATCTGCCAGGCAGGTCGAGCACTTTGCGTGAAGTGCGTGAATGTCCCCCTTCTTTGGCCAAAAAACAGATCCCCCTTCCTGACCATCCACCGGACTCGTTCCCCCGCCGCGGTCCTCGCTGTACTCCCGGTATCAGTCTGCCCGGCTCGCTGTTTGTTTTTTCCCCCCCCCCCGTCTCCCGGATACTTTTTTATCACACCGTGGATGGCTGCGCACGGTAGATCGGTGTCCTAGATCTGGAAACGGCTGGGAAAAGAGGACTGAAATCCAGCGTCAAGGAGTATCAAAAGTATAAAATATTGAGTTTGAAGAAAGGCTTGTGCCCGCCCTCCTTCCCCCCTCTCTCCTCCTCCTCTTCCTACTTTACAAGCTTGGGTTTACCCGGGATGCTCAAGGGCAGAAAGAAAGAGAGGGAAAAAAAAAAAAAAAAAGGCTTTATGGAAAATATCACCCTCCCTCTTCCCTTCCCCTCTCCCTCTCTATCTCTCTCTCTATCTCTCCGTTTCTCTCTCTCTCCCCCTCCTCTCCCTCTCTTGGTTAATGCCTAGGCTAAATCCTTTTACCATCACTTTCAATCACTATCTGAGCTTTTATCTGCTCCAGCCCTGCTGCATGTACCGTGGCGGTGCAACTTCCTCTCCGCTCCTGCTCCAAACTCACCAGGTCCGATCTTGCACCCTGCTCGGCTTAAAGGACCAGATGGAAGGGGAAACGGAGATCCGGTGTTATACTGTAGCCTATCGGCGACCTTATCCGTCCAGATGTGTAAAATAAAACAATGTACTGCACACGCTGTTTACGTGGAGGTGAACTTACAGTTGTCTCTGCGTGAAAAATGACATATTCCCGCATTTCTCCCACCGGGACTCAGTGTGGCTGCGGTGCTGTTAAATACTGACCGTATCCCACTTTATTCAATTATTTACCACTAACTCATAGCACACATTATGGCTTTAAATTTCGTTCTAAGATTAAACAACACAGCATTTTTATATAAGATATGAACTTTTTGCTGATTTTTAATCTGCAGTAAATGGAATATATGTATGCATAATCGAGCATCAGATAATCCGAATTCCTAGTTGTAATCCCAACTGCAGTCCACATTTGCACAGAGTAGATGCAGTGCTGTGCTTGCTTTTCCCCTGCAGCAGCGGTGGGCTGTCCGTGGTGTTGAAATGGATCAGGACCTTTAACTTTCCACACAGGATGCAACATAAATTACATTAATGTACCCTGCTTTTTGTGACTTTTAGTTGATTTTTGTTGTTAGATTTTCCACTTCTAAGTAATGCATGGATTTGCAAAAGTGTTATATTAGGGAAATTCAGTGGTTCCCTGTGCCTCCCAATCTCTAGTTGTCGCATGATAAATCTGAGGCATCACCAGGTGATCAGCAGTATAGGAGACTTTGACTATACATGTATATACAAATGAGCGTAGTTACTGGGTCTGAAAAGTGATGCCAGTATGAAAGTGCTTTAAACTGCAATGCCCCTGAGGACCACTAGGGGCTGGCTAAAAAAAAAAAACAACAACAACTCAGGCTTCATAGACTTCCATTCAACTTGTCATAAAATAGAAAAGTCAGTAACTTTTTTATACAAATCATTATGGTGTCATTAATGGTCCTCAATGACTAAGCCTGTACTGAGCTACATAGGGCCACGTCACATCACATCCAACAACGCTTAGATGGCTTGATGCAGTCAGAAATTGTCTGGGAATCTGCACAAAGTATATTCTCTTAAAGGTTTAAGCCAGCAACTTAGTATTGAATTTACTTAAAGTGATGAAACTCACCAGAGACAGATTTTTTTTTTCTTATAAAAAAAAAAAAAAGGTCACAATCAAAACAAAGCAGCAGAGGTCGAGATAATCTGACTTTTATTTGCCAGTATGAGTCAAACTTCAAAAACGTTACATCCTACAATTCCCACAATGCAGTTCAACATTTTCTTTTATCATCAAACTCCACACCTGTAGGATTTACATTAACCCTGCGATTACTGATATATTTCTGTGGTCACTAGAGGGTAGCAAAAACAAGTTATGATCACAGCATTGACTTATTATCAAGTTTAAGTTGATACACACAGTTAGTAGCACATCCAGCTGATATTGTGCAACATTATCATCCCTGTAGAGGCGTGTTTCTGGCCACCTGCTGAATGTAAAGTCAGTTTTAACTCTCTTGTTGCTCGGTTTTAGGGTCACTACCAACTCTTTTAGGGAAATATCAGACTCTTCAGGTGTTAAGGTTCCACTATGTTCACCAGCTAATCGCTAACTTTGTCGGCGGTGGGAGTGCACCAAAACAATGAATTTGAAGGCGGGACATTTAAACAATTCGCTGAAACTCATTGTAAAGCTGAAGAAAGAAGCAAAAGCATCATTCATCAGCAACCTCTTTTACTTTATCACATTGTTTTCTCATTGTCATTGATGTCATCATCGGGGTTATAATCTCTGACTTTAGAAAGCTCCCGCAGAAGATATTATAGAATATGTATACATGAGCAAATCTTAGGGAAAAACTGTGGTGACCCTTTAACCTTTGCTTTGTATTCCTGGACGTGTGGGTCACGGGACGGGAGCTGTAGCATCAGAATCTTGAAGAGACACTCACTGCTCCCATTGCAATGCATTCTTTTGCATAATGTTGTAAGGTCTCGACCTCACTGTGTTAACTGCCCGAGATTACTTATGTTGTGATTTGAAGAATAGAATGGAATAGATTAGAATAAAACAAAATTGAACTAAATTAAATGAAATCCAGTTGGATTAAATTGAATTGAAATTTGATCAAATTAGCATGAATTGAATAGAACTTAGTCTATGTATTGAACCAGGTTTGTTGTGCTGCCACCTTTTGTTTGAACAGCGTTTTTCAAATGTTTAAACAGCGTGGCGGTCCGGTCGACATCAAACTTTGCTGAACAGAACCAGTCCCGCGTCACTGAAATAATATGATTACCTTCCTTCAATCATATTTTGACATTGTCAGCTGCTGCTGCCGTTATTCAAGTGTGTTTAACTGGCAGCACTCACACGTGCAAGCATCTCCAAGGAAACGTCAACAGTTTACGTTACTGTTGGGACTCCAGTGAACTATTTCTCACAGCTAGCACTGATGTCATTTGATAGAAAGAGGAAGCACGTATCTCACAATTATATCACTTAAATAACTTGATGTATCGCCCATCTTTAAGCGGACAATTAATTAAATCTGCAGGGGCCCAGCTGTGGCATTCTCAAGACCCCTGAACGTCCCCACAGCTGATTTTGGAAACCATTGAAGTAACTAACACCATTGTGCTGCCAACACGGGAACAAATGTGTAATCAGTTGATACCGAACCAGAACACTAATTCACACTTCAGCGGTGAATGACATTTGGGATTACATAATTGACACCTCCGGTCATATGTTAGGGCAGCAGAAGAAGCAAGAGGCCAGAAGACGCAGACGGTGAGGGGAAGAAAGAGATGTACAGTCCAAAGGAAATTATAAACCTCTGTATGAAACGCTGGCAGTACACCGAGGAGAAGATCGATAGTTTGTCCTTGCAGGGCCTTCTCTCCCTTTTCGTATGTTTGAGATGAGCTTTAATGCTTTTTTTTTTTTTTTTTGTACTGCTGAGGCGTTTTAGGGAAGAGGACCCTGTTTTTCTCAGCACTGAAAAACAAAGTCGTCTATCTGGGATCAATAGAACCATAAATATGGCATTCAGACTGTTGATACAGAATAACACATTGCTTTAGTCAACACTAGAGAATAAGACCCTGCTCAAGCAGCCTCTGAGTCAAAGATGAAACGGCATGTGTCAGAGGCCAAGAAAAACTACGTAACAGCCGATATGTCACCTTCAATATCAGACTTCCAAAGGTCTTCCGATTTTACGAGTTGGAATTCGAAATTTTGTCCAACAAACCGTCCTGTTTTTTTCTCCGTCTCCTCTCTCGATGGTGTGAGTGATTTAAGGCCGCGGTTCATCACTGAGTCAGCGATGGTCAGAGAGTGTCAGCCGGGCTCCAAACGTGACTTGGCGTGATTAAGCGCCACACATTTTTTTTTTTTCCACAAATGGACATGGATTACACGTGCTGGCAGTGAGGACTGATTGCATTTTGGGCAGCTTCTATAATTTGTGCGTCAAACAAAGATCATGATCGTATTTAATCCAACTACACGTTTCCTACATCTATGTATGATTTCACAAGTTCACTTGAATGTGCATCAGTAACCTGATAGAAATGTCAGCCCTGAACATGATGAATGAGTGACACTGTGCTTTAGAATTCAATTATGTCTACATAAATAAGAGCATCAATAACAATAGAACAGCCTGTCCCGGCTAATAGACTTGAACACACTACAGTATGGAACACAGCAGCGTGTTTATTTCCTGCAACAATGTCACTGAATTGGCCATGCAGTGTTCAGTGTGAAATTACTGTAGAAATCCTTTTGACTTAATTCAGTATTATGTTTGTTTCAGTCAGTTTCTACAGAAAGCTGCTCTGTGAATCATTTGGCTCACAGAGGTGTGTTCACTGAATCTGAAAAGTATCACACGTGGCGAAGAAATCAGATGATAAGCCCCTCATCCTTTTTCCTTATTTTTTTTTTTGTCAGCCTCCAACTTTCTCTATACTCTCCCTCCTGTTCAGTCTCTCCATGTTTGTATTTTGGCAGCGGATAGGACTGTCAGAGTAGCCTAGCTGGCAGACCTTGATAAAAAATATACCCTTCATCGTGGCAGCCTGCGGAGTTTGGACAAGGTTCAGGACAGGCCTCATCTCTCTCTCTCTCTCTCTCTCTCTCCCTCCCTCTATTTGCTGAAAGGATGACGCAAAAGTCAACTTGTACGGGAGTCGCGGTCTCGCATAAATCAGTGTGGAACTTTGGGTCGGCCCCAAACAAGTTGTGCATGATCAGAAAGAATTTATCTGTCCATTGTTAACAGCTTTGACCAGATGGCCAGGCTGTAATCACACACACATACATAGTATACACTTTTCTGTTTGTGCACATGCAGGCTGATGTCTGTGTTTCTTCAAAAAAAAATCTGACTGATGAGTTTATTGTCTGAAGCCATTAGTACACTGGCCATACAGCCAAAAGAAGTTGGATGTGTTTAAAGGAGAACTCCACGGAATTCAAACATCAGAGTGTGTTAAATAGGTACTGAGGAGCACTGCAGCATATGTTTAGAAAAAAAAGTTCTATAAAACCTTTTGTGGCTCCAAAGGAAGCTCTTACAAAGCGCCTCAAGTGATACGATTCCACCGGGCACGAGTCCGTCACGTCGCATGTGTCGTTCTCTGCACGGCTTCTGTACCCGCCGGGAGTGTTTTAGAAATGAAGCGTTTTGTCTGCCTGATTTTGATGACTTCCTGATTTTGGTCATTTTACCTTGATTTTTGTGCTTCCGGATTGTAAACTTTGTTAAATGGTTTCTTTGTCTGGTTTGTGTTTATTGTTTTGATTTTTTTTTCTACTTGTGAAACACCAGGAGGGGTTGGGGGGTGGGAGGGAGGGGGACACAATGATGTGGTGATGGGATATACAATCGCAAGTTCGCACAGGGTGTTTTATTTTGAAAATTGACTAGATTCTCGATGGCGTTCCTGTGTCTGACTTCCTGCTGGCCGATCTGCTCTGTGCAGCTTGACGCGGCCTCCATCAAAACTAGACTAGGTGTGTAATTTTAGTGAGGCGGAGCACCAAGCTTCCTCGTGTATGGGGGAAGTACAAGCATTGTCTATTAAGGTTGGTGGAGAAGGAAGACAACAAGTGTGAGAAGTCTTTTATCTGCAAATCTGACAGAATTAGAATTGACATTTTAAAGATTGTTTAAATGTTTTGCAGCTCTTTCATGCGTATTCTTTTTTTTTTTTTTAAGTTTAGATTGACACACTTCATATAATTTATTTTTTTGCAAGTGAGCCCCATATGTGTCTTTAGACTCCCGGACACCTGTCACTGAGAACATATGATGTTCTTTAAGCAACCAGATGGGTCCTCCACACAATGAATAAAGACATACATGCGCAGAGACTCACACACACGAGCATGCACTCCCCGTGTACTGCACACACACACACACACACACACACACACACACACACACACACACACACACACACACACACACACACACACACACACACACCAATCACGGTCTCCTAGCAACTCCTAGTTAGCGGTCCTACCTTGGGAGAGATGCTCTTTTCACTTACATCAGGAGTTTGCCCACCAGGGAAACCAGAAATAACCTTGAAGTGACCCTTAAATGAAGGCACATTTCACCTCATTCCCACAAACCACAGCTAACCCTTTTACGTAGGCAACTCAAAAACAGTATTAACACCTCAAGCACTTTCTCTACCTTTATCTACTGTGGCTTTTCCCCCCTCCTACCATAAACATTAATATATTTTTAAGTCGACCTCTATGCTCGTTTCTTTCAATAGAAGTCTGACTGGATGCGGTGGTTTGAAATCTAGAAGAAGCACTGTAATGAGCGGAAATAAGAGTTGAGGGCTCATCCTTCTCCATTACATATCAGTCACTTTGTAATGAGGGGCGACAAGCCGCAGACTCTGAGATTAACAGCATTTGCGGTGGGCCCAGTTGGTGTCCCGTCCCACACTGGGCCAGCAGAAGAAACACTGCTCGTGTCTGAGAGGGATCGGCAAAACAAAAAAAAGAGGCGTTATTTCAACTAATGTTGTGTGTCTACTGTATGCAGCACGTTGAAGGTGAATCCATGTGTGAGATGAACTACATTTATGTGTGTCTGTTTGTGTTTGTGCAGGTGCCGTACAGTACGTGGCCTCTTTTCTCCTCGTCAGCCGCCGCATGACTGAACCTCCTCGGTGTCCCCATGTGATCCGGTGATCGATGAGAACCTCTGGAGGTGCCTCACACACACACACACACACACACACACACACACACACACACACACACACACACACACACACACACACACACACACACACACACACACACACACACACACACACACACACACACACACACACACACACACACACACACACACACACACACACACACCTACCTTTCTCCACTCCTCAACACTGTAAGTGTCTTTCGCCACTCAAGGTTACAAAGCCAACATCTCACTCACCCTCTTACTCAATGGATCAATCGATTAGTCATTCATGTCCTCATTCTTCCCTTACTCATCCGCTTATCAGTCACCTCACCGAATGTAAAGTTGCACTTAAGATTCCCGCCATTCTGCGCTGCTGGCAAACATATATCGACATGACCCACTCACTCAAACACTCACACGGCTCACTTACTCATTCATGCATTGGGTGAATGAGTGAGCTCATTGTTCACTGACTGACTCACTCACTGGTGAGCTCGCTCTCTCGCTCTCATGAGACTCGTCAATGGGTCTGGGATTTCAGGTCTGGTTTACATATGTGGATGGAGGAGGACGGCGTCTCCGTGTGGATTTAACCGTTACAAGCTGTTCCGTTATCGTGTTGGCTCATTGCTACGTTGTTGTCTGCAAGGAATCTGCAAAAGAGTGTGTGATAACATGAGGCTGCAGTCGTGTGTTGGATAGTTTACCCTGAGTTGGCTTCCTTATACCAGGATAAGACCACTTGATATATTTGTCTTTTATGATGGTAACTGTGTCAGATTAAGCAATTAAAGTGCCATAAACTCTTGCCGTGTCTGTCAGGAGACTGGCAACACTACAAGTATGACCCGGACCAATCATCGTTCACGTTTATGCGAGAGTTCGCTATTTCTCACCAACATTTATCTTTTGTTATCGCGGTGCTCTCTAAACGCCAAAAAGGCCGGGGTGTTGTTGCCACAGTTTAACCAACTCTTGCGTTGCTCCACCTGACAGCATCCGGTACTGACAGGGTCATGGGAATTATCATAGACTGATACACTGTTCTTCTGCTTGTGTCATATAGTCATATTGAGCAAGATAAGGTTGAGTAATCCTGATTTACGACTTTGAACTTTTATTGACTCATTCCCTTTAATGGGAGGTGGGCAGGGGGGGGGTTATTGATTTATATTAAAAGGCACTACATTTAGCAGGTAATTTGTTTTTTTTGTTTTTTTGTTCACATGATTCTAACTGCATTGGAAATATTGAATCAGAATTTTTTTTTTTCTTGTAACCACAGGTGAACACGTTGTTTGTCGAGTGCTAGCGTAGCTGCTTGTGTGCCATTTCAGATTTATAACTCCGGTTCAGCAGCAAATGAAAGTCAGTTCCAGAGGAGGATAAAAGATTTACAGTCTATTCGCCAGAATGGTCTGCTAACAGTCGTTCAGCCTACTCACACCATTATATCCTTCATTAAATGAGCTGTAGAGGAGAGAATGAGATTTATCCTGGTGCTCGCAGGGCAAACAGGGCACAGTCTCTTCTTCAGACTGACGCTCCGTGTTGACATTGGGGGGTGGGGGAATAAATCCAGCAGGATCAATAGCAGCTTTTCGTCTCATTGATTTGCTCATACAACCTCGCCCTCGAGGTTCTTCCGCCACGCTGACCCCTCTTGTCACCTGTGGACGCTGTTCATTCATCTATCTACATATAGTGCCTATCCATTCCACCGGCAGGAGACAGTGACATTGTACAGTGACAGCGGCTCTTAGAGGTCCCATGATATCATGTCTTAAAATGGGAATGAAAGTATACGCAGCAGTTATTACTGATGTTTTAACTACTCTGTATAGTTTGCATGCAGGAGGCAGACTGTGCAGTTAATATTCATGAAGTGTGATCAGTTTTTGACCAAAAGCAAAAATAACACAAATTCCTTACATCAGAAGAGAAAACCTTTTTGTTTCTCATCGCCCTCCAGAATCACACATAAAAGCATCTTCTGATCTCAGCCGTATCGGCATGCCCTCCAAACCTGTGTCACTCTTTCATGAATAAGGTTTGTTTATCTTTAAAATTCCCTTATTTTAAGTTTTTCTGGTGTTTTATTTGCAGTCTTGATATCCACACAAAGATATTTTTATGGTTTAAGGTACCAAAAAACATCACAATATAGTTTAACATCTGTGCTTCTTTCTGGACCTCTACTAAGAGCAGGCTGTTTTGTGTCTATGTCTTTAAGGTCTATTGATATTAGTGACCCTCTCTTCTGATTGGCCGAGTGGTTCAAGCAAGCTCCAGGTTTTCTCTGTTCTTGTGCTTTGCTAGCTCTGTGACAGAATGACCGCTCAGTGTTTTCTTCCCAACTTGTAATACTCCTATCAGTCCACTAGAGGTTACCATGATGGTGTCACTTTTTTTCTCGCCTGAAAGCGTAAAAAGTGAGGTACCTTAGTTTTAGGCACCAAAACCTCTTGGTTAAGTTTAAGAAAAGATTATGGTTTGGGTTCAAATAAGTAATTTAACTGAGTAATGTTACGTATGTCTCTTAACATACATTATGTAAGACAGACTTAAACACTGGTCTCTGGGGTGAAAAGCCTGCGCTTGTTCGGTCAAGCAACCCCCGACCTCTTCCTTTTCGACACATGGGCAAAGCAAAATGTGAAACTGACACGGTATCCTCTACTGGATTAATGGGTGTCCTAAACACATAAGAGGTTGGACAGCAGGCCGTGTTGAGGGTGAACATATGACATTAGTGCGAGTTTGCGACATCACAAACTTACAAAAGTCCCAATGCCACAGTTGGTGAATAAGAGCTGTGTTCATATCTCCGTGGACAGCGTTTTGACACACTCACAGTATTTTTGTAGCACGTGGACTTGCTTCATAATCAGAAAATCAAATCAAATCTGAATTTATGCAATATGGGACCTTTAAGCAGTTCAGGTTTAAGGTTTGGTTACTGTGATAACCACCGGGATGATGCTCTGGAACATTTGTGATCATGGTTAAAAGAAACCAAAATTGACATGAATAAGAAACAGAAAAACAGTTTGTTCCCTCCCATATTAAAGTAAAATGTTTTGTGGACACATCATCCACCCTGACATCCTCTGTCTGGATTTTGTGGATGTTGTGTCCATAACAACATCACAAACTTCCTCCTTTTCTACTTATTAACAAGCATTGATGTTCCTACGATAACTGAAGGTCTTTCTACCAAAATGAGACTTCATGAAGTGTTTGTCTAATTTATTGCACTGTGATGAATCACATTATCAGCAGGAACATTGGTAAATGGTTAACCTTTGCTAAACTGTCACTGGTAGCGCTAGATTGTCTTTAACCAATAAGTAATTCGCCCTGAACAGTCCAATATGAAGTAATTAACGTGTGAATGCTGTTTCGGGGTGACTTTTCAAACTTAATTGAGATTCTGCCACAGATGAACGTTATTGAGAGGTGTTTTTTTTTATGACTGAAAGCCAGTAGGCACTGAACAGGATGACGGCCACTGTAACCTTTCTCCGCAGCAGTGTTTCGTTTCCATCACTCAATCAACGGTGGTCTTTGTTTATTTCTGTCCTTCCTCGGGGGTAAATAAGACCCCGCTCTGCCAGAGAGGAGCCTGGGTAATGAGGCTTGTTTCTTAGGAAGCTCGACTTCTAACAGGTCATGGGTCAGCCTCGGCGATACGGGGGGAAATGGATATGAGGCTGGAGGAATCTATTTATATTATATTATATGTCTATGTGTGTGTCTGTTTCCTCATTATACCCTGTAATATTATCCGTGCTCGCCGTTATCATGAAACAAATCAGCAAAAATTAAAACGCAACAAAACTTAGAAAACGACAAACAGCAAGTCATACATTAACAAAACTAAAAGTGGACTTTTCCAAGTTTCGTGCCAACTTTTCATAAAGGAATTAGAATAATTAAAAAAAAAGAAACATACAGGAAAAACTGAGAAAATGAAAATGGTTCCACAGTGTGATTTTATGTCACTGTCTAACTTTCACTCAAGAAAAAACAGAGTAAACAGTATATTTATCATATTTTGGTAACGGATACATACGCAAACAATGTGTCTGACTTCTCGTGAGGAATACAATTAAGAGGGAAAATAAAGATGGGAAAGAGAAGAAAAATACATAGAGGAAACGCAAACATGAAGATGTAAACAACACTTCATCTGACTGCTTGCTTTTCTCTCCAAGCATTTTTTTCTAATCTCCTCATTCCAGCAGAAACTTTTATGAACAGCTTTATTGAGTTTACCGGCTCTGATGGTTTCAGTTTCAGTTTCTGCTGCATTTTACTGCAACTTATCTTAACGTTTTCGTCTATAGCCTTTTTTCTCTGAGAACATGTTGTAAATTACCAACATCAGTACTGTATACATTAGTAATCTGATATACTTTACTGCACTGTAATGCAGCAGACTGTGTTTTTCTCTGTATATTACACAATAATAAAGCACATAAAAACTGTATCATCAGGCGGACCAACATAAAGGTCTGATTACACAAAATAATATAAAAGATGTCACTTCCTCATTCAGTGAAAAACCCACAGAGAAAATGACCACCCAACTCTGTAGTTTCTCTCATCTTTAAAGACCGACGTAGCATCTTTCAGCTCATTGTTTTGAGCTCACAACTTTACTGTTTACTCTCCTCCCTGCAGGAGCAGCTACATGCTACCTGACCGATAAAGTTAGCGACTAACTGGTGAACACAGTGAGGCATTCGGCCTCTAATGAGCTAGATATTTCCCTCAGATTAAAACCGATCTAAAATTAGAGTGGATATTGGAATTTCATTCGTCGGGTGGATACAAAGACGACTCCAAGTGAATGCTAATGCAGCTGCGTGTCTGCTGGATATTTAAATACGCAATCATTTCCTTACTTGTTGATCATATCAGCTTAGAATAAAGTAATTAGTTGTTATTAAATTGAAGCCCATTCAAACCAGCGAGGTCTGGTTTGCTGTAAACTGGACATCGTATCACATTTAATGTTATTTTCAAATCGTTTTGTTGGATGTTGTTTTTTTCACCGCCTGGTCAGCCGCTCATCAAGCCCCTGACCGTGTCTTGTTTTTTGCCCTTTTGCCTTTTTCGTTCTCATCTAGCATCAAAAAGCCTTTAAACATCCATCAGCAGCAGCTAATCTGGACCCGGCGCCACCAGTGACACCCTGTGATGGAAACCCTGTTAATTATCATCAGATCCAGCACCCTACAGTAGCTGCTCGCTGTGGGGATTCAATGTATGACTTCAGTGCGGGCCAAAGGTTTTGTAGGATTTAAAAGCGTTTCTTCTTCTCCCTCATATCTCCCTTATTGGACCCCACAAAGAACATTGATTCTCATGCAATTATTTTTTCTGCTCCACCACAACTGGATGATTTCCTTCATGCTTTTAAGTCTGCGGGTCACGGCTTGTCAGAGCGTGTCAGCACTTGTCCAAGTGTTCTTCCTTTATACAGCACATGCACATATTCTCATATATCTACACTTTCTCTGTGATGTTCCTGTGTAAGTCGTATTTGCTCATCTGTGTGTATGCTGTGTATATATAAGTTGATCCTTCTTCTGTGCAGGAGTATTGGACCATTTTCCCACAGCTTGCAGACTTCGGGGGTGGAGGGGCTGAGGTGGTAGTGCGTGCCTGTAGATGTACCTTTCCTGTCCACTCGGAATGAGAATGCAGCAGGCGGTGGGTGGAGGTCTGGCCAGAGATTAGCCCTCCTCTGAGTGATCCCAGGACTGCAGCAAAGGCAGGGCCAGCCTCTCCTCTGCAGCTCCCCACGTATCCATTAATGTAAACACAATCAATATGTTTGTTGTGAGACCCGCACAACTAAAAGGAGAGAGTGAAACCTAAGAACCAGGAGGTCGGAGTGTTGCCTCGTTCTCACTGTCTTTCCATAAGACATCACATCTCCGTGTTCTTTTTCTTTTGACTGCACTTTTGGTACTTTGTCGGATACTTTGGGTGTCTGAACTCATTCTGCTTGTGCACTTTTAAGCACCTGCCGGGGTCCCAATCAGCAGCTACTACAGCTGAATTCTGAATGGCTGCTGGATGCTGGTTTGCAGGAAACTCAAAACTGTATATGAAGCAAAGCAACTTTTAAATTATGTCTGAAAATATAAAATCAATAACAGAAGTTTGTCTTAAAATGTCATTATTATTTGAATTCCTATGTATGGAATATTGCAGTTGGTGTCCTCGGCATCTTAGGGGTTTGCGACACTTTACATAAGGGGTCCTAAATAATTGAGAAAAAAATGGATTATATGGGTCACCCACTAGCCGAGTGGTTAGGGCGCAGTGAGTACCTGGTTCAACTTCTGGATAAGTGGACCAATTGCTGCATGTCCTTCCCCTGCTTTCTTCACACATTTCCTATCTCTTTATCTTGTTATCAAATTAAGTGAAAATGTCCAAAAATACTTCTTGAAAAATCTTAATTAGATGATAAAACTGTACTTGCTCATACATTTAAAAAAATTTTTTTAAAAAAAAATCACATTTATACATGTAAACTTTAGGGATGGTTAGAATTCTCTAAAATAAAATAATTTATGCGTCTTTTAGCTGATTTCCCCTTTTTTTCGGGTGTGTGATGGCAGTGTGTTTCTACAGCCAGAAGGTGGCGGTAATGTACCTAAAAGCTGTTTGCCAACTTCCATGAAAAAAAAAACTTAAAAGAAGAAAAGTACAAAAAGATGGAGTTATTGCAAGGATAAAGGCTGTCAACCCAAATGCCGTGGTGACACACTGTCTGCCCCGTCACGTTTGCCACAGTTGCAACAGCTTCAAATGGCTTTGGTAGTAAAGTCAGAAGAGCAGCTGCTGGAGTTATCCTGTGACCGGACACTGAAGGTGAAATTCCAGCAGGTGTATATTGCAGAGTTTTGGCCCACTCTTTCACAGGAGTATCCTGAACTCACTACAGAGGCCATGAGAATGTTCTCCCTTTCCCTGTGACGTACCAGTGTTAGTTCTCAGTCCCCACACTGACTGGCATGAAGAGTAAACAGCAAGTCTGGAGGTGGAAAATGACATTAAAGTCTGCTTGTGTTGTGACAGACATTCACAGGCTTGTTATAGGTAAACTGCTGTAATCACAACTGGAAGGAGAGAGATAAAATTGTGCAGTACAAATAGATGTTTTTAAAAGGAGCGATTTTTCTACAGCATTGTAGTCTGTAACAGCTTTTGTGTTCTATTTACAGTGTCCTTGATCTAACAATTAGTCGGTGCCAGTCTAGTCAGTGCTCAACAAAATCTCTAATTGAGCATTTCTCTCATTAAATGTATTCCTCAGCTTTACTTTTATACATCCTCAGGTCTCTTGGACAGACTTGCTATAATTGTACTGATTGTAACGGTCTCAAAAAAGGAGATTGGTCATAATTGAAATGTGACTTGAGGCTCTGTGCAAAGCCTCACAGTGGAGTAAACCTGTCAGAAGTCTGTGAGAACACACACACGAGACTAAAACTGAAACCACAGACCTGAACATGCAAGTTTGCAACACGAGATTTAAATGTAGGAGTTTATAGGTAAAATCAGTCTCTTTCTCTATGATAACCGAAGCAAAACAAAGAATGATAATCAACCTTTATTGATAATAATCGATTCCATACGCGTGTGTTGTAAAACTGGAGTGCGTTGGTTTGACTGAATTTAGTCTTGTAAGCTCTCGGGTAAAAAAAAAAAAACCACATTATTGTGTTGTTTATACAAATTAACTAAGCACATCCAAAGACTCTGAACTATTTTTTTGTATCGATTATGTCGTATTTAATATAGATTTAGTCCTTTAAACTTCCATTTGTAATGAGAAAAGTGATTAAACCACTGTCCACAAAATTTGCCACCACATCTTTCTCTCCCTCTCTCTCATTGTCCTTTCAGCCTGAAGCTCCAGTGCTCCTCTTTTCTGGACTTGCATGCAGTTCTGATACCCTCTCACCTGGAGACTTTTATGCATTTTGATCGCATGGTTTTTGGTCATCGAGGGAGACCGCAATTGATATTTGATAAGTGCTTTATTGTCGTGTCACCGCTGTAGCTTTTCATCCAGAGACAGTCTGCTTTTGAAGGTTTGGTGAATTTCTGAACCTTTAAATTCTCCACAAGGTTAGTGTAGCAATTCATTGTCACAGTTTATTTTATCGCAATTTATACACATTGGCAACTCAAAGTGCTTTACAAATCAGTAGATTTCAATTTCAATTCAACCGTATTATCATACTATAAGCCATTTCCGTGCACTTTACCTAGTAAGGTCAAACAATATTATAGACAAAAACCGCAAATCCCCCTTGAGAAAGCACTTGTGGGGAGAAAAAAATGTTTTAAGAGGAAGAAACCTCTGACAGAACCCGTGGGGAGCTCAGAGGTGAACAGCTGTCTGCCTCGAGCAGTTGGAATGAGAGGAGAGCAGAGAGAGAGAAGAGGAGCATCGAGAAACAACAATCAAAAAACACCAGGCAGGCTGGAGGGACCAGAGACTGCAAATCAGAAACATGCAGCTCAAGACACAGAGATACCTGCATAGAGACGCATGGGAAAGAAAAGGTAAAAAGTTGATATGACATTTTGGCATATAAATGTATGGACAGTAGAAAGAACATAGAACAAAATGAGTAAAACTTTGCAATAAAACAGTTGCAAAAACAAAGAAAGTAAAAGATTATAAATGAAAAGTGAATTGGATCAGCTAGTACATTCAATCAGTGAACAAAAGGCCTCTTAGATAAGTTGGGTTTTGAGTCTAGATTTGAAGCTGGCTACCGTTGGAGCAGCTTTGATGTCATCAGGAAGTTTGTTCTAGAGCTGCTAAAAGCTGCTTTACCATGTTTAGCTCTGACTGGTATTACTAACATTTCTGTACTGTGATTTGAGAGGTCTTGTAAGTGTGAACTGCTGAAACGTGTCTGAGAGGTATTTTGGCACAATTTAGTCATTTATTGACAAGCAGCAGTGTTTTACAGTCAGATCTGTGACCGTATGAGTATTCATATTCTGTCTGTTCTCAAAGCTAAAAAAGCTGAAAGATTTTCTGAGGAAACTTTTTTTCCTGGGTTTTTACGACTTCTCGGTTTTAAATGCTGTATTAAAGAGTAACAGCTTGCACAGTACTGCTACAGCAAGTGAATTTAGTAATTTTACGTTTGACAAAGTGTTGTCACTGCTGTAACTATTCCTATTCTGTGTCCTGTTTCCTGTGGCATTCCTCACCTGTCCACCAGATGTCCTCAGTGTGCTCCCCTGTCCTTCACACCTGAGACTTATTTTTAATCATCTGCCTGTTGTTCCAACTGCTCCTCATTAGTGCTCCAGATATTACTAGCCCAAAATCAGTTTGTTGAATATAGGCGCTTTCGGACTGGAGGAACTTTTCACAGCTCTAAGAACCGTTTGAGGAAGTGCCCCCTTTTTTGTGTCCGCACTGCAGGAACCATCATAGCTTTTTTTTTTTTTAACTCTATTTTGGAGGACTTTTGTAGCTCTGACTTCAGGGTAGGTACTTTTCCTGCTCAAGAGGACCTATTGTGACATAAGGTCACTGCTTTACCTTGCGGTCAGACAGCCATGACCCACAATGGAGTTGCACCATCATATCCTCATATCGCTCTCCTCAAAGCCACCAGAGTCCCAGTAATTTGATCTAACTTTGGTTGTTTTAAGACATTCATTTGGATCTGAACTAACACCAAAGTGATTTATTTAAAGACACTATCATCACATAGTATTGGACTTTGGAGCCTTTGACTTTTTTCACTGCAGACATTTTGTCTTGTCATAGCAAGCAATAACATAAATCATCACTACACTTCATTTTATTATCAGTAAGCCAGAACATGCATGAATAATAGCAGAGTGCTGAAGCTGAACACCTAAATGGAACGCAGCCATCATTAATACTACTCTTACTATATGTGGTTTTGAAGCTATGTCAAAATCTCGGTGGTAAAAACAGCTTGCTGATGAATTTAGCAGTCAGAAAATCAAAGTAAGATACAAACGATAAGAGAACATGGATGATGATCTAAAAAAAAAAGATTATGTTAGCTAACACTTAAATCCCAGGAGAGGTCTTGAAGGACTGTGTGGGTGTGTAAACTGCACACATCCACACAGTCCTTTGTAGAGACGGTGCTTTGTTGATATTTCCGTAAATTTCTTGTTAATTCTTTTTTTATAACTCTTAAGGTAGAACAACTTCAGTCTTTGCCATTTTCATGAAATGTACTTCGGTGACCTAATGCACTGTAATTCTCAACATTAATGATCAGATGTCTAATCAGCCATGTGAAGTAAAAAAAAAAACTCACTATGTGTAAGTATGCAGAGCCTTTAAATACGGTGCACAGTTCAGCCAATTATGACTAATAACTCACTTTGCAAACAATTGATTTTCCTCCAATAAAAACCTGTCTGGCTTGAACCTAAATCAACATTGCAGTTCTGAAATCCTGCAGCCTCACACCACGAAACACCACTAAGTGCAGCTAAATGCGATGTCGTTGAAGTCAGGCTATTGCTTCAAGCACCTTCTTAGTTTTAGGATGTTAAATGCTGCCGTTTTGTCACAGATGTTATGCACAAGGTACCTTATGTGTTATAGACTGTGATGAGATGGGCCAAAAAAAAAAGGTCATGTGATGAAGTACAAAGGGGTGAAGTCCATGGAGGGAGGAGTTCAGTCCTGGATGGATGGAACAAACCCAGGACTTTCAGCAGGGAGAGTCCATGATGAAGCAACAGTCAAAGTGGATTTCGTTTAAGTAACCCAAACCATGATCTTTTCCTAACCATAATCACATCGTTTTTGGAGCCTAAACATAAGACGCACATATTTGATGCCCTGTGAACGGCATTATTTGATGCACTGGGAATGAAAGCCAGAACTAGAAAAATACTTACAATTTTTGTAAAAAAAAACAACATCTCCAGTTGTCATTTACCAACCTCTACTCCCATTGAGGGAAGAATCTCTGTCCCTTTACTGCTTAGTGAGTTTTGGCACACAACATTTGTCATACAGCGGTCAGTGCCAATTGGTTAAAAACTGCTCCAATAATTTCAGTAGGTCGACGACCCATCATGGAAAGACTGCAAACAATCGATTAAAGTTTTGTACACCGACTTTTGCACCACAGCCAAGAAACTATATTCACCTTACATTTTCAGCATTTCCATTCAGGTGTTTTTTTGTACAAATTGAAAATGTGCCTGAAAACAGGTGGATGAAAACACACTCAATGTTAATCTTCCACCTGTGCATCTTCTTCTGTGGCTGTTTGGAAATTGGAGGACTCTGTATCTTTGGACTCCAGTCAAATCTCTTCCTCACCGTGTCCCAGCATCCCGATACAACCTCTGAGAAAGAGGAGACATATTTTCTAAAGGTTGAGCTGCTTATTCATGCTTGTTCTCATGGCGTCTTGTGGGAATCATGCTCTAACAATAGAACCTCAGAGGAATTTGATGGAGCTGTGGCACGGTCCGATCTTTGTTATGTGACATGTGGGCCCGGGAACATTTGTTCTCCTTCATCCCTCGATATGTGTGGGATGAACACATCATTCCCAGGAGTCCGAACTGCTTGCCTGCTTCGACTCTCTCCATCTATCTGCTTCATCTTTCTTGCCATCTTTTTCTCTCTCTTGCCAACCGTCTTATTTTTCGGGATCTGGTTAATCTCTTAAATCTTTTGTCTATTTCTATTTCATTTGATTTTGCTTCTTTTTTTCCCCATTGTTTCCCGACACTCCTTCCACCTTCTGTTATTAAAGTATTGTTTGCCTGTAATGTGAGTAGGGTACGTACAGAATCACACACACACTAACAAAAAAAGATGTACTCACCTGTCTCTGGTTTTATGAAGAAGTCGCTTTTATGAAGGACTGTTGAAATATACAGTCTGTTGTTATGTGTTATTCTGTAATAATTTGAACCATGTTTGCAGTGTGTCTCGTAGGATGGGAATCTTGGTCAGCTGGCTGGTTAATCAGTCTAGACGGAAATAATCTAACAAATATTAAAAGGATTGCCATGGATTTTTTTTTTCAGACATTTTTGGTCCCCTGTGGATGAATCCAGGATTTTAATCGTCCCCTGATTTTTCCTCGAGCGCCAATACAACATTGATATTAGTTAAGCGAAATTTCTTTACCACTATTTGATGAATTGTCATAGCATTTTCTTCATACATTCAGTCCCTAGAGGATAAATCCTAATAACTTGGATGAGTCTTTGACTTTTCCCTCAAGAGACACTAACATGTCAAAGATGTTTTTTTTACAGACATTCATGGTTCCCAGATGATGTGTTCAAATTACCTTAAGGATCCACTGGCTTTCAACTGATGACATCATTCACAGATTTACATGCTGGATAATAGACTCTATGATGGCTTTCACATATGTTTGTTTTATAATTGTGGTCTATGGGGAAAATACTTTTTGGGCTGCAGAGGATTTTTTTTGTGTTGCAGTACCACAAGTAACCACTGGGAAAGAGCAGCTATGTTAACCCTCAAATGTGGACAGCCTAACCTTAAGTCTAACTTGAACCATAACCAGTTTATGCGTAACCGTAACGTGAACCTAAAAGCAGTTCACACCTTACCGACAACTTTAATCGGGACCTCAAATGACGTGTTGCCTCCCCGGGTTTGGGTTTGGTCCCCATGAGGACTACTGGTCCATACAAGGTCGGTGTTTATTCCTGAAAACGTCCCAACGAGGAAAAAAAATGCATACACACACACACACACACACACACACACACACACACACACACACACACACACACACACACACACACACACACACACACACACACATTTCCCTTCACTCAGCCAGCCTTTCTTCTGTGAAAGGGCTTTCTCTCCAGAGTCACTAGATCACTGTCGGATTAGCCCCCTTTTTCCCTGCAGGCAATTGGGGAGCCCCAAGTGTCTGTATTTTTCATTGTGTGTGTGTGTGTGTGTGTGTGTGTGTGTGTGTGTGTGTGTGTGTGTGTGTGTGTGTGTGTGTGTGTGTGTGTGTGTGTGTGTGTGTGTGTGTGTGTGTGTGTGTGTGTGTGTGTGTGTGTGTGTGTGTGTGTACAGGCATACTTGTCAGTGAAATGGCAGGGAACATGGTGATTAACACTGGATGTGTGGTTGCTCCCGGTGCTGGCACAGTCATAGGGAGGTGCTGAGCCGTGTAAGCACCTGCTTTATTCCCCCCAGCCAGACGACAGAATAAAGACATCAAGTACACCTCTGCATCCTCCCCTCCCCGTCAATCCTCCCTCCCCCTCTCTTTCCCACAGTCACTTATTACATATACAAATATATACACACTTAGGCTGTGATCTTCGTATGAATGGCATGTACTCAGGCATTGTGTGTGTGCCACCCAAGAACACCATATTGGACCTGTGTCTGCACCATCTTGACAAACATGACCCCCGCTGTTGTGCCCGAGCTGAACTGTTGCTGCAGCCTAAATACACCATTACTTAGATCTATGGTCCGCTCTGTTCCGGCTCTGTCTTCCACCGGTCCTTGGACCCAGCCGACAGACTTCCGATCACAGTGCCTTGCACAGAGTCTTTGGCTCGTCTTGTGGAGACTGGCAGTGAGTTTTAAGGAATGAGAGTTTGAATCAAACACAAGCTGAGAGGAAAAGACAGAAATCCTGTTGGGATGTTTCAAACCCAGTAAAAAGAGAGAGGTGGTGGAGGAAGAAGAAGGGACAGCTCGGGGAGAAGGGGGAAGAGGAAAAGGGGGAGGGGGGTGCAGCTGCGTCGGTGCCAAATTTGGTGCCGACCGGCAGTTTGTTTTATTTGTGCAGGATTTACAATTTGGCAATAATTATGTTTCCAGACCACTTCTTGTTATATTATTCCTATTATGTATATATGGCTTATCTGAAAAAGTCTGTATTGCCCTCTGTGTGCCTCTCTTTTCTTGTATTGTAACAATAGAGTTTAATTAGAAACAACAAGAGAAAATCAAGATAAAGTTGGTGACTCCAAATCCAGGTGTGGCTTACTTCCAGCCCATTATCACAGCAAAGCGTGACATAGACACGCCAGTCCGCTACAGCAACGCATTAAATACCCCCGCTTTGGCCTGTCCAGGCGTGAAAATTACACATTTTGAAAGCGTGAAACTAACACGCAGGTATGTGTCAGGATCCTGTGACCAAGGTCCTGCAACAGAGGCAACAAAAGACATTTTTTGGTGTTAATAGGAGGCAGGAGCGGTTGCTTGGTGCCATTAGTTATAGACTGTCATGTGGGACCATAAGGTTTGAATCCAGGAGGTGACACCATTTTTGTCGAGTTGTTTTTCCGAAGCATTTTTTTTTTTCTTTCTCCCTAAACACAAACCTTTTTCTTTTCCCTAACCCCAATGCTTTAGCTATAAGTTTCATTGTCCTGTAAATCACATGGCTCTATGCATGTATTATGTATCATTTTCGTCCACTACAGGAAAACGTGTAACTTTCACGCCTAGATAGCGCAAAGCGTAGCTATTTCATGTTTTGCTATAGTGGACATGCGTGCCTATTTCATGTTTGCCGTGATACCGGGTTGCTACATCAGGTGATCGAATGAAATTGTGATATTCTTGGGTAACCCTTGCGGTCACCAGCCCTCCCTGATAATTACCATTATTGTAGCATTATAGGTATTTTCTTTCTATCTATCTATCTATCTATCTATCTATCTATCTATCTATCTATCTATCTATCTATCTATCTATCTATCTATCTATCTATCTATCTATCTATCTATCTATCTATCTGTCTATCTGTCTATCTATCTGTCTATCTGTCTATCTATCTATCTATCCATCTATCTGAGCCTGCAATAAAACAAAATTGGTGAACTGCAGGTTATATGACATGCTGAGCGGTGCTCTGTGCAGAAGCGCTGACAGCGACAGGGTCTAGCGGTGATACTGGGGCACCGGAGGTCTCTCAAGTGTCGCCGACAGCTATGGCCACATAATTTGATATAGCTGCAGTGGTGGGAATGAAGAAAAACACAAACAGCAACCTTTAATTATGCTTCTCCCAGCTACTTCTCAAGGAGTTGCGTTTCGAGGTCGTTGAATCTCATCATCTTGCACACAACACAGTCGAGAGTTAATTTATCAGGTTAATTCTATGAGGAACTCGGAGCACAGTTTTTGATCAACCCTCTCCCATGGGTATCCCCTCTCTTTAATCGGACATAAGATGTCTGTGCACCTCAGATCTTTCCTCGTGACACTTTTTTAAGGGTTAATTTTCCAACTGGCATTACCAGACTTGTCAGTCTGTAGTCAAATGGCCTCCAATCGCACAGAAAGTGTGCTTAAAATTCATTCCGTTTTCCCCGTCAATCACTGATGGCTGCATCAGATCAGAGTTTCGTCTGAGCTGAGACTGAACTTGGTGGAGATCAGTGGTGTCAGAGAATTCCCCTGGCCTCCCTCCTATCCCCAGAAGGTCACTTTGCCGCAGGCTCTCTTTTTCTTTCTTTGGCTCGAAGGGTAGCAGGAAAGCTAATGTGCCCGACTAATGAGAGAGAGACAGACAGGGAGAGAGCGAGGGGGAGGGAAAAAAAAAGAAAAAAAAAAAGCAGCCGGCAGATTAGCCTCACATTTTGATTTAATATGTTAATCTGTTGTCTTAAAGTTGAACTCTGTGTTGTACACGCCGTGGCAGAGTACCGGTGATCTTTCTGCTTTGCTGAGCAGCAGAACATGTTTTCGCCGCTGTCGCTGTTCGTGAGGCGTTTTTTTTTTTTTTTTGTGTGGACCTGCTTCCTCCTGAAAGCTGATCAAAAGCTATTTATTCGTAGGGTGCAGCATCACTGTGTGGATTTCATCTTTATCTGTGTGTGTGTGTGTGTGTGTGTGTGTGTGTGTGTGTGTGTGTGTGTGTGTGTGTGTGTGTGTGTGTGTGTGTGTGTGTGTGTGTGTGTGTGTGTGTGTGTCTCTTTATGCATTGTTACCCCTTGTGCTGCAGTCCTGCTCAATTGCTAATGACCCAGCAAAGCACCTTAATGACAAGGAACACGCACTCCCTGCTGTTCTGTGAGCCACAACTAATCAGTTGGTCAGTCAAACGCCGAAAGTATTGTAACCCCCAACGAAAAAGAAAAATCAATGAAAACACAGCAAAGCATGAGCTGCAACGAGCCAATACGATTTCAGAGCTCTGGCATTGAGCGAAGAAAGCTCCCATCACTCAGATCTGCTCGGGTCTTTGATGGGCGGTGGAATGGAAGAGGATTGTAAGACGCCAGCGGATCGTAAAATCTGAATTTGTTTATTTATCTTTTCGTGCTAATTCCTCATTAAAACCAGTCAGAGGCAGCAGGACGCCTTTGAAAAGACGCAGCACAGTGTTTGCTTTACTGCTCTAAGCGCTGTCATCTGGTAGGCCCCACTGTGTGAGTTGGCTGCAGACGCCCGGAGATTGTGTTGATTTACCTTATTTAAAATGTAGCATTTTCATAAGTCTTTCGTTATTTCGTGCGTTGCTAACTGTTTGCTCAGTTGTAATCTGAATCGGAGCGCTCGTCGCTGCTCAGGCTTTGTCTCGAGCGAAGACTTCGTTATGAAACAGCAACCTGTCCGCTTCCATCTCTTACATGAAACACTGTTCACATAATTGCTTCGATGCTCGGCGTGTGCATGTGTGTGCGTAGGATTGCAGGAACGATCGTGCGTGTGCGTGTGTGTGTCTAACGCTACGTGCGTGTAGCCGCGGCTGTATTGTATTTAAGGACCAGGCTGTATTTCATAGGTCATTTCCCTCCGCTCCTCCAGAGCACACAACCCGGACGCCGTCCGTCTAAAGCCGAGATTGAGTTCAGCTCATTTTTCAGCTCTGCCTCATGTCCAGGTTTTAATAAAGCCAGTTGAAGGGTTGGGAGAATTAGGCGGGTGGGAGGGGGAGGAGGGTGAGGGAGAGGGGGGAGGGGGGGGGTTTGGGAGGAGAGGGGGGATTGAAAGGCACTAATTCCAGCATAACTTGGTGGTAGTTTGGGATCTCATTAGTGCCGTGTTGTACTGTCACACACACGCGTCCGCTTGCTCAATCATAGCGAGGAGAGACGTGTTTAAATCCAAAATGAGTTTCTGGCCACAACAATCCTCACGTATCCATCGGAGTCTGATTTATGGGCGTCCGAACCAGGAAATACCACAGACCTCCATCTCAGTGCACACACTTTTTATGCTTGGAGTTTGTTTCTTAGTTTTTGTTTGTTGTTTTTGTTACTCTGGACTCCCTCTCCTTCTTTCTCTCTTCTTTCCCTTTTTAGGATTGATCCTAATTGCTCTCCTCCCCTCCCTCCCCCGCTATTAATTTGATTCTACTGCAACTTTGGAACATTATTTTGGGTGAGAAAAAGCAGGAGTAAATATATATAAATAAATAAAAACATCGTACCTGCATAATTTAGATCAGGGGTTCCCAAACTGGGAGTTTGGACTCCATAACGGGTCCCAATAATAGACTGGAGGCTCACACGATGATGAAGAGGAGAACATTTTTACACTTCTCATGGCTCTAAAAATCCTTGAAATGATTCAATTCCACAACTTTTTACAAGTTCTTTGACAAATATCCTGCTCATTGCTTTATTTTTAGGTTTCACAAACCGAATAGGACAGTCATCCGCAGAACACACTATTTCTTTAGAAAGTACAGTAATTCAGAAATGTGCATTATCTCAAGTTACAAAAACTTCATGTTTGGAAAAAGCTGCTGGCTTTGGAACGCTGCAAAAATAATTACATTCCCCCCAGGACATTGGGGTGGCAGTAGAAATATTAAAGGCAGCAATGAAACAACAAAAAAAAAGTGTTCTTTTCTAACAGAGGGAGCCTGATGAGCTTTAATCCTCTGCTTTCATTTCATTATCGTTTGACAAGGGGTAGATTGAGGTAGAATAGCAGTAGTATTTCTCCCCTACGTTTTCCTGCCATTTAAAATGTTTTTTGTCACATCATGCATCACGTCATTTTTAATATCCAGGAATTCCTTCTGAAACACTTTTAAGACTGAAAAACACTTATGCATCACAAACAGAGTCTTAAAAACAGAAAGCTGCGAGACGCTGCAGACTCTCCACTCCAAACTTGTCAAGTTTATATTAATAAGATGAGCTGGGTTATTCCTTTCTCACTGCGAACATGATCTGCAGTTCAAACCATGAAAAAGGCTCTCATTTGGTCCTCCATACTGTAACAGTGTGTACCTACAGTATCTCATTTCCCTGAACACCAGTATCCTCCACACTCTCATTAAGGGGCCTGACTATCCTCTAAATCCGCCAGGGTTTGATCATTAGGACGTACGGGAGGAATCAATCCGGTGAGTGAATTCACATCACATACACCTCCAGCTCTCATCAAATGACCTTGACTGCTGCCGCCGCCGGCATCGCTTGGTTTTAGATGAGAGGCTAAGTATAATAGTAAGATGTGTGATGTGCAGATGAAGTGCAGTATTGCGCGTTAGAGGAGGTAAATTTAAGCGGGCTAATGAATATGCCATGTTGACTAATTTAAAGTTCACCTCCTGCGTAAAGGTAATGAGAGCCTCGGCACTAACAGCAGCGTTTCACTGCAGGCCGGGGTCGCTGATTTGAGGTTAGACATCTGTGCTTGAGTGAACATGAGGGTGGTGCAGGCTGTCTCCGAGCTGTTAGTTAAATGTGGAGTAGTTTTGCATATCCAGACTGTTCTCCACCCGACTGGAGAATGTTCTGCCTTCACGCATACATCATTCTGCGATAACAGAAAGAAAAAAAAAAAAAAAAAAGCTTTGGCTTTTTTGTATTTCCTTAAACCAATCACAGTCGTCTCAGGTGGTGCTATGAGCACAGACTGCAGCGATGGCGGCCTTGGTGAAAAATGTGCACATGTAGAGACGAACCCTGGCATTTACATGGCCAAATCCCCTGCAAAAGAACCAAGCTGGCCTGCCTTGTATGATCCAAAACCTTCATCAAAACCTTTCAGGGTGTAGGTTTCTGCTCGAAAGGTTGTTGTTGTTGTTGTTGTTGTTTGCTGTAGCGACTTGTATTTTGAAAATGGTAACAAAGATAGCAGAAAGGAAGGAGAATCTACTGTAGGCGTAAACTTATACAAACACTCTATGTCTGGTGAGTTAGACAAACTGAGGAGTTCACTGCTTCGTGGTCCTGATGGTGATGTCGCACTCTGATCCCACGCATGTTTTATAACTTGGATAGCAAAGACATGTAACTTTGTACATTTAATTACTTTTTTTTTTGGTACTTTTCTAACAAATGTTTTAAACTGGATAATAAAGCTGAAAAGTCCTAAAGATAAAAATTTAAACAAGGCTGTGAAAACATCTCAACAGAACTTAATATTGATTACTGTCAAACTTTTATCAAACGATAGACTCAATCAAAATCAAAGCTAAAAATTTGATAGCACGCTGCCGAATAATAGTCAGATGTTATCCCTTGGTAATCAGTAACATTTTTAATAGTAACTGTAATTAATTATATATTTTTTTTGTATCAAACTTTATTTATATAGCACTTTTCATACACATTAGTGCAGTTCAAAGGGTTTAACAGATTATTGACAGGCCAATAATAACTTGAATCCTCAAAAAAAAAAAAATAATAATTTTGAAATACAATGCAGGAGACAATTGAAAAAAAAAAAAACCTAAATTATAAAACAGCTTTTGTAATTTTGTAAATCACACTCCCAAGCACTGACCTTAACCAGCAATGCTGCAATGTGTGAACCAAATTGGGTTTCCAGGTCCAAATCCGGAAGCGACAGGTGATTGATTACCTCATCGAAGTGACACCACCGGATTTCCTGTGTCAGCTCCCAGAACGCCGTGGCCTCATCCAGACATATGTGATCCCAAAGAGACAAATGCAACATTGCTCAACATCACACATTAACACACTGTCATAGTGCAATACTGCACGACTCCGGCGACCCTTTTCATACGCAGTAGATCTCGGTAATATACAGCGAGCCTCACCTGCCCGTGACTCAGATATTTTTGTAGGTGAAGATGTGATCGGCAGCAGTTCTGGGAATACAGGTGGTTCGGAGGTAGAGATGAATGCGCTTCAGACTGGGGCAAGTGACGCTGTTACACAACTGAAGAGTAATAACCGCGGCGAGGGCCAACCTTTTTTTTTTTTTTAAATTATTTTAATTTTTTTTTCTTTCCCTTCCTCTGCTGCTCTGTGCAGGAGACTGGGCAGAGTTTCAAAGCCTCCTCTTTTCTCACTCTGACTCAGTCGGAAGGAGAGTGTAGAAGAAAAAAAAAGTGTCCTTCTCCCACATTCACACGGGAAATTCATCATTCTGCTTTCTGTATGTGGACTAAAAGAGTCCAGGAGTGGAAAGACTTGTGTGTTGAGTACACTGGTGCTCCCTGCACGTCATCGTGGTGGTTTTCCCTTCACCTGTTGCACTAAGTCTCAACTACTTACACTTCGCCTGCATGCTGGCGTGGCTTTTATTAGTATTCAAAGCGCTTGCTTATCTATGCATGCGCTCTTCTTATGTATTCACCTTGTAATGCATGTATCTGAACACATCTGGTTTGTTTTTTTTACGAGTGTACGATCCACGGTTCTGCACCCAGGAACATGCATGCTGCAGCAAGATGTCGGGTTCGTTTTAACTAGGCTCGTTAGGCGCAGAAGGCGGCGCCGGTTAATTAAAATAATTCCCTGTTATCGTGGCTGCTTTGGTCAGCCAAACGATACCGGGGGACTGCTATGCAGCACAGACTGCTCTCGCTCGGTGAACAGCGCTCCTCGACCGCAGCTAGCACCTAATTAGCGCTGGAGGAGGAATATTTTACAGCGAATTAACATGCCGGGCTTTGGCCTGTGCTCTAATTGACGAGGCCTCATCTGAGCGCCGGTGAAAGACTGCGGCTGCACGGCGGCTCGACTCGAGCGCAGGAGAGAAACACGCGTAGAATGTTTAACCATTTCGTAATTAGTGAGAATCAAAAAGCTGCTTGTTTAGATGGCGGACTCCAGTTGATTTTTTTTTTTTATGGGCGTTGCGTACTTACTCGGAGGAGGGCCTCCCTGTGTTCTCCCATGACCTCCGCTGCACTCGTTGCGGCATGAAAGCAGGTGGGGATGCTGCACAGGTTAGAGGGCGACCGCGGTAAATATCCTATAATCCATGTTCAGATCAAAATTCAAAGGTCCAGCCTAATGAAAGCATTTGGGCCAGCCATAATCCAGACTAATAGGAAGGGCTCCAACAAACACTTTGCTCATCAAGTCACTCTGTTGAATAACATTAAAACCCAAACAACCTTCAAAATACATATTTAAAACCCTGGAGTGAGCTTTCGCACATGGCTTCGCTAACAGGCAGTATTTTAAATGTGGATGTGACTGTCAGATAAAAACCCGATGCAGGACCGATGCACATTGATATAACCTAAATATCGGCTGCCACAATTTGTCCTTCGTCTGAATCCAGCGTGAAAAATGAGAAACAAAATCCTCACGATCCTTGTTCTGTGTTGAAATACAACATTTTCTTTTGTTACTACCCCTTCAATGCAACTCAAAAAGGAAACACTGTCCAGAGAATTCCCCACTAAATTAATTATGATAAAACTGATAGTGAAGATACCCAATATATTTGTCAGCTGTTAGACTGATGATTTTGGTGAATTTTTACCTTCATATCTTACAATTGATTTGTACTGGAGGGGGATCATTACAAACCCTTTCAATGTACATATGGGCACGTGAGTACTGTGTTAAAGCTGATAGAAAAAATGTCAACATATCCTATAACCCGTTTAAAGATGTTTTAAACACAAAAGGGCCCTTTATTTTTTTAAGAGTGAAGAGAAAATGGGAAAGAAAATATAGAAAGAGGTTCTAAAGTTGATCAAAATATATAATATTTTATATACCAAATGGAAGCCAATCTGCACACAAAACAGTTGTCTCATTTAGTTTTGAACTTGTTCATTAACTTGTTTTTAGCTCACGTGTGGTCTTCTCTCTTTTGTCCAGCCTTCAGCCGGGTTGTGACACTTTATTACTTTCAGGATGAATGAAGTATTGAAGAACTTTGTACGACTCTGATAAACTGGGATCCATTTACGGCACAAACACACGTTGTTGTGTGTTTATTACGAGGTGCGGCGCTGGTAAGCGGAGGTTTTGCTGCCTGTAATCAGCTCAGAAAACTGGAGACATTAGCCCAATACTCCCTCTGATGATGTTTATTGTTGATCTCAGATAACTGCTGTGACTAATACACTGCTTTTTCAGCAGAAAAGATGTCTCTTTTTCTCTCCCTCTGTTTCTCTCCTTTGCTTTCTCTCCCTTTTGTGTCTTTGCGCCGAGCTGTAACAACATTATCACATTTTAACATATTGGTTGTGAGGAGAGTGGGTGGGAGCGGTGACTCTTCTTAAGATTGTTTTTTATCCGTCTATTTGTATGGTGATGTTTGTTCTCAGCATGCTAATCTAGCAGTCAACATGGGTAAAGCCTGAGTTGTGTATTTCGGAGACCCGGGGATCTTTTGATCAGACCAGCGCTGCCTGCTGAGCCCCTCTGCAACCCTACTGAGACTTGTTTGCAGCTGCACACACTATACACCGTAGGCTAGTGCCTAAGTAGAAACACGCACACGCACGCACACACACACACACACACACACACACACACACACACACACACACACACACACACACACACACACACACACACACACACACACACACACACACACACACAGGGGTTCATACTGTATGCTTTCACACACACACTCACACACCTGTCCATTAACATTTCTCTCAGAAAATTGTCTTTGTCCACATTCTGATCATTAAATACATGTGAGACACACACACACATCACAGTGGCTTGAAAAAAAAAACATACTATGGTTCAACTTGACCACGCGCTCATTGTGGGGTGTGCGCACACACACACACACACACACACACACACACACACACACACACACACACACACACACACACACACACACACACACACACACACACACACACACACACACACATTAGGGCCCACTCACTGACACATGAAAGCAGACACAGAGACGAGCTGCCTCTGTGGGCCTCGGGGAGCTCTAATGGCCTTGCAGAGTGCAGTCAGGGAGAGTGAGGGTGAAGAGCAGAGCAAGGTGAAGGCGCACAGATCCACTCCCAGTTAAAATCTCACACACACACACACACACACACACACACACACACACACACACACACACACACACACACACACACACACACACACACACACACACACACACACACACACACACACACACACATGTGCACCAGAACATCTGTGTGCTGAGTCACATTCTGCACGGGAACGGTGAAAAGTATAGCGAACGGAGAAAGCGCACAACTAACAAACATGCTCCTACAAGCAGAATTCAATGCATCACATACTTTTCCACACACACATACTTTTCACACACACACACACACACACACACACACACACACACACACACACACACACACACACACACACACACACACACACACACACACACACACACACTGCATTGCTACAGTCAAGCAGCCCTGTCCTGATGAAGCTGCTGTTTCTAAAAGGAGCAGAACATGAATTATGCAGGTTCGTCTTCACATGAGGGGGTTTTTCTCCTTCTCCGCCGCATTCCTCTAAGCCAGCTGTTTTCTATTTCTCCTCCGACATTCCTCCACTCTCCTTTTCACTCATTTAAAGTCATCCTCTCATCTCCCACACTTCTATCTTTTTCTCTTTAAATCATGTCTCCCCAAAAAACTGTCCCTCCCTCCCTCCCTCCCTCCCTCTCCTGCCCACCGGGTTCCCCACGCTTCTCCCTTTCTGCTCTCTGCTGCATCCGCTAAACCTTTTTCCCTCCGTCTTTTTATCTTTGTCTTCATGTTACACACACTCCTCCTCTTCTTCTTCTTCTTCTTCTTCTTCTTCTTCTTCTTCTTCTTCTTCTTCTTCTTCTTCTTCTTCTTCTTCTTCTTCTTCTTCTTCTTCTTGTTCTTGTTCTTCTTCTTCTTCTTCTTCTTCTTCTTCTTCTTCTTCTTCTTCTTCTTCTTCTTCTTCTTCTTCTTCTTCTTCTTCTTCTTCTTCTTCTTCTTCTTCTCTCTCCATCCCTCGCCTTCTCCATGTGTTTCTGCTAACTTATCCCAGTGGATGGAGTCCCAAGTAGAGGAAGGGAAGACGGCCAGTGCTGCTCCACTGGTATTGGATTCTCATAAGTGTGAGAAATAAGAGAAGCGGAAATCTTATGGTTTGTCATCTGCCCCCGCTGCTCAGGTTTCTCTATTAAAGAGGACGGTGACAAATGTCCACAGTGATCCATGACCATCAGATTGTGCAGTGTTTATTTGTTTGTATGTGAAGAAAGTGAGAGTTAATGTATGTGTGTGTATTAGAAATGAGATTTTTATGACTTGTCTTACAGCTACAGTTCACATTTCTACATTTCTGTGTGTGTGTGTGTGTGTGTGTGTGTGTGTGTGTGTGTGTGTGTGTGTGTGTGTGTGTGTGTGTGTGTGTGTGTGTGTGTGTGTGTGTGTGTGTGTGTGTGTGTGTGTGTGGGTTCGTAACCTACTTGTGGCATTGAAAAAAATACATCTATTAAATTATTTTTAGTTGGATAATCTGCAGAGTAATAACAGACTGGCCATCCTGAAATCGGGCAAATACTAGTAAGAACCATTGCAGAAAAGGCGACAGGTTTTAGATCTTACACATTAGCTGACCTGTTGGTTGATCATGGGAAATACTCATAAATACTTTTTCTTCATTAATATGATAGTTGTACAGAATATTGGTAAAAAAAAAACCAACAACACACTGGAACCTGAATAAACGAAAACAAGCAAAGGTTCATTTGTGACATTAATGTCCAAAATAACTGTGAATTCAGATGTGGAATGAAGCCTCGCTGCACACCGGGACACTTTCAAGTAATGTAGAAGAAATGTATTCATTTTAGAATATGTTTAGGAAAACATATGAACATAATGTCAAGTGTTTACTTCTACATTTTCTGACACCTCTTCTTTTACTCTGCCCTGTCTTTCCAACTGAAAAATATCATATCCGAAACCATCTGAACAGAGGAGTAAATAGTGCATTTGTTGGACGCTTTTTTTTCATCTGTGGATTAATACACAGCTGATCCTCTATATGGTGCATTTAAGGCAGCACAAAGTTGTAAGTTGGATTGACTCAAAATAACTTCAGTGTCCATGTACATACATAAAAGTGGAAAAAGAACATGTAACACATTTATGCCAATACTTTTTAGAAAAACACTGGATGTCTATGGAGGCTATTCTTGGAAGAAGGAATAATATATTGCTGGTTTTGTTTTTTTCATGAGATTTGCTAAACGTAAGAGTAAAAACACAACATCACCGCCCTTGTACTCGAATTGTCTTTTCCTCTGTAAGCACTACAAACAAAACGCCATTCACCTCCACTGTAAAGCTTCGGCGGCAGAAATCTCAGAAAGATTAAAGCAGCAGCTGGAGACCAGAGAAAAACAAGGTCACCTCCCTCCCCAGTGGTGTGGTGGGAAGTCACCAGTGGGCCAATCACCGGGGCCATTTTCAACTCGTTCTCAAAGCAGCTGCTTTGTCCTTGCGGGATCGATCCGGAGTGGCATTGTCGGGTCGGTTCTGCCGTGCCCCTGTCAGCAAGGAATCCAGGCATTCCTAACAGGAGCACGTCACATGGCCCTGGCCTCCCTTCAGGGTCCAGACCCATCCAGCTCCATGTGGTCTGGCCCACTGCCATCCCTCCACCAGCAGCAGCACACACATGGGCACAGTCGACAAGTGTGTGTGTGTGTGTGTGTGTGTGTGTGTGTGTGTGTGTGTGTGTGTGTGTGTGTGTGTGTGTGTGTGTGTGTGTCTGTGTGTCATGCAGCCGACGTTTATGACCTCGCTCGTACCTGTGGGATGACAGAAGGCCCTCACATGGGGGAGCTTTTTCATCACCACTTGAAACCAAAAAAAGTTGGCTCTTTTTATTCTTCAAGGGCAATATCGGAGTTTGGACAAGATTCTCATTCTCTCTGTGCACCGCAGGTTGCTGTTTTTACGACACAGAGGTCTTTTATACATAGAATGATAAAGATGTTGAACAGAGATTGTCACGATGATCTAATTTTTGTGCTGCCTCCTTAAGCAGAGAGAGGGGGGAGTTAAAAGGATAGAGAGAGATGAAAGACTAGAGAGTGACGGTGAAGAGCTCTGCATTGTTAACCTCGCAGCACCCTGTTCTCCTCTACTGGAATATAGACGTGCTGCTTCCCACTCAATCCCACAACCTTAGCTGACCCTCCGTTGCCCCAACAACACTCGAGCTCACACAGCCTCCAATTCAGGGGAGACCAACTGGGATAAGGTGTTTACACGCAGGTTGGAGAAGCTGCACTGATGTACAGGGCTTGGAATAAACCCACCAAATAAAGCTGTTCTGTTTTTTTGATGCCTCACTCGTTTCTTTCTTCTTCATCCTCGCCCGTCCACTCTCCTCCCGAAGCAACCGTGAGGCCTGTTGCGCAATAGACCGCAATTTTTTTGCCATCTCTTGTTCAGACATCTTTTTATGTTTAATCGTGGGAGATTGAAAGGATTTAACTGGAGATTACGAATTGCGGGATTACACTGACCCCGATATCGCGATGCCTGTGGGACAGGACGAGGGGGAAGAGGTGCAGTGAGGTAGGAGGGAGCGAGCGAGCCATGGGGGACCTGTTGGGGTGGATGAAGATGGATAAATGACGAGAGAGAGAGAGAGAGAGAGAGATTGAAGCGAGGAAGAGGGTGGGATTTGTGAGAGATGTGTGAGGAATGGAAAAGGTGGTGGGATAACGGAGTAAAAGACTTCAGCGGTTCGGGTCATGAGACGGGAAAGGCAGTTTGTAGAAAGGACTGATATTGTGTTTTGGAGGAGTGTGCCACAGGGAAGGTTAAAGGATTGTTTTTGTTAAAAAAATGTATTTGGTTTTTGTAGTTATGACAATCATTGATGTCACTCATGCTTGAAATATGTTAAATATGCATCCAGATCCAGCTTGAACTAGGCAGGGCCTTTTCAGATAGGACGGGTTAAAAGTAGCAAGGGACCCGTGAATGGAAGTGCTTCTCAGTATGTTCATTAAAGTTACAGTAAAATGGAAATTACAGCCTCTTTATCTTCAGTTTTATGATGTATTTTAGAGTGAAATGTGACAGTTAGTCCCTTTAGTATCCATAGCAACACTGACTCGTGTGTAGAGCCTGACTGATACTGGATTTTTGGGGCCGATAGTGATATTGGAGAGAAAAATAACATTCCAATATCGATATATAGACCAATATCGCACATTTTTTGTAATGGTCCTTTCTCGTAAACACTAAACTTCACTGGGAATTTGAAAACTATAAATAACTATATAAAAGTAAACAAACACACAAATAGAACAATTTCTAATCTACCTCAAGCTTGTTTTCTCCATTATCTTTTGTAAAAAAAAATATATATATATATATTTTGTCATCAAATTTTTTGATCTTGGCAGTAACATTTTTACCCAAGCAGTCGTAATACAACCATGTCGGAATTGTTCAGTTCCTCAGGTCGACTACCTCGTTCATCTTTGACCTTTTGTACTTCACAGATTTACTGTGTATTTGGGGATCATTCGCAGCATTTTGCGTCCGATCACGTTCAGGTTTATTTTACTTTGTTGCTTTTGCTGCTTACCTACTTTTGGGATATCAGACTTTCACAGAAAACCACAAAATCCACAAAACCAAGTCATAATAGACCAGAACTTTCCTTCAAGTCTGATGATGGTGATACTTGGACTGTTGAACAATTTGCGAGCACACAACATATGCTTAACTGCTCCATCACATTTTTCCAAAATTGTCTTTTCCCACAATTACATTCCACCAAAACACATTAGAATTAGTCAAATGCTAGAAATCATCACATTTGAAATTAAGCTACACCACTGTTGGTGAACTTTTGCACTCTCTCGTCACCGACACATGGAAAAATGCATTCACACTTCCATGTTCTCACGTAAGCAATAACACATGCATAGTCACTTAACATGCGCACACATACGCCCAAACACACCAGCTTATTACAAATGTGCATCCCATGATGAGGGATTTATTCATCGGATTCTGTGTCATCTCTGCTTATCCATGTTTCATTCATTTAGAACTGCAAGTTTTGGTTAAACTGGGAGTCGGAACAGATTTATCGGAGCGTCATTAGAATGTGTCTTGACGGAGAGACGGAGAAAGTGAGAGAACAGAGGCGAAGGGATCGGCATTACAGTTGTAATGGAAAGGCTTGAGGCCTTTTGGCATGACTCACTCACATCTGCCACTTCTGCAACAGTCATTGTAGTGCCGATTAGTCAGAGTCCATTCATAAAAGTAGTTCTTAAAAGCTTTCTGGGGTTCCTGTTGCACGTAGTGGATTTCATAACGTGTCAAGTTAAAGTTTGTTTCTTCATGCAGTAGCAAAAAATTACCTCTGCAGTCCTCTTGCGTCCATAAATCTATCAGTAAAGCAAATGTGAATATAGAGCGAAAGCCATGCAGGCAGGAGTGACAGGCACTTCTGCATCCTGTCCTACTTGTTTACTCCGAAGGCTCTCTTTTGCATTGGCTACAATACCTTGATGTCACCCATCGATTGTCAGCAGTTAGAAAGACGTGCGCAACGCCCTGATTAGCATACAATTAGGACTGACCCGCTGCCCCTGGGACTGGGCAGAGAGAGGGATGGATGGAGGTGTTTAGAGGGAGGGAGGGATAGCGGGAACAGCAGCCTGACACAGTGGCTTCTGTTTCTGCTGACACGTGCAGGACAGTGGTGGGGTCTCAGAGGGCACCGCGGGCCAAGGTGTGCCAAACCTGTATTGACGTCTGGGAGAGGTGTCTCGGCCGCGCTGACGGACGCCACGAATGAGGGCTTAATGACCGTCCCGGCCACGGAAAAGATGCATAAATGCGTGCGTGCTGGTGTCGTTTTGCGATAAGAGTGAGCGCATGTGAAGAGAGTTAGAGAAGGGACTGAGGAATTTTTAACAACCACACTTTGTCCACGGAACATAAAGCAACTGACAATATTATGGATGACCATGTGCGAAAGGTTTCATGTGCCTATAATTTTTGTCCAAATGTCCACTAAGGGTGTGTGAATGGAGGCTTCCCTGTGAGCAGCCGTTCAGCTGACATCTACCGATAGCACGTGTGGCGTTTGTGGAACGTGGGTAAATTATAGCGTCCAGCAAAACCTCCCTTGTGTGTTTAGAGAATTTAGGTAAATTGCAACTTCTAGGAGCTTCCATGTGAGTCGTTTTAGGAACATTAGTATTATTGTAGCGTGTAGCGACAGCTTGCATGTGAGGCGTTTCGGGGACATCTGTTAATTGTAGCTACAGACAATAACCTGCGTTACACTCTCCCCCTCTAAAGTGCATGAAAACTAAAGATTTGTATCGTAATGTGTCATGAAATTTACTTTTAGGCTTTCGAACTGGCAAATGAACTAGCAAAAAAATTTGAACAATACCCAGGGGTTTTTATATATGACCACGTACATGCGGATATATGAAATCCCATCAAACTCAATTGTGCTTTGTATTTGGGGCTCATTCGCAAACTACGATGGTAACCATGGGAGACACTGTACTCGCTAATCTTTGTTGGCATGTTTATGTGCTTATGTTAGCATTTGACTGTAAACACTTTCTCTGTCGAACAACACTCAGATTATCTAAAACGTATGCTTGAAATTGAATTCTTGACCATTAGCCTCCAAAACAGTTGCTCAGTGATCGTTTTGTTTTGTAAGTCAGGTGAGTCACTGCAGTGAGGATGTGCAACGCTGATGCTGGTTAACTGTCTTTGAATTCATATTACTAGAGCATGCTGAAATATAAAAATGTTCCACTAAAATGAAGCATTGCTTTGGGAAACTATTGTAATTCTCTCACTGGCCTCTTAATGACCTCGCATGCCTGTACTTTACTGGAGATTTATACGTTAGAAGATTTGACCTTTCCGTTATCTCTTCTGGTGTGATCTGTTGTCATCTCACTCTTCCCTCTGCTCGCCTCTTGTCTCCTCCAGTCTCCTCTCGTGGCCCACCTATAGGCCCAGGCCCAGCCTACCTCTGTCGCTGCAGCAGCAAGGCCTTAATCAGAAGTGCATATCAATAGTATCGAAGGTAGAAATCCTCGTGTCCCACGGCGTTTGTTCTGATGCACTGATGCACTATTGACGGAAACAGGATGGCCAACAGTGACAAATTAAAATGTCAGCAATGGCAAAGGTGAGCCTCGCCTCTCCCCGCCGCGTCATTAAGGTGGGGTGACAGGCCATTGGCTGAAAGATTCCTGATAAAATGCTGACACCTCACACACACACACACACACACACACACACACACACACACACACACACACACACACACACACACACACACACACACACACACACACACAAGGACATCAGTGACAAGCGGAGTTGCATATTGAAAGGAAGCGAGTCAGGGGAGAGGACAAGTAGGGGGATAGACTGTGACATAATGGTTTAATGATAGATTTCTGGAAAGTGTTTTTGGTTCAAATGGAACAGAAACCGTCGGAGGGTCCAGTTTTTAAAAGCAGCTTTTTGATTTATGTGTGAAAGCATGAATTACTGACCACTTCTTATTTTCGTAGAGGACAGATGAACACCGTAGTTACACAAATGAGAGCATTCTCCAAGAGTCCGACAAATTACAGTATAATGCCGGTGTGTCATTAAGCATGAGTAGGCCTGATGCACATTGATTCCATGCAGTGTGTTTGGAGGAGTGAGATGAGATGAAGACAGAGTGACGGAGGACATGAGTGCCAGGCATGCTGTCAACATTTAAATATCATCAGGTCCGTGCGTTCACTCCCACCCGTCTACCCACACACACACGACACAGATAGAGTATATGATAACTGCAGAAAAAAAATCACTAATCAAGCTTTGCAGGAACTTCAGACTCTGTGTCCTTTTTGGCTCTCTTTTGACTATTTTGACAGTTTTCTGGATGTAATTGCGGCTACTTATGAATGTACGCGTGTGCGCATTAATCTGTCAATGTCATCCTCCTGATGTTCCAGCTGTTCCTTGCTTGTAATGGCACTGCATTGTTGATGAGCACAATTCTGACAGCCAACTGTCCAACCAGCCCAGGACAGCCACCGTAGGCTGGCCTCAGGAGAACCCTCATCAGCCAACCCGGGTCAAGGACTGCCACTGATTGACAGCTCCGTTTAAGTTAGATCTACATTAAGTCACTGTGTTTACATGACATGCATCTTAACTTCCAGGGACTAACGAGGGGCCTCAATCCGTAAGGGTTTCTGGTTTCTCCGGGCCCGAAGACTGCTCTGATATCATGCTGCTGTAAGTAATGGATGGAGGGAGTGGTACTGTCGGTATCAGATTTGTTTTATTCATGTTCTCTGTTGCAATATTAAGCCTGCTATCGAGCCATCCTTGACTGACCTGTACTGACGGGAGCCTCTGCAGCATATGAGCAAACCAACTCCTCACCTCGCTCCAGTGTAGCCCAGATTCAGTCTGATCGACTGGTGGCGCAGTCTAATTTATGCATCGGCATGCGTATTACAGAACCTACCATTAGCATAGCATCTGTCAACACAGTCCTACACATCATGGGAAAAGTGTTTTCACACCGGGATGAATCCACGTGGTCCTGCCGGTAACTTGTGGATTCAAAACAGATGATTGTTCTGCATCCGCAGTAAAAGACAAACAGGTCAGCTGCTCCTGCACCCCGCGGCAGCTCCAGTCGCCTCACTCAGTCTCCCATAAACAAACAACTCAGAGGTTGTTCTGCCCTCTGCCAGAAGTCAACTGTCGCTGAAAGTTTGGCATCATGCAAATGATTTGATAGAATAAATCTCTTGCCCACATAGTTTAGTAAAACTCACATTTATGTGCAGTATGAGCAGCATAGAAAAAAGTGTTTGTGTGCATAAGACGATGAACATAAGTGGAGGGTCTCTGAAATTTTCTGCTTAGAGAGTGAACATATGTTCAGTACAGATAGGTTAAAGGCCGGTCCAATAGTCTCAGAATAAGCTGAGGTCTACGCCCATTACGATGCATAACTGGAAACAATCCGTAAAGAAGCCAGACCCATCTATTCACAAAGTGAATTTTGGTCTGGTAATACCAGGCTAGTCTAATCCGATCAAACCTAAAAATGTTGGAAATTAATTTTTTTCACATCAGGTTTCAGGTCATTTTTTAGAAGATCTCTTTCCAAGCAACAAAATCACTTCTTTTTTCCATCCTCGTTAGCAAAATTGCAAAATTGTGCTGACTTTGAACAAGAAGCGAGTGAGTCATTGTTTTCCAAAAGCTCAGTTTTTCTCCTCCAGATAAAAATGTGTGGTCGTGTTTTTGGATTTCTCTGCACGAGAAAATGTTTCGAACAATTTTTGGCTGTGAAAACTGCTGGCGTATTGTGGCCAAAATAGAGAAAAAAATAACATGTTTCATTACCAAAGTGCTACTACGGTGAAAGTGCACAGGTGTCATTCAGAGACATTCACATGACTTTTACACTTTCATGAACATATTTTTACTTTTATTTTTAGCACAAATTCTCCAATTTAAAATGTATAAAAATAAAAGTTTTGATTCAATGAATTAAAAATTAAAAAAATAAAAACATCTCCAAACAGATTCACATATCAGTGGAAGAATGTGAAAAAACAATCAGCAGATCTCTGGCTAATTTTTGACAGAAGTCGCAGCTGTGATTGGGACACTTGCCACTTCTATTTCTGTCGCTGTTCTTCGCTCACTTTCAATCCTTCACTCCTCCATGTGACAAATGGACAACGGACAAGTCCATGAGTAATTTTCCAGCAATTTATTTTATTTACGCTGTGTATTTTTTTTTTGCAGTTATGTTTGTAATGTGGTCTTCTCTGTTTTTGGCAACACACGCACGCACACACACACACACACACACACACACACACACACACACACACACACACACACACACACACACACACACACACACAATGTCGCAAATTCTCTTGAATCTTCTCAAATTTCATGGGGAACCTGAGTAAAATGCAGATAGTAGTAAAGCAGTGGACAGTCATGCCCACTATCCTGTGTTTGGTGTAGTTGGACCATGTTAGACCAAGATCAATATTTCTCATGGCTCTGTTACAATGACATGCCTTCACCTGGGTGAGGCAGCCGGAGCCTTGGTGATGTGCCAGGGTAATAACATGGGATACACGAGTTAGTACATTCTCTCTTGACGATGTCACACAAAACTAACAAATAGCATCATTGCAAGTCATAAATGGTTTGGATAAATCTTTTATTTTCTCCATTTACAGTGCGACATGACTCATCTTTGGCTTATTTCCCACAATCTATTAATGCAGTGAATTTGAGTCTGGTAAACCAGGCTAGCTAAAAGCTCCACAAAGTCCACTATAGCTCGTCTTTTGGTGCTGGGCAGGTAGCGCGAAGTGGGTTTTTAGAGATTTTCTGCTGAAACCAGCTGCCTGTTGCTTCTGAAAACAACAGAGATGACAGTGTGAACCAAAACATTGAGGTGAAAGACATTCAGACTCTTTCCCACCCCTGTTTGTAGCGATTTGAATATAAAGATATTGATTATTGTTGCTTAAGCAACTTCAGGAGACATATTGGCACAAATCCCAAAAGCAACAGAAGAAATGAGTCAGCCATCTTGATATTCTGTCATTCTATTAATATTGCATCACTACTGACTTTTGCATCCATTTTGCATCCATTTAACAGCCTTTGGGTGTTTTGCTGTTGACTGCAAGATCAAAGTATTCTGACTTTAGTAGTCCTGAGTTTTCCTCCTTGTTCAATGCTTATAATTGCTGATGAGGTTTGGTAGCATTTATTCTGTCAAAGTGACAGAAGACAACTTTGTCTGGAACAAAGGTGACTGACTTAACTGGCTTAAAATAACTGCAATATTGTTGAATTATCCAAGAGATTCCGGTGTTTCTGTATAGTATTGAGGTTATTATTAAATGTTTTAGACTGACACACTGCAACACCTCAGGTTTCAGCCTACATGGCTTCTTGTCGCAATTGTTCTTGGATTTATGAAGATTAGCGCTAAATAATAGAGACCTAAATGGTGAGCTACAAAGAATCATACTCACAAACATTCACACTAAATAATTTGCAGTGAAGCCTCTCATCAGCACTTAGTCAAAGACCATCTCCTTCATGTCACAACAAAGTCGACTCAGCCGTGGTAACACAGTCAGTCCTCCCTTATTTCCCTTCATCTCCATCATTTCTCATCTATTACCATCTTTCTCTCTCGCTTTCCTCGCCGCCTCGTCTTCATTATCCCCCTCCCACGGCTCCCTCTCTTATCTGCATCTCGCAATACCTGCGTTTTCCTTCGCTACCTTCGTGGTGGTGGAGCCAACGGCCCGGACCAAATGGTCACGGGGTTCCAGATGGTCTAGCTGGCAGAAGGTTCACAACTGACCCCTTCGGCAGCTGATCCTGTCCCACCTCAAACCCCAGGGGGTCCGAGAGGGAGCGCATATCACAAGCGAGATGAGAGGCAAAGGACAGGAGTGGGACTGGGGAGGATGGCGGGGGGGGGGGGAGCATTGCGTAACAACCAAACCTGTCATTTACTGCATCTCATCCTCAAACAGTCTGAGGCTGTTTCTTTGAAAGTGTCTGCACTTCAGAGCTGTTTGAAGCACAAGCATACACACTTTGCTATCACTCAAGTGCTGTGTAACAGAAAGAAAACTGACTTGAATAGTAGAGGGAGGGAGTTCGGGGGATACAAAAAAAAACAAAAAAAACAACACAGACAGATCATATTACAGATAGAAATGTGAGGAAGAATTCAAGACAATGAGGGAGGGAGAGTGGAAAGGAAGACTCGGCGAGGCGTGGATGACAGCTTGTGACGCCACATTAGTCATTGTGCAAGAAGACAGAGGTGTCTACACGGCCTCTTTAGCGCTGTCTCCTCTAATGGGTGTGTGTGTGTGTGTGTGTGTGTGTGTGTGTGTGTGTGTGCGTGTGCGTGTTTGAGGAGGTGCGGTGCTATACTGTGTACGGCGCGTCCCACCGATGCTGCCCATGTTTAGACAGCGGCTGCAGCAGTGTTGATGGAAACACACAGGGGAGGGAGGGGGGAAAGGGGGAGCAGGGCAGTGCTAATTGGGACAGAAGATCGGGGTCAGGAAGAAAGAAGAGGAGTGGAGGAGAGACAGGGAGTCCTCCAGCCCTCCGGTGGCACACTCTGCTTAATGATGCGTCTCTCTCGTAATTAGCAGACGGTAATTAACGCTCGGATCACCTGGGTCTCTGCGGGTCACGTTCTCTCTCTCCGTCTCTCTCTCGGTGTGTGTTTCCAGCACTCCACATCCACGCCTCGCTACAAACAAGCGCCAGTCACGTCCCCACGGTCCAGCTCCCCAGATCTCTCAGCAGCCCCCGCGGCTCGAGACTTGGCTAATAAAAGCCCTCTGTTCCATATGGGACGCACATTTTATGGATAAATCTATGGGTCTCTCTAAAACCAGCTTGTGTTTATTTTTGTGTGTACGTGTTTGTCTGTGGCTGCTGCTGCTGCTGCATGTGTAGATGCGAGCGAGTTTTATATAGGAGGCAACCAGTGTTTTGTACACACGGTCTGTCAGGCTGCGGTAGAGCGGGCCTCACCTCCAGGCTGGTTTAAATATTAAGACTGAGTGGTGGTTCAACATTCATATTTTAATGCAGCTCTTTGTGTGAATGCAAGAAGTGGCACATGAATGGATATTCGGCACAGCAAAACTTTTAATTAGCGTGAACTGAGCCGGTCCCGAATTTGCGCACGCTCACCTGACCTTAACCCAACTCGGTGTGCGTGATAGTGACATGTAAACACGCATACGGTCACGCACAAACGCACACAAAGAAACATACACACAGATGGTGTCCTAAGACACAATATGCTTTTGCTGGCTTGCTGCACGGCCGTTAATAAAACATGGTAGTCGGTGAGACATTCATTTCAGACAAACCCATCTCCAAACAAGGCTTTGTGGTTAATAATACAGACAGGAATTTATCCATACCTCTTTCTCATTTCTTTATTCCTGTGTCCTGTGATTGGGTGGTGTTGAGTTTGGGCCCCCCCAGGGTTGGCGACAGCTCATGTGATGTTCACTTTCTTATTAATTGAATTTTAAAGTGACCTTGCAGTGATATTGATCTGCATTTGATGAAAGCCACAGTCACACACAGAGCGAAAGAGACAGACAGAGAGAGAGAGAGAGAGAGAGACACAGGCTCATCCATCCCGCCTTATGTATCCTTCATAAGCTCAAGGTTGGCATAGTAGCAATGTAAGTGTAGCAAGGTTGGTGCTACCGGGGTCTCTCCTGGACACAGATGACACGCTCAGTCGTAAAATGCCTTTATTTGCCCTGTCCATACACCGATGTCTATGTGCAACCGCTCCTCCTCTTCCTCCTCCTTCTCCCTGCTCCCCTTTATTAGGGGAGAGCTCATCAGTTCACACCCAGCTCAGCTGTGCTCATCAGTTCGTATTCGGCTGAGCTGCGCTCATTACACCTGCCCGGCACCGTTCCCTGAACCACTCCTGCCACTCTCTACCCCCTGCAGCAGCTGAGCTAACCACACCCCGCCACCACAGTACGCAGCGAGTCGGAGTGCTTCGTTGTGTAGAATATTTGTCAAGAGTTCTGTGATGGCTGAAGTTTGAGTTGTGCTGAGCCGTGCAATGAAAAGAGGGAGGGGCTGACTGAAGAGGAGAAGAAGGTGGAGGAAAGGGGGTAAATGGAGAGTGAGTGAGGAGAGAGGAGAAAGGTGGAGCAAGAGAGGGGCGCGTCCAAAGTGCTCCAGAGCCATGCTGGTGTTGTGGGGAGGAAACGGAAGAAAGAGAAAGAAAAAAAAAGAGAGAACGCAAAGGGGCCTTATTGTGTTGAAGTAAGTGAAGAGGAAGAAAGCCAGGTGTGTGTGTGTGTGTGTGTGTGTGTGTGTGTGTGTGTGTGTGTGTGTGTGTGTGTGTGTGTGTGTGTGTGTGTGTGTGTGTGTGTGTGTGTGAGAGAGAGAGAGAGAGAGAGAGAGAGACTTTGACCTATTTTACAGAGTTTGGCTGCTGAGTGGCCCCAGCTTCCCCCACTAGCAGCTCCCTCTTCTGGTAGAAAACCAGCAACACACCCAGAAACAAGCCCTAAAAAGTATTTTCATTCCTCATTAGTTGCAATGAAAGTCAGCTTTTTACAAATTAACTTGCGTGTGAACGCACTCATTTATCACTTTGCCTGTTAAGAAACAGCTGTCAGGTGGGGGGTAGTTTTAAACAACGCAGCAGACGAAAGCTGTTGATGACTGTGATTGCAGGAAACGTTTCAGTGATACTCGGATGACTCTCATTTGAGACAAAGATCAGAGGGTTTGGGTTTTTTTTTTTTTTCCCCCTTGAAGTAAAAGTCCTGATTATTCCATCCTCGGTGCCACGAATCTGTTGGACTACATTTTGAAAACATACGGGGTGAGTTTGCCGCATGTGGCAGTGTCACACCCGAGAGTGTGAGAAGGATCCGGCAACTGTGCGTCCGTGTGTGGGCGTGTACTGTCTGTATGGGAGTGTGAGAGCGCGAAGGCAAAAACATGGGAAGCTATAGATTCTGCTTCTAATTCTTTATTCCAGTTTTTTTACCTCCTGTGTTAAGAAGAACCCTCATGTCTTTGTTCCTACTTTAATCAGGGAGACAGAAATTTGTTAAGGTGCTTGTAAAAAATGTGCAAAAACCTGCTCAACCATAAGAGACTTTTTCGAAGCAAGAATCAAGTCCTTTTTTTTTTTTTTTTTCTTTTCGTATGAAGTTTTCTTCCACCCAAGTGTATCGACTGTCGTGATGCACTATTAGTCAGGCCAGATATGGGAGTTGGGTTAAATACGGTGAATCACAGATCTAAGCTTTCAGTTTGGCGACATTTACGGAAGCAGAAGGATGTTAAACGGCCTCCAATAATATCTGCCGCTTATCACGCTCGTTGCCGCTGATTGTCTGCCTAACTGGTACATGCAGGGGTTAATGGCGATTGATCGGTTGCCGTTAATCACCGCGGTTCGTGATTACCTGGCAGGGTCATATCGATCGTTCATTGATCAGCGCGTCTCCGCCACTTCCACCCCTGTGTCTGTGAGCTCACTGTCATTTAGCGCTTTGCTGGTGCAATATTGTCGTTATGACACCCCAGGCGTCGGTGTTGCTCAATGACTCCCCGGTGTCAAATGTCTGCTGCGTTACAGAAAGCACCGGCCTGTCAGCCGGAGTTGGATTTACATGGCGAGGAGAAGCAACAAACTGGAGATAATGTCTCCGAGTTAGTCGACGCGACATGTCTGCGGACTTCCGGCTCACCTCTGCTGGCCTGTCGCGGTTAAATGGTTTGTTTCTTCACTTCCTAACAGGATAAAGGTCTACGGTCAAGTGAGACGACCGCGTGGTGTGAATTAGGAATAAAAGTTTATGCTCAGCTCTTTCCCTTTCTCGCTCTCTGTCTCCATCTCATTAATTTCTGTAGCTCGGAGTGGCTGGCTCTCGCCTCCATTAAAAACCTTGTCCGACGTAATGAGTTTAAAGTCAGGGTACCTGTTCCACGGAGGGAGTAGAATCAGGGAGTGTGTGCGTGTGTGTGTGTGTGTGTGTGTGTGTGTGTGTGTGTGTGTGTGTGTGTGTGTGTGTGTGTGTGTGTGTGTGTGTGTGTTCTAGCACCTTGTGTTATTGTGTCACCACACACCCAGGATTTGGAGAGTAATTGCATGTGTTTGTGTATATGCATGCATGTATTTGTGTGTGCACCCAGACTTTGAGTTATGCTTTGACAGCTGCGAATTTAATAGGCAAACGTTAAAGGTGGTAGGGGGGTGGGGGATGGGGGATGCATAGGGCTGTGCTTATGAAATATGAATGACTGTTTCTGCATCGTCTTCAGCGGGCTTCATATCATCTTTTGGTTTGAATTTCCACCTGTTCCCCTCCGAGCAGGATGCGCAGTCCAGCAGTCTTCTGAGAGGGGCGGGCGTGGAGGGGGGGGGGGGGGGGGGGCTCTATACGATATCTGTCTTCAACTTCATAAACTGAGCCGCACTGAGTTTTTTAATAGCTTGTATCGTGTGTTAACTTGAAGCGTTATTCCTCTTTGGTGGAAGACTTTTTCCATTTTTAGCATGCACACCCCGGTGCAGCTGCATGCGCAGTAAGTCACCAATACTAAGTGACTTTGCTCTTGAAATTAATGTTACACACTTTGTCTTAGTTTGAAAGTCTGTGTTAAAGTAACAAGGTAGGTAGAGCAAGGTGACGCAGGCGATGAGAAGGAGCTTTGCCCTCTACAATAACTTTTACAAAGCTAAAGTGATTTTTTTTTTCCAGCCACACCAAAACCAGTGTTTATTAGTGACTATTTTAGGAAGACGAAAACATTTATGTACATTGACTGATTACTTGGATTATTACTTTATGATTGATTGTGTGAGGAAAGTGGGAGATTTTATCTTTACCCTTGTTATCTGATACCTAAGCACAAAAACAGCAGAACTGCAGAACATAGCTGATAATCAATTTCAGATCTCTTTTATCATAGTTGTAATAATGTCATGCGTCAGACTGTGCTTCAGCAGTTTAGTCGTCCATGTCCTTAAAGTCTGAGGACTTCTAAGAGACAGATTTTTGATTAAATAGTCAAAGTTGATTTCTTAAATTGATCATTCAGTCATTCACTGCTCCCCATATGATAAACGCTGTCTGCTGCACTCTGTTATGGGCTGTAGATTTTGGACACTTGTGAATCATTACCGGTTTGCGTCATCGGTGACGGCTATAGTGTCATGCTGTGCTGATTTTGCATCAGTAAATTGTGATGTATGGCATCGTGGGATTGTTGGCAGAAAGTAGCGTTCATCCTCTGGACACTCCTTTTTTTGGTCTGTACATTTACACACTCCGATAAACTGGTGACGGGTAAATACAATGCAACTTATAGACAAGGATTTCAGATACTGCCTTTGTTCCTACGTCTCCCATGATGCAGCTCAACTCTTTTTATTTGTCTTTTCAAAGCTTGAACACCGCAAAAGGCTTCTCAAGAATCCCCAGGTGTTTCTATCCTGTTGGCCTTGTCTGTCCTCTCTAGATAATCTATGAAGTGGCCCCATACTGTTGTAAAAGAGTGATTGATTTCCCCAGATATATATGTATAGCGTAACCTTTTCCAATGGCAAAGTTGTACATAGTTCTTAAATCCATTTACTCACATTCGGTCTACCCACTTTTTTCCGTGGTAGAGCAATGACTCTTTTGGTCACTACCAGACCTATTTCCAGACAGATGTTTTGTCTTCTTTTTATTTTAAAGTTGATATAAACCTAGAATTACAATCTTAGGATCTGTAGATATTTGTACAGATAAACTGTCCTGTATATACTCCCTCGCTGCTTGCCAGAACTAATTTACCCGAGTGCACTGCCAAAAACTGTCTGCACTTGATGCATACATCGGATATAGCGCTATTGTTTTGAGCTCTGAGCTTTTCTGGGGTTATATACACTCGCATCAGCCAATTATTAAGCAGACTTTTCATTGTAAAAAAAGTAGTTAGTGAAATTACCTGATGATGGCATTCATTTTCTTGGACTTGACAAAAATGTAAAGAGTCAAAAATTACTTTAAACAACGTTTTCTTACAGGCTGAGTGTTGCTCCACATCACCAGTAAATTGACAACTATTTAGAAAACCCAGTAATACTCCTTAAATGATAGTAATGTATAAAAACACGTTATACTCCTGAGAGTATTTCTCCGTGAGGCTGGAAACATTTACTTGTAAGACATTAAAGGAAAACAACACATGAAATGAGCTGTTTCAAAATTGTTGTTCAAATTCACCGTCAGATGCAGAATACATTACGTTAATCTGTTGAGTTTTGTAGCATATCAAGTTTGTACCTCAAAAAGAAACTTTAATGAGATTTCTTTTTCTGAATGTTTTTTCAAATGGAGCCTCATCTAATATGGATAAGGTTTTAGATTGCAATACTAAGAGATAATACCTATTTTCCACACTGAAATGTAATAATGTAATGCACACACACACACCTCTTTCTCGTTTTAAACGCCACCACTGCTCTTTCTACAAGTGTTCAGTTTGTTATAATTTCTTCAGAAAATAAGCTTTAGTTGTGATGCTGTATCAACCACAGTCATCTGCTGTATGCACCAACAATCCTGCACGACTTGCTGTCCTGCTAATGGCTTCTTTCTGTATAGTCAAATCTGAATATTTATTCAAAAGTGCAGAAATAAACCAAAGGAAGCCTCTCGTTTCAGTACTGCTGGGAAACTTCAGAGAAACAGAAACAGAGAATGCACATCAAAGTTTGTGAATTAATGGGGAACAGAAAGAAGTAGCAGCGAGCCAAATCCAGTGAGTAGGGGGTGTGAGGAATGACGATTGTGGTCCTGTGTATGTTTTCGCAAGTTCCTGGCCAACCAAAGTTGAGGTTGTTTGCACCGAATGTGTTCGCTCAGACGCCTCAGAACATCGCAGTCGAACTCAGTGGTGACAGTCTGACCCTGTGGGACCAATTCACGGCGCACAACCCAGCAAATGGTAAACAAACCCCACCTGGTTCAGCGCCGGACCTCATGCGCCTTTTTCGATCTTGGACAGTGACGTTCTGGCACTCGGAAACGCGAATGTCACTCAAAGCACCTCTCCAGGCTCATTGCTTCATTGTGCACAGCCTTCCTGAAGCATTTTAAGCGTTTCTGTTACCGATTTCCAGAGTTTGACACAAACTCCGATGTGCTCATGTCCACGGAGAAATTGCAGACGCACCGAACCAGCACTCACAAAACCGTGCGTAACTCAGATGCTGACTTTGATCAAGTGACGAAAAGTTTGCCACTTACTCATTAGAGTTATACCTTCCTCCTGCTCTGTGCACATCACGGTGCTGCACATTGTTTGTGTGCAATAGCAGCAGTCTCAGACCTTATTGATCCACCCTTTATCTGTTTATCTGTTAATGTTAGAAAAATTACTCGGATGTTGTATTCAAAATCAAACATGTCGGACATTGATTCTGGCAAGAAGGAGCAAATACATGTACACTCAAAGAAAGGTGTCCAGCATTGCTCAAAGTCTCTCCTCCGTAGTTCAGCTTATATACAGTGTGACAAACAATTGACAGTCACCCCCACTTCCTCTGTAATCTGATTTTGTCGTAGGTCACAAGATAAAGGTACAGAGACGTTGTAACTGAGACTATAGAACCACGTTGTACAACGGATAAATGAGTACATCTTTTCTGAGACAATAGGAACATGTTGTGCAACAGATAGACAAACATTTGACAAGTATGATGAGTTCATTATTTTTCCATCAGTTAGTAAGATAAAGAAATTCCAAACTCTCTGCTGTGAGGCCTAAAATCAATTAGCGCTGAACCAGCCAACCATCCTCCTTTCACTCAGAAGATTTGAGCTTGGTTGCTTGATTTACACAATAAATTACAAAGTATTGTGAAGGTTTTGTCAGACCCAGTGACACCGAGGTGGGCCTGAGGTTTACAACAAAAACTCTGTCTTTAAACACTTTCTCCCCACAAGCAAAATAAAGGCAAACAAGGTCAAGAGACAATTAACTTTCTTTGTTTTCCTCCTCTATTCCCCCATTTCTAATGTATATTAATTCCACCCCCTCATCCTTAAAATTAGATTTCTTTCGTCCCAGCAGAGGAGTCCTCTCCTCCCTCGCTGGCCCATAACTTTAAAAGGGTGATGAAATGTGAAAGAAAGGGGCAAAGAGAAAAAATTCAGCTTCTGTGCATCACTGTGCAGAGAGAAAAGCCTCCCGTCATCCATACTCCCTGATGTCGTGGTACCCCATAGTGTTCAGTTTAACCCCTCCATCCCTCAACCCTAATTACATTTTCACACACACACACACACACACACACACACACACACACACACACACACACACACACACACACACACACACACACACACACACACACACACACACACACACACACACACACACACACACACTCTCTCTCTCTCTCTCTCTTTTCTTTTTCACAACTCCCACAGTAGCAGAGAACTGGCTGTGTGCTCGCCCGGCTCAAAAGGATGAAACTGATGGTGTTACAGGCACACGACAGCTCTCATTAGCAGTCTCACACCGATAACGTGGAGATGAAAAGATGCTGAACCCCTGTGTGTGCTCTGCTGTTTTCTATGAGCTTAGAATATGCATTACTGCACTGCTGAAGCCGCTTGAGAGACACGCAACAGTGCTTGTGGCATTGTTTTAAACTGGAGGGGGAGGAGCCGTCCGGGCGGGGGAGACGACATTTGTTTCCTTTTGGACCGTATATGACTGTCAGGAGGGAGCAGCTGCAGTCATGGATGTTTGAATGATTACAGTAGTGCCTTAACCAAAGTACATACATTTAATTTGATTCTATATTTCCTTGTATCTACCTTTAAACATCTGTAGAGCTTGAAATCTGAGTGTAAGGCCTGCAATGGATTATTATTGTCTAACAATGTTTTAATATTGTTTTGTTTATAAAATGTCAAAATATAATGAAAAAATCTCAAGGAAACATTGAAATACCTTGTTTTGTCTGACAAATACTGTGTAATATTCTTATATAATTACGTATTCGATTTATTTTATTTTATTTTTTTATTTTATTTTTTTAAGAGGAAAACCAACATCACTCTCACTGACTCTTCTCTTGCTGTGTAAAGGGCAAGTGGTACTCAACATGCCACCAGGCACATGTGTGACTTCAATGAAACAATCCTCCAGAGAGGCAGAAAAGAAAGAGTGGAGTGTCCCATCACACAGCCTCTCCACACAAAATACCCCATTTTTATAAAACACACACACACACACACACACACACACACACACACACACACACACACACACACACACACACACACACACACACACGCACACAAAACAAACCATAATTAAAACTGTCAAACGGGATCCCGGAGGCTTCAAGCACAAAGCCGGATTTTTTTTTCTCCAGTTTGGGGGCTTATTAATAAATGAGTCTAGACAGATGTGTAGTATTATTTCTACTACAAGGTCTGTGATTCAAAAGTACTGCACGAAAGAAATAATAACATCTGTAATTGTTTTTATCAAGTGCAAACGAAAAAGGCAAGGCAGACATTAAAAACTGAAGGTAAACTGCTCACATCTCAACAAACAGGGAAAATACCTGGAAAATATTACAAAAGCAGAATCTTCCAGCCTGGACGCCGCTCATATCTACTCTGAATGGAAGTCGGACCTTTCCTGATGGTGGAATTTAATGGACGCTACTATGCTCTCCATGTTTGCCTCTGCTGTGCCGTTTTCACTCGCCTCTGGTCTGATGATTAAAGGGTGCATTTTTAGCACACTGCTAGAAGACCTTAGCGAGCACAATCCAGCTTTACTGTAAAATATTTTTTGATAAAAAAAACATCTTAAACAACAAAAGTAATGTGAATTTACAGTGATTCCTACGGTACACTACAGTATGGAGAATTGTGGCGCTATTGAACCGGATCAGCTGGACGACGAGAGAAGGAGCATTTGGAAAAAAAAAAAGAAATGTATATGTCCAATTTGTGTTATGTTTTGGTCTTGGATTAAAAAGCTATTTCCGGTGCAGCGGTTCCAGAAGTAAAAGTCCCATTGATGTTTATTTTTATGTTACAGTGATCTCTCAGCTGGAGCACTTTTAATGGCTCGGATCAGCGTGAAATCGTCCTGGGTACATCATAAAACAAAAGATCAACTATCGCATTAGAACATACCTGCTTCTTTGAATCGGTACAAGGTTGTGTACATGGAAGAGCACATAGAAGTTAACGATGTGCTCTCGGTGTGCATTTCAACCCGAAACATCCAATCCATTCACCTTTGGATTTCTGGGTCAGCGTCGGAATAATTCAGCTGCTGTTGCTCCATGTTTTATTCACATATTCACAGAAAAACGTGATGACTTGGCTTTTACTTTGGTATGCATCTCTGACCGGCGCCTTTTCCTTAAGAACAGCAGCTGAAGTTCATGAATGTTGTGGTATTTATACATGTCTGCCATGCCAAAGCAACAAAAGGCGTCTGAGACAAAGCGGAAATTTTTGAAATAGTGACCCACTGTACGATATGCCGGCTTGAACATCTTTCTCCTTCCTCACCATCTTTTTCCAGCTCTTTTTTTCTCTCCTTGGAGAATCAGTGAAGATGTGCTAAAAGCCACTGTGTTGTTGACTGGTCGCACTTCTTCCTCTGTGGTGGAAAGTAACCTTCCACAATAACCAGCTGGTGAGAGTCTTGGTGTGTAGGGTTTTTAGATGTGGATATGATTCTGTGCATGAGTTTAATTATCTATATATCTATATGTGTATATATGTGTGTGTGTGTGTATATATATGTGTACATATGAAAAACGTATATATACACATATATATATATATATATATATATATATATATATATATATATATATATATATATATATATATATATATATATATATATATATATATATATATAATATATATAAACTCATGCACAGAATCATCATGCACAGAATCATATGTTCAAGCGGGCATACCGTACAGTGGGTCACTATTTCAAAAATTTCCGCTTTGTCTCAGACGCCTTTTGTTGCTTTGGCATGGCAGACATGTATAAATACTACAACATTCATGAACTTCAGCTGCTGTTCTTAAGGAAAAGGCGCCGGTCAGAGATGCATACCAAAGTAAAAGCCAAGTCATCACGTTTTTCTGTGAATATGTGAATAAAACATGGAGCAACATGTGTGTGTATATATATATATGTATGTATATATATGTATGTATATATATATATGTATATATATAATGTATATATGTGTGTGTAAGAGGTGTTAATGCATGAGCAGCATGACTGCATGCATGCTTGTATTGCATACAGGGTGGTAATCTTGTACATTTCTTTTAAATCAAACACACTGACAGAGTACTCATAATCTTTTATGAAAAATACTTTTTGAAGGTAACGCAGTGCAGAATGGCACAGTTCGGGTGTGTTATATATTTTGGGTCCCTTTCAAAGCCTTCGCTGGATGTGGGCGGAAGGCGCTTGATCTTCCCTTGTTCATATTAAATAAGTCAGATTCCAGCCCCCACCTCAAAAACCTATACGTTTACACTGGGGCTTATTGGATGTGAACACGAGCCTGTGTGTAGCTTTCCTTTCAGCTCAGGCCAGTGAGTTTGAATCCTTTTGAACAGGCAGTAACATGAGGCAACTATGACAAGCGGGACGACCCTTGATCACTGTTAATTATCTAAGTGGATGTGAAGCTCCCAAACCACCAGCACGATGCAGCTCGCACTCCACATCAGGGAGGGTCTGCGAATGTGCTTTCAAACCAGTGAGACTCAACGTGTGCGTGCACTCGCGTGTTTTGCGTGCGCCCGTTTGCTGCCATCATCAGCACACGTGTGACTTATTGCCCTTCAAATGTATGTCGTGCTCACAGTCGTGTTCTTCAACCTCATTCAAAAAGCTAAGCAGAGTTTGTCAAACCTGTCAAACACGAAAGCACACCAGAGCTTTTGAGTTGCATGTCTTTAATGATGCTGAGGCCATTTAAGATTTATGAAAGCGTTTTAAAAACCCCAACTACAATGGACTGTCATTACACTTGAATTCAAAATAGTTACATCATCTCTGAGGAAATGATCTGTCCTCGGATTATGAAGCTGATGCACTGAATTCCCTGGTGATTAAAAGTAAAGAGCAGGAGGAATGCGGTATCAGTTTTATATGCGTTCAGAACTATTACCACATTTTTAGATCTTGTGACATGAAAAGGAAGGAAACTTAAGAAAGTTGACCACAAAAAAAAAAAAAAAAAAAAAAAAAAGAAGTTCCTCACGCCAACTTTTAAAGCGTCCTCAGTCCGTCATTTACATAATGAGTCAATGCTGTGTGTCAGTGAGTCATGACAGTCGAGTCAGTGTAGCGCCCACTGGAAAGCCAGAGATTAGCACGCGGATGGTCAGGGTGTCCTTGGAAGTATCGACTGGATTACAACATGCTGCTGATGGACAGCAGATGTAATCCTGCTGTTTCTCATGGGAGCGAATTTGCCAGTGAAATGAGAAGAAATAACGGCCTTTTTTGCACATGAAACCATCAATTTGTAGGCGCTTTCATTTGTACTATAAATGTGATGAAGGGCTTTGTGAGAGTAGTTTTGTTCACGTTGATGCCTTCATTTGTGGCTAAAAGAGTTGTTTGATGTGTGTCGGCGTCGTCATTTGTCTTATGGTTGTGTTCACCCTGTAACATGATGTCTGCTTTACTGACCAAACAAAGATCAGCTTTTTTTTTTTTTTTTTTTTTTTTTTAACCTTTTAATCCTCTAGACACATCTTAAGTATATTCATATTAATCTGTTTACCTTAAAGGAATAGTCTGACATTGTAAGGAAATATGCTTACTCGCTTTCTCGCCCGGAGTTAGATGAGAAGATCATGAGAAGTGTTTTTCCATTACGTTGACTGCTTTGGGTGTTGGAGCCTTGATGGGCCGCCGCCGCCTCCTGCCCACCTGGTAAAGTTGTTTCTCCAAGTTTGATCGTGGTCTGAGTGCTACAAGATTTCATGGTGTTGAATTACTTTAAGTGCACATTTTAATTGAGTTTTGCACCTTACCTTACTAATGCGGATCAAGATGGATGACAACCTGTCCTCCTGTGATTATTGTCGGGGGGCCGCCGTATCATCAGGAGAGCTGAGTGTTTTGGCGAGGACGACTAGCACGATCAGCAGCAGGGGTTTTAACGTTGGCGTCCATCGGTGCTGATAATTTGCCCTGAATTTCATAATTTTGGGTTCGACATCTGTCCATTGATAAATTTATCACGTAGGCTTTTATTGCACTTACAATAAATTAGCGAGTGTAGTTGACGTCAGGTGGAGTGACGTTACCTTCACTTCATAGAGATCAGAGAGAAACTAACGCAAAGGTCCATGACAACAAAACACTGTAGAGACAGGAGCACATAAATTAAGTATATAACTATATTAAATAGTTATTTATCGATACATTCGTTTCACAAATCCAGTACAAAACCAGCGTCAATGTAGGTTTAACAATGAGTTATGTTAGAACAAAGCTGAGAACACAACATAAATTAAAAACAACAACTCTGTTGTCTTATATCCTCTTGTGATAGAAGCTAATGACTTTTGATCCGTGCGCTGAGCTAATGGATCATCTGGATGCAAAAAGACCTCAGTGATGTCATCCTCTCATAAGCTCCTGCATTACTGGGATTAGTAACCATAATGTACAGTGGAATTTCAAATTGTAATTCCCTCACATAATTAAAAATGTAATTGTAGTACTGTACTAGCTGTTTTCCCATGCATCTTTTCGTGAAGCTTTCAATAATAACAATGCGAAGAAGCATATTTACAGCCAGCCAGCCAACATCTATACAGGTTTTTATCCTGCACTGGGTAACGGGGGGCTGAAGCCCATCCCAGCTGACTTTGGGCAAAGATGGAGTGCATCCTGGACGGCTCGCCAGTCCATCTCAGGGCCCATGCAGACAAATGAGCCACCATTCATGTTCACATTCACACCTTCACCTGACTTATGATCACAAATTCACCTAACATGCATGTTTTTAGATTGTGGCAGGAAGCCAGAGCACCCGCATAAAACCCACGCAGGCTCGGGGAGAATATGCAAACTTCATCCCAAAAGAGAAAGGAGAAGCTTATTTCCCAAAACATATATATATGTATTTTAATTTTAGAATACAGATAGATTTTGCAGAAAATTACAGTGTAATCATTGTGCATTATTTATGTAATCAACAGCTCTTTGTAGTCAGTTATAAAGGCAGAAGAAGTTTTTTGATCAACAGATGTTTTGAAGGTAACACTTTTACATAACAGGGAGAAAGACGCAACAACAACAAAAAGCTGACATGGAAAGTTAGAGTATTGTATAAAAAAAATCAATGTATTTTTGGCACAAACGTCACCTCATAAATCTGGCCTCACCTCTGTAACGTCTGGATCTCTCAGAGAAAAGACCATTGATCTTACTGGCTGTGTGCTGAACACTTTTGCACTTCAGTTTTTCAGCCTGTACACAATGTTTTCCTCCTCGTCTTTGGTGAAAATACAATTTAGCTCTCTATCTGTCAGTTCTAAGCCAAACAACAACCATTTAACACGTGGGAGTTTGTTGTCTGTTTTTCTAAGCAGATATGTCCGTGCATTATAGCTGTCAGGCTGTCTGATATGAAGAAATAACTCATGAATGCCTTTACATGTATTCTCCTAAGATGTACTGAGGACAGACCAGAGTAAACAGAAATGCTCCGTGACAGCTACATCTGCGCAGATGATGCTGAGGGAAGTTGTGAAAAAGACTACGGCTAAGGGATAATTACATCATGCCCATGGACTTTCCATCTGTCATTTTTTTTGGAGACCGAGGGAGCTAACTATGCCATAAGCCCAGAGCTTTAGTTACAGCACAGCTCAGATCTTCATGCTGGCAGGTGGTTCAAAGGCTTTTCTCCTTAAAAAAAAATAAAAAAAAAAAAGTTGACCACAAATTTACCTGTGAAATGAAATTAGTAAATATGCACAATATAGTTTTTGGGGGATCAGGACCTCAGATCAGTTTTCCTTTCAAATGCTGCTTTGCCTTTTAGTACGTTTTATAGCATCTGTATGTAATGTCGCCATTAGCCAGATCAGATACATGTTTGTAAGCTACATTGTGTGTGGAAAAGAAGGAAAAAGCAAGTGAGTGATAGAAGGAGAGAGATGCTGGGGGAGCACAGAAAACAACACTATCAAAGGAGGGCTTCAAAGACTATCAGCTACGTCTCCTGGGTAATTTGCGATCCTGCATTCTTTCGACTTCAAAGGGCCGCTGTGTGTTGGAATACTGCAAGTGGGAGAGTGAACGGGGGAGGGGGGAGGGTGTAGAGACGAGGGGATGGAGGAGGGGGAGAATCTGATTTCTCTAATAAATGCTGACACCAGGCCTGTTTGATATTAGATTCAGGGAACAGTTTGATTTGTTATCGCCTTTGAAAGTCTTCGGACGTCCTTCAGAGAGGCGGGCCGGCTACCGAGAGCAGAGGGAGGAGAGCAGGGAGCGCGCCGGGCGGGAAGGACAATTGTCCGGCTATAAAGATGACCATTAAGGGGCTATTGATTAGGAGTCTCTGTGCCTGACTCTCTGTCTGTCTCTCTGTCGGGACTCGGTCTCTACCCGGCAGAATACACTAACAGCAACTCGATGCAGCTAAAAAAAAACATTTTCAGCTGCCGATCATTGTGCTGAATCAGTGTGGTTCAACGCAGCGTGACTCAACAGTTTTCACTCACTGCTGTCAGAGTTAAAGCCCCTGCTTGACACTCATACACCGTTTCAAATTAAATACCCTCTAGTTTCAGGTTTACACCTAGACGTGTGTTTCTTTCAGGAGTGGCAGGAGGTCCCAACTGAAGGGGAAACACTGGATTTTAAATCTTATATTAGTTCGCTGTATTTGACACTTTTCAAACTAGTTTGGTCACACGTGCATGCACTGCAGTATACAGTATAAGTTAAATAAAAACCATTTCTAAATCACCCCAAGCATCTTTTTCTGATGACATATCTTCGATAGATCAATGTCGGCTGTGAAAATCAGCTAGCTTATAATTCAGTTCGGCTCCAACTGCATTATAAAGAAATTATATAATATACAATTTGTATAAGCATAAAATGGGAAATATTAAATGTGCTTGTATTGAAGATGAAATTTCACATTTTAATGACCATTTTAATGACCACGGTAGCATAATTTTAATTTGAAAACTCTACTTTTAGCAGGAAAACTTCAGTAGGCTCGGGAGATTTTTCTGACCATGCAGAGGTGTTAGTGAGCAGCAGGGTGGAATATTTTGATATCTACCGACTGCAGGTGAAGAGCCAAAGAGGAAAGTCTCAGGGGTAGTCAAATAAATTCTAATGGGATCGTTCACAGCTGCAGTTTTTGCATATAGGCTCACTTTTAAGATTTTTTTTTTTTTTTTTTTTTTAGATGGGTCTAAAGTATATCTGCAGTTTTGGTGCAATGTTAACTTAGTGTCCATCATTCAAGCTTTTTGAAAAAAATTACTTTTAATAAAGTGAAACGCCGGTTATCGTAGAAAGGGTGAAGACGCAATAATAATTTTCATCAGAAATCAAAATAGTTTGTGCATTAAATAAAAACAAAAGTCACAGATTTAACTTATGAAATGTGGGTAATGTAACTAACATGTAGTGATTTAAACCCAAACCACGATCTTTTCACAAACTTAACTGAGTAGTTTGGTACATACATGGTTTATGTTTCACAACATTAACATTAACTTGCCATGTTGTGCCTATAGAGGGCGCTGAAAATGCTCATAAATCATTTTGGGAGTTGTTGGAAGTAGCACTAATTTGTGTTGATATAAGGACGTGGTGTCTTGGTTTTAATTTTTGTCATCTGGGTTTGTGATTTTGATAACTGTACAAGAAGTACTAACCCTAACCATCGTTTACATCTGATAAACATGAAAATTAATCAAATAAATAAATAATTATTTTCATCTTTTGACAAACGGGTCCTTAAGTCATACTTTTATTGATATTTCACATCATTTTCTCTTTGACATTGTGACAGTATGCACACAGAGGAGAGGATCAACAGAGCACCAACAGGTGACTCCTGACATCTTGTCTGGATCCTAACTGGAACTGGTCGCTCTGAGCAGTGGTATTTCTATCTCTGTGTGAGAAATTCATAAAACAGTATAGAGATTCAGATACATAATCACACCAGACAAGTGCGAGTATAATTATTTACACCTTCTTAACAGATAACATACACAGCATAAGAAAAGGCTAAACTCTCCAGCTGAAATGTTTCTAATATAACACATCCATGCAAGTGAGACTGATCATTTTTTCTGAGAAATCCGGCAGTTTGAGGCTAATTTTTCCGGTGACTCCTTTTAAACACTGGTGTTGTTAGGATTAATTCCATCCTTTGACTGATTACATTTTAGACCTATTGACTGATTACATCCGAGACCTATGGACGTAAATCTAGATGTAAATATACTCCCCTCATTTAAAAAGGCCGTCTTTAAGCAGCTTCCCTTACATCTGTCCTCATATTTACTGATAGCACCAATGTCAAGCTGCAGCCTGTGCTCTCCGAGCTCTCCGCTCTTATCTGTACCGAGGGTACATACACAGCTCAGTAGAAGGGGTTTTGTGTGGGCAGCTCCATCTGTTTGGACCGAACCACAAAAAAAATGCAAATTCTTTATACACAGTGTTAAGTCACAAACATTTTACAGAGTGAGATGGGGGAAAGTGTAAATGTTTTTATTTGTAATTTTCATTTCTTCATTGAGATTAATTCACGTTTTAAACGCCCTTTCTTCCCATCTCTCCCTCTATGATTTTCCAACTATAAATGCTGGATCTGTGTTGCCTTGTGTTCCATAATTATCCTTCTATTTTGTCCATTCTCACCTCAACATGCTACATTGCTTAAATAAAGCCCAAATTCAATGAGAAAATAGAAAAATTCATAATCCATAATTTCACAACAACATCGCTCAGTTTTCTGTCAGTTTGTGTGTAATATCTGAGCACACGTGGAGGTGCAGCAGGTGGTTGATCTTCGCGTTAGGTGAATCTTAGTGACACTGTTTTATCTCCAGGTCTGTGCACAGCCCTACAGCAGCCGCACGAACTACGGGTGCTAAAAGGTTTTCTGAGGCTGAAGTTGTTTGTTGGTTTGACTTTATTTATTCAGGAAGTCTGGTGGAGATCAAGATCTCTTTCTTTTTGACAACATCACAAGACAAAGCATTCATCCCCCACACAACAGTCACCAATAGTATTGAAAACATCACACAGCCAACTCTAAAGTCTGTCAGAGGAACGACTATCTCTTACTGCAGCTTGTTTTCCAATTTATTGCAGTCGCTTTATCCAAAGTTGAAATAATATGAAGTCACTGAAATTGTAACCTTTTTTGTAGCTGTTTTGTTTGTTTCAAATACTGGACATTTACTGATTATTCAGGACACTTAGAAATATCTTCCGCAGACAATTACAGTAACATTTTTATTAATATGAAATTTAAGATATACTTACCCTACATGAACAATTTAGTATTCTTTTTTGAATGCATCGTTTCCATTAAAGACGTAATTTTGTTTCTAAATTTGCAAGTAAAAAAAGAATCAAAGACATAATTACAACAAAGACTAAAGTTCAATGTTTGTTTGTCTTAACACTTCCGTTTTTAATTATATTTCTTCATTCATTGACATTATGAACAAAAGTATTTGTGCAGTGTATCCGTGCTACCATGGTATTGCTACTACTCATACAGCCTATAGCCTTATAATTATTATATGGGGGGCTGTGGCTCAGACGGTAGAGTGGGTTGCACACCAATCGGAAGGTTGGTGGCTCAATCCCCAGCTCCTCCTGTCCACATGCCTAAGCGTCCTTGAGCAAGACACTGAACCCTAAGTTGCTCCCGATGGTGTACCATCGGTGTGTCAATGTGCTCCTGATGGCAGCACCCTGCATGGTGATCTGTCTCATTAGTGTGTGAATGGGAAAACCATGTTAAAGCGCTTTGAGACCGAAAGGTGATAAAGCGCTATACAAGTACAGACCATTTACCATTTATAAATAAAAGCTCATAATGGCAGTGATGACCATCAACTCTAAAATCTCTCCCTGTAAAGTGTCTTCCATCCTGGTTTTTAACCATCAGTGATGGTTTAGTATGGTATGGACACACTGAAGGTCATTGAAGAGTCTTATATCTGAATAGAATTACTGTTTTTAATTAGATGTAGCTAAATGATCCAGATGTACGTTTTCATATATGTCCCACGCCCAGCCCTTCCTCGACACACACACACACACACACACACACACACGCGCGCGCATGCACCCTTTCACAGATACTTTTCAAAGTGGATGTAAGCACAAAAAAAAAACCTGACGTGTCATCGTCTTGCCCCACATCCACAGTATCCGCTGACCCAGGGGACGACTGAGCTATTTGATTATTCTGCAGTGTGATTGATGTATCCTGCACTGTACTTTGTATGCACATGAAAGCGTGCATCACCGTTGATCTGTCGATGCGCGGGGCCGTGCGAATTAATATGCAAAACTGCCGCGCGCCGCCGCACACCTGAGCGATTGGCTATCGATGACATCATCTCCGAGTCACAGGTGTTTGCTTCCTGCTGTCCAGACAGGACACACCGGAGACTTGTAAATGAGATGTAATCAGTACATTAGAACTAACAGTCCTGTACCCGTGCCAGCTGAAAAACACCCCATCATACCACCCCTCCAAAAAAAAAATCTCTTGCCCCTCCTCGTTGCCCCTGCCAGAGTCCCTCCCCTCCTTTTCCGTCTCTCTATCTGCTCATTAGCGCTGGGTTTGGAACAAAGAAGCCATCTGGGCATGGCTACCTGCCAGCTCAGGTGGGCCTTTACACAGAAAAGACAGCTTCTCTTCAACATCTGTCTGCCAGGATCAAAGGCATTTCTGCTTACCCCCTTAACTCTCCCTCCCTTCCCTCTCTCCTTCTCCCCTTCTCTACCTCTCATTCACTTATTTCTGCCTCCAAAACTTCCCATACATTAGACAGGAAGCAGACTAAATATGGCGCCCCCCCCCCCCCCCCCGTCATGTCTTTCTCCGCCTCTGTGTCACTTTGCAGCTCCTCTCTTCGCCCTAAGGGTGTCATGCATTCTCCCAGACTGCTTTGTTTTCTGTTTTCAGCTTTTTTTTTAGATAATTGTTTACCTGTATATATAATGAAGGAGACATGATTTCTGAAATTTCTCCATGCTTTGCATCTCAGCAGTCATTTGACAAATATATCTGGTTTTTTTTTAACATCTTTATCCACAAATGGGTAGCCTTGGGTTTGAGATGCAAACATGTAGAGGAGAAACAAGTTTCCTCTGAGTGCCTGTGGAAACTTCTCAGGTTAGCAGCTAAACATAGCGCTGGCATTTTTATGGGTTGTTTGTGCCGAGATCTCACAATGCCCACAAAGATCAATAAACATGCTGTACTGTATGTGCAGGCAGTAAAAAAAAAAAAAAAAAATGGGGGGTAGCCAGATTTACAGCTTGTAATCGGATGCAGATGGGTCCCCAGTCCCTTGGCGGCTGCAGTTTATATCACGGGGAGCATTGATGGCTTTTTTTTTTTTGTGCAATCTCTTTCAGAGAAATTATGCTGGTTGCTCCTGCTGTAGGTCCCCCCCCCCCCCCCACACACACACACACACACACACACTCCCCTCCTCCTCCTCCATGGTTATGAGATGGTGTATTCAGCTGGTCTCTGGCCCTGTAGATACAGGGGATCAGGGGAAGTGTTATCCTTTAAGCCAGGTGCTGCTGCTCGACACAGCCGGTTCCTGCTGACTGAAACACTTCCCCGCACGCTCCTGTCTGCTTGTCTGCTGTCTGACTACGCTCTCACAGGCTCCATGTGCCTGTGAAGAGGTTACTCAGGCCCTCTGTCTGAGCTGCTAGTGTGCACTATATGACAGCGTTTGATTGCAGACTTTCTGGTACAGCCTCGTCAATGTTGCTGTTGCCCGTTTCGAGCCCTCTGCTCAGAACTAATAAACATCGACCAGTCTTCCGTTCAAGATCAATGGCTGCGCTATTTTAGTTATGCCTGTTTGCCAGGATGCATTCTGATCAATGACAGAGCTATTTTTTTTTTTTGTGGAGGGCAGGGAGAGAGAGAAAGGCTTGGCTGATGGTGCATTCAAGGCCACAAAAGCTTCAGCAGCCCAGCCGAACTCCTCCCTTCTCTCACCCTGGACAGTCTCCTATTCTGAAAGTGTTGATAGTGAATTAATTTGGAGAGATTTCGCATGCTCCATGTCACACACACTACCAGCAGGGACAATTACATCACTGTCAGATTACAACTTGCCACCCACTGTTCTGCTAGTTTATAGAAACACTTCTAGGAAAGACAGGCTGGGATGTTACATCTCCCCCTTTCTCTTCTCTCCTCCTTTTCTTTTCCTTTAACCTCTCTCTACCCAGGAGTTTTTTTGTTTGTTTGTTTTTTTCCTGCATTGACTGGGAACTAGAAGGGGGAGGAGGTCATTGTCCATTTTTCTCCAGCATCATGTTCAGCAGGAGACAGCCAACTGGAGCATGAAACAAGGCTGTAGTCTGCAGGTAGCCACCGGCTGAGCTCACCTGCAGCTAAATTCACTTTGACAGGTGAGATCACAGCCTCATGGCAGGGCACTGCACCCAACAGAGAGGCGAGAAGCATGTGGGTGTAGGAGCTCAGCCTCGCAGGACCCACCTCTGCTCTTCAGCTCCGAGGAACAAGATAGTTAATAGTGAAACATTTCACGGGTTATGAGGCTGAATTGACTTTTCAGTCTTTCTGCAGAATGAACCGCTGTTTTCCAGGCTGCAAGTTACTGGCCTGGTAGTCGCTGGAGTCCTTATTGTAAAGGGAATCACATAGTTTCAATAAAAGATAATGACTTTCATTAAAGGCATGCTCTCATAACACGAACATGAGCCACACCATAAAAAGATGTGGGAGTCACTTAATGAGTTTGACCCATCCTGGATACATGGAACAATATGTCTTTAAGAGCGTCACAGACATTAAAATAAGTAGAAGTAGCCTGCTGCTTTCACAGACAAATCTACACTTTGGTCCTAACTGATGCTCCTCTGTGTGCTGTAAATTAAAAACAAGACATCACACACATGAGGTACAAGCTGTTTTTGAGCGTGAATATGAATTTGTCAAGTTTAAACTGTACAGAAGGGGTCTTTAATCTTTCATGACCCAAGGGGGAAGCTGAGGCCTTCTGGTCCTAACGAGATAGGAATTAAGGGTATACTAAAAATAGACTGGATTTTAGGGTCATAGCTGACATTTGTTTGCCAGCAGGAGCCCCACAGTGCAGTGACCAAGTTTCAGCTCATCAGCAGAGCAGACGAGTCACAGCATCTCCCATCCTAGTATCATATCCTGTGCCCTTTCCCCAGTGATGGCTTTTTTCTGTTGTGTATCTGTATGTTTTTTTACAGGATGGATGAGTGAAATGAAACAGGAGTTAAGTCACAAATGGATTCCTTTTCAACTTTGCAGGGGAGAAACTACAGTGTTTTGCGTTGTGTGTGTGTGTGTGTGTGTGTGTGTGTGTGTGTGTGTGTGTGTGTGTGTGTGTGTGTGTGTGTGTGTGTGTGTGTGTGTGTGTGTGTGTGTGTGTGTGTGTGTTACGTTTTCCATTGCCAGAGTGTTTTTATTTGTTTCACTCAGGTGCAAAAACGCACCACAGGGAAACCACACCTCTCCACACACACACACACACACACACACACACACACACACACACACACACACACACACACACACACACACACACACACACACACACACACACACACACACACACACACACACACACACACACGCAATCCTCTCGACTCAAACTTATCCCAGCTCTACAGCTGCAACTCAGCAAATGTGGCGGGCAGGGTTTAATTTTCTGGCCCCCCGCCTCGGCCCCAGCCTCATGCATTTTTCATCACCACCATCCTGTTCCCACCCAGCCACTGCCGCTGCACAATGCTATTGATTGGCGATTAAGCCATCAAACTGTTATAAAGAGGTTAATATTTTAAAGCTGTTACGCCGTTCCATCCTCCTTACATTATTGTGCACCCTGTAGCAGAGTTTCAAGGGTTTTTAAGAGTTTCCGCTCTTATGCGAGGTTAGGTTATGAATGTTTGATGGAATGCAGACGGCAGGGTTTTTTTTATTTTTTTTTATTCTTCCTCACCCCTTATACAATGCTTACTCTGGCATGGAGGTGGAGTGTTCGATCAGCTGACTGCCAAAGGTCGAGAGGGAGCAGTGTCAGTCAGCACGGAGACTGGGTTGGGTCATACTCCCCCAACCCCCAAACCTCCACATGGGATATGTCTAGTTGTTGACCAATTTGCTTATGGTAATTCTAATAGATCTCTGGAGGCCGCCTGGCAATATTGAGGGTTCAGCGTTAATTGTGACCGCTGGGCAAAGAATCTGCAATCTCATCCTATTCCCCACAACTGATGAGCATCTTGAGTTATTTTTAGGTGTTAATCCAGAAGAGAGACTCTTCTCCTTCTTCGTAAAGTAATGCATGTAAATAGGCTTAACAATGCCTGCTATATCAGCTATTATATTTTCACTTTTTCCCTGACAAGAATAATTTTTAGACTGATGGTTCCCAGCCTTTTTTTTTTGTCAGATTGACCCCCACGTCTCTGCTAAACAAATTCAACAAGTCATCAGCACCAAATATGCTCATTTTAACTTATTTTTAACTGGTTTATTATTTTTTTTCATACAAATAACTTCTCCATTTTTTTTTTCCAGTGTTTCAGGCCAGTTTGTATTTGTATTGATAGAAGCAATCAAAGCTGGATGTTTCAATCATTTGTTCATTATGTTTTCAACTGTTCATCGATCAGATTACTTTTTATTTATCTTTAACTTTTAGCTCTGTTTTTTTGACTGTCTGATTTGTTTATTCGGCACTTTCAGCTAGTTCACTATCAATTACTGTTAGTTCTGTGTTTGTTTTTTTCAAGCTTTTATTTATTCATTTAAAGGTCCAGTATGGGATCTAGGAGGATCTATTGTCAAAAATGGAATATAACATTCATAAATAAGTTTTTAATCGTGTTAAATCACATGAAACAAAGAATTGTGTTTTCATTACCCTCTCTAGCTTTAAGATTAGACTCAAAACTTTCCTTTTTGATAAAGCTTATAGTTAGGGCTGGCTCAGGTAGACCTGAACCAACCCTTAGTTATGCTGTTATAGGCCGACGCTGCTGGGGGACCTCGTTACACGCTGAGCTTCTTTTATTTCCTCGTACTCTTTAACTGACTCATACCTCACCATCTTTTTCTCTCCCATAGTTTCTTATTATTATCTGTTGTCTCCCATTCAGTTCCCTCGCTCGCGTAGTTTCTCTTCTTTCTTTTGCAGATGTCCCGTCATGGAGCTGCATGTCTCGGCCCTGCGCTTGTCGTCTCCACCAACAGTTCTTCTCTTGTATCTCTATGCTGTCCTTTTCTCTCTCTGCTCTCTTCTCACCCCAACCGGTCGAGGCAGATGGCCGCCCACCTCTGAGCCTGGTTCTGTCGGAGGTTTCTTCCAGTTAAGAGGGAGTTTTTCCCTCCCTCTGTTGGAGGTTTTTCTCCCTTAAAGAGGAGTTTTTTTTTCCCCTCCTAGCTTATATGGGAATTGTTGAATTGTTGGGTTTCTCTGTATAATATTGTAAAGTCTTGCTGTAACGACTTTAATGTGTTAAGTGCCATGACATAACCTGTGTTGTGATTTGGCGCTATATAAATAAAGTTGAACTGAATTGAATTACCTTAGAAGGAGACAATCAAATCTACATGGGGAGCAGGTCTCCCTCAATGGAGCCTGCCATGTTTCTACAGTAGCCCAGAATGGACAAACCAAACTCTGGCAGCCACCATAGATTCTCTCAGGTGCTTAAAAGGAGAAGATGTGGTGAGGGGCGTTCACGTGGTTGCAGTTTGCAACCTGACCACTACTTGCCACTAAATCCTCCTTTAACCAATTCAAAAGAGAAGAAAACACAGTCGAAACAGACAATAGCCGATTCCACATATTATGAAAAACATGAATCAAGTTGTACTTTTCCTTTATTGACAGAACAAGTTGCAGTTGATGTTTTTAGCACAAATATGTCAGAGGGAGTTAACAATAAAACCAATGATCCATTTGTTTAGAAAACTTATTTCATCATCTTTTTTTTTTTTTCCCTTTAGCTAGCTATTAAAATGTTACTTATTGCCGGTATTTAAACCATTTATCCACTATAAGCCAATACAAACTGAAAGTAAAATTGCAAAAAATAGAAACAGGAACTGGAAGGCGGTAACAACACGGGGACCATTAATTGGCGTGTGCAGTGGGCGTCACGACGTGCAACCAAACGCAGAAACTGCAAAACTTATTTGGCTACATCCATGACTGCATTTCCACATGATGATAACACAATTCAGTCAAATTTTTTGTGTGACATTTTACATGTTTTATTTAAAGTTGATTTTTCATCGGGTAGTAAAAGTAAGCAGCGTCTGCCTTGAGGGAAAGATGTGATTGTAAAATGTGTGACTTGGTTTGAGGGGGATTAAAAAAAAAAGAAAAGAAAAGGAGAGTAGAGAGGATTCTGACTAATGTGGAGCTGCATGTTTTCCATACATATGGTCCTGCTGCGGGTGTGAAACCGGGGTGGCGTGAACAAAGACAAGGGGATGACAGGGGTGAGAATGGACATGGGATGTATTTATTTTGTGAGTGTGCTTGAGATAAGGAAAGGTGGAGACGTGTCATGGGAGGAAGTGCGGCAGGATTCACACCTGCAGCTCTCGGGACTACAGGGGAAGAATGTCAGAGAGGAAAGGAGCGGGGTCGCAGGATGTCGGCGAGCGTTGAGGAAAAGCAACACTCCATTGTTGTGCAGATGAAAGCCTTCGCGTGCAGACTTTCACTTTGACTCAAGGTCGCGCAGTGAAAGCCGCATTTTTTTTTATTTTTTTTTACCTGCATGCGTCTCCAACTGACGCAACCGCTCACTGTCTGCCAGCCCAAATGCATTCATTCGATATGCTGCCTTCTCTGCCTGTCACTCATTTTCTCGCTCCACTTGACTCATAATAAGAGTGGTGCTCTCCATTAGTGCCAGTCAGTTTGTACTGTTTAAGTCCTTACGGTGCTCTCCTCCAGGGCAGAGCGGGATAACACGCTCGAGCAGCGTCCCAATCACTGTGATCACATGTGACAAACCGCACCAAGACCCAATCAATACACTGCTCTCCCGAGGGCCGAGGAATTAATGTAACCCCCTGCGTGTGCGTGTGTTTATTGCAGCACACATACAGCTACTTACAAAAAAATGGTGATACAATATAAAAGAAATTATAAAGATCTGGCTGCTTATTTGATTAGGATACCCAAAAAAAAAAAAAAAAAAAAACTTCCTTACCTGAAATTAGAAAAAGAAGGAAAAAAAATGAAAGGATGGGAAAGGAGGACAAAAGTTCAAGAAATTAGTGAAAGTTATAGAGGCAGAAATGAAGGCAGTGTGTGGGAGAGTCGGTGCAGGCAGGGGGAAGCACAGAGCTCAGTCAGTGAGTCCTGAGGGAGAGTGTTCACAGCTATATTAATATAACACAGAGGAGGTAGTTAGAGAGGCTTTGTTTGTCTTGGGCTAAATTAACACCCCCTTCCCATCATAATAGTCATGTCATTATAGGAGGAGGGTGAAGAGCCTGAAGAGTGTTTATGTCAATGTTTTTCCTCCCACTTAATGAGCTGGGTTTACTCCCTGTAAATAAATTACCCGATGACACTATAGAGTTGTTAGTGAGGTGCCCAGTTTAAGGTTTCTTCTCCAGCTTTGTCGTTCCTTTGGTGTAAGTTTGAGTCCGAACACACACACACACACACACACACACACACACACACACACACACACACACACACACACACACACACACACACACACACACACACACACACACACACACACACACACACACACACACATATGTACACGGCGTACCAGATGTCCAGCTGTTCACTGTGTTCATTAATCTGTTTAAAACTCTGATTTTGTTTTACTCGTCTGCCGCATTTTGTTGCCGGGTCTTTGTTCGCCTCTTCCTCTCCTTTTCCTCCACCTTCCTCCCGGCTCGTGTCGAACCCCCCCGCTGCGGGTGCCTCCGAACGCCATCCACCCACCGCCACCGCCCCCATGCCTGCAAGAGTTTATCTCTCATTATCGGCCCTTACTGCACCCCGACCAACCTTCCCACCCAGCATGGTGTCATAGCTTCAGTACCGTATTGTCTCATTATCTCCGCAGACACCAGAGAAGCAGGGCCAATATGGGACATCAGACACTCCCCCTCGGTTAGAGGGGTGGGGGCTCCTGACAGAGCTGGCAGGTGATTAAGATAGGCCAAAGGTTTTATCTGCCTGTATCAATACAGCTAAGCTAGAAGCTGAACTCTCATACGTTTGTTGCCGGTCATGATCAATCTTCATTTGATATTGCTATCTGCTGTTATAAGTCTGAAACGAGTGAACAGTGTAAATAAATGTAAAAAAGAGAACAATTGTTCATGTGTCAAACCAAAATGACCAACTATAGACTGTAGAAACTAAATATATGTCATTTTCTTCATCTTTGGGTTTGCTAAAGTCAATCAAGAAGAGAACAGCTGTAACAGTGCGAGCAAATGTTGAAGAATTGAAGCCGAAGTTTGCAACGGTCATTTACCAACACGGTGTTGTACTCTGCATGTTGGAGGAGCCTCTCTGTTCATTACAGCTTGGTGAGTTTTGTCGCTCCACATATGTCATATTGAGGTCGATGCCGATTGGTTAAAGGCTAAAAATAAAAATGAACCCAAGGTGAGAATGCAACAACCAGAAACAATCCATGCAGTGAATCTGGGTCTGCAAACACCAAATTTGACAGAGATGTGGCTCTTTGTTGGATTTTCTTCAGAATCTCTATGAAGAGCAGCAGTGCTTTACAAAAACTGCTGCGTTTGGTTGTTTTGCAGGCACTTTGCTTCTGCTTTTTCGGTCGTTGTTGTTTGTTTCAGAGTTCTACAGATTACTGTGCTTCAACAGTACATTCACACAGGTGAAATATTTCTCTAAAACAACCAATCAACAAATTCAAAAGTTCCAGGTTTACATGAGGTAATGCTGGCTTGACTTTCCTTCAGAACTGTGTAGTTAAAAGAAACCCTGGCTTTTAAAGAGACTGATGTAAGGAACAGATTTATCATAAAACTGACATTATTTTGGCTTTTTGCTCTTGCACTGACTACATTTATCAAGTCTGTTTCAAATTAACAGATGGTGCTGAGGTACACCGAGACACGGTGTAACAGTGAGGTGTGCTGGACACAAGTCTGAAATGAAATCATCCATATTATGTAATTAAGTTTTGTAAATAACGTGTGTTTGTTGAGAACAGATTACGTTAACTTGTTTAAATTTGGTCTGTTCCCTCTTGCGTGCTCTTTCAAAGACGCTGTAAAACCAAATTATCAAAAGAGAATTGTGTAGAATCATAAATAAATCATTGCTCCATCCTCTCGATGTATGGCATTAAATGCACTTGGCTCTTCATCTCCTCCTTGAGTCATCTCTCCAAATTTCCTTCTGTCTTCCCAGAGCTCCAAAAAGTAACACATAACGTCAGTGTAACTGTATGGCCTGTTTTTGTGTGTGTTTTTTCTGGTTTCAGGATGGGGGTGGCGTGGCAGAGGAGCGGGGCTGGCGAGGACACAGCGCTGAGAAAGAGGAGGAAGGAGAGGGGGGTGGGGGGGGGGGTTGTCTGTCCTAGGAGACAGATGGCGCGGGGGGCTGGTCCATGATGGGCTGGTGCTGGACGGGCTCCATGTGCTGTAGTGGGTAACAGGGGCCCAGGGTGGAACGTAGGCGGCACTCTGATCCTCAGCGCCGCAGTATTCCTCAGGCACAGGAGTCCACTTCCCCCGCCCATCTGTTCCTTCCATCGCAGCGATGGCAAACGTTCCCGCAAACGCACGGGCGCGCACACGAAAATGTACACGGGCGAACACGCGCACACATCTCGCATACACATACATACGTCAGAGACTGCCCCCTGCTAATCTGCAGCTTTGGGTTCAGTCACAGTGCAGCAGCAGCAGCACTTCCCCAACATTCCCATCTTGCAAAATGAGCCTCCAGGTTTTTGACTGGATCCCACCAGCTTCCGCTCCTATATCATGTCACACAGACTCTTATCTGTTGGATCACAATACGAGACTACTCCCACAGATACCTGTTGACAGCCACAGCCTTTGGTGTAGAATATTCCTGACATCAGGGAGTTGCTGTAATCGCTCTGTTATCACCTGTAGAGGGTATAAGGCCAAAGGAGAGCGAGTACATCCACCGACTGGGAGTCAGAAGCCAGACGAGAACAGAAAAAAAACTGGCGTGGTTGTAAACAGCTGAATAACATGATGCCATAAGGTCTCCAACGCATGTCAGCAGATGTGTCTCTGTGAGTGATGCATGTCTTCAGAGAATTTTTTTTTCTCAAATCATAAATGTTTTCATAATCAGTCCGGGAATAAACATGCTAACGCGTCAGGTGGAGGCGGAGTGCGGGATGTTTATCTCTTTACAACCTGTAGCGCATGTGATCATCAGACGTTACGCCATTATTTATGAGATGAAAAATACACAGTGATATTGTAAGTGGTGAGTCATCCGTTAATTGTCTTCCTGTGGCTCCTTCTTGTCCAGATTGTACTGTGTTGACAGAAGGGAAAGCACCCCTGAACAGGTTGTCACACGAGGTTCAACAAAAGCACACAGTCGCTCATGATCACGTTCATACATACAGTTTGGAGTCCATGTGGTCTGAAAGTGTTTGAATGAAAGGAAAAGCAGAGCAGCTGGTGGAAATCCGCACAGAAATGTGGAGAAAATTGAAAACGGGAACGACAGAGAATCGAACTGTCCTCTTGCTGTGAGCTGACACTGCTGAAGCCTCTTGGCTATTCTGCGCTGCTAATTTGTTAGCATGACATATGACATAGAAAAACTAAACTGCTGAGCTCGGTCAATCTTGTTGTAACGAAGATATCTGATGAAAAACGATATCGATGCACTCGTGTATTTTTTTTTTTTTTAGATTTTAGCACCGTGTCTTGTGTTGAAACCAAACCGGTCAAGCTTGCCGTGACATCGCTTTTTGTTGTTGTTGTTGTTGTTGTTGTTGTTATTGAAATGTTCAAGTACTTCCTGTTTTACAAAAACAATTATATTTCTATCCATCGCTTAGATCTATTCAATTTCATTGCTTTATTCCCGAAAGTTACAAAGGAAAAAGACATGCTGGGAAATGCTAATTTGACATCACTCCCTGTCAATTGTTTTCAGGTGACGGTGAGCTGCAGCGTAACGTTCTTGTGATTGGCTGCGAAGCCTCGCCTCAACCGTCCCTCACACGACACACCACAAACAAACCGGAAATTTCCCAGCATGCCTTCCTCCTTCATAACTTTTGAAAATAAAGCAACCGAACAAAATAGGTCTATAGATTTTTAATAAAACACTCAGTTTTGGAACATAAAAAAATAAATAAAAAGACTTAAAACCAGAAATGGTGGGAAGGTGATATATATATATATATATATATATATATATATATATATATATATATATATATATGTAACTGTCTCTAACGATGTGATCGCAGCTACAAATAAATCTATATGGGTAACAAGTGCAGGCTGGAAATTAACCATCCATCTGTTGCATGCGACACCAAACTGGATTGTACAAATAAGTAATTCTTAACATTGAGTCGTCAGCTACTCGTCCTTATGTCCCCGTCTCGTAGGAATTAGCACCAAGAAGTAACGCCGCCACCTGCAATCAAATTTATTGAAATTTCCCATAAGTTTCAACAATCGTGAATTCTTTTGACCTCAATAATTGTGTTTGAAAACCTGATACGGTGACCGCTCTCGTCTCTCTGCTCTCCCCGATCTGATTTACTTGTCTCCTCCTCTCCCTCTAAAGTGAGCTGACACTGTAAAGTCAGACGGGGTGAATTTCGTGGAAAAGACTGTCCAAAATATGGTGGAAATGTTTGTTTCATGTATTCATTTGAGGCACAAACAAATTAAAGTCTCTCCCTCGCTCTCCGCCGCTATTTCCGTCTGCTCGGCGAAGCAAAAGCTACAAGGATTTTAAGTCACATGCGCCGTGTACATCATGATTTATTCGCAAAGCCTGGTTCCGTTCAGGGATTTTTTTTTTTTTTAATGCACCGCTTGAAGAAGCACATCAAAACAGGTGAATGGAAAAGTACGACACAGTGTGACAATGGAAGAGTCATTAGGTTCTCGGAAATGGATATTTTCTTTAGATATGTGCGTCCAAAGTTTGTTAATATTTGCTAATCGTAGCTTCTATAAGCCAATGGTCACACCAGACAAAGCTAGCAGCAAAAACACAGACGAGTGGGCTCGTTCCTCTTTTATAAGGCAGATAGTTTCGCTTTAAGTGACACCATGCCTCAATCATAATGAATAGTAAAATGATTTAAAAATAAATCAACATTCAGCAAGTTTAAAGCTGGTTTCAAATAAGCTTTTATCTTTCATGTAATCTTTGCCTGGCTTCACACGTGAGCCATGTTGTTTAAAAAGAAATAATTTAAAAGTCATTCAAAATTCCTCAAAATTAAGCTTTACCCCATTTATTTAAAAAAAAAAAAAAAATGCACAAAGCATTTAACACGATAACAACATGTATGATATTCCACTGAGTGCTGAGCCTGACATGCTTTCAGAGAGAGGCCCTTAGCCAGCTGTCTGAATGCCAGTTAGGGAAACATTACACCTTAAATATTAATGCAGTAATATGGCATTGTTGGAATGCTTACTGAGCTGTGGGCTCCAGGTCTGCTGGGTTATTTGTCACACTCCAGAAAGCCCACAGCAGCCAGAAAAGAAACCTCCATGAACGAAACGAGAGCTCGCACAGCGCAGAGCGTAACCATATACAACCTTTTGTCACAAGTTGCTTTATTGCTGTTTTTGTTTACCTTTTAGTATCATTTCTACATCCGAGATACGTCTTTAATGTTTTATTTCTTCTGCGAAACACCGCTTTAGTTGTAAAAAAAGTACAAGGTTCCACCAAAACCCTCATGAAATGTCTCTGTTCAGACCGAATCCAATTGAGATTTGCAAATCAAAAAACAGGTACATTATGCATTAAGCTCACTAGTCAAAGCAGCCCTCCCTCCTTCTTTCTCTCTCTATGTGAATCTTCCAGCAACAGATGGCCAATGGAGAAATCAGCAACACGTTTATTTTCTCTGTCCTTTATTTTAACAAAAATGTGTCATAATTGGACGGCTACCCAAACACACATATTTTAGTGCGTGTTGATTTAGTTCCAGCAGAGATATTTTCAACTTACATCTTTCAATGAAGTGAATACATGCCTTTTGGGAATAAGTCACGTTTTCACCAACAACAATTTCTTCAGATTTAGTCTTTGTGTAAACAACAAAAAATAAGCCTGGAGAAAATGCTCTGCATAATCACTGCACAGACATCAAAAAAAAGAAAAAAAAAAAAGAAGAAAAAACACCCACTGCTGGTAATGTATTAAGTTAACCTTGGAGACACCCTATGGTGCTTTAGCTAGCATGGGCGGTTGTGCCTTAAACTCTGCAGGGAACGAGAAGATGAGAGGAAAAAAAAGATACATCAACAGCTAGAGCTCAACCACAAAGAAAGAGTGAGATCTTTTTTTTTTGTGCCGGAGCGTGTGCGGGTGTTGATTGGTGCGTTTGTGTGAGGAGGTTATGGCGGAGCTTGACATCTGCCTGATTGGATATGTAAAGAAATGCAAATATAAAATCAGTGATTGGATGCTGGCACATGTTTCGCAACGGGGGAAAGAGGTGCTGTCAGTATCGCGGAAAGGTCTGGGATGGTGAGGGTTAGGGTTAGGGGGCGGTATGCGGTGAGAGGGGGGTCAGTGATGTGAATCCCATTGATCGCCGGCTTCCTGACAAGTGTTCAGTGATTTCCTGTCCCTGGCAGAAATATTGTGCTTGTTAATCTATTTGAGTCAGAGCAGCAAGGGGGCTCAGTGAAAGAGGCAGAGACTGTGTGCGCCCGTGAATGCCGCTTGGAAGTGGTGGAGGTGTGGGGGGTAAACGCAAACAGGATGCTAATGAGTCTGCACTAATCAATGTGTGCTTAATCAGCTATTCAGCTCGGAGTGGCCACGGGAAGGAGAGCAGAGGGGAGCGGAGAGAGTGTTGGGAGGAGTTCATGAGAAAGTGCAGGCCCAACCTCTGATTCACTCCCTTTGTTGAGAACATTGGTTCTCAGGAACTCCTTGGTGAATGCAGATTTACTTTCCGTCAGACAGGAGCAGCCAGTGGGTTTTTGGGTTCGTGAATCAGCAGAGCTGCCGCCTCACTCTTCTGGAAAACAATTTAATGATGATACACAGTCTCAAAAGATGAGGATGTCATGATTTGTTGGGGAATCACGTTCGGGGTGAATATTTCAGTAGAAATGTGGCGGATATTTATTTTTAGCTGAAAAAAAACCACTCCAGGCTTTGAGAAATTGTTGTCGTCTTGTGTTTATTCCCTGTCTTCATGTTGTGTGTGTGTGTCCTGATTTTAAAGAAGAATTCAAGAAACTTTTTCTTTTCTTTTCTTTTTTTCTTAAATCATTCCCATTATAAAGAAATCAATTCTTCTTACAGCCAAACTGTTTGACACTTAATTGGCCTCAGTTACTTTTACAGTGGTAAAAGTGGCAAATTTATTGCTTGGGTTTTCATTTTAGCCCAATGTTGACATAAGATTTTGGACTTTTACCGGGTAACCATTGATTTTTAAAGCTGAAATGCCAAATTTAAACTAAGGTGATCTGCAGTAATTGGTTGAAAAGGCTAAGCAGTTAATAATTTTTTCTTTTCGAACAATTTTTTGACAACGAAAGGCTTTTATTAGGAGGACTAAGCAGTGTGTTTGGCAAACTTAACATAAGTTAGATAAGAGGAAGGGATGGGTCATGATTTTTGAATTTTCGAGTAGTTAATGCAATTATCTTCTTGTTTTTCCCAGCGCTTGGGAGTATTGTGTTACTATCGGCATAAGGTGGCGGTAATACACCTAAAAACTGTTTGCTGCTAAACAACATATGGAGAAGAAGAACGACATGTACCAGGTGTTGGTGTGTAGCGCTATGAGATTAGATGCTGCGGTACAAACAGCAGAAACATCCCAGTGAATATCAAATTACATTTTTGTTTAAAAATGCCCTTTCCTAGGTCTCGGTAGTGAACTAATTAGACGTTTTGTGTCTCAGCAGATGAAGACACTGTTTAATCTGTTCCACACATTTTTACACTTAAAAATACACCATGCATTCCAACTATTTGAATACAGAGCAATATTCAGAGCCATAAACTATGACTGAACAAAGGCTGTTCAAGGGAGGAGCTTGGTATTGTTCTGTGCTATTAAGCACTTATCCATAAAACCACATTGTTCCCATTTTTATTTATTCGTATTAAAAGGTGCCGCAGTTCTTTTAATGCACTTGTATTCACATGAATACTTGTCAATCATAAAGAATTAATAAAGTCGTTCTTTTGTTTATAAACCTTCATTATTTAACCCTCTCCCCCTGGACATTTTCTCAGCTTCTGTTTTTCTTATTTCCAACATGTTGGTTTCAAGAGTTGCGCATTAATCCTGTTCTTTACCCACTCAGAAAAAGGCCACAACTCAATCAGTCTCCCATCCTCGAGAACAGCAGCTTTTAAAAAATGACTCCATACCCTGAGTTGACAGCCCAAAGATGGGAAGAGAGGAATTAATCTTACAGAAAGACCCAGAATAAAAAAAATAAGGAGGGAGGGGGGTAAAAAAAAAAGGTTGGGGAGGGTACAGAAACAAGCTGTGTGCTTGGTGAACGTGGGGATAGCTGGGCTACGCTCACAAATTGTACACAAATTCTGCAGCACACAGCGTACACACCCAAACACACACACACACACACACACACACACACACACACACACACACACACACACACACACACACACACACACACACACACACACACACACACAAGGTATGTGTGAAGACGAGGGGCGGGAGGGAGAGGGAGCAGGGATCAATCCATATTATGGTCTAATCTGTATCGCCCTGGGCTGCTGCGGACTCGGGGTTTAGGGGGGGACTTTATGAAGTGTTGACAACATGTTGTGATTCCAACCGGAGCCGGCCCAGGAGAGCAGGGCTACTGCATTTGGTTGTTAATATCCTATAACAGGCCAGGTCAGTGCACACGGATGGTTTATGTGTGTGCACGTCCAAACAGTTAACCAAAGGACACATTATTTGGGCTGCCTCGACTCGTCACCGAAATAGGACGTCACCTGAGGGCAACAAACATCTGGAGGGTGAAGATATGGTAAAATAGTGAGAAGTGTGATAAGGTATGTAGAGGAAGGAAAGAAGAAAAGAAAGTTAAAGGGGGGAGGGGGGGTGAAGGAAATTAGGAAGGAGGGAAGGAAGGAATATAAGGTAAAAAGAAGGAAAGAAAAAAGGTAAGAAGTAAGGAGAAAAAGTACAAAGGAAGAAAAAAAGAAGGAAAGGAAAGGAAGAGGTGCTGATCGCTGGCGGGAGTCCATGTCGGTGCTTTCATGGAGTGTGTTGGTAAGTTTGCTTTGGTGTGCTGACTGTATTGGAATTTGGACGTAGAACAGAGGCAGATAGGGAGACAGATTGGGGGAGATAAAGATGATCGCAGAGGACCGTGCCAGAATTTCAAGGCTTGGGAGGACATATCTCTCTGAGGCCGTCCATTGTGAATCGCCAACGCTAGTAAAATTGATCACATCACAGCATACAACACTCCGCATTTTATTTCACTGCTCCTCTTGATCATCCGTACCATTCATCCCATCAGACAGCTGCATGTACATGGTGATGTCCATTTGATTCACTGCTCAGAAAAATACACATTAACATGCCTAACAGTTGTCACATACTAAATCCGTGACGGTAATTTAAACGGTCAAATCTGATGGCGTGTCATTTGGCTTGTGCTGGAGAATATTTGATAAGGCTACATCATTACAAACCCCCCGATCTATCTATGTATCTATTCGGGTAAATGAGCAATGGCTCTCGTTTGAGCCGGAAAGCCGAGCTGTCATTAGTCTGTCTCCAAATACACCCACTAGCTCTAATGATGCAAAAACATGCCTGGCTATGCCTGAGCACGAGCCGTTTGAAGAGTACGAAGAAAAAAAAAAAAAAAAAAAAAAATTAATAAAAGGATTTGAAGAAAGATGGATGTAGCAACGTGTATGTCTTCAGGTGGAGACAATATTTCACCGTGGGGAGAGTGATGGGATCTTTTCACGGGGCTCGGGTAGCATGTGTGTTTGTGTGTGTGTTTCAGTTTTATTTTCATTTTAAAGAGGAATGGGCTCTTAACATGCAACTCAGAATCTGTCTGTCTGTCAACCGCTCTTTGATGTCCTGCTGCTTCTGTAGCCTTTGAGAGAGCTTGGGTATCATTAAGCACTTCCAATGAGTCCCACGTAGAAAGATGACTGGATCCCTAAAGTTTTTCATCATCAATGAGAAGGAGTCTGCCTCTCCTGCAGCCGGGAACTTCAATCAACTTTAATTAATTTATTTGTCCATAAATAACCTGCCTGTGATTAGCCAAATGATATTCTTTTGGTATTGTTTGAAAATCCAGCGCTGGCCTCTCCTCTGTTTTTTCTGCCGTTTGGTGGTTTATAATGATGCGCAGGTATCCTTCACGTGAGTGATACCAGGCTAATGTGAGGAGAGCTAATATATGCCTGTCACCAGTAAAGAAGAGTATGAGCATTCCAGAGTGCACTGCATGCTGAATTTGAACGAGGGGGGGGAAGACATTAAATATTCTTTTTGATTGCATATCCAGCTGCATATTCTCACAGAGGGATTTTGCTTTTAACTGAATATGCTGTACACAAGCACTTTGCAGTTTAACAAATATTTTTCCCCTGGCAATGTCTCAGCCCACCGGTGGTTTAGTACTTAATCCTTCCCAGCAAATTCAACTACTAGATCTACCCAGGGGTGGGCGGGGAGCTGCCATCGCTACAAAGGGAATTATTGACATTATTAAGATATCTGTTTACAGTAGAAAAAGCATTTTGTATCACAAACAAATGTATGGTTTAAATCCCTATAAGCCCCTTTGTTGGCTATAACTTAGCTCATAATGATGAAAGTGACCTTGCTCTGGAGACTTGGGTGGGCAGGTTTTACTAATGCAGCCCAGGATACTTAAGGGAATACTAATGTTAGTTGAAGCAACATCTTAGGCCTGCTTATAGCACTTCTTACCCCAGTCTCCCCCCAGAATCAAGGGTCCTTTTGAAAAAGCCCATCTTCTCATCTCTGGCTCTGTTCTGAAAACTCATTAGGACCAGAGATCAAAGAGTGGGGCAGCCGGCCTGTGAACTGTACACTGTGGGCTATTTCCATCTATTTATCACTTATACGGCGATTTTGGCTCTCACTGGAAGTGATCTGCATCCAAAATCGCGCCACAACTTTCCTCTGTGAGCGTGCCATTTTGGTGGCATCCATGAGCCTGAGTAAGAGTTCTCCAAACCGAATGCCGACATCCAACAAAAATCTAGCCTTCACATGAAAAGCTTATTCACAAGTTTGAGTAACAAACAGATTTAACCTTGTCCACATGAGAAAGGAAAATGCAGAGGCTGCGCTAATTGAAAAAAACAAAAACACAAAAAATGTAAGATGTTTGTGTGATATGCGCAGAAACATACGATAGTCCCAGATATTGCTCAAATGGCCTAATGTCCTCAAACCTGAACAACCTTTTAGGTTGTCTGTCCATATACGCCTGAGGAGGAGTGTTCCTTGAATTAAAAACCTGTTAGAATAGAAAACCTTCTATGATAAACACAGAGCTATGGTTATGGTTACAGGGGTGATTCAATAACCAATAAAGTGATTAGAGGACATGCCACGTGAGCACAAACACCATCAGCATTGAGTCCTGGCTGGCTCGACCTTTACTCCTTTCTTTCTCTGCATTTCCTGAAAAACATTATGGCCACTGTAACTGTTAAACATTGGGCACCTCGCCTGGAAAGCAGACAGGAGCAGGCGGCGGCAGCAGCAGGAGATGGAGACAAAAAAAAAACTTCAGTCAAGTCGGACACTTTCCAACAACTTCAGTGTGAACAGAAACACTTTAATGAAACATGATCAGATATCAGTTTGAATTACTTAAACTTAAATAGATCAATACAGAGGAAAAGAATACAAGAAAACTACATACAACCAACTATTGATAAGAAATATGTAATTTTAAAAATCTTCACATCCCACAGAGGTTTTTATGTTGTTAAATATTTGAATAATTAAATCAGTCCAACCGACTGAAACTGCGTATTGTGCAGTTTATTGATCTGTAATCTGAATGTATTCGGCCTCTCTGACTGTTAATCTATGAACCAACAACATCCGACCTTCAAAATCAGACAAATACAATCAAAAGCTCTCCATTCAACGAAAAATGTAAAGTTTCTATAAAATGTCATTGTTGAGCCAACATCTAAACCAATGAGCTGTTAGATCAGGCGAGAGCCACGCAATCCCTTCATGCCTTTAGGCCGGGGTATTCGGTGGAGAGAAACCGCGACACCTGCCTCCCAAACTGCTGCTGCCGCTCACTCGTGAGGTTATCTTTGCCTACGTTGCATGACGTCAGAGAAAGCAGGGTTGAAAGTCAGACAGAAATCTACCCACCATGTATTGTGCGCTGATGGTCAGTGATTGATTCTGCTCTGGCCTGGTTCATTTCAAATGAGCCCATTTACTTGCAGATTGAAACAGGCACTGAGCAGCAGTCTCCCGTGCGTCCATCCACCTCAGCCTCCTCCCCACACGTAAACTTGGCAGCTCTATAACTGCATCAGGTCCCCTTTGTTCCCGTCACAATTATTATGGCCACTCGATCATGTTGTCACAATGAAACGTAACTATTGGTCTTAATGAGCTTCTTGCATGGCATGAGGATTTTTCCTTTATTTATAAACTGATGCATATTTACATTATAGTTTGTCCCTAATTTATTTTTTCTTATCCTGTGTATCTGAATTTCTCCATGGTCAGCGGTTTTAACTTTCATTCTATTAATTCCCTGCCAATTAGATTGTGAAACTCTGTGATGCATCATTTGTGATATTAAAATTGCATGTAATTTTTCTTTTTAAGAATTTTAAAGAGGAGAGGAAAGTCAGGCAGAAAGCTGTGTAGCCAAGGCAGGCCTTAAGGTTAAAATGAGCTCCATACACTGATTGTAATCTACCCAGTTTGATTCATTTGGTGATCTTTGATTCACGTCACACCCGTCTCTCACTCCCTCACCAATTTCTGTCTGTATCTCTATTTTGCCGAAATAAATCACCTTAAAAGAGAAAGTTCAATGTTAAACCTGTCACCAACAAAACGTTTTATTTGGGTATATAAATGCATTCTGGCAGTGTTTATCCCCAAAAATATGGAGCACAATGCTGCATGGCAGGTCAGGAATGTTGTACGGTGAATATAATATAAAATGGAATTTTACACAGCCCAAAATGAAACCTCATTGCCAGGGATGCTCAGCATACATATTAAAATTTAAAAATATAAACAACTTTATCAAAGTTGGTCAAACTTTTTTTTATTGTACTTTTCATAAAGTTTGAAAAGATAGACAGATTTAATGAGCAACACTGAAGCAGCAGGGGGCAAGATATCCCGACTTTTATTTCTCTCCGTGGGTTAGGCTTCAAAATACTCGATCCACATACATTTACCATAATAATGTTTGCTACACAGGTGTTGTGATACAAATTTGCAATCTCTCCAGGACTTCTTCCAATTATATTAAGATGATTACATCATCTGGGTTATTTTCTCAGAACTGACAAAGCTTCTGCAGAGCTGCAGAAGAGATTATACAACTGTTTTCACAGACGGATAACTAGTAAACTCAATTTGACCTGTAAAATCAGTTGCAGCCCCCTTAAATTCCCTTACAGAAAGATCACATGAATTTCACGTGCAAAAACACATGAACCACATACACACGTGGTTTTGCACATATGAAATTTAAAATGTGAAAACATTTTGAAAATATGTGAAATACTTAGAGCACACGTGCCTTTGAAACATTTTCATGGTGTAATGCTTGAAGCCCATGGAGATGTGAAACCTATCAGATAGCATGTGACACCCGTGTATATTCCCATGTGAAACCTGTGGGATTATATGTGAAACTCATGTATGTTCCCATGTAAACCCCATGTCAAATATTGCCATGTGAAATCCAAGGAATCCATGTGAAAACTGATGAAAAGGATGATGAAACAAATGTGATAGAAATTAAGTTTTTTTTTTTTTTTTTTTTTCAAACATGCGGTCCAAATTATAATTAAAACTGCAAGCAGTGATATGCGGGCCCTCGCACGCTGCACAGCGGGGATCCAGTGGGTCGGGGCCGCCGGCTCCCCGACATGCAGCACGCAAGGGTCGGCATATTCCCGCTTGCAGTTTTTTTTTCTTTTTTTTTCTTTTTTCTTGATCTCGTTCCTTATTCTTCTTTTTTTTTTAAATTGCCTTTTTTCATCTTCAAAAACTCATGAAAGTTGGTGCCTGATGCATGTGTAAAGTTTCGTGAAGTTTGGAGCATCGTTTGATCTTAAACATCAACTTCCCGTGTCACCGCAAAACATCAAACTTAGCCGCATTGCCCTCGCTATACTATATACTATATACTCTATACTCTATACTCTATACTATATACTATATACTCTATACAAAAATGAATTTTGGGTCCCTTTTTGGAGAAATTGAAAAGTTTTGCATACACTACACATGACAGGAAGATATTTAATATCACTGCAGACCCCCTTTAAAACACGTATGTCTACTATCCAAAGAATGTCTGTGGCAATTTTAGTCGCATTTGAATGAATATTTATGGTTGGTGGAGTTATAGGTTGCAATGAGCCAAAAGAATTTCACAATGCTGTCTAATTCCTGGTGCAGTGCTGCCTCTCAGCGAGAAGGTTTGGGTTCAATCCCCCCCTTTATCATGACTTAAAAAAAAAATCATGTAATTTTTTGAACGACATGCTATAGCATGACTTTTGGGTCACTTTTTGGCCACCAGCCCACGGGCACACCCACTGACAAAAACAAATTCTTTGAACACCTTTTAATCCCAAACATGTTAAGAGTATACAAAAAAAAAATTCAAGTTGGTTGTTCCTTATTCTTTTTTGTTGTTGTTTTTTTTGTTTGTGTGCTTTAACATCTTCAAAAAGTCATGAAAGTTGGTGCCTGACGCATGTGCAAAGTTTCGTGAGGTTTGGCGCATCATTTAACCTTAAACATCAACTTCCTGTGTCACGGCAAAACATCAAACTTAGCCGCATCGCCCTGGCTATACTATATACTCTATACTATATATTATATACTCTATACTCTATACAAAAATGAACTTTGGGTCACTTTTTGGACGACAGTCAAAAAATATTTTTTTGAATATTTCGGAGGACATACTTTGGATATTTTGGATGACTTTTTATCACTTTTTGGAGTATGACCTTTTTCTGAACTGACATGCATGCCTCACGTTACTTCTCACTGAGGCAACTGCTCTAACCAGTGCACAATGAAAAAAAAAAAAGTCTCTTTTGGACTTCTTTTTTGTTTGAGTCTTGTATTGTTGTTGACTTTTGGTTTAGTATTAGTCGTGCCAAAAATGGCAACTAAATTCAAAATGGCGGACTTCCTGTTGAGTTGACGTAACGGTGCAATGTAACTTTTTTGTACATCTCGGCGTGACACACGTCCACCGAATTTCGTGCATGTAGGTAAATGGAGCCGCCGGGGCATCTGTTCAGGGGTCGCTAGCGAGCCTTTTGGCCATACCCACTCGCGACTCCACTAAAATACTAAATTTTTTGCCGGGAGAGACCGGTGTACCAACTTTCAGGAGTTTTTGAATATGATAAAGCCGCCAAAAATGTAGTTGTTTACGGAGAATCATAATAATCGCTTGGATAACAATAGGGCTTTCGCACCTTCGGTGCTCAGGCCTTAAAAATTGTCCATAAGAGGATCAAAATGTCCAGGAATTCATATTATGTGGGCAAAACACATTACTGCTCTTTGTTGAAAATCTATTGGTGAAAATGTACATTACACTATGTACATTTACATTAAACTCATGTGATGTTTCTGTCAGGGTTCTTCTGTTTCCCGTAATGCTTTCCCTCCTTGTGCATGCGGCTCACATCAACCTCCGACATGATGACAAGCGGGTAACTTGATTAGCTGAGGACAACGAGGGCGGGACTAACAGAACGCTTCGTGACTCAACCTTTTCTCACCCACAGACAAACACACCTGCAAACACACACGGGCTTAAACACACATTCATTCACCTCCGTCAATGAATGACTGCAGACAGCCCGGAGCAGGTAATGAACGGGATGAGCAGGCTATCTGTCTGTCTGCGTTTATAGCTGTTTAACTATGACTTTGTACATCCAAGTCAAATAATACTGCGAAGACAAGTGGGCTGTATCATTCATCCGACGCAACCCTCCCCTTCCTCAGTGAACCGTCTCAGGGGCTCAGGGACATGCAGTATTCATCATCTTTAATCCTTTCTATTCTTCGGGCTTATCGTGTCCGTATCACACAGGACACATGTAGAAATGTGAGAAAATGCACAAAGCAGGAATCTAAGGGGAGCTATAGTCTACCATGGAGGAGCCATAAGGGAGGATGCGAGACAGACAGCATCGCACTCTAGTGACCTCTCCACACATATTATACATTATACATGACACACCTGCACTCCACATGCATATGCAGCCTTCCCGCTCACACGTGTACCCTCATTCGTGTCATAAACACAGTGCAGTAGCAACCGTTTTGTCTCCCACGGGCTGTCCAAACATTTCTGCCTTTGAAGGCCTGTCTCAGTCTTTTCTGCCTTTGCCGTGTACCTGGCTTCTTTTAAAAGCAACACTCTCACTATTTACAGTATACTTCAGAGAGACTGAGACTGAGTGGGAGAGAGGAGAGAGACGAAAAAGTGAGTATGTGTGTTTCTGATTTGGTGTGTGCCTGTTCGTGCACGAGGCTCAAGGAGAGTGCAATGTTTCATGGCAGGATTTTGTTTTTTGCCAATTAAACAGACACTAATATCCATCACAATGTCTGAGCTGAGGAGCTGGGGAGCTCCGGGGTTCCAGGACACTATCTTTGTAATGTGCAGAGCAAACTAGGTTACTCTGTCTACATAAAAATGTTGATTGGAGCACATCAGAGCTAAACCAGCCCGAGCAACCCAGTGGCTGTCGTCGGAGCTCAACAGATGTAGATTCCTTCGCTAAATCAGCTCTTGGAAAGTTGTCAACACAGCTCTGCCAGAACTGCTGCTTCTCTTCTTCTTGTCTGTTATCGTTGCCTTTTTTCCCTTTGCCTCGGCGTTTAGTGTTTGCTGACTGACTTTGGGAGAGATAATGAGGAGGTGTTCTTTCTTTTTGTCCCCGTGTCCTCCTTTTGCATTGCGACATTCATTCTTCAGTGTGTTTGTAGTGCATACGTGTCTATGAGCATGAATGAGTGTTTGTTTTTTGAAGACAGTGTGTAAATCACTTACTTTTATGGACCCCATTAAAGGATGGCTGTTTCTCAAGAGATTTGTCCATAAAATTCAAATTGAAAAATGCAGTTATCTTTACACAGTGAGCTTTGAACACTCTCAGAGCAGCATTAACAGATTTTTTTTTTTGACAGCTTGGTGGCAGCGGATGAAGCTGTAAACACAAAACTGACACATTCACATCACTTTTTCGGGTTCTCAGGAACCCCTCGAGGGAATTTCTTCTTCAAATTTGACACAAACGTTCACTTGCCCCCTCCAAAAAAAAGAAGGAACAACTGATTTAATGTTTGGGGTTAAAGGTTAAGGTCACGGTAACCTCACATCTGTCCCAATCTTGTGAACACAATATCTCAAGAATGCCTTGAGGGAATATAATCAAATTTGGCAAAAACTTATACTTAAGAATGAATTCATTTGAATTCGGTGGTCAAAGGTTAAAGGTTCAGGGACCTTGCAAAACATATTTGTGGCATGAACTCAAAGAATTTTACATCCAAAACGTCAAAGGTCAAATTTACTCTGACATCAAACTGTTCTGCAAAAACACTTTTCTGGCCGTTATTCAACCCCATAACTCAGGAACAGATGGTAGAATTGTGAAATATCGGGCTCTTTACTTGCAAAATGCTCCTCCATTTTAGCCTTAACTTTATTTGTCTGCCATTTGGTGCTGGGCAGGTCGTGTAAAATGGGTTTGTCAGAGATTTTTTTTTATCTGAAAACAGTTTCCTGTTACAGCTGGAAATTCAGTTGATTAAAGTGGTGAGAGTGAACCAAAACAATAAAGTTTGTGCTATGAAACCAAAAGAGTTAAACAAAGTTATAAGACTATGAAAAGCTTAATTCAAGTGGGAATAATTTACCGGTCCTGACCTCTACTGTATTGAATATTTCGAGTACCTTTCATGCTACAGAGTGCAAGGCAGACAACCATGATTTCAAGTGAAAATTAAAAAATAAAGCAGAAAACACTTTAATGTGAAAATAATGAGGCTCTTCCTTTGGTAAGATGTTTAGTTTTGGGGTCTCCTGTGAGGAATCGACCCATTCTTTAATCCTGCTTTTCGAATTAAAAATAAATCTTATGTCAACATGTCGTTAATGAGGGACATGCATAGACACAAGCAGATAAATTCTATATTAAAAGTGACATTAACATGGTTGAGCTGGAGATCAAATGAAGAGGTGATTTCACTTGCAGGAATCAATGACTGCCGGTGACACTTTGACCTCACAGCTACAAGGTCCCAGGTTTGATCTTCAGCCACTGGTGCCTTCTGTGTTTGATATCCCCCCCTTCATACGGACTTCTTCTAGATACCCTGGCTTCTTCCCACAGCCCACAGACATACAATCAGGTGGATTAGAGATTCTAAATTTCCCTCAGGAACGAATGGGAGAGCCTGCGTGTTTATCTGTCAATCTGTGTTAGCTCTGCGATACACTGGCAACATGTCCAGGACTTTCCCTGCCTTCTGCAGAGTATGTGCAGGTTTAGGATCTTCCTCATTATTAGCCTGGAGAGAAATATGTCGGGGAAGAAGAAAGTTGTTTTTCCCACAAGAGACAAAATTTACATCTAAGTAACTTAAAATGTTAAGATTGTCGGCGAGTGTTTTGCACGTGTGTGTGTGTGTGTGTGTGTGTGTGTGTGTGTGTGTGTGTGTGTGTGTGTGTGTGTGTGTGTGTGTGTGTGTGTGTGTGTGTGTGTGTGTGTGTTTGCGTTGTGTTTCTAAGTAGGACAGTTCTACATTAATAATGGCTTGTCACAATGTATTTTTTAGCAGAGAAGGCAATTAGGCCTGACTTTAACCGTGTCCCATTTTTACACAATATACTACTTCACTGTTTTGTACTAACGAAAAATACAAGACTTGCGCCAACAACATCAATCAAACACTGCTGCCAATTTCAGTTTTAGAAAGTAAACAAACTTAAAGCAAAAACATGTAATTCTTATTTATTACTGGTCTAAGCCTCATTCAGATGTTATGTTTCTCCACCTGTGACCTCCACCAACACAACACTCAATAATCCAGCGAGTACAATGTGTAAATTGATATATTTGAGGATAATTTTGCAACTTTTCCAATATAAACAGAGTACATACATGGAATTAGGACCACAGACTGGATATAAAAATGGACCCACAAACCAGTGGGTGACGTCACGGTTGGTTGTCATTTTATTGGAACACAGCTTTACTCTCAGTATATGACAGGCTGAGTTAGACATAAAAAAATGCTAATAAAAAGTTATATTGTAGCATCTCATGTATTTATAGATTAGCTCACCCACTAGGCAATCACATGTATACTGTACATATAAACTTAAACTGCTCGTCTATGATTTTCCATCCAAGACTTTATAAATGCTTTTTTAAAAAGTTTTCACTTTTCAGTGTATTTAATTAAAATATATAATCAATAGTTATAGATTTAATCATCTATGACCCTAACCACAAACTTCCTCATCTTACTGCGATCAAGTATCTCTTAGGCAGCTTTAGCCTCAGGCCGCACAATCCTAATTCAATTACTCACGGCCTTAATCACTGATCCTGTTAAATGGCCCTTGTGTGGATTGTAAGTTGGATGCTGCTGAGCCATGTTGCAGGACTTCTCAGTCCAGCATTACAGTAACCCCCTCACTCAGGAGCTGGCATGGACCGAAGTGTGACACCCACGGACCAGACTGTCTCCCTCCGCACCTAGTTCATAATAACTGCTCCTGTCAAAGCTGGGCTGAGCGAGTGTGAATAGACAGTGACGCATCCTGGCTGACTGCAATATCCACCGATAACACCTGCCGGTGCAACTGACCAGTATTATACATTGAAATAGTGCGATGACATGTGTGAAGAGGCAGTCATACGGAGGGCAGAATCATCTCAGTAGGTTTTAAAACACAAGGAATGGGTGCGTGATCAAATCTAAATGTTAGAAAAACAGCAAACCATAAACATGAGGTACGTCGAGGTCGATACTTAAAGAAGGATAAATACGAGTGATACCAGTCGAGATGTGTGCAGGAGAAAGGAAAGGTTGAAGCGATAGCCTCGAACACCCATTAAATGCCTCTGACCTGCTGAGAGAAATAATGGAAAGAATGAACATTGACATTTAGCCCTCGTAAGTGGGAAGTGGGAGGTGGAAAGGAAGCCAAGGCTGACTGCTAAAATGATAATCTAAAGAACTGTAATTGTTCTCTGTGTCACCACATCACAGAGCAGGTCTACACACTCCGGGGCTCCTCGTGCTTTTATACCCAGAGTCGCGAGCTTGACTCTGAGGCTGAGGGCGCCTGCAGACCCCGGGGACTCCGGCGGCTAATGGAGGTGCGAGATAGGGAGTGGTCAGGTCTCACTGTGCACCCCCGCGGCCAGGCTCATTTCATGCTCTTTGGCCCCCTTTACCCAAGCCTCCGAGTTAAATGTCAATCAGGAGCACTGGAAGGACTGGCGCGGGGGAGGTGTGGGGGGAGGGGGTGGACGGAGGGTCCCACCTCTAAGATAAGTCGACCCCACCATCTGAGAGTGCCATGAAAAATAGAGAAGAGAGGAAGGAGAGTTTACGGAGTGAGACCTTCACTGTCATGGTGATAGGACAGAGTGATCTTGAAAGGCAAGCAGCTGTGCTTTCCAAAAGCCGGGGCCACCGCCCTGTAGTGCTCCAAAGAGCAGCGCAACAATGCCTGTCTCAGCACATAAATAATTCCTATGTGTTAGAGTGTGTATGCATCCACGAACATGTGCACACAGTCACAATAGGTGTGTGCCCTTTCATATATAAGCTTACTGTATCTCTACCTCTGACACTGTGCGAGAAGATTTGTCTTAAAACACGCTTTTAATTATATGCGTAAACAGGAAAGAGCGTGCAGCGCTGTTGGTTTTTCCATCATTCCTGTCAGCGACCACCCCCATCCGATTTTCCCCAACCTTGTCAACGTGTGTCTCAGTGTGTTTGTTTGTGGCAGTGACAGAGTGGTCTATTCTCATGCAGTATTGACTAGGTTATGACCTAGACACCGTGTCCTCTTCATCCAACGCCTCTCCATCGTCAGTCTCCACCTACTCGCGTCCGGCCCCCGCACTCATACCTCCAGCCGTCCATCTTAATTCCACCATGAAAAGAAATCACTCTACTGTATGTTAACAAAGGGGGCTAAAGACAGAGGACCCCCAATTGTTGTGAAGGTATTTCTTCCCTCCTTCTCAGTTAAATATATTCAGTCGTTTAAGCCTCACTGATCCCCTCCCTCTTTCTTCAACTCTCAGATGTGAGACAGACAGAGGGGCCTGACCGCTGGCCAAGGTTAACAGAGCCTTAAACTGTGTTTGAGCTCTGCATCACACGCCCACCACCGCAGAGATCAAACGACGTTCTTCTCCTGGCTCCCACTGACAACTCTCGCCTAACAAAACTGCCTTGCTTCTCCTTTCTTTGCTGCTGTCTACCGTGAACCGTATCCAACCCACAGCAGACCCGATCAGACTCTAAGCCCACTGTGGAGCTTCCCAGTGTGAACCAGTTCCAACCTTCCCACAGTCATTATGCATTTCGATTCTGAATATCTGAGCGAGGTGATTGATTGATGCCTCTGTGCTATTTCTATTTAAATTCAGGAGAGTAGCTGTTGCTCGAGCAGCAGTAGGAAGATGGTAAAAAGTACATGACAACTAACCAGATACTCGTAACAACTTAGTTAACATGTTTGTATTGACTTTTTCTTATAGGTCTTGTCATAATCTAATCTTAACTCCTGCTACCAGTTTAACTTTAAATGCAAATCTCATTTAAAAAACAAACAAACAGCAGTTTTATCATCAAAAAATACCAGATTTTCTTACATTAGCCTGATCTCTCTCCAATTACATTTCACTGGCACTCCCTCCACCTGCCTGTACATTGCTACAAATATAACCCTACAGAGTGCAGAGCGTCAGCATCCAAAAGCGATCAGTAGTTCACGAGCACCACCCTGTGGCACAAAGTGGAACGACAGCGTTTGTTTTGTACTGTGCTCTGCAGCCAATAGATAGCAGCAAAGGGCCACGCTGCACGGCCATGACACCTCCTGCATGTCACTTCAGATGGGAAAATTTAAACTGACATGAAGAAATGATGGGCTTTGCTTGTGCAAATCTTCTAATCATCATTACTGCGAATATTTTCCATCCCACCTCGTTAGTTGAGCTCGCAATCAGTTTGTCAGTGACGACAGAAAGGTTCACGCCGCCTTGTGAAGCCAAACGTCCGATTGAATAAATGGCTTGTTAGTTTAGACTGTTAGCTCGACCGATTTAAGCAGTGAATGTAGCCTGTCAAGAGATACCAAGACGCTCCACAACAGGTCGACTTTCATTGTGCTGTGAGGCCTATCCTGCCCTGACAAGTCTACCGTTGCTTGGCAGCTCATAGTCTTCCTCCTGTGACTTTATCATAGCCTCAGGGATGGTTTTCCACTCCTTCCGCTCCTTCCTACCCTCCACCACACGCCCACACACCTCTCACGAGCACACGCACACACACACACACACACACACACACACACACACACACACAGACGCAACCCAGCCAGCACTTCGCACTTGTTATATGGGTGTGGTTTCTGCTGTGCAAGCAAGAGCACAAGGGAGCAGGCATAATGACAGCCAGTGTAAATATGAATGCTTGACTCTCAAGGCCTCGGCTTGATAACTGATTAAATACAGTTGCTGATGAGGTAAGCTGCACAATTGCTTAAAAGAACAATCCGGCGATATAAAATGAACTCCTTATCTCAGTGTTTTAATACTTTCATGAGTGCATTGCAAGCACACGAGCTGACCCAGATCACTCATGGAATGTAGATCACCCTGTCAGTCAGATCAATTATTCATAAAAAGTTGACATGGCTTTTCTAGCTCCAACTTGATATTCCAGAGAGATGATCTAGATGGTTGCTCTTTAATGGCCCGAGATAATGTGCAGCAGTAAGTTGGCAAAAGCCGTAGTCAGCAGTCTGCTGAAATCAGGGTTAAATGGGAAGTCATCCCTCCCTTTTTCTTCTTCTACACTCTTTTTTGTTCTTGTCACACAAGCAAGCAGTGGAAGGGCAATGTTATATAGGGGGTACGTGGGGGTTGGGGGTTGGGGAGGGCTTGGGACTAGTGCTATAATATGTGCATTGAATCAAGGCTTCAGTGTGCCCAACAGGGGGCTCTGTGCTTCCATTCAAGATGGAATCTTCAACTACTTTGCATTACATGTCAAAGTCAAACTAAACTTAACAATGAACAGCTATGTTCCCAGATAAGGTCATTTTTCTCATTAGAATATCAAAGTTTACAGCAAACTTTTCGATCACAATTTTTGCTTTTCGTCAATGAAATTATATATTGTCAGTGGATTTGAGATCAACTGAGAAAGAAGAATATGCTCTTACTTGTGCTTTTAAATAGAGCATATAGAGCGGATGCCACTAATATATCCAGTGATGATGCAGAACACCCACGTCAGGGTTTTCTCACTGTTATACAATAGAGGAAGACCACTTTTCTCAAATACAGAGACTACTTCTGTTCAAATCATTAAAATAAAAACCGGGATAAAATATGTATGAAAAAAGAGCAGACTGACTCATTTCACTGAGCAAATGGCTATAATTAATGACCGTAGCTGTGCCCCGACACTCATCGGTCTGTTTGAATGAATCCTTTATTTTGCTGGATATTCTCATTTAGATCTATTTGTGCTTTTCAACATAGAAAACGACAGGTTTACTTCAGTTACATGACCATCTAACCAATCATCTAATTACAAAAACAACACCGATATCAGTGAGCACATGAGCTCATGAGTGACTAAAGCGATATATAACCAGACTCAAAAAGATTTCTACAACAAGTGTAGAAATCTGACATGAGGTGAATCACTTGTATTGTTCAGACATGCTTTTTCTGTGGCTGCTGCTAAATTGTGGAGCACCGCTTTTAGCTCTGTTTTTGTGCTACACTTGTTTTCTTCAACAGCGTAGCAGGACACTTGTATTGTCTATTTGACCAGGGATGTTAGTGACAGTTAGGTTTTTGATCTACTGATCTGCTGTTTCAAGTGAGCAGTCTCCTTCATTTAATTAGCATTGTGCTGCTAAGATTGTTGAGGAGGTAAAAAAAAAAAAAAAAAAAAACCTATAACTACACAATTCAGGCTGTCCAACAACCTTTCATCTTAATATTTACCACAGACAGACATATAGAAAGACAGGTAGATGTAGACAGATGCATTTCTGCTGGTGACTTCTCCAACTCCATTGTAATGGACTGGTGAATTTCCACGGTGTCGTTGTGTGCATGCAAAAAGAAGCAGGATTTGATTTAGGACTTCGCGTGCAACAACGCAAAAAACACGTGTGAAATTTCCAGTGGATGTGTAAATACGCCGCACTTAATATATACGACCACGAAAAACAAACCTTTTATATGCAGTCTTATGGACCAGCAACTCTTTGAATCGGAATCGAAACACGCCCCATCCTCTTGTTGACAGATTTGATATGGCTAATTCCTGACGCCAGGGGGCGCTGTTTACACTTGGATGAGGGCGCTCTGACCGAGTGTCGGTTCAAGGCATGAGTGTGTGTGTGTTTATATATGTGTGTGTGTGTGTGTGTATCCAGTGAAAATCACCCAGAGACGGACCGAGACAGTTTTTTTGACCGTCCCAATGTGTGCGGCGGCGGCCTATGAATATACCACACTCACCCCCGGGCGGAATCATCTCGTGGACGCCGGGACGGTATTATCGAAAATGAGGGAATAATCGGGAAGGAGGGGAAGACGCGCGCGGCGAGGCTCGTCTGTAGCTACGGTGGTTGGTGGTGGTTGGTGGTGGTGGTGTGTTTTTTTTTTTTTTTTTTTTTCTTCGTGTGTGTTGGAAAACTGCGAGTGGGATCACAGCTGCTGGCTACGAAAATGTCGAGAAAAATAGAGAGCAAGCAAGGTAAGTCCCGGCCCGGCTCCCCGACACGCCGCTCCGCCTCGGGAGAGACTTTTGTATAACGGTATTCCTCATGGCGGGGCGCAGATGGATCAAATGTTGGGGTGGTGGTGGTGGTGGTGGAGGTGGAGGAGGAGGTGGAGGACGGAGGGGGGGGGGAGACGGGACACGAACCGGAGCTTCCACATAACGCTGGATGAGTGTTGTTGTTGGGTGTAAATGGAGGGTTTTTTTATTTATTTATTTTTTAAATCGGGCCTCGTGGATTGTTTTTTTGTTGTTTTTTCCCCCCCCCCCTCGGATATCCAGTTTAAAATAAACCGTCAAGACAACCAGCTGATCGGCGTTTTGAACGTCTTCGCCCGACTAGCTTCGTTAGCTTGACCGAATTATTAACGTTGCTGCTATTCAAACAGTTTAGCTCCCTTTTTTGGGGGGGGGGGGCGGAGCTGGTCTGGGTGGTGGTGGTGGGGGGGGGGGAACACAATTTAAGGACGCTATCACTACACCGGCATTTTTTTTATTTATTTTTTTTTTTCCCCAACGGTCGTAAATACACATTTAAAGCTTTTGATTGTTTGCAGTCGTCGCTGATGTTTTTTTTGTTGTTGTTTTTTTTAACAAACAAACAAAAAAAAAACCTCGGCTTTTCACTCGTGAGGAATTTTTTTTTTAATTTTTTTAAACACGATTAAATTAAGGTCTATATGCTTGTTGGAAAAAAAAAATCGTTCGTGGCCGTTTGCTGACATTTACAAAAAAATTAAAAAAAAATAAAAAATAAAAAAAAATGTTGTTTGCGTGGGTAGCATAGCAGCGGCTAAAGGTTAGCTTTTCGGTGGCTAACGCTCCTAGCTGCGTTGTTACCCCGCACACTGGAGCTGTAACGCGTTCACGCCCAAAGACTGCTGCTGTGTGTGTATTTGTGTTGATTTCACAGTTGTGCACGTGGCATTTTTTTTTTTTTTTGGTGTGTGTGTGTGTGTGTGTGTGTGTGTCGTCGCTTTGCCCCCCACCACCACCACCTCCATCCCCACCCCACCCCCCCTCCCTCCTCTTGTTGTGTCTCAATTTTTGTATGCAGCTTAAAGACAAAACAAAAAACGGGAGAGAGCATGAGAGGAAACGGTGGTCTCCTTTTGCGAGGAAACTTTATACCCGCCAGCTACACTTTGCATCCCTTTCCACCAGCTGTCTCCCCCTGCTTTTCGCTCCACATTCAAGTCCTGTCCGGTGTTGCCTGCAGTAAATGGACACACACACACACACACACACACACACATAACACATCTCATAACACACACACACTTCTCTCCCAGTAACAGGCGGGGAGGGAGGGAGTGTCATCCACCACTAGCTCAGTCATTCTTCACAGGCGTAAAAGTTTCCGATTCCTTTGGCGTCTTGCAGACAGATGACTACATATGGTCACAGCTAAATGAAAACTCCGGAGGCGCTTTGTAGATTCTGCTTCACTGATCGGTTTAAAAAAAAAAAACCCCGGTAGAGGCCACAGTGTCTTTGGACGGGAGCCCGATCCATCACTTGTCGCTTGCATCCATTCCCCCCCCCCCCCTCTCCTCCCCCATTCCTAGTAGTGTTTACTGGGTCACTTGTTGGCCGGTTGTCATGTACCCATCGATCCCAAATATGTGCCCGAAGGACACGCTATGTTGGCTGTCACTGTAATGGAAATAGGACGGGGACAAGGCTGGGGGATTCCTGGTAGTACTGAAGGACTGTCTGCTGTCTCCCCCCACCCCCACCCCCTCGCCCCCCTCTCTCCCGAAAGAGAGAAAGGACAGGAAGAGATAAATTATTTTAAAAGTTGTCAATGTGGGCAAAAGCTGCGGAGACTGTAATGTAGAAGATTGACACACTGGGTGCCATGAGGAGCAAATTAATGGCGGGCAGATTTGGAAAAAGTGAAATATAGCTCGAGTAGGAATTCCTGCACATGGGTTAAAGTTTAAATGACGCCGTCGAGACGTACCGTACGGACGGTTACCATGACACGCTGTCTAAGTAGGTCCACCAATGCGCACACGGACACCAAGATCCAGCAGGAGAGACTTACGGCCAGTGTTTCTACCAGATTCACTATAGCTGCATCAGCATACTGCCTAATCACCATGGATACGGTGTCCTGCTGCCACTGACTTATCCTCTCCTGGGAGGTAAACAGCGACATTGTCACCTGTTGAGAGTTGCCTCTGCAACCTGTTGTGTGGCGCTTAGCAGGGATGTCACCTCCGAGGGAATCAAGTGGGTGGTTCTCATGTCTGTTTCAACATTGAACCCCGTTCGCACCCGTATGACCTCATCACTCAGGCAGCCCAAACTGGAATCCATAAACACATTCAGTGTCTGGTAGCATTGCCCAAAAACTTTTAACAGCAGCAGATGGCCAAACTCGTATCAATGCTTTGCTTTAGAGAAAAAGGAACTGGGTGGAGAAGACTGAAAATATGAGAGTGTGTTTTATTTATTTGTCACTTCACACTTGGTATACTGTGTTGTCCTCGTTTCAATGGACTCAGAAAAGGAGGCTGTCCCGGTGGTTGGATTGTGTCATGGAAAGAATATAAGAGCTCAGATCAGAGGATGTTTTAAAACAGAGCCGCCTTTACATGTATTCATGATGCGTGTAAAATGACTATCGACTTTGCTATGTCTTATGACAACATTTGGGCGTTTCTTCCTCCGTTCATTAAACTGTTATTACATTTTGGGTGTGCTTATATTGCATAAATTATTAATACTTTGCGCTTATTATTGCTGATATACCTTATTTTTATGTTATTTTGGCCACTTTGTGCTGCTCTGGTGTTTTGAGACTCCTGAATAAAAACAGACGCGTCATCTGAGATTACTTTCTCTTTTTGCCGAGACACGTGTACGATTCACACAAACAGTTCTTTAAGTGTGTTGCTTGACTACAATCAATAATAGCTGCTCCTTGTTGGCAAAATATGTGGACTGTGTACATTTTACAGATAACAAAATTTGTGTTATTCTGCAGATAAGGAAAAGTTTTAAACCTCAAAGTTCCTTTGACCTTTTTATAGTGTGTTGACAAAGTATTTTTCTCTAACCTTACCACGCATTGCCGTACAGTTGTGAAAGTGGAAACATATGTCAGATAATTAAATAAAAAGATAGAACCCAATTAAAGATGATATTTGTTATAAAACCTCATGTATGCATTCAGAGTAGGAATCTTTGGCAACCTCACAATTCGATTGTGTTTCTTTGTGTCTTGATTTAATTCAGAATCGATTCCTGATTGAAAAACTATTCTCGACTGAGTAAAAGAAAAGGCCAAATGGCTGGAAAAGGATGGACCTTTATTTTGGCTCTCTCGCAGGTGCGCTGTGTACCAAACTATTGACTGTCCTTCGCCCGCTGAGCTGCACATCAAACATAACGGAGTATTCAGCTAACTGGATTTGAACAGGCTCAGTCTTACTATCAATGCAGGAAAAGCTTTGAGAGGTGTGAGTGTATGCTGGTTTTTATTTCTGTTATAATTATTTATATATTAATTTATATTTATATTATGAATACATGTTTTTTTCATCTACCCGTGTTATGCATGGATGTTGCGCACATGTTTACCACTGAACAAGATGTGTGTACTTTCATATTTCCATCTAAGAAACGTGTCTTGAGTTTTTTTTTTTTTTTTTTTGTTTTTTTTGTATCTCTGCCTGACAAACCTTACTGCATGAAACACACAAGAAAACTTAAATAGAAAAAAAGCCTAAATTGAGACATTGTAAGTGTATTATTTCGATTTCTGTCAAGTTTGCAGTTGCACAACTTGCGTGTGTTTATTTTCCCCATGGAGACAGTGGTTGTGACACAAGAGGTTTAGGCATGGGAGTATCACAGTGTTTTATAATTAGCTTGTGGACTCTTCTCTTACTGGACAGTCAATGGTAGTAACCAGCCACAGCGGAACTGATCTATCAGTCCCCCCCCCCAAACAGACACACCCACCCATGCATAGTGTGGGCGTGTGCACGTGTGTGTTTGCCTTTGAAAGGGTTTAGCTGTAATGCAGAGTTTGCTCTGGAGCATTCCTACAGTTAACACTGAAGTGTAAGTCATTTGGATGGCTTTGTGTTTGCTAAGTGGTTACTGCATTGCTTCAGACTGAGATATCTTTGTGTCTGAAGTGCAGAAATAGCAATCCCCGCATGCCTTAGTCACCAAAACTCTGAGCAAGAGCTAAAGTAGTCCCGATTACAAAAAAGGGTTCCCTGGACAATTAGGTCTACCCACACTGCTGATGAGTGATCCCACTCTAGCGCAGGGCAAGCTACGGGTCTTGGTTTGACATGCTGCAATTTTGAGGTTTGATGGCAGCAAGCATTTCACCCTCCCTCTACCACAGAATGAGAGGCTCGCTGTTCCCATATATGTTTAGCTGTGTTGTAATTAGATTTTTTTTTTTTTTTTTTTTTTTTTTTGCATGTGTGCCGTGCATGGGAAAGCAAAAAGAAGGAGGGAGTAGAGTTCAAGAAGAAAAAAGAACAGGGTGGAGATAGGTGGAGCACTGAGAGGAACCGAGTCTCTGCACAGAAAGAGAATCAGGTGGAGAAATGGATGGATTACATGGTGGATAATGACCGGACCGAAGCAATCGATGAGAAGTGGAAGATGTCTGTGAAAGCAATCGAGTCTTTTTGACATGAATATTTTCAAGGCTGATCCGCCTTCAGCATCTTCAACAACATCTTCCAAAGGAGCGAGAGACGGCAGTTAAGATTGTTTGCAGAGATCTCGTTTGTAATTCAATACGACTTCCATTTGCGGGTCATTTCTCTGCTTCCATCTGCGCTCTCGAGGCTTTTTTCTCAGAGGAGCTCTAAGATGATGCTTCACTGGAGCTCGCTGCTGTGTGCTGGCCTACATGCCAGAGAGCAGGTCATTTATTCCCGCAGGTGGCCGGCTCATACTCTTATGACTGTTGAATACATTCCCACTCCAGATAACTGTGGGTTGGACCCTCTCCAGGACCACTGATGACTGCTTAGCCTGCTTCACTCAGACGTCCCGTCCAGGATTATGTGATTCTTGTCCTTTTTCTTTTTTTTACAAGAATACCTATTGAATAAACAATTTATTTTGAAAGGGCACACTGCTTTTCAGTTCCTCTTGTCTTCTCTCTGTGCTATTTGTGGATCTTTGCTCTAATGTGGCTGAGTCAAGTGAGGATGGTCATGAGCACCAGTTAGTTTATGACTAACTCTCAGCAGTGCTGTTGAGTGATAGCTGTAAAAATGCAAGCCTGACCGACGAGCCTCGGCATACAAAAAGAGTAATCATCCGCATCACCCGGACTAGTCGCTGTCTGGACTCAGGCCTCTTGGATGGGCAATATAAGCTGGAGGAGCCAGGCCTCCTCAGAGGACACAGACTCCTCTCTGCAGGGGGATCTAGATGAGGACGCAGGTAAAGACACTTCAATATACTCAGTAAGATCAGTGCTTCTACTGCTGTTGAATAAACAGGGTCTGGACACTAAAGAAGTAGGATTGTTGATGGAATGACGATGACAATAAAGAAGCTGGATATAGATTTTTTTTGATATTTTGCATTTATTTATTTTTTAAAAACACCAAAAAACAGGCATAAATTAAAATGTAAATGACCTGAATGCAGTCTCTGAGCCCCCCCAAAATATTCTGAAAAGCATTGTTCTGTTTGACTTGCAGTACCTGGTTACAGAAGTTTCATCATATGCATTTATTCAACGGTTTCTTTTTCGTAAGTAAATGCCGAGTTGAATTGTTTGTTTTTTTGAGGGGGGACGGGGAAGGGGGGCGTGTTCTTCTTTGTTTAAAGCTGCTGTTTCCAGTTTCGGAGCTTTCATGTAAAATAGGCTCGCTGGCAGAACAAAATGTAGGGGGACATTCCTCACTGAGCTTTTTGTGTCGTGTGGCTTTATGGAAGGTGCTCATTTGCTCCCACTGAAGCTTTGGGTGGACCCAGCCCAGGGAGGCAGCGCCACAGGGCCGCAGCCTTCCATCGCTGGCTGCTTCTTCTTTGCCTCATCACCTCTAAAAATTTAGCACACAGAAGCCACAGCTGCTCTAAGCCTGGCGCATCAGGTGAGGATGTGCCACAGATGATGTGGCCTTAATCCTGTTTCACAACACAAAAGAAATCACAGTGGCACTCGCATCTTGAATCCAAGCCGCCTGCCTTGCTTCGCCTTGCTAGCTAGTTTGTTGACCCACGTGTTGGAGGAGGGGGGAGGGGGTGGTAACTGCTTGATTTATTAATGGTCATCGTGAGCTCAGGCTAAACTGCATGAGCAGATCCACCCTGTTGAGCTTGGTAGCACATGGAGGCTCCATAATTAAGGTAGTTGAGTTCATCATTGTGTAATTACACAGTGCCGAGTGCCATAATACCTTGTTTTGAAAACACAGTCTTTGGTGTGCTCGGACTAATAAATCTGTGCATTTCAGCCCAGCAGGCAGTGAGAGTCCGTGTTTCTATGGGTGTGTGTGTCTTGTCTGTGTGCCCTGACCTGTGTAGCGGTGGTGACCCTCAGCAGGGATGGACCGAGTGAGCAATGGGTTTCAAACAGATGTACCGAATGGTTGCAGAAAGGAGGAGGTCTCGGTTTGGCCACTGATGAGTTGGTTATAGTGCAAGGACGCTGTCGATACTTTGCACTAATTAGTCTATTTAAACGTTTGGTTTGCCTGCTGAGGCTGTACTGGATCATCTGGAAAATAAATGACACGCATACCTTGATGTCTGAGATTCCACTTTCCAATTGCAAGGAAGCAGCTGACGCCAATCTCTGCAGATTAATATTGTTTTAAATTGCAACAAATTTAAGACGCAGCTGTGTTTGCTGTCTACTTCCTCATGCATAATGCCTATGAGCCCAATTTGCTGCTTTAAATCACCTTCCTGGCCATGTGGTCGTTTTGATACTATATAAAGCGACCTCAGGCTAAAGCAAGAACCGCTACTGAAACTCCGAATGTGTCCTGTGACGTGTTTTCAGTTTTGAATGCAGTCATGTTTCAGATGAGATTTTTGTTTTTCTGATATTTCCATGAACTACTAGTTATTGTATATGGATATATGTAGTCATTTAAGACAATCTTGGCATTCCCCACTACACTTTAATACGGGTAGATTTGAATAAGGGAAATACGGCAGATTACATTTTATTTACGGCACTCCCTGACTTTATCGCAAATGTTAAAGATACACTATTGGCTACTGCTCAAAATGATGAAAAGAAAAACCTGTCTTCATGCAATTTTGTAAACAGCAGAAGTAAAGAGAGCCTCGGTTAGAGAGACAGAAATAGAGAGCTTTATCAGTGTGACTGAAACCAACAATCTCAACGGCGAAAAATGTGGAGATCCAGTAAAAATCGTTTTATGTCAAGTTGTGTGTGTGTGTGTGTGTGTGTGTGTGTGTGTGTGTGTGTGTGTGTGTGTGTGTGTGTGTGTGTGTGTGTGTGTGTGTGTGTGTGTCAAATCATTGAGACCCCAGGGTGGCATGGCTGGGTCATGGAGCTGGCACACAATGAAGGGGATGTCCCGCAGTTGCTGCCAGTTTCCGACGCCAGTCTAAATCAGGAATGGACAGACAGAGAAGTTGACATTGCTCGCAAGCAAGTCGCCCTTGTTGTCGTGGCAGATGTGGGTGTGTTGTCTGTGTGTGTGGTATATTGTGAATTCTTTGGTTTGATATATCTTTTTTTTTTTTTAATTTAATTTCCAGCATACCCAAACAGTAGAAGACACACTTCTACGCAGACACACACCATGTTTACTTTGTCGGTGACTGACCGAGCCTGTAGGCCCGTGGGCAGAGTGCACTCTGTGTGTGGTTGTGTCAGCCTTCACTGACCCACTTCCTCTTTGGATGTTTCTCCTCATACAACCTGAATGAGTGAATATGCTTTGAAAATAGCAATAAAACACGCAACACTGCGGCTTTATGAGGTTCCAAGGAAGCTGTAAACTACTTTGCCAGAGTGAATTAACTTGGTTCCTGTAATCAGTGAACTTTGGTATGAGCAGGCTTCATTTAGTACACATGTTGGCCTTTTCCTGTTTATGTAGTTTATATGCCAGAATAAATAAATGAATTAAATCCTTTTGTTTTTAATCCTGAACTGACAGTACCAAATGTGACTAAAATCAGATTGAACAAGCACATGCTCAGACCCCTTCACATTGAGGATTCACATAGTTTTGAGCCAAAGCACAAACCTTTCATTGTTCAGTCGGTTAACTCAAGCAGATTCCTGCGTGCTTCAGTTGTTTGAGGAGCTCTCTTTAGCTTTACCTTATGTTGTTTCACTTAGAGCCGGCAGCGGAGCAGAAGACGTGCAAAGCATATCGCAAAAACCTCATCATCCCAAATGCTTCTTTTTAATAGACTTTTCTGTCGTGATGCGTTTTTAGTTACATCATGCACAGTCTGACATTTTCTTTATTAAAGCACAGAAGCAAGGCAACGATTGGATCTCTTTATAGTGCCAGATGTGCTTTGAAGGTCCCAACATATTGTTTTTGGGATTGCTTTGAGTATAAATGTAAATGCATGTTGAAGTCTTTTAAAATAGACTTTGTACGGCAATTATATTATCAGCATCCATCTCTTTTGTTCTGTATGACTGCTGCATTGTTTCTGCATTCAGAGGAAACCCAGAAGACAAAACATCAGGTGATCAATAAATCTCTGGAAGATGATACGCATCGATGTAGACACAACACTCATTTTGGCTACTGCACAATGGAATATCGTCACCATGCGTATATTTGAAAGACTCTTTTTTTTCTTTTTGGAGTCCGTATCCTGAAAGATGCCCTAACACACAGTTTCATGTGGTAAGGTGTCGTATCACAAAAGAAAATTACAATCTCATAGCTGTTTTACGTGATACTTTTCAAAAAATGAATATATGACACCACAATATACTCGGTGATAGATCACTGTTTTGGACGACTACTATAAATATAGAGATTTTAAGTATACCTGTATTTGATTAAAAAAAAAAAAAAAAAAAATCTTTTAACACAAAGTTTTAACTACCAAAATGTTAATAATCAAACACTTTTGGGGACATTTTATATGAAATCAATTCAATTCATTGTTTTGTTTCTGCATGAAAATTGGTTAAGTAAATGTTATTGATCACATTTAAACTGACACAGTTTAAACAGCCACTGCCTGATTATAAACGGCTGTGTGGGGGTGAGTCTTTTCTTCGTGAGTGACTCTGGTCAGACGTGCCTGTAAACATTTTTTTTTTTAAATGACAGAATGCAAAGAGTTTGATTTGCGACAGTGCGTTTAAACTGGAGGATGAGATGTATTTATTGTGAAGCATCTGTCTGTCAGTCTTGTGCGACGCAGCGTTTGTGCACAGTGTCAAGAGGATGACAAGCAGCCCACAGAACAGACAAGATGAGCTTTGTACGGCACTCTAATACGGGGAGAGTGGTACCACTCCTCACTGCTTGAGGCCATTTACTGTTGCCTGCGCTGCTCTGTCTCTCTGTATCGGTCTCTGTCTCCCACTCGGCTGTGAAGCGATTGGTTCTCTTGTGGCTGTTTGTGTGTAGGATCAGTCTCCTATCTCAAGTGCTTTATAGTGCCTGTTTGCTTCGTGCTCTCTTTGCCAAACAGCTGCCGTTCTCCGAGAACTCTGCATTCATCTCAGCAGATCACAGGTTTTTTTTTTTAGCTGTCGCAGTGTCTCTGTTCTGCTGCTGGTTGATGTTAGAGATACTGACAAGCCGGGTATTTATAGCACTTTTGTGATTCTTTAGTCTATCGGTTTCACCCAAGGTGAACCTGCTGCCTGCCAGTCAGCCGGCTCTCGCTCTGCTCCAAGATTCGGTTCAGAAAGCGAGCTTTAAATGAAATGCTAAAAAATGCAGTAAACCGCCGTAGCCAGAAGGTCACCTGAAGGATCAGACTGCTTCGAGCGCGTTTATATTGGGTGCTTGTGTGGCGCAGTGAGCTTCTCTGTCTAGTGTGAGTGTGTCTGGCCTGTTTAAGTGAGGTAAGTTGTTATAAAGCGGAGCTGCAGAGGTACCTAGTCCAGCCCGCTCTTGACTGCGAAGTGGGAGCGGCTCTCCATGAGGGCGACCAGGGACAGGAAATCGTACCAGTGGCCTTGGCGTCAGTGGGGAAGGAACGGGAGTGGTGCCCAGGATGGTGTGTACGTGTGTGTTGTGTGATTTCCCGCATTCAACACTTGACATCATGTGAGCTTGGCCTGCCCTCCACTGAAACTCTGGAAATGTGTGCCATTCTCCGTAGTCTCATCCTTTCCCCAGGTCTCACATCATGAGCCGTCCCTGCTTCGGATTCTGATACCTTGATTTCGATACCGGTTTCTTGACCAAAAATTTTTTTTTTTAAAACCCTATTTTATAAAAGAGAAAAAGAAAACGACATTACACGTTTGAGTACAAATCTTTAGTGTACATGCAGTAATAGAAAGGAAGAGAATAACCCAGCTTGAATAAACGTCTCGCGTGTAAGCTATCGCGAAACATTATAATTTACCGATGTTCCCTAAACTGCTCGCATGCTGTTGGTCAACAGTTTGTCCGTGACTCAGCGATACGCAGTTTGATGTTGCGTAAGACACAGAAAAGCATCAGATCATCACTATTGAGAAGCTGGAATTTTCAGATGTTCGTCATTGTTGTCTGGAAAAAAATAACTCGTATACAGTACTTTAGCCTATTTTAACATGTAGGAGATGTGAGTATTATTTGATGAAATCAGGTGAAATCTGTTTTGTTTTTTCTTTCCTCCCTGCACAGATACACTGAGGGGCTCTCAAGTTCATATAATTTGTATTTCTGGCGGCGACTGGATTTTTTTGCATGTAACTATTGTGATACGGTCTCACCTTTGGCCCTTCCCTCCTTCACTTTGTTGTTTACTCAACCCCTTCTGTCACCGTGTCACTCTGTGGCTTTCTCGTTTCTCTTTTCATTTTACAATTGTGGCATCAAAAGCTTCCAGCTCACGTGCCGGAGACTATGTTCTGTTTGTCGTCGATGCCATTGTAAACCTGGCCCCGAGGCGTCCCCGCTGCAACCTTTAGCTTGTGGTTGAACAGCTTAGAGAGACTCTTTGTTTCTGTCTGTGGATGTGAATGCTGGTACATTGTGTGTTTGTGTGTCTGTTGTACTTTGGACAATTGAGTGAACTTGACCTCGGGGCTCGCTCCATAGCTTTCAATACAACCCCAGTGACCTGCTTCTCCGACTGCTCCCGTTAACTAGTCTCATTAGCTCGCACAGCGTCCACTATTAAACCTCGACTCATCCAACTACTATTACTCTTACTATTACTATTACTATTACTACTGCTGCTGCCAGAGAGTGAGGATTATTTGAATACTCATACTAACTTAGCTGTCAGTCACAGCCTACAGCCAGAACAGTGATGTGATCCAGTAGCATATATAATTGAATGATAAACACATCACTGTTAACTTGTTTGCAATTACATAGACATCCTCATGTGAAAGAGGAGAGGGAGTGGGGGGGGGGGGCATCAAAAGCAGGGGAGTGGATGAATTGATGTGTAATAAAACTAGCCTGGAGGTGGGGGGTTAACACGGTAGCTGAGCCACCACAGGTACTTTGAATAAACACTTTTTTCCCCCCTCTCAAATCTGCATAGTGATGTGAAAATGTGGAGAAACGCTGTGGTCTTCACCGTCAGCACACACTTAACAAGAAAAGAGGAAGCGTGTGGGTTAATAACTATACCAGCAGGAATGAACCACTATCCGCAGCAGCCTTGGTACAAAGACACAGAGGGGCATACGGGAGGATAGATGGTGTTAACTGTGGACAGAGAGAGCTTTGGAAGATGGAGTTTTGTTGGCTTCATAGTCAAACACAGGACGCATTGAGGCTAGAGACTTGTAAATGTTTATGCCACCATACAATACACAGGCCTAATGGTCCCCACCCTCCTCTGACACCACTTTCAGGGCCACTGGCCTACGGGAGCGCCGTGTCAGTCGTACAGCATATGGATTTAAAATGCAGCCTGTTTCTTAATAAGATGAGTTTTATTCCAGTGAAAAATTGCTTAACGCGGTGAGTTCCTGGAATAAGTCACTTTTGATTCATACGGTGAAAGTAAAGTCGCCCACTGAAAGGATAAACTTATTTGTAAGCTGTGAATGTGACTACAGGATGTCATATCGACTTCCTGTTTATAAATGTCAAAGTCTTGAAGAAAGTCCCGATCAGGAATTATTGTTTATTTCCGTAGCCCCACGCATCACTAGTTAACCACGTGTTTCTCAGTGTGATACATTTTTTTTTTTAAAACACGTGTTACAGTAAGAATTACAGCCTGACCGATTTAACAGCTAGTCGATTGTATTGGTCGATATTGACCTATAATGGATATGTCAGCGTCACTGTACATGTTGTCTCATACGCACTTATATAAACTATTTTTTAGAGAACACAATGCAGAAAAGAAATGCTTGAGAAATAGTCTTTATGAAAATTATTTTTTAATCTGTAGCTATTTAGAAATATTACATTGTCAGTGAAGTTTACTGTTGAAATGCACTAATTTAATTTTGGACGATAAAGTTCACCGTTAAGCTGCAAAATATCCTACCTCCATTACATGCCTTTGTCATAAGTGTTTAATAACCACATTTATGCAGATGTATTGATCACATTTTTTCAGTCCCCAATGTCAGTATCAGCACCAGAAATCCAGTATTGGTCGGGCTCTAATGCAAAAGCTATTTACGTATTGAAATGGATTATTCTGGAATTAAAGATCTCCTATCTGTAATATGAAAGTTATGTAAGCAGGTAAATATAGCCTCATATTACCTGGAACTGCTGTAATACTGAAGGAATTTGAGTTGTAATCTGAATTACTGTAATACTTAATATATTTTAAAGGCCTACTATTAACATCCATCCATTATCTATACCCGCTTTATCCTGAACAGGGTCACGGGGGGCTGGAGCCTATCCCGGCTCACATTGGGCGAAGGCAGGGTACACCCTGGACAGGTCGCCAGTCTATCTACTGTTAATATACGCTGCAATATATTTTATGAGAATCGTAAAATGCGAAAAATACCGAACGCCTCAGCAGAATTCCTTCTTATCATCCTGCGTCTGGTGATATTGCCTAACCACCCTTGTGTGGTACGAGGCCCGTGCAGACTATAAGTGACTGCCTTTAAACAAAAAGCACTGCGCTCGTGAACTCAATGACTCGTAGCATAGCAGCATTTTTCAGAGCTCCGTCCTGACCCACTACCCTGAATATCTGCACATCATCTGCCACATCTCATCTGTAAGCTGTGTAATTATGGAACCATGCATAGTCTGTTCTAACCTCAGCAGCCTTGAGTCGAGGCGGAGCAGTGTATTTTAAACTGTGTTATGACTGTAACACTTAATGTGTGTTTCCCTTCACTGTTCTGCCTCAAACCCTGTTTTCCTGCTGTGGAGCTGCAGCGGCGTAACGTTGTGACTTTGTGTGCGTGTAAAAATACTCTTGCAAAACATCACCTTAAGCTACCGACTTATGTGGTACACGATACAGATCGTCGTCAGATCGCTGTGCAATGTTTCAAAGTCAGTCAATTTTCCTAAGTCGTGTCAACACAACACACAAACAAACAGACGCAGGAATGTACGGTGTGTTGCCAGATGATTAGGCTGGATTTAGTTTTTATTTGCCTCTACATGCTGCCTGTTGCTTATTATGTATTAATGCTACGTATTTTCATCCCCCGCTGATATTTCTAGTTTCAGTACACTTTGTACACCCCCGTTGTACACCAAAGTTTCAAATGTTGAAACTGATAAATTGTATTGTTTTATGAAAATATGTGCTTGTTTTAAATTTGATGACAGCAACATGTTATAAAGAAGTTGGGACAGGGGCATGTTTACCACTTTGTTGCATCTCTTCTTTTAACAACGCTCGGTAAACGCTTGGGAACTGAGGAGACCAGTTGTTGGAGTTTTGAAAGGGAAATGTCCCATTTTTTTGCCCGGCAACTATTTTGGAAACAGAGTTGTAGATTCTTCACACATTATTGAACGACGGTGCTTTTGTGCGATTGTTTAATAAAGTGGAAATCGGATCACATTTACATTTTGAAACATTATTCTTCCCCTCTTTTTCTAAAATCACAACTCCAATGTGACAAAATGGCGAGAAAGTGTTGGGGCGGTACTTTGGAAAATGTTTTTTTCTTCTTTTTTTTTTTTTATCTCCAAGAGCGATCTAATGATTCATAAGGTTAATGACGTCTCTGTCACAGAGCAGTGGTTTCCGATTATAGATGTATTCTCAATCATCAGTCTGCTGTGTCTTCTTTGGTTAGAGCTGAGAAGCAGATGCTACACAAGCAGGGTGTTTTTTTTTGTGTTTTTTTTTTTTTTTACTGCCCTACTGTCATGTGTCACAGGCTGAACGCAGATTGCCAAACACAATCTCCCTACGCAGTTATGGATCTGGTTTTCTGTTTCGTCACATGGATCCGTGTGATAGATCGCCTGTATTGTGTGGCCACGCTTTGTTACCCATGGTTGACCGGGCCGTCTGTTTCCATGCAACCCAGCACACGGAGCACCTCCATCACCACATTGATATTTGCTCCTGGGCAGTGACCCGTGGCTGGTGGGGCTGGTGTACCAGCCATTGACGTACTGAAGGGCATGTGTGTGTAACTTGTTAATAGTATGAAATGTTGGCTGCGGGGCATTTTGCAGAAGCAAAACCAAAGACTCGGATCAGCTCAAACAAGAAGTGAAAAGATCATAAAATGCTTTGAAACAAATGATGCGATAAAAGCATGAATATATAAAACGTGTGCTTGACAAACCCATCGGGGCTTTTGTATCTCCAATTTTGAGAAGTAATTATTTAAATGAGCTGCACGTGTGTCACTTGAAGTTTTCATTTAAATATAAATTAACTTTGAAAGTGTCTTGTCTGTCTTTCAGTTAGAAATTGGTTATAGTTGGTGATAATCCTTTTTGTGATTGTTGACATGCCAAAGTAATATTATTTACCCATTGTGTTTATTTTGGACTTCAGACGTCAGTGGGATTTGAGTGACTGGAGAAATCCAGTATTTAGATGTGTCAGTTTGCTTTGATAATTGTATTGTCCATGTGGAGACCATCTCCCGTGTCTCATTTGCTCATTTGTTAAATGAAATACAATAGATCGTAAGTGGATTGAGCACTTAGCGTCTACCTTATCTCATTCACTCGCTCAGTAAGTGGACTGCATGTCCTCGGTCTCCATGTGGCTCGTTGTTGAACGGCAAGTTCAAACAGCTGGGAAAAAAACCCTATAAAACCCACCGTTGGACTTCTTCCCCCATTACTTCTCAAATCAGCTGTTAGCCAGGGCCAAGTTACCATACCGGACCTACCCCCCTCCCTCGCCTGCCACCCTTGGACAGCAGCTCAGCCTGCAACACACACACACACTCACACACAGCCCGGTGTATCCTATGTTGATAACCGAGGACTTAAAGAGGATTCCTATTGAACACAACCCACAGGAAGAAACCCACTACAATGGAGAGAATAAATAATTCCCTAAGCGCTTCAAAATTTTTCTGTTGAATTTTTCTCTTTCCTCTCCATGTTTTTTCTTGTCTGCTGATCATCTTGTGCGCCTCAGGCTGACGTTCGCTGCTCTTGCTCCACAGCAGGTCTTGCCGGTAGAGATGTGATACTTGTCGCATCTCCTCCTTGTTGTTTTGATCCACAGTGTAGCAGACAGTAACTCACTCGCAATGCTGTCATCTTTACTGGCAAGTGAGGCCGCACTGCATGTGGAGTCGCATTCAAACAATGCACGAGGTGCTTACATGTATCCCCCCGGCAGGGTTTCTCTCATTTAAGTGTGCCAAAAATAAAGGTACTTTTTTTTTTTTTTTTTTTTTTTAAAGTAGAGTAACTATAGCTTAAAAGAGAAGTAGAATGAAAGTAAGTCTGTATCAGGCATACTTATGTTAATACAATCGTTTTCACCGCATGTCTTTTCTTGTTTCTGTTCATGAATATATTTATGTTTTTCTATTAGTGTGAGAGAGAGGGAGAGACTTGTATTAGGTCTGCAGCCACATCTACTGTATCTGTGGGAAGAGGGTCAGTTTATTGTTTTAGTCCGCAGCATGGCTCCAGAAATGTCAATGTTAGTTCACTGACAATGGGATGCAGTGCCATGAAATTTGGTACAGAATAGATATCCATGAGGACCAATCCTCTTAACTTTGAGCCCTGACCCTCACCAGCGGGTCAAAGATTTCATTATTCAGTGAAATATCTCGGTATCTACTAAATGGGGCAAAATGTTGCATAAACATTCATGGCCCTCTCAGGATGCATTGAAATAACTCTGGTGATATTTGTTTTACCTGTCTTTGAGCACTATAAGTAGGTAAACTATTTGAATTGTCCAATTGTTTGTGCCCAAATGTGAACATGCTGACACTGAAATGCGTAGGTGAATCAACATTGTACTTTTAAAAGCCTGTTAGCATGATCTTAGTGAGCATATTAGCATGCCGACCTCAGCATCTAAGTCAAATACTATTCTATTTTTAAACCCAGTTTTTGTAATGTTTACATAAAACAATAACACAGAAACCCTCATTCCTTTCTTATCGCTCACGTCGTGTCCGTCCCTGATTCGTCAAGGCCCTATCTTGTGACCCACTTTCCAGAAGAAAACCAACTACATCAATTTTGACTGCCACGTGTTTATTTAGCATGGATTACAAATTCCAGGTGTTGATGAGCTTGTTGTCCATGCTGGCAGCTGTTCTGCAGTTATAACGCTGCTGCTGGCTACAAGCGCAGGAGGCAAGCTGGAGTGAGTTACAACAATATCATCACCCAGTGGCGTTAGCCTCACATGGAGCGTCGACGTGGCACCGATCAGTTCTGCAACGGTGCTGAAACCATCGCGTGAGATTGGTTTTGATCTAGAATAGTGTTTTAAAATGAAAACATATTCGTGAGGACAAAGCGCATAAGTACAGCCTCCAAGACCAAAACCATATGCTCCCATTTACCTTTACTTTTATTGCAATTTAGAGCAGAGAATGCTTCACTGAGATATCATAATGCACATTGAAAATGATGGTTTACAATGCAATTATGATAAATCCAATATGCAGAATCTTGTGTGCGCACACTTGCAGATTTTGTTTCCTGAGCAGTCGTCCATCAACACATTGTTCCTATATTTACTGTGGTGTCCTGCTTCGAGAGATGGACATAATTTTACCCATCTCTAGTTCTTCCCTCTTCAGCAGCTGGCACAATGACCCGTGTGACTCTTGTTGCAGGCTAAACAAGTCTGTAAACGCAACGCCAGCACACGCTTTCACTGAGAAGGCCTGACGGCAGGAGTTCAGCCGCAGGTTGACAGCTGTGAGTGTAACCTTAAGCACAGCCTCCTCCTCCGTATCCATCCACCCTGTTTCCATCTTGTTCGGAGGGTGGAGGCCCGGCGAGGGGCCGACCAGCTGTCCCGTATAGATCACACCTGCACTGAACAAGAGCCACATCAATCTGCCAGCCTGTCAGCTCTTCAGTCAGACCTGGACAAACACATATGTCACCAGCCATCAGCTGTATTTACTGCCAACAACTGAGACCCTGTTTGTTCGTTCAGTCGTTTAAGTGCATTCCAGCGCAAATCATTTAAAGCAACTCGCATCGAATGGAAGGATCAAACCTTTGTTTCATAACTCGCGTGTTTTCACATTAACTGGATATATGCTGCCTTTCATCCATTTAACTATACTAGCTATATTTACATCAGAGAAATCAACTGTGTACTGCTCACAGAAACAGTCCTATAAATAGAAAAAGCACACATCCTGTTTAATAAGATGGAGTTTATTAGGAGGCAGCGTTTCAAAGACTTTGTTTTGTCATTTTGTCTGACAGCATCTCAAGAGTGTAATAGCTTTACTTTAGTTTGAACATAATCATAATTGTCTTGTGATTTATGTTGCATTTTGCATTTTTAAGGTAGGATTTTGGCAGTAGCACGAAAAACTTTGACGCCCCACTTAAGTGAGCTGTTAAGGAAAATCCCTGTTCGTGTTTACGCGAGTTAAGAGTTGTTGTTTTTTCAGCGATGTTAAACATGCTGACATGCTGGATTGTGAGCCGGTGGGTAGACTGCTGTACGGTGAGTCTGTGCTGTGGTTTGGGAACCCTCCTTCCCCCCCGGTTGTATTTCCAGGGAGAATACCAGATGTACCTGGACAGAAGCATCGCAACAGGGCAACCTGATTAAATGCAATGGTGCTCGGGCTCACAGTTGACTTGTCAAAATGAGAGCTGAAATATACACAAAATCAATTTAAAGTGCATTGCATCCTCTTAACACTTGTGTCTTTGCCAGAAGCACCCATACATTTTCACCCTCTTGAGAGTTTGCGTGTGTTTTTGTTTTCTTATTGTGTAGCGAAGTCTTCAGACGATTCAGCAGCTGGAAAGCTCCTGGGGATTCTGCTGTACCTCAGAGTTGTGTGAGAACTCTCCCAGGCTTTGTTGGAAAGTCATTCCGACTGGAGTGTTTGTTTTAAACGTCCCTGAGGCCTGTCAGAGCAGCAAAGTGTCCGAGCGTTTTTTAAATGCCTCCTGAAGATGTTTACTTGCTGAATCCTTCACTGTCTACTCTCAACAATCTGATTTCAGTGATTTCCTGCATTTTGTTTTCATTTTCTTCCACGTATCTGCAGACTTGGAATTTTGCTATCAACACCAAATTTAGAAAGATTAACAAACATGAACCATTTATCATATCATGCTTTGCCATTGTTTTATTGACAGGAATTGAAATATCAGAACTGAAACATCATCACACTGCTTTACAAGGGATGGTGAGTTTGCAGTGTAGCGGGAGACTCTGGGGGGTTGTTTGGATTCAGTTCTCCATGGGACTTGGAAGAAAAACCGAACCCTTCATGGAAGTGGAAACACCCTTGGTTTGTTTTTTTGTCTGCCAGACTCTACTGCTGTATTTTACGGCACAGAAGTTAGTATTAGGAAACAAGACAAAAATGTCATGATTTGTCAATCCTTGTTTTCCATCCTCTCTGTTTTCCTCCAAAAGAAGTTTTAGATAGTACAAATCCAAAATATGAGCCATAAAGTATGAGTTAAAACGGTGTATAAAAACGATAAATGTCGTCACAGATATATTGAAGGGCAGGTTTTAGGACGTACACCAGTATAACTGCGTGTTGTGGCCGAGACAGCCGAAAAGAAAAATATTTTCAGTGTGAGGTTTCTTTCGCTCGCTCGCTCAGTCCATGACTAGTCAGATTCAAGTGTGAGAGACATTACAACCAATGACATCACCACCTCATAACTCTGGCCAGCAGCAGGCAGGAAGCAAGGGAGAGCAGGAGGGATGGCTGGAGGAGGAGAGGAGGGCGGACAGTGAGAGGCCTACATGACTATAACAGAGCACTTCACTGTATTCTCTCTCCCTCTCTGTTTCTCGTTGACTTTTTTTTCTTTCTTTCTTTCACGCTGTTCATTTATTTCTGTTGATGATGTCATTTTCATGCTGAGCCAAACTTCCAATTCTCTAGAAAGAGGGGTGTAGGGGGGGAGGGCGGGGGCTACTGTTCTCGGAACTGATGAGGAAGAGAGATGTTAGTGAAGGGAATAAGGGAGCAGAAGAGGATGCAGGGAATCAGCTCTGTGCATGCATGATAAACAGCTGAGCCGCAGGGACTCCGCTGGTGTCTGAGGGAACCAGCTGTATCGATCGTGGCGGTGACTTCATCGCGCTCATGTCACCGCTTCCCAACTCCGGGGCGCTGGCGCGCCGAGTTGCAGCTGTAAACTCGCACACACACTTAGTCCTTCTGGGCCTTGTTCAAGCTCGGGGATTGAGTGCGAGGGGGCCGGCGTGCTGTGATGTCAGCCACAGTCCTCGCGCTGGTGCCAAGAATAAGAGGGCAACAAGGTCAAACAGACATCTGAGATCATCTGAGGCCAAATTCATGCGGAGGCTGTCATGCATTGAGAAGCATATGGACCGCTCGACACATGAAAGTTAAATCTTGCCAGCATAGCATCCTGGCTCGAGGCAAAACTGTCAAACACAGGTGTGTATAGCCTCAGGGTACAAAAATAAAAATAAATAAATCCTTTCACACTGTTAGCCCGGGTGATGCTTTTTCACACTGCAGCGTAGCCACAGGGGATGCTGTGCTTCTTCAGTGCACCTGAATACAGAGTATTGATCGAGACAGCTGTTGAGATGAGACGGTTGTCCTTTTCCTCAGGGTCTCCACTGTGCCGAGTCACTCGTCTGTCTCTCTGATAAACTCGAGCTCTTCAATCCGGCCCGGCTGACTAGATGCTGTTTTATTTCTTCACTCCTCTGACACTGTGAAAAGAAAAGCCACAAAAACACCACGAAGGCTGCTACTCAGTGCAGTTTTCCTTCTGTGTTGACATTATTTGACTATTTTTATGACGACAGAGGGAAGATATCTGTCGGAGCATAACATTGCCTGTCGTGCATTGATGATTGATTTGACCGATTTGGATTTGAAGAAGTAGGTCGAACGCAGATTAAAGGTGATGAACGGTCATGAGATTCGATTCCAGGAACTGTAGTTTTCCAAATCTGCTATGCAACATGGATAATTTACACTCATGCGTACAGAACAGTCAGTGTTGGTTCATATGTTGCACAACATTGAGATAAGATGAAGTGTAAAACAAGAGCCTGAGGAGTCATGCATGCCTCGTCTCATGCTCTCGCATCGGGAGGAAACACCTCCGGAAGCGCTCTCATCAACATTTTTAATGAGACACACGGCCGTCCTTGGCTGCCTCAGCGATCTTTGGCTTTTGCTCAGGGTAAGGGATGATGAGGATTAGGGGTGGAGGGAGAGAACAGTAGGGTGGATATGTGTGCGGTACGTTGATCGATGGTGCAGATGAAAGCGCCGCCCGGCTGGGCGCCTGCTTTTTGTGGCGTTTTCCCCGCTGTTGATCGCTATTCAGCATCCAGTGTTTTTCTTTAACGCTGATGGCAGTGGAATGCCAGATCTGAGGGGAGATTACAGCAGATAGAGGTGTAATTTTGTCGCTGATAAAACCCCACGCTTCCTGCCGGCTCCGACTGCTGTTATTGGTATTTATCTCCTGATTCAGTTTGTGCAGATGTTGGGGGGGGGACAAAGAGGTGAGGGGACACCGTGAGCGAGCAGTCAATTATCCCGGGATTAACAGAGTGGGGAACTCTTCTCTCCAGAGACACAACCAGCTCTCTGCACAGTGAACAAGTTGAATTCTGCTAAATTACTGAGCTATTATGAAGCCGCTCTCCATAATGTACCATAAAGCAATTTTTATCTCGGCACTAACTAGAGTATTTTGTTATAACCGCACTCATCTGCTCGGTCCTTGTCTCTCACGCGCACTCACGCACACACACACACACACACACACACACACACACACACACACACACACACACACACACACACACACACACACACACACACACACACACACACACACACACACACATCTGTTCCAATAAAGGGCTGCTGGAAGAGCCTGTCCAGCAGATTTATGGTGAAAACAAACAGTTTTCCGGTCTTTTAAGATTCCAGTTTTCCGGTATTGCGAGTTTGTGCCATCTGTTTACATCTCATTTCTATTCCCCTCTGAGAATCTGTCCTCCTCGACTGACGACTCGGCTTCCTCCGTGTCCCTTCTGTCCACAGAATCGCAACGGTCCCACTTGTCCACTTTCACCATGATACTAAAGGACAAGTTCCATTCTCCCAAGATCAAGAGGACTCCATCCAAGAAGGGCAAGCAGCTGCAGCCCGAGCCGGCAGCGAAGAGTACCGAGAAACCCGCTAACAAGGTGTGTGTGTGTGTGTGTGTGTGTGTGTGTGTGTGTGTGTGTGTGTGTGTGTGTGTGTGTGTGTGTGTGTGTGTGTGTGTGCGTGTGTGTGTATTGTGGGAAATCCACCTCTTTCCCACCTATTCCGTGTATTTGTTTGCCTATTTGTGAGACCATTGTTTTCCTGTCTGATGTTTCGTGCTGCCATATTTCCATTGTGTCTGTGTGTGTGTGCACGAGTTTCCCCGCTGGTTCCCACAGCCTCCCAGTCGCTGCGGTGGCTGGCTGAGCTACAGCAGGTGTCTCAACCTATAAAGATATGAATGGAACTGGGCCGTTTCCTGAATGAGCTCCTGCGCTCCCTCTTAAGGCTTTTGGTGTAATGAGTATATTCCCCCAGCAACCCTGCTGTGAAAGACAAGGGAAGCTGAAAGAACTCTTTAAGCACCAAGATCGCTCCAAGCTACATCACTTGATAGATGGTGCTTTTAAAGTGGAATAGTAGGTCCATAGTAGAGAGCCCAGACTGGTTTGACTGTCCAAATACTAAATGTTGTCCCAATTCTTTTTAAGTCATAAGTAGTCCAATGCTAACGTACTGTTTTGTGTGGTTGTTTTTCTTTTTCTAGAAGGTTAGTCGGCTGGAGGAGCATGAGAAGGAGGTGGTCAGTGCTCTGCGCTACTTCAAGACAATCGTGGACAAAATGGTGGTGGAGAAGAAGGTGCTGGAGATGCTTCCAGGCTCGGCCAGCAAGGTGCTCGAAGCCATCCTGCCTCTGGTTCAGGGGGAGGCGCGGATACAACACAGGTGAGACACGTGTTGATGTTTTTTTTATAAAACTGCCATGCGTCACCTCGAGGTTTCCTGGACTTGATGGTTGAAGCCTTACAAATCACTTTAAACAATGTGTTACATTATCAGGATTGTTGCCTCTGAAAAACAGAAATTGATTTTACCTTTCAGATATATGATAGGAGGCGGTCTGTTTTACTTCCTCTCTGGTTTTAATGAACCTTTTCCTTGAAAGGAACTTTAGCTGTTGTTTTGCTGTCAGGACATGTTGGAACTTCTCTATTTGTGTCTTTGTGCCTTTCCCCATCCATCAGTACAGATGAAGGTAGGGAGGTCAGAGGTGACAGATTTTGTATCTTGCAATAGTGTGTTTAGAAGCAGTTGATGGATTGTTGCCGAAGCACTGAGAAGCAGCCTCGTCTGAGGACTTGCCCGCCGTCTCATGTAGTCAAATCCCACTAGATCGCAGTGGAGGTTTACTGTTTTGCTTTAACCTCCGGCTACATGCAGCAACTCTGTCCTCATTGCTACGAGCTACTTGTTTCACAACCTCAGCCCAGATGTTTTTTGGCAAATATGCAAAAGTAGATCAAGTAACTATTGTGTAAAAAAAAAAAAAAAACCCGTGTTACTTTTTTTTAGAGAACAAAATGCTCCGTCCGTTGGCTAAACAAACACGGTGTACAAAGTTGTTGGATTGTTTGCTGTGATTTAAATCAACATTGGTCAGATATGTAGATCGGCAGTGGGAGTAACTCCTATACTTTGCACTGTGTGCTAATTAAAGTGCTTATTTGCCAAAAGGTTAGTGTATCAGACTCTTAAAAAAAAACCTACAAACTAGTCATACTGACCGGGTACACAAAGCTGCCAGCTTTATTATAATCACGCTGCTTCTACCCAGCTCCAGTGTAACCCACAGCCCGTAGCTCTCCATCCCTCAGAGCCTTCTGCTAACCCCAATAGCTTCAGTTGTTACTTTGGGGCTAAGCCGTGCAGAGACAGTGGAAGGATATTCCAGCCCCGTGAATCGGCCGCGGCATGTTGGTACAGGCCTCTGCCACACCTTAGTGTTAGGTCTGAACGCTCCGTTCGCTACAGCGAGAAACAACACCCCGCTTCCCTGTGTGGTTATCTATTCTCCTGTCAGCACTAGCCAGCTTATTACAGTTTGTAGCCAGGCGTTCCTGCAGTTCCCTAACAAATGACTTTCAAATGTGTCATTTAATCGGAGGTAGATAGATAGGTGGAAATGTGTCATGTGTTCTTGTGATTTTTCTCACTTCCTGTCTAACATGTGCTTGTCCAATTTTTTTTTTTTTTTTTTTTCCTTCACACCCCTCTGTTTTGTTGTCTTGAATCATCCTCCTGTCTGCACTTCTGGTTTCCACACCTCCTGGATATCATGTCCTTTTTAAAAAAAAAAAAAAAAAATCTATACCATACAAAACATTTCTTTCTTTCCTTCCTGAATTCCTCTTTCCTTTTTATTCCATGGCTTTTGCCTCTGCTCTTCCCCTCACCCCAACCTCCATCTCACACCTTTTCAACAGTTCGGCCCTGTCTTCCTGCCATAGCCGCGTGTATCAGAGTCTGGCCAACCTGATCCGCTGGGCAGACCAGGTGATGCTGGATGGCATCGACTTGGAGGACAAAGAAAACGTGGCATCTGTCACCACCGTCATCAAAGCAGTGCTGGATGGAGTAAAGGTAGGCCCTTTGCTGATAGAGGAAATGTTGCGGTGTTGGCAGTGTCTTCCTGTGGTCTATTTATAGAAACTGGCTGTGTTGTCCGAACAGGAATTGGTGAAGCTGACCATAGAGAAACAGGAGCAGCCGTCACCCACCACCCCGAACAAACCAGCACCGCCTGCGACCACGGTAGACAGGTGAGTTCAGAGCGTTCCCGCAGGAATACAAACATTCGGACGCTCAAATTTCGCCAGTCGCTCAAACGGCTTTTTTTGTTTGGTGTGTGCGTAGCAGCGTGCCGTCGGAGGTGCCCTCGATAGATCGGGAGCAGGAGGTCTCCAATAAGACGGCTCCGGCAGCGACTCCTGCAGAATCTGCCCCTGAAGTACCCGATGAGGACGTAGCTCCTCCCAAACCTCCACTTCCTGAAGCCAAAATGGCAGAGCTCAGGTGAGAACGAAACACTGCAACTGCAGTTTTATACAGAGAGACTGCAGAATCTTTTCAAAGTTAATAATGAAATATTTATTATGTTCATCAGCCAGCAATTCAGGCTGAAGCCTCTGCTTCAGCAAAGAAGTGACTCAGAAGTAGTTTTACGACCTCCTCCTTGATGGTGACAGAAATGATTTTGTGACACTGCAGCTGTTTCACTTTGAGTTCATTTATCTTTAAAACATTTTCTGAAAAATGCAGATTAAAGAAGGAGCTTTTTAAGATATGGATATAGAAGGGGACATTTCCACCAATTTTTTTTTTTTACATTTTCACCGATATAGAAATTGTCGGTTTTCTGATAGATAGATAGATATTTCTCAGCCCGCGCACAGCTTTCACTCTTTGAGGTTTGTTTGTTGCTCTGCCTTTTCCTTCCTTCCTTCCTTCCTCTCTCTGCTGTCTCTCTCAATTTTTTATTTTTTTTTCCCATCTTTGGTTTCGCTTTGGATTCTGGAAACAGAGCACAGTTGAGTGCTGACGCTGGCCAAAGGAGACCCTCTCAGAAGGAGAAGTATGTCAGCCCCATAGGATCAGCCGTCTGCATAATAACATCCCACCCTTCCCCTCCACCTCTCCCCCCATAAAGCTTCTGGATTGGATGAAAGTGTTTTTTTTTTTGTTTTTTTTTATTTGCATGGTTGCATCGTCCTAAAGTTTGTGTCATTCCTTGGGTATTTCCCCCGAAGATCCTCATCATCCAATCAGAAGACGGCCCAGTGCATGAGAGTGTATGACTGACCTATGAAGTGTTTTTTTTCCCGCTGGCCTCCATGTTCATGGTCGCTTCTGTTCGCTCGTCGTCCCCCCCTATTTTTTGACCCGATATTAACTCACCGAGAGAATTTAGGTTTGACAAGCAGGACGCCTTCACGTCATAGCTGAGAGAGGCTAACATGAAACACCCCCACTTTCATCCCACTACTCCACAGGAGGGATGATAATGTGCGTGTTCATGTATCTGTACATGGATTTTTGTGTACATACATGTGTGTTCTGCGTGCTTGCCTGATTGTCCTTGTTGACCTCTGGGACTGTAGCATCCAACATTACTGTTTTTGAATTGTGCTGCTTCCGTTTATCCGTCAATAGTCCTCCACCAGCTCTCCCCCCGAAGAAGCGCCAGTCGGCTCCCTCGCCGACACCGGTGGCGGTCGTCGCCCCGATGAGCCGCGGCTCCAGCCTGCCGTGCAGCGACCACAGACAGGTGAAGGATTCTCTTCATTATGGTGTCCTGCAACTTTCGTTTGAGACCATATCAACATAATGTGCAGCATAATAACATACACGTTAAGAAAACAAAAAGGAGATGAACTGAGGATCTGTCTGTGTTTGCGACTGCAGGACTACGAGCAGGAGTTCCTTCAGAGGCGTTTCTCCGGGGGGAGCCAGTCCTACGGGGGCGACTCTCCTCGGCTCTCTCCGTGCAGCAGCATGGGGAAACTCAGCAAGTCGGATGAGCAGCTTTCCTCCATGGAGCAGGACAGTGGTCAGTGTTCCCGTAACACCAGCTGTGAGACGCTCGGTAAGAAGACGAAGACGAGTTCAGGGACCGGGTTGTAAACATCTGAATTCAGTGCCGTATGCACTAATCAGTCCCGATCCGTCTGAATTTATTTAAGTATTGCAAAACATTATTTGCACTAAACAACTTCAATTCAATGAAGGCTGAGAAGCAAAAAAAAAAAAAAAAAAAAATGGAGGTTTTTACTGGGAGTGTAGTTAATGTTTACAACTTGTAGCTTCAAACAGTGAGATGAGCAGCATACCTTGAGAAATGTTGATATTAAATGTGTCTGCAACATTGATTGCCTACTCAGTTTATGCCTTCTTTTTGCCACGCTACCCGTTTCAAATACTAAAGTTTTCCGTGTATTCTGTATCTCTCAAATTGAGAAGTATAAAATATTGATATGATATTCACAGAATCATAACTGGGAGACTTTCCTAGTTTTGACATCAGCTAATTATTTCTCTGAAGAAGAGTCGACACTCCGCTGGGCTCGCTGAACTACAAAAATCTTCACAGTCCATTTGTGATCACAGAGACTTCACAGTGTGATATTTCTGTTCTCTCAGACACCAGCTTTTAAAGAGCACATCGACGGGACAAAAAAATTGCTAAAAGTTAACATAAAACTGTGAAGGAATTATCGTTGCTCCACCTGACGTAATCTACTCCTGGTGACGGATAATGGTTTAACCCACACACAGTCCCATTCTGTGCTGGTTTAATTGGAAAGCAACCAAAATATTTTTCTATACTACTTGTTGATGGAAAGTAGAGAAGAGATCAAATTATAATTAATATATTTTTCCTATATCATGTCGGTGCTGAAGTTAAAATATATACTGCAGTAAAGTTTTGAGTATGAGTGTATGGTCATGAAATTTAAACAAATGTTACCTTTTTTTTTTTCTGCCCTTTTCAGACAACACAGAGAACTACGACCCAGATTACGACTTCCTCCACCAGGACTTGTCAGTTGGGGATAACCTGCCTCCAATACCGGTCGGAGGCTGCCTGAGCCCGCTGCCCGAGTCCCACAGCGAGTCCTCCTCCCCTGTTCCCGGACAGCATCCCACACAGCCCCGCTTCAGCGCCCCTCCTTCCCAGCCTCCAGAATACTGGACCCCTCAACCCAATCAGACTAACCCCTTACAGTCCTCCCGCATCAGCGCGCCCCCGGCCCTGCCTATGAAGAAGCGACGCAGCACCCAGACGTCGCCCTTCCCCGACGGAGGGTCCAGGGTGCTGTACGAGCGCTACCCCTCCCAGTACGACAACCTGTCGGAGGAGGAGCTTCACCCTACGCCGCCATTCCCCCTTTTCACGCCCATCTCGCCCATGCCCCAGACAAACGGGGGCGTGTTCGTCACCCAGTACATCGCCGGTGAGAACGCGGACGTCCCCGCCAGCCCACCGCCGCTGCCAGAGAAGAAGAGCAGACACAGTAAGTGAAGGGGAACAAAAGGGAGCAATGAAGAGAAGAGAGAAGAAAGACCTTTGAATGAGATGACTGAGTGGAGGGCACAGAGGCAGTAGGAGGGACAGTGAAGGGAGGAATAAATGAGCGGATAAGTTGATTTTAGGAAAAGGACAGCGGGACGCTGGCCGCACTTCATCATCAGCTCATTGCAGCATAGCTTATGTCAAGGAAATATTCCTGTGTGAATAGAGGCAGGAAGTGAATACCAGGATGTGCTACAATGGGTTTGGCTCCAGGGGCATGTAGGGCAACATTTGGTCATTTCCTCACCCACCTGCTACATCACTTCCTGTCCAGCTACTGTGTTATGTCATTCTATACCGTTAGCCCTTCCTGTTTCTTCAAACAGTTTTCACAGTATACGACTGCACGCGTGTATAATTTCAAACTATAGGCAAAAAGGTACATTTTAAACGGACTTTACCCATCAATTTTACCCATCAAGTTATTTTTACTGGTCATGTTACTACTCACCCAGTAGAAATAGCTTTGTCACCTCTTGGAAAATAACTGATGATGTGATGGTGATGTCTTTAGGGTTGTCCAATCAGCACTTTTGAACAGAATGCCTGCTTTTTGTGACTTTTGAATCACATGGGTGTTAAAACCACACAGACGCAGGTCTATTGAAATATTGCAGTGAGTTTCATTTTGGGAAATATTGGAACCGGGATTTCTGGGGCTTAACCCGTACCCGGAATAAAAGGTCAGGAGATCTGAGCCTTTGCTGCTCCAGTTCTACTGTTCAAAGTAAAAAAAATAATTCCCTGGAAAAGGAAAACTGAATTACTGAAGTATTTTTAGGGCAAAATGTACTTGTGAAAATAAGTCCCTTCTTGACTTGGTTTCATCTCCCTCCTCCAGTCCTTCAGTACATGCAGTTTGTGGAAGACTACTCGGAGCCGCAGCCCTCCGTTTTCTACCAGATGCCGCAGAGTGAAAGCATCTACGAGCAGCGCAACAAACGCTTCCAGGAGGTCTACGGCTTCAACGACTCCTTCAGCAGCACCGACTCGGTCCACGAGCCGCTGCTGCCTCCAGCACTACCGCCAAAACAAAGACAACTGGTGAGGAATCCCTCCTATGTGTGCGTGTGTGTTGACAGTCAGCCCCTAAAGGACCGCAAGCCGGTTAGTTTGATATGGCGCCACGTCTCATAAACTAGCGGTGGGTGAAGTAGATAAATAGCTGGGTTCACTCATTTGGACTGAAAGCTGTAATTTAAATTCCTTCAGTTAAGACCAGAACTTTGAGGCCGTGAAGGCTTCATTGATGAAACTATTAATTTATGAGATTACGTGTGTAGTGACAAAGAGTGGTGCGAACACATGTGAACAATACAAAACAAGCGTCTGCGGTAGAGCTCGGTGCTGATCCCGGTGTCTTCGTGCTTCGTGCTGGCTGGGAAGAAAACAGTGGGAAAAGAAGGCCTAGTGCATTCTGGGTCTGAAGTACATTCCAGCGGTAATCCTCATCACTTCTCTCTCTAGCCTCCTCCTATCTTGTTATCTGCCTCACCTCTTCAGCTCCCCCTCCCTGCTCTCTCTATCTCTCCTCTTTGTTTTTTTTGTTGTTTTTTTTGGTCTTTGTAGTCGCAGCAGACAGCCGTGCCCACGCGGAGGTGTTTGGTCGTTAGTGGGAGATAAAACCCGCCGTTATCAGATGCAGTCTACTTATCTTAATCTGAGGGTGGCGTCTGGGTTAATTGAGACAACCACGCGACAGTGAGTCAGTGGGGAAGGGAGTGGAAGAGACGCGATCGGATAGGTCAGAGCCGGGGAGGGCGCGCTGTGATTTTCAGATGAAACGTTTAGAGAACTTGTTTTCAAAAGCAGCTTCTTACTGTTTTACATTAGAACATTTCTGGTTACTTCCCATCAGATATTTTCTCTATGCTCTCACTGGCTTTCATGTGAGACAGAAGTACACACACACTTCTGTGCCCCAATTACAGTTTAGCTGCATTTGAATTATAATCTAATGGCAGTTATGGGTTGATGGGTTGTCTGGTGACTGTAAATCCCATCCGCTTAAACTGAACCCACAACAGTCCTGACGCAGCAGATAATCTCACTTTTTATGTGTTAAATATTACCTAAATATTTATGTAGTTGTGAATTTGCTAGCGGGCTTTAATATAACCTTTATGAAATGTTTAATGATGATGAAATAAAACAAGACATGTTCACCTTTTTCAAAGTTATAAGCAATCGCAACAAATTTGACTCACAAGTTAACATGATTATTTGATAAACTGAACACACACACACACACACACACACACACACACACACACACACACACACACACACACACACACACACACACACACACACCAACACCAACCACAGAATCAGATTAAACCTAACCAGGCAAGCCGATAAACCCCGAGTCATTTTCTCTGTTTTCCCATTTTTATCATTATAATGTAGACACTGACAACATTAAACTGACTTTTAAAGTTGCTGTGAAAATGTTTCTGACCTCTAAATTATCTGCAATTTCTGATGGCAGACGCATGTTTAACATGTCCTTGAAATTTTTTTTAATAAAATAAAAAAATGTACACTATAGCGTACAACATTGTTGAAACAACTTCAATTTACAGGGATGCCAGATTTCAAATGTGCCGTGTTCAATATAACTCGTGCAGACAGAAAACCTGCATGTTTCCTGGGAGAAAATTCTTTACATGCTCATTTCAATAAATATAATATATTTATATGCTATATTATATTATATATAAATATTTGTGGACAGTAAACAGATTCTTCTCCAGGGTTTAGATAGAAGCACAGTTTCATAGCCCAGGGAAGAAAATAGACTTTGTGGCTGAGTGGCAGTCTATCCCGGCCACCTTAACTCTCCTCGTCCATTGTCCTCTTTCTGCCACCACAACTGTTTATTTTGAGCCGTGTTGCCCAGCTTTTTATTTTTATCATTCTTTTGTCTGAGCGTGCAGTCGAACCGAAGTCATCTCTGCTCCTGCTGCGAGGCCTAATCTGGCCTCATGTTTTGGACTTGATGAGCTCGTGGCCCAGTGGAATAAGCCTGTTTGCCTCCCCCCCATAAACCCATGTTCCAGGCTTACACGCTTTGGCGACTTTACACGGCTTTGCAAAAAAAAAAAAAAAAAAGTCATTTCAGCTGCTTGGTGGATAAGGAAATGGGTGGAAAAAAAAAATCCAGAGCGGATCATATCGGCTCTGTTTAGACCGTGTTGTAGTTGGCCTGGTTTCTGTAAAGCCCTTAAAGCTAAGGACATTAAAAGGTTTATTGGACTGTCACTGTAGATATAAATGTGGGTAACCTGTAAACGTCACATGACCCTCCAGTAATTATGGTTTTCTAGGAAGAACTCTGACTTGAACTTTTGATTCATATTCAGTCGCACTCTTCTGCTCACTCCCTTCTCTGTTGTATTTAAATCTGCAGCCAGTGAGTTGATACTTCTCAACTGAACTACACGAATCCTCCTCAGCTTTCTCCACTTTAACTTCACTCCTCTGCTGCTGAACTTTGATTAATTCTGCTCTAATTCAGTCTTTGCTTACTAGTGTAATCAACTGTCCCCTCTTTTCTTCTTTCTCTCCCTTAACACTCCGTTTTCTCTCTTTGCCTCTTTCTTTAACCCCTCAATACTCTCACTCCCTCTCTGTTTAAAAAAACAACAACAACTTTTTCGTTCTATCTTTTTTTTTCTTTCTTTATTTGTCTTTGTTTCCTTCTCAGGCCTCCCACTCTTCTTCCCCTTCTTCCTCCTCCTCCTCTTCTCTCTCCTGCCACCTCCAGCCGTCTGTAGCGGCCATGGAGGAGGCGGGCTCGGGGCTGGGCCTCAGCATGTCCGTCTCTAACTCCTACCTGATTGGCCAGGCGTCCTTGACCACGCCCACGGTGAGTCGGCCCAACCTCCCTCTCCGCCGAACCCCTCCCATCCCTCCCATTCTCCACTGTTGGCGTGGGTGCTGTGTGGGTGCTGTGTGGTCCTGGACTGGTCCAGGGGTGACCTGACCTGTGTTGTGCTCCATATGTGATGCAGTCTGTTCCTCTGCCCCTGCACCCTTTGAGCTTTCTGACAGCGCCACACCTCAGGAGGCTGCTGGTTTTGGGTTGCCGTGTGGTCCTTGACTTTTGTTCATCCGCCCATCCTTGTGTGCATTTGTTCTGACTGTGTGACTTTGTTGTGGTTTTTTTTTTTTTGTGGTTTTTTTTATCTGAGGCATTAGTTACTGTGTGATTAATGTTTGCTTTGCATGGTCATGATTGTGTGCAGTTATTTGTTGTGGTTTGTGCTGCCTCTGGTTAGCCAAAGTGTGTTTGTGTGCTGCACTGAAGCATTCCTCCACGTGACAGGTAATATCAGACCCTTTCCCTCTTTTTAGAGACACAGTCATTGAGTTTTATGTCATTCTAATATCCCAAGAGACACTCAGGCCTTTGGTTGTGGACTATAAATTTTAAATGTAACTTTCTGCTGCTCAGACTGAAACGTTTCAACCATCAAAAGGTTCTTGTTAATGCATTAGCTTGTGCTATATTCCAGTTAGTTCAGGCCTGACCCCGGCCCCACAGCCCACATGCCGCTGTGTTAGTGTTCTGGTCAGTATTTTGACCCACGATGACCCCATCGTGTGTGAGTCACGCTAAGACATGATGCGGATCTCCCTCGGGATATCTGCACAGGAATGCATCACCATATGGACCTGATGGAAAACACATTCCCTCCGTTTCGACCGCTCGTCCTTTCGCTAGCTCCTCCTCCTCCTCCTCCTCGTCTTCATCATCCTCCATCGTCGGTCACTCTTCTGCTGTCTCGTATCCGTCCAGTCTGCCCCCCCCCCTCCCTCCCATCACCGCCCGTGCTGTTAGCTCCTTCCACACCTCCCGGTTGTCTGTTTCGTGGAATGTTTGCATTCCTCAACTCCTCGGGGCATGATGTTTTTTGTTGTTGTTGTGTGTGTGTGTGTGGGTGGGTGGGTGGGTGGGTGGGGGGGTCATGCCACGAAAGGAAAGCTGTTGAGAGGAAAGAGAAAAATATTCAGTAGTCCACAGGATTTCCAGATTTTCATCAGAGTTGTCAAGACTTGTGCTGCAAAAAAAAAAAAAAAAGGCTTTAATTTCTCATCGTGTCCGTCTGTGCATAAACTCCAGTGTGTGTGTGTGTGTGTGTGTGTGTGTGTGTGTGTGTGTGTGTGTGTGTGTGTGTGTGTGTGTGTGTGTGTGTGTGTGTGTGTGTGTGTGTGTGTGTGTGTGTGTGTGTGTGTGTGTGTGTGTGTGGGGTGTTCATCAATGATCTTTGTGTGCACTGCTGTGCTGGTATGCCGAAACAGGGCTGGTATGTGCAACGTGTTAAAACAGGTCACCGCTACCTCCCTGCTGCCAGGCATCTCTTCAGCTGGCCACGCGTATACACACACATATACACACACACACACACACACACACACACACACACACACACACACACACACACACACACACACACACACACACACACACACACACACACACACATTGTTACGACATCTCTTGTCGAAACACATACACATACCCCGAGTTAATGCTAACTGATCTATGTCCTCATTAAATATGTCTTATTATACGTTATCTCACTGGAGATGTTTATGTTTCACTTTGGCAGTGTGTGTGTGTGTGTGTGTGTGTGTGTGTGTGTGTGTGTGTGTGTGTGTGTGTGTGTGTGTGTGTGTGTGTGTGTGTGTGTGTGTGTGTGTGTGTGTGTGTGTGTGTGTGTGTGTGTGTGTGTGTGTGTGTGTGTGTCGTGCGTATTTCATGTCCTGGCACATCACTCCCGTAGTCCAGGTTTTAATGGAGGTGTTGGAGAATGAGGTGAACACCCCCCCTCTCCCACACACACACACACACACACACACACACACACACACACACACACACACACACACACACACACACACACACACACACACACACACACACACACACACACGCTGCCTCCTATTGTTCAGTTTCTTTTTCTATCTGCTCTGTCTTCTCCTCTCTGATCTCTTAGTCCTGGCCTTTATTTCTTTTATTTTTTATTTTTTTTTATCTTTCCTGCTTTCGTTCTTTCCACCAATCACAGAGCTTGGACCAGGTTGCCTTGACCAATGCCACCATTCTGGATGGCAGCGGGGGCGGGCCCAACGGTTCCCTGGCTGGCTCAATGGGCTCTGTGGCTGTCTGTCTTCCTTCCGAGTCTTCTCTCACTGACTCTCTCCACACCTCAGCGGTGAGCCGACAAAGGATAGACGCCGGAAGCACAAGCAGGGCACTGCTATGAGCCAGCTCCCTTAAGATGGATAATAAAATGTTCCCTCGGCCAATTGGCGTTAGATTACAGCTGTTTGGTGTTCAGTATTGTTGCTCAAATGATAATATAGTGACTCATTCACTCGGTGGCGTCTTGTTGTCATTATCACAAACTGTCTGCTGTCTGATTATTGGTCTCAAAAGAATCCCAGTGGAGCATGTTGCACTGCATGTTCTTCTTGCCAGTAAATACTATTATATATATATATATATATATATATATATATATATGATGCACTCCAGTGCCACCTGGTGGTCATGAGGATGCAGAGCTGAACAAACCCACCGCTCTCTGTAGAATACCAGACCATCGGCTAGCTGCTACCTCTCCTCCTTAGCCACACATTCACAGTCCACGTCTGCCACACCCTGCGCGCCCCTCTCCTCCTCCGCCGCCTCACGCCTCGGTTTGTGTCCCTCCTCTTTTCCCATAGAGCGAGAGCGCGAATGACGAGGGCGGGGAGGGGGAGTATGTCAACTTGTACTCATCCAGCCAGGCCAATGGGGAGCTGCCTCTCTCCCTCAGAGTAAGTAGCTGACCGCCACGGGTGAAAGGTCAATTCCATTTGCACGTCCCATCACTTCAGGGTATGAATCGGTTTCGAACCCGATTGTGGGGATTTGACGTGAGCAGGCAGATGTCACGCTCGCATCTGTTGCACCGAGCAGCTCGTATTGATTCATCCCCTGGACGGATGGCGCTGACATGGAATGTGACCGCGGCCAAACCTGACTGAGCGTTACTTAAGGTTCACAGGTTTGCCTGCAGAAGGGCCTTGCGTGCTCTGTTTGGTGTCTGTGGAAAAGATGTGCGTCTGTATGTTGTTTCAACTGCCTGGCTGGTGATTTCTGTCTCTTCTGGCTGCGCTTCATTTGTAACAAGCATTTAACCTCGTTCCGATCCCACACCTGACGTGTCGCTGCTCCAAAAAAAAAAAAAAAAAAAAAAAAAAGGGATTCTTGATGGTTCACTGGTTTTAAATTTTCCAATAACATTCCCCATAACAATTTGTGTGCACCTGTGCATGTGTGACAGCTTCTGTGTGTGTGGGGTTGTGTTTGTGTTCCCTTGGGCCAGCTTGTGCATTTGGGGTGTATATTAGGCATGTTGGGATGAGGTTTGTGTAAATGTGAGAGAGGGAGCGGAGGACGATGTGTGGTTGTATTCGTAGTTGTGCTTTTGGTGCGGTTTCAGTGACTTCTATGACCTGTGGTGTCGTTCTGTTTCGGGTCTCATCTGTCGGGTTTTCCTTGCTCATGCTGAAGGAAAAGCTGCATTTTACCCATCAGCCCATTAATCTGCGTCAACACTAATAGGGATAACATCCTTTAGTCAACATAGTGATAATCATCTGCATAAAGCATCCATCTTCCCCTCCACCGAACGTGTTGCATGAGATCCCGCTGGTTCATACGATCTCATCGACAGCCGGCTTCCTGTCACCGCATGGAACCATTCACCAACGATGTTCCACGTAAGCCACAGGGCAGAGGCTCATTGGTGGGTTTTTTTCATTTTGTTTTTTTCATTCATTGATTAGGAAACGATTGCAGCTGATGATGGACTTCAAGACCCCGCCCCTCAGATACCATCCACCAATAGCAAAGAGGCTTTGGATAAGGAAAGGTAAGAGTCACGGTGTATACATCCTATAAGTGATACACACAGCGTCTCAAATAAATGGGTTAAAATGTGTATTATAGACTTAGATTTAAAGTGAACTGTATTTGTAGTTAGTCTAAGAGAAATAGCCACACTTATAATGATGCATAAATGAGCTGTCAGTCATCTTTTTTTTTTCTGAGGTGCTCTTGAAGCCGTTTCACACACTTCCATAAAAAGAAAAACATCAAATCTTAGAAGCCGTCATCAATAAATGTTTATCCTTTTTTGCTTGTAAAATAACTGAAATGATGACTCGGTTATCGATGTAATAAATAACCAACAATCGTTGCAATTCTAGCATGCAGTATGGATTTGGAACATGTCTGTTGTCACCGCTGCCTCTGAAAGATGTGTTTCTGTGTTGGCGTCGTCTGGTTGTGTGTCCGCAGGAGGCAGAAGTCCACAGAATCGGCTGGCAGCGACGAGGAAGACGTGGACGAGCTCTCCCTCATAGACCACAAGGAGATTATGAGCAGGATAACACTAAAACAAGAAGTAAGACAACAACCGCTGCCGTGTCCTGTTTTTAGAAATGTGCTGTGACAGAACTGTGCAGCAGCACCAGCATACAAAGCACATTTTATCCTGATAGTCCACCTCAGGCTAAAGGTCACGGGGAGTCACTCGGATGTGAAATCAGATCCCGAGTTGTATCACTGATGGCCATTGCTGCCCTCTGGAGTTAAATCCCTGAAACTGCAAAGCTGAAACTGCCAAACCGCCTCCCTCCTCCTCCTCCTTCTCGTCCTCTTCCTCCTCCTCCTCCTCCTCCTCCTCCTCCTCCTCCTCCTCCCTCTCCAACGCATCCTCCTCCTTCTTTGTCCTGTGTGGTGCAGTCTGATATACAGATGTGTGAAAATGCTGGTCGCCACTCTGCAAGGTTAGGGACAATGTGACAGCAATGATTCACAGAAGGAGATCAGACATGCAAGCAGGGAAGATTTATATCTTGTGATGACATTTGGAGGGGTTACAGAGGAAGTAGTGCAGTGGTGGAGATTTTATCACACACAAGTCTTGACTTTTTCTCCGTCATCAGAGGAGCTGGTGCAGGACAGGGAGGGTTGAAGGGGGAGGAGGGAATGTGCATGCTACAGTTTGGGCTAGACTGCATCACCACACATCAACTCTGACCACTCTTTTCCTCTCCTGCTTTCAGTCATCGTCCACCTCTCCATATTTCTGTCCCGTTTATCATTTTGCGCCTCGCTCACTCTTCTTCATTTTTCCCAGAATGACGATGGCCCTGACGTTCGTGCTGGATCAGGAGACATCCTGTTAGTCCACGCTACAGAAACAGACCGCAAAGGTACAGTAAGACTCATGTTGAATACGTGCAGTATGTTACTGGGTCACTGGCACAGCTTTGTTTTGCCAGCTCAACAGATCTGCATTCATCTGACATTCAGAGACAGATTTATTTATATTTGTAAAGTGTGATTCTTTAATTTGACTGATGTCTTTTCTGAGCAGCATTTTAAATAGCCTCAGTCTGTCTGCGCTTCCGTTATTTGCAGTGTTGTCAGTCTGAGTATGTAGCCTTCACATTTGATGCCGTGTTGTCAGCTCTAATTAGTTAACTTAAAGCTCTGGCTGCACATCAACTGAAATATGCTGATTTTGCTTCTGTTTTTTCCTCGACAGATCTTGTTTTGTACTGTGAAGCCTTTCTGACTACATATAGGACTTTTATAACCCCAGAGGACCTCATTAAGAAGCTACACTACAGATATCCTTTTCAAATCACTCAACATGTCACTCTGAGCTTTAATCGCATTTTTTATTTTTTTCATTTTGTTGGCAGAAGGCTGTTTTTCTGGCTTTAATCCTTATTTACCAAGGAAAGACTTGTTTATCTTGTTTGCTCGTATTTGGATCTTTCAGTTGAAAGCGTTCATAGACGGAGACCTCCAGTTCAACTGTAATCCTCATCTGATGGATGCTGAAGGCTAAATTGCTACTGAGAATATCGGGGCTGTTTTCGATTGTGTGTCTTTCTCATTGGCACCTCAAAAGAGTGTGTCATGACCTTTGACCTTGAAGATTTACCCACCTATGATCTGAATGACAGACTCTCCTACTACAGGATTCGTCTCTGATATTTTGTCATTGCTCTGGAGAGCTGAATTAATTGTTCAATAAACAGAAAGTGAATCAGCAATTATTTTAACTTTCAATTTAATTGTAATGTTTCTAAATTTATGTGACTGTAAACTAACTGTTGGTTTGACCCATGAAGAAATCTGAAGATGCCAACTGCGCTTTTTTGCCTTTTTCTGCCATTTTAAAGATACAAAAAAATTAATCATTTGACTGAGAGTATAATCAGCAGAAGAACTGATCATAAGATAACGGTTAGTGGCAGGTCTGTTGTTTTTACTGCATGAATTAAGGAGCGGCACATTAGTGACAATGGTTGGTGTGTAATGATGGATAATATTTATACAAATCAATGAGCTTGAGAGAGAAACCTTCAGACTAGATGGAAGTAAGTAAATTTGTAGCACTACAACATATTTTAAGAGCAAAACTTCATCCATCTCATCCTTTAATTTAATATCATATGTGAATAAAAAGCTGCGGTCTTTCAACAAAGAATGATGTTGAATTTTGTATTCCACACACAGAATTGTTTTCATTGTCCTTGACCACAAAGCACATATACCACGTTCTGCCACAGTCCGGACACCTTCAAGAAACGAGTCAGCAAGAACACCTTCTTTGTGCTGGTTCGTGTGGTGGATGAGTTGTGGTGAGTAGGACTGTGTTGTTTTTCTATGAATCACTTGCACATGCCGACATCTTGGAAGGAAGATAACACGCTTTGTACGCACTGTTTAAATTAGATCTTAGATCAGTGGCACTCACCTGCTGGGTAAGTTTGAGTGAAAACAACAACAACAACAACAACAACAAAAATCAAACAGAATTTCTGATTCTGTGCTTTTATTTTGAAAGACTACACTTCTCTTGGCTGCTGCAGGCAAATCCCTAATTTGACCAATTTTTCTCTTCCTGTCCTCCTTCCTCTGACCTGCAGCCTGGTGGAGCTGACGGAGGACATCTTGAAACAGCTCATGGACCTGGTGTTCACGCTGGTGTGTAACGGCGAGCTCAGCCTCGCCCGCGTGCTCCGCAAGAACATCCTGGATAAGGTGGAGCAAAAGAAGCTGCTGCGCTACACTAACTCCCTCAAGCCCCTCGCTGCCCGAGGGGTCTCTGCAAGGTACTGTGGTGTTACTGTGGTGATACTCAAAGCCTCTCTTGAAGCCATTCTTATGCAGGTACCCTTGAAGATAGTATGCCGTGTTTAGTGTATTGTCAGAAATCACAGAATATGAATCGGTAAAATCCTTCCCAGATGATGCTCTTAAAATCTTAAACGTTTGATGTTTCCAAGGAATTCAATATCAACACATGCTGCAGTAAACCAGATTACATTCGGAAAACATTTTTGGCTTGCTCGCTTTCATCAGTGTCCGAGATGGGTTTCCTGTCAATTGATCAATCATCACGTGACTGAACTGTTTTTGTGGGCGGATATTCAAGGAAATATAATACACGGGTAGCCATCTTTTGATTTCTACCCAAAAGGTAGAACAAGTAAAACAATCAGTGCATCACATCCTCCATATCACGATCATCTGAAACATTCGTCTTGAAATATGATTGAAAATGTGGCATGTTCAAATTCTTATTTTTAATATGAATTTGCATACAGAGCACAGGCTGGAGACTCGAGTCACAGATAAGAACAGTTTGGTGACTTGAATGACACGAAGCTGATCAGGATTACAGCGTCCAGGCTAACTATTTCAAATGGGCAGAGCTGGTAGAACCTAACAACCAATCACAGGCAGAGCCTCCCTGCTGCTGATCCAATGTAGCACCAGCAGTGTGTGAAGGTGAGAGGGAACAGAGGGAAGTCTGAGGACATCTTGTGGACAGACGGAGAACAGGAACGACTTGAAGGCTTAATAGAAAATGCACAGGAAGAGGGAATTTGGCTGAAGAGATGGACATGGGGTGTATTTGGGGTTCATATTAGGCATGTTGGGATGAGATTTATGTAAATGTGAAAGAGAGGGAGAGCAGAGGAGATGATATACGGAAGTGTGGTTGTATTTTTAGTTCTGCTTTTGGTGCAGGTTTAGTGCGAGTGAGTTCTACCTGCTGTTCATCTGAGCAGAAACAGGACTGCAGCAGTAACCGTGATACTTTAGACCAAATCTCATATTCACCCTAGAAGTATACAAAAATGTACAAAGTACACGGGTACAAAATATAAAATATCACAACCAACTTTTCAAACATTTCTATTTCAAATCTTCCAACTTGAACCATCAGTGAGTAAAAAGGTTGAATCCTCAGCCTTGGTATTAATATTTAAAGATAAACCTCATTAAAATAAATGGCCTCGGCTGTGCATAAAAAATAAGACTCTCACAAATCACACCACGCAGAAGTATCGAGCTCTGTGGCTGCAGTAAATCTGCCGTGTTTTAACTGCAGTTGAAGACATCGGTTAACAATCAGTGTGTTTCAACAGGCCTGGAACTCTTCACGACTTCCGCAGCCACGAGATTGCTGATCAGCTCACTCTTCTTGATGCTGAACTTTTCTATAAAATTGAGGTACGGTGGTTTCTTCGTGTTCATCCTCCATCTGTCTGTTGACTGTGATTGTGGGTTGTTGTTTTTTTTACACTGAGTTGGCCCCTAACTTTTCCTCCGCTCTACTGTTTTTCCGTCAGATTCCCGAAGTTCTCCTTTGGGCCAAAGAGCAGAATGAGGAGAAGAGTCCGAACCTGACTCAGTTCACAGAGCACTTTAACAACATGAGCTATTGGTGAGAGAAAATCAACATCTTCCTCTCCTGGCTTTCCTCTCATCCCATCCCTCCTTCATGAATGCTGACAGTCTGTTTCTCTTCCTCCCACAGGGTCCGCTCTTTGATAATTCAGCAGGAGAAAGCCCAAGACAGAGAGAAACTGCTGCTCAAGTTCATTAAGATAATGAAGGTTAGTTACCTTTCTTTTAAAAACTCGTGCAGGTTTGTCGTTGTTACAGCATTTAACATTTGTGCTTTTTTTTATTTTTTTTATTATTATTACAGCACTTAAGAAAGTTGAATAATTTCAATTCCTACTTGGCAATACTGTCCGCCCTGGACTCGGCTCCTATCAGGAGATTAGAGTGGCAGAAACAGACCTCAGAGGTGAGAGCACCGTGATCAAAATCTACACTTCGCCTCTTTATTTATTTATGGCAAGTGTCATGGATATTCATATATTCGTGTTCTGTTATGTTATGTCTCACTTCACCCCCCCCCCCCCCGATTCCCTTCGTCAGGGATTGGAGGAGTATTGCACGCTGATCGATAGCTCCTCCTCCTTCAGAGCGTACCGAGCTGCTCTGGCTGAAGTGGAGCCCCCGTGCATCCCGTACCTGTGAGTAGATGTGCAGGTTTGAACGCACACAGGTCTGCTGTTTGACCGTTCGTTTATTTTGGCTCTCTTCCTCTTCCTCCTCCTCCTCTTCCTCACAGGGGTCTCATCCTCCAGGACCTGACCTTTGTCCACCTGGGTAACCCTGACCTCATCGACGGTAAGGTGAACTTCTCCAAACGCTGGCAGCAGTTCAACATTCTGGACAGCATGCGGCGCTTCCAGCAAGTGTAAGTCCACCGGGATACGTTTTTATAAATATGAATAGAAACCATCAATCGCAGCCATGAATGTCATCATTTATTTGCCACTGGTAGGATCGTCGATGTGTGCCCGCCCGCATTGTTTTTCATTAAGTTTTAATATCATAAAGCATCGCTGTCGTCTCCACACGGGCTGCTTGTTTTCTCAGTAATGAATTACTGCACTTCTCAAACCTTCCTCTGATCTCAGGCATTATGAGCTGAAGCGCAACGAAGACATCGTCTCGTTCTTCAACGACTTCAGCGACCACCTGGCCGAGGAGGCGCTGTGGGAGCTGTCGCTGAAGATAAAGCCCAGGAACATTGCCAGGCGCAAGACGGACCGCGAGGAGAAGACCTAGGGCCGGCCCGCGGGCCTCTGACACTGACCTCCAACTGTGCTTCATGACACTAACTCCACTTTACTACAGACTGAGAGAGAGAGAGAGAGACGAATGGAAGCTTTCCGCTGAAGCTGACGGGAGACTCATTGCGGGGAATCCAGAACAAACTACAGACAACCGAAGCGACGGCGAGGTTTACAAAGAGCTCTGCTGCTCTGGGAGATTATAATTGGGATTACTGCGGCGCCGGCATTTAGACGGGGGAGCGATTCAGTGACTACGGTGGAGCGAGAGGAAGCCCGGTGCCAAGGAGGAGAGAGAGGAATCACACAGAGCGGACAGGGAGACACTACAGAAACCACCAAAACTCTGCTCCCTGGGCTCTTATTTTAGCGTGGGGCTGTTGGCGTGTGCGTGAGATTGAGCTGAATGGTCCATTATACTCTCCAAGCCGCTCCTTCCTCTTCCTTATGTATGTGCCATTTGTCGGTCATCTTCTGCAGCCCTCTACCTGACTCGAGAGTTCCCCTCAAACCAGCAGAAGCTCGAGAAAGCAGCCTGCCGCGAACTGTGACGTCGGCACGCAGGCCGCCGAGAGCCTGCTGTGACTGTGAGGGGACGGGAACTTGAAGAGAGGATGGCCATTATAGACTGGAAACCTACGAGTTTGTTTTGAAACATTTTGTGTAAGAATCATGTATGGTTATGAAATGTATTATATACAGTGCTCCTTTTGTTCTTAAAAAGGATGTTTATGCTTATGAGAAGAGCTTAGCTTCTCCCAAGTGCCATACGTATGTGCACTAAAAAAAGCAAAGCAAAAAAAAACACGAAGATAAATTACTAAAGATGCTGTGATATATGTATGTCATACTGAATCATTCGAGTGCCGTATTCAAGTGTAGAGAACCATCAGGCAATCACAATCATGTCCCGGTCATGTCGGTGTGTGAACGCGTGTTTGTGTGTGACTGAAGTCCTCGGTGACTCGTGTGTTTGTCATTCCAAACATGTGCTGTAGTAAACTCATTTTTGATTCCTTTTTGGGATAATGGTCAAAAAGCAACACATCACACTGTGCTCTCAAACTCCAATAAAACAAACAGCTCTGTTTCTATACGCTTTGTGTTGGTTAGACGCTTCATTTTCTCTTCCTTCAAAATTCAACCGAAACAAAACAAAAATACATAAAAACTTCATAAAAGATTTTCCTTTTATTGTCGTACAGAAATGGTGAGTGGAAAATGAACCTTAAAAAAAATGAAGGCATACATTCAGCGTTAAATAATGAAAAGGAAGCACTCGATGTCAAACTGAAACACACATCTGACCCTAATTTGATTTTAAAAACCGTTAATAAAAACAGGGAAAGATAACTTTATATTAATATAATTTATATATATATATATATATGTATATATATATATATATATACATATATATATATATTAATCTCAACGCAACAACTAAGCATGACTCAGCTTAATTGTAAGGTCAAACTCTACGTGTAAAAGCGTGTCTGTGATAGAGCATGTAAATAACTATAAGACCTGCCAGTAACAGATGTTAACACCAAAAAAAAAACAACTAAAAACGGTTCCATGGAAGACTGTTACGGTCGAAATAGAGACTGATAACATTGATTATGCTCCAATAACTAGTGAAATGATTTAAGATGCTTGCAATGTGGGATTGTGGGTAATATTTTTCTTTTCTTTTTTTAAATGCTGCCGGGGGGGTGAGACAGTTTCTGACCCGATCTGCACAAATCAGTAGCAGCAAATCCAACTCAGAAGCTCCCATTCAGGACTCGTCCGCGCGTCCACACAGTCTCAGTGAGGCCGACTGCTGGGCTCCAGCAGCACCCTCTTTCCCGCAGGGTTGGCGGCTCCGTGCTGCAGCTCGCTCTGCTCGGAGATAGCCCGTTTGAAGCCGCGGCTGTTAATTGAGCCACGCTGCCATTTGCAAAGGTCGCCGTTCAGAATGTCTTGGATGTGCTGCACGATGAGGTTGATGGCAACTGGTGACGGACAGAGATGTTTTACAGGGATTCCTGATGCTGGAGGATTTAGCAGAAGAGCTTCGTATTAAGAAACAGCACTTACCCATATTGTCAACTCCCCTCGGAATGATGACGTCGGCATACTTCTTAGTCTGGAGAGAGGAAAAACAGCCTTAGGAATAAAGCGAGGTTCGACTCATCGACGGAATACGCACCATAATCGGTGCTGACCGTCGTACTTACAGGCAAACAAAACTCCTCAAAGGCAGGCTTGACAAACGTCGTGTACTGACTGAGGATCTGCTCCAGGTCCCTGCCTCGGTTCATGTCCCGCAGAACTACAGGAAGAAGCAGGTTAAACCGTCGATGCGCCGCGACAACATCTGGACTCAATGCGTGTGAGGGAGACATCGATACCTCTGCGAGACAGCCTGACGTCGGAATCCGTGTCCACGAAGAGCTTCATGTGAAACATGTCGCGCACTTTCTGGGGGTAGAAAACGAGGATCCCCTCGAAGAGGACCACGTCTGCTGGGTAAACGGTGATCCTGCCCTCCAACCTGTGAACACACGCGGGAGGTCTCAGACGGGAGAGAAAAAGGGAGGACGGAGGATTTGTAACTTAAATTGGGGCTTAAATCGGTGTCAAACGTCCCACCTGGAATGGGTGACGAAGTCGTACGTCGGCACTTCGACCACTCTCCCCTCCACAATGTCCTTCAGGGTTTTGTACATTAACTCGTTGTCGAATGCCTCTGCAAGACAAAACAGAAACATTCAAGAGTTTAATGAATAATTAACTGCATTTTGTTCGCTTAAAAATATTGACTCCGAAGGGATCAATAAGGAAAAGATCATTTCAATGTGTTGATTGCAAATTACTTGGATGACAACCATCAACTAAAACTAAAAGCCCCGGTTGTTTGTAGTGCGTTTACGTGTCCAGGAGTATTTGTTGCAGTTAATTTCACGGTCTCTTTCCAGGAAGGTGGTATTTAATCCAGATGTTAGAGGAGACAGAAACTTAACAAAGTGAACTTGTTTTTTTTTTTAATGGTTAGTAACAACCCGTGGACTCACCTGGGTGATCAAAGTTGTACTGGCCTTTCAGCGCTTTGGCCTTCTGATCCGGAGTCAGGACTCTGTAGAAACTGTCCTGGCTTATAATAGCCACCTTCCTCTGGCGGTGGTCCACCTTGTTCTGGCCCAGGAGCTCCATGATCTTGGCACAAACTGTCGACTGAGGCAGAAACCACCATCACCCACCACCCACCTCCACCTGTCACTCAAAACTGTTGTTGTTGTTGTTGTTGTTTATTTACGACCCGACAACAACGCTTCAAGTTCACGATAGCGAAATGCGACGCGAGTTAACAACACAAGGTAACGTTCATTGACTTCATTGTTTAGTGAAGTGATACACAAGCGGCAGGCGGAGCAGGCGGAGCAGGCGGAGGCGCCAACTGCTCCGACAGTTTGATGGGAGCTTAAAAGCGCTGCTCGCGAGCTATGCTAAGCTAGCCAGCATTTCCATCACAAGGCTTCAAAAATTAAATAAATAAATACATAAAATAAATGACTGACCTTTCCGCTGGCCGTTCCCCCACTGACCCCGATTAAGAAAGGACGGTGTCGCGCCCTTTCCGCCTCGTCCAGGGCCCCGTGAGAATCCATAGCGGTAAACCGGATGAGGAAGACCAGCTAGCTTCGGCTTAGCTGTTGCCCGAACTGTGTTAGCAGCAGCAGCAGCAACAACAACACGGCTGTTCTCGCGAGAACTCACGCGATTTCAACACAACGTTGGGTTACGTAAAAAAAAAAATAACATTGTCGTGATTTACAAATTCACCTGACAGGTTTCTGGGTTGGCAGAAAATATATATAATAAATATAAAAAAAATATATATGTAAGCATATATCGCTTTTTAAGCGAACAAAATGCAGTTAATTATTCATATATATATATATATATATTTTAGGAATAGTCTGAAATATGCACATTAATTTGTATTAATTTGCATTGAAAAATCTATTTTAATCGCTCAGAATGACAACAAAAGCAAGTACAACATTTTTCTTTTATTATTTAATTAAATATATAAAACATCTTAAACTGTACATACGTAGTATAAACACGGCATTATTGTTTTTCTGGGTCTTCACCACGCTGCGACTCCTGTTTGCTGGATTCGTCCACCACCATCTCGAAAGCAGCAGCTCCTTCAACCCTCCTCACGGTCTCTCCTCTGGCAGCGAGGATCTCCTCAATGTTTCTGAAACGTGACGCAACACGATTCAATTTTAATTACATTTTATTTTAATTACATTTCATTTTAAATATGTAATTAAACTTCAATTACGTATATTTTGATTACGTAAATGTAATCACATACATGTAATATATGTAATTACGAGAAACACACCGGAGCTGTAATTAAATTTTAATTACATTTAATTTTAAATATGTAATTAAACTTTAATTACATATTACCTATATTTTTATTACATATATGTAATGTATGTACTATATGTAATTACGAGAAACACACCGGAGCTGTAATTAAAGTTTAATTACATTACATTTTAATTACATTTAATTTTAAATATGTAATTAAACTTTAATTACATATTACATATATTTTATTACATATATGTAATTACGAGAAACACACCGGAGCTGTAATTAAATTTTAATTACATTTAATTTTAAATATGTAATTAAACTTTAATTACATATTACCTATATTTTTATTACATACATGTAATATATGTACTATATGTAATTACGAGAAACACACCGGAGCTGTAATTAAAGTTTAATTACATTAAATTGTAATTACATTTAATTTTAAATATGTAATTCAACTTCAATTACATATTACGTATATTTTATTACATATATGTAATTAAATTTTAATTACATTTCATTTTAATTACATTTCATTTTAAATATGTAATTAAACTTTAATTACATATTACGTATATTTTATTACATATATGTAATTACGAGAAACACACCGGAGCTGTAATTAAATTTTAATTACATTTAATTTTAATTACATTTAATTTTAAATATGTAATTCAACTTTAATTACATATTACGTATGTTTTATTACATTTATTTTAAATATGTAATTAATCTTTAATTACATATTACGTGTAATATGTGATTGTTTTTTCCTCTACTGTTATCAAAAGTTGTTGTTGTTGTTGTTTTTTAGGGGCATTCTGGAATTTCTTGGGGGTATTTTTTTTTTTTTTTTTTTTTTGGGGGGGGGGGACCTTTGACCCCCTTTGATTCGTTTTTTTTGTTTTTGTTTTTGTTTTGGACCACCGACCTCTTCCCCTCCAGGTCAGAGAACCAGCCGAGGTTGTCTGCGATGATGTGGTGACTCTCGCATCCCGGACACGTCACGATCACGACACCTTTGTGGTAAGCAGGTTTGGAGATCTTCTGCCTTGACCTGGTGGAGCAAACCTGGAAAAACAAATACATAATAAAAAAATATTTAAAAAAACAAGGTAAAGACAACAAACATTGTTTATTTATTTAGATTAAATAACTTGTGTAAAGCGAGGGGAGTAAATAGTGGTTCTTCTACCTTGCACGTGTAAACCAGCTGATAGTGTGTTGACTTGATCTGCCCGACGGCGTCGCTCCCGCCGGGTGGAGATGTGGAGAATCCTCTGGGACCACCGACGGGATGTTCAGCGGGCAACCGGCGATGAGAAGCCCGCAGCGGCTCCGACCTGCCGGTGACGGTCGGAGAGCACCGGAGCAACCGGACGCACGAGCGCACCGTCCTCGAGCAGCGTGTCATCGTAAAATACTTGTGTAAAGCTAACATGATAACAGATGTCTTTACGAATACATAATAATAATAATAATAATAATAATAATAATAATAATAATAATAAAAAGGACGGTTCTAAGGAAGTCACGAACGAATTCGTCAACGAGTGCTTTGGCGCGCTTTGATGACATCACCCGCACTTTGTACTTTCAAAATAAACTTTATTAACTCGTTTATTCACAACAAACTAAACGCGATTTTCCGTAAAGATGTTGTTATTCTTATTCTTACGTAAACTGATTTGCCTTTTTATTTATTTTTTTTTTTTTTTGGAGGCTTTTATCATATTCAAAAACTCATGAAAGTGGATACGCGTATGTCTCCCGGCGAAAAATGTCGTATTCTAGTGGAGTCGCGAGTGGGCGTGGCCAGCGCCCCCTGCTGGAGACAGGAAACGAGACACATCACTGCTCGCGGTTTTTATTTATATTACATTTAATTTCATAATGCTTAACTGAAAATTGTTTGCTGGAACATTAAATTAATAGATAGAAATAGATTAAATAAAGGGGGAAAAAATGGTATTACATGAATTATAAAATAGAAAATACATTTAATGACCTTTAGGTGAATAATGTTCATTTGATGTTCATTTTATTGGACTTTTTAATCAAGTTTATTTGATCTTTTGGACGTCTGTTTATGTTAACTTTTGAGTAATTACCTTCGTGTAATTTGAGTAACTACCTCAAATATTTTTATTTAACAATCGATTTAACATATTTAAATACATTTACTCAAGTAGGCTAATTTTGTTTGACTTTAACACTAATACTTACTTTTATGTTGGCAATTCTTGTATTATGCTCCACTACATTTCAGAGGGATATATTACATGTTTTATTCCATTGCAGTGATCTGATTGCTGCTTATTACTTTGCAGATTCTAATTTTAAATACAAATATATGATCAACAAAACAAAAAAAACATGATGCATTGCAATATAATAAACCACAATATTTTATTTTTCTTTTAATATTTGATGTATATTTTCCCTTGCAAGGCTGCTGCAGGCCTGTAGAGGTGACTTCAATGGAAATCAGCACAAATGGCAGATTAATTGAGCTGGGGGTGACAGAAAAGAGTGTCACTTGATCTGTCTCAGAAAGGTGGGGGGAGCTTTGGGGAAACTGCAGTTGATCTGAAACTGGGAAGACCTCTGACACACTGCGTCTGTGGTGAGTCCACGTGCATCTTTTTTGTGCACTGCATTAGGGCTTATATCTATCACTTGTGACCAAATCAATTTAATTTCCTTAATGTAAAAACTAAATAGGAGGAAATAAGAGATGGGGTTGTTTATCTTAAAACACAGGGTTTTAAAATGTGGCACGTTTAATATCACTAAATGCGCCATACTATATTCTGCGCAGTCAGTTTTTACAGGAAACCGTCGGTCTTTATTCATAAGACTTGAATTTAGGACATTTATTATTCAGTAGGGACAAGTTCTATCTCCAAGTTTGATAGGCTTTTTTTTACAAGGCATCTGTTCAGGAACAGATAAATGATGTATGTTCCAATACTTTGTCATGAGGAGCCATGATTTAAACACCATTAATGTCAATCTGGGATTACACAAAGAGACAAAAAGGTTATGTTAGGTTAGTTACTTTACTAACCCCCAAGAGGAATTTTTTTCCGCTACAGCAGCATACAGGAAGCAATAAGATAATAATAGAACAATAAAAAGCAATAAAATAGCAGTAAAAAAAATATAAACTATAAAATGCACAGTATATACAGTACAGTATGGTAGGTAGGTAGGTAGGTATTTACTTTATTAATCCCAGAGGGGAAATTTTTTTCGCTACAGCAGCGTACAGAAGCAATAAGATAATAATAGAAATAATAGAATAAAATAATAGAATAGAATAGAATAATAGAAAAGCAATAAAATAGCAGTAAAAAAATATAAAATATAAAATGCACAGTATATACAGTACATTATATATCTACTTGTGTTATATACAAACAAACCAAGAAACACAGTCAACATATATATATACAGTACAGTATATATCTATATATATTATATACAAACAACCAAGAAACACAAAGAAAAACAAGTGAAACAGCCTAATCCCAAGAAGAACTGTGACATATATCCCGCATATGTTGGGAGATTTTTCTGCGCTCCACTTTGCCATATAGCCGCCGTGCTTTTATTTTGACATCCGCAAATAATTCAAGTACTTCCGCCTGTCATGCGCACAGTCGTTGTTTTTTTTTTTTTGCGTACCGCCGACGGAACACATTCGGCTCGCGCCTTCGCCTCCTCCTCGTCAGTGGTCGCGCGAGGCTCCGGCCTGCTTGTCCCGACCAGAGCCTCACCTGCCGCGGATAAACCCCCGTTTGAGAAATGTGTCACCCGGGCGTGGAGGACGCGACAGACACGAACTTTGATAAAACAGGTGGGTCGTTTTTCCTTCAACGTTTCCGGCGGTGCGTAGTAACAAGCGAGCACGGGAGTGATTTCCCCGCCGCGGCGCGCTAACTGATTTTCGGGTTGCGAGACGCCCGTTTCCCGTCCACCTCCGCGGAAGGAAGGTCGCTCCCCGGGTTGGTTTACGTGTAATTTAATATGACCGCATTACAGTCACGCTCTTTAATCCCTCGTAAATATAAGACGCTGAAATGTTCTCGATCACATCAACAACGTTTTATTTATCTCCAGTTTGAAGGCCGAGCTGTTCTGGTATGTTGGCACAAATAATATTACTGATAAAAAAATAAAAAAATATTAAAAGAAAACCACTCAGACTGTAAATAACAGATTAAAAATGCAGTTTTATCTCCTGCTGTAGACCCTAAAAATAAAAATAAAAAACACTAGTATTTCTTTCCTTTTTTTTTATTTAATTTTTTTTTTTTAGCTGTGGTATTTTGGAGTTCATTGTGTTTTCACATTATTATTTTTTTTTATTATTACCCAAATATTGCAGTGATTATAGGGTATTGTGTCACTCTAATATACATGTACATAAAAGTACAAATATGACTTTTTGAGTGGCCCTTGACTTGGAATATGTACTGTGTGTGTTTGTGTTTGTGTGTAAACAGGAAAAGTTAATTTTTTTGAGTCAGCACCAGTCAGACCTGGTTAAACTATGCTGCCTGGTCTACTCCATCCGTCATTGTTGAGGCGGATGGGCTGCTGCCAGAAGCTGTGGCAACTGTTTTCTGCAGGCGGCCAGTCTGAAGAGGGATCTCTTGCATGTTTTCGAAAGATTTATCTGCAGAAGAGACCAAAATCTTATCATTAACAGTTTCCAGGAAATCTGCCTGTGTTAATTTTGGTGTTTTTTTAAAAAAAAAATAAGTCTTAAACCACTGGCTTCAGTTTCCTCAAAAAGGGATTGAGAAAGTAGTTAAAAGAAAAAGAAGAGCCAATTCTTTTACGGTCTTGAATATTTTCTCTTGCCAGCTGTAGGACATAATGTTAGTTATGAAATGCTTTTGTGTCCGGTTGCAGGCAGGTGAAAGACGTCATACATCTATAGGGGACAGTGGATTGTGCTGCCAGAGACCTTTAGCAGGCTTTATCACCGGAGCTAGTTACAGTAGGCTCATAAAACTTCTAATGGGAATGTGTTGATTTTGAAATTAAATTAAATGAAATAATCATAATCACAATTTTCTGTTGCTGAGCTGGTTCCAGCTCACATTAAATACATATATATATATATATTTAGGAATTATGTCTCAGATTTTATATGTTGAATTCCTTCGTCCCCTTTTCTTGTCTAAAGTGGGACTTAAATTAACAGTAACTTTCATTGTTGATCAATCTGCTTCTCTGTTAAACATTTAAGCTTTTGTACTATGAATAGGTGAAAAATGCTGATCTCATATTTCCTAAAACGCAGTATGATATCTTGAAATCAAAAATAACCCAGAACTAAAATATATTCAATCCGTACATTTGAGAAGCTGGAAGTCGAAAATGATTTAAGCGATGAAAAGATTTACAAACATAGTTGCTGATTAATCCTCCGTCAGTCGACTAATCAGCTAATCGACTAATAGTTCATGCAAGTCAACAAGTAAAAGTCAATAAGTCAAAGTCAAATGTTCTTAAACTGTTGTTATTCAGTGTTGAACTAATCCGGGTTGAAATTTCCTCTGAAGGTCCTTTGGGTGTTTTCTATCACTCGTGTGGAAATTCATTAAGTTGTTACAGGGAGAACATTGACAGATGTACAGAACCCAAAGAAGTATAAATCAATCTAATGATATATAATAAAAGCACACGCCTAGTATGAGTGTTTGCTGTGCTTGGCGTTCATCCGTCTTTCCATCTGTACATTTGATCTATATTCTGAACCACTTAACGCTGTTCGGGCTGAGTGGACCGGCGCGTGATGCCAGTCTAACACGCATTCATACCTAAAGAGAAACTGCTGTTCTTGAAATTAGAATTTTGTTTTTATTTGTTTTATTTTGGCTGTCATATTTCAGTAATTCAGTTAAAAAGGTCAGTGTAACTTTAAGTTATTTTCAGAGGGCGATACAGAATCGTATCGGTCTGTTTTTTTTTTTTTCCCGTCTGGCTTCGGTCGAGGGACGACGGTGCCCTTGAGGGACATTACAGTTGGCGCTGGAACATATTGGCTCTTTGCAGCCAGGTTCACCTGCGCCTCTCTCAGCCCGGCGTGTCCGAGTCCCGTCGACAAAGATCGCCTTGAACAAAGGCAGCTCTGTTTTAATTCAGGAGAAAATGGACCGAGGCGAGGCGGCCAACGGGAACCCGAGAGGAGAGTCTCTATATGATCCAGGCCTGGATTTCTTCTTCTTAAATACCAGTTTTAGGACACCGTTATTTCTCTGATCCTGTTCGGGATGGTGGGAGGGAGGGTTTCAATCAGAGAAGGAAATGAAGTGCAGGGGTGGTCCGGGAAGACAGAGGAAAGGGGGGGGGGGTGATTCTCAGACAAGATAAGCTGCTTCCAGGCATTTCCTGTGCCGAATAATGTGAAACAAACCAAAGAAGATATCAGAGACTACGATTACATCATGTTGTGAGTTTAGTGGATTATTTTCCTACATGCCTTGACGCACCTGTTTCTTCGTGTGTCTCTGCCATCTGTGTTTGGCAAAAGGAAACTGACCGTGAAGCGGTGTTTGGTAAAACGTGGTTCGGTTCGGGGTGCGTTTGCCCGACAGTGGGAGGGAAATTGCTGTGGTGTCAAGAGATTTGCTGTTGTTCTTTTGACACCATGTGAATTATCACACTTACGGGGTATTTTCGCAGCTGTCGGTGTCTCTTGTGTGCCGAAATGTCTGAGTTGCAGTAAAGCGGAGGCCTGACGGAGGAGCCCGACAGCGACTGCACTGCCTTTCTGGTTTGAACTGGATAAAACAATGCTTTTTTTGTGACCACTTGACAAGCTATCCTCTTTCGTCCTTTTCCTTTAGGTAAGCGCCGGGTTGAGCAAACAGGGAGATAGTTCTTTTTTTAAAATTATTATTAAATCCTCCCTCTCGAAATGATAAGACCGTGATCCACATGAAACCTTATTCCATGTAACAGCGGAGGCTTTGGTTAACACTAACCTTTGAAACTACTTGAACAGAATAAACTCTTGCCTTAGTTTAATGTTTATTCTGTGGGGAAGTAGCCCGGTTGTGGTTTCACAGAGAGGCACGCAAGCATAAATGGACGCCTGGGATAGTTTAATACTTTGGTTTTAGTTTATAAACTGTTCAGCAGCAGCCTCATCTCGCGGATCTGGTTTCACTTCACCATTTTTCTAAGGGAGTCACAGTTAAAGATTTTCTTTCGCTGCCCGGTCTGACTGTTTATGATCGGCGAGAACAATCACTTTCAACAAAGCTCACCAGTCGATTTTAATTCACGTCTCGTTTTTGAGGTGTCGAAGTGGGATTTTTACGGTGTTGAGGATTAAGTGTGTTAACGTTATCTTGGAAGAAGACACTATTTAAACATGCACGCTGAGAAATTGCTACACATAACAAGGGCTTATGTGTGAACACGCCTGCTGAGTCAACGTCTGTGGTCCTTTTGGTTCTGGCTCGCTCTGCAGTCTCTGAACCGCAGTCAGCTGTCGGCACACGCACCATGTCCTGGATGTCTCTGAGGCACAGAAGACTCGACAGGAAAATATTCGATTATGATTAGAGCTTCTAGCTGTGGTAAAATACAATCCGCATTTGGCCTACATGTGCGGATTGAGCTGCATGGATGACGAAGATAACCAAATTGAAGTTCAGTGCCTCCTTGTGTTTAGCCTTTATTGATATGCTTTTATTTATTTATTTACATATTCATACAGGATGTTCCGCAAACTGCTGTTTATGTTATTAACGATTAGTAACTTGGAATACTTACAAAGATTATAGCTTCCCCCTGCTCCGTCCGTGTGCGACAGGAACAATTTTTTTTAAATTATCCCTTAAATTTAACACATAAAATGCTAAATAGTTTGCTGGCAAGTGCAATGCAGCTTTCCTCTATTTTACCCTGGGGACAGTTGTGATGAGGATTTTTCACTTTTCTCTGACATCTTATGGAAAACACGACGAAGCAATAAAATAATTAGCGCAGCAATTGCATATGCAAATAAGCATAGTTTTTTTTTTTTATCTGAACTTGTGTGGTTATTTACATACATTTTAAAAACATCATGTTAGTGTAATTTTACAGAAGATCATATTTAACAACAAATATCCCAAACTATTTGGTTTACAAACATTTACTCTGTTTTAAAACTAGTTTCAATCGCATATTCAGTTAATTGACATTGTTTTAAGGTCTAGTTCAGCTGTGTTGAATAATATTTTGATGAGCTAAGATTTACTCTCAAACAGAGAGAGCTTTTAAACAAGACATTATATTACGTTGAATACTCGTCATGGTCCACACTAACTCCCTGTTGTCTTTGCCCTTCCAGATAAACCATCATGATTCCCATCACAGAGCTCCGGTACTTTGCTGACACGCAGCCAGCGTACCGCATCCTGAAGCCATGGTGGGACGTTTTCACCGACTACATCTCAGTCGTCATGCTGATGATCGCAGTGTTCGGCGGGACGCTGCAGGTCACGCAGGACAAGATGATCTGCCTGCCGTGCAAGTGGGTCGTCAACATGTCATGCGAGACCATGCCCGTCCCGAACGTGACCGCCCCCTTCCCACCGGAACCCAAAGGCATTCAGTACGACCTCGACCGCCATCAGTACAACTACGTGGACGCCGTGTGCTACGAGAACAAGCTACACTGGTTCGCCAAGTATTTCCCCTATCTGGTGCTACTCCACACTCTCATCTTCCTGGCCTGCAGCAACTTCTGGTTCAAGTTCCCCCGCACGAGCTCCAAACTGGAACACTTTGTCTCCATCCTCCTCAAGTGCTTTGACTCCCCGTGGACAACCAGGGCTTTGTCTGAGACCGTGGTGGAGGAGAGCGACCCCAAGCCTCTGGGAAAAATGAACGGCTCCATGGATAAGAAGGCCTCCAGCGTGAGCGAGGATGTCGAGGCCAGCGTGCCGATGCTCCAGCGCACCAAGTCCAGGATCGAACAAGGGATTGTGGATCGCTCTGAAACTGGGGTTTTAGACAAAAAGGAAGGGGAGCAGGCCAAGGCCCTTTTTGAGAAGGTGAAGAAGTTTAGGATCCACGTAGAGGAGGGAGACATAGTTTACCGACTTTACATACGTCAGACCATCATTAAGGTAATCAAGTTTATACTCATAATTAGCTACACGGCCTACTATGTAGGCAACATCCGGTTCAGTGTGGTGTGCCCGGTGAACATCCAGAAGCTAACAGGGTACAGCATGTTCCACTGCGCTCACCCGCTGGCAACGCTGTTCAAGATTCTGGCCTGTTTCTACATCAGCCTGGTGGTGGTGTACGGTCTCATCTGCATGTACACTCTCTGTTGGATGCTCAGCCGCTCCCTCAAACGATACTCCTTCGAATCCATCCGCGAGGAGAGCAGCTACAGTGACATCCCCGACTTAAAGAACGACTTTGCCTTCATGCTGCACATGATCGATCAGTACGACCCGCTCTACTCCAAGCGCTTCGCTGTGTTCCTGTCAGAGGTGAGCGAGAACAAGCTGAGGCAGCTGAACCTGAACAACGAGTGGACACTGGACAAGCTGAGGCAGCGGATCACCAAGAACTCGCAGGACAAGCTGGAGCTGCACCTCTTCATGCTCAGCGGGATCCCGGACACGGTGTTCGATCTGGTCGAGCTGGAGGTGCTCAAGCTGGAGCTCATCCCCGACGTGACCATCCCCCCGATCATCGCCCAGCTGTCCAACCTGAGGGAGATGTGGCTCTACCACACGCCAGCTAAAATCGAAGCTCCGGCTCTGGCGTTCCTGAGAGAGAACCTGAGGTCTCTCCACATCAAGTTCACCGACATCAAGGAGATCCCACTGTGGATCTACAGCCTGAAGAACCTCAGCGAGCTGCACCTCACGGGGAACCTGAGCGCCGAGAACAATCGGTACATTGTCATCGACGGGCTCAGGGAGCTCAAAAGTCTCAAAGTGCTGCGGCTGAAAAGCAACCTGACCAAGCTGCCGCAGGTGGTGACGGACGTGGGCGTGCACCTGCAGAAGCTCTCCATCAACAACGAGGGCACCAAGCTGATGGTGCTCAACAGCCTGAAGAAAATGGTCAACCTGACGGAGCTCGAGCTCGTTCGCTGCGATCTCGAACGCATCCCGCACTCCATCTTCAGCTTGCACAACCTGCAGGAGATCGACCTGAAGGACAACAATCTGAAGACGATCGAGGAGATCATCAGCTTCCAGCACCTGCACCGCCTCGTGTGCCTCAAGCTGTGGTACAACCAGATCGCCTACATCCCCATCCAGATCGGGACGCTCACCAACATGGAGAGGCTCTACCTGAACCGCAACAAGATCGAGAACATCCCCAGCCAGCTGTTCTTCTGCCGCAAGCTGCGCTTCTTAGACCTGAGCCACAACAACCTGACCAGCATCCCCGCCGACGTGGGCTTCCTCCAGAACCTGCAGTACTTCGCCGTGACGGCAAACAGGGTGAGAAGCAGAAGTTACATGTATCCGGTGCATGCTTTCATAGTTGTTTTTCTCCTTCTGTGTTCCCGTCTCCACCCGGCTGTCTTTTTTTCTCACGCGTGACTAAGATCATCCCGATGGCCCGATTAGGTATTTACAAAGGTCAGCACTTGTAAATGCTGAGGTGATCAAGGAAAGATTAAGAGTTATGGCTTTGAAAATAACTGCGTGACTGAGTTTTGGACTTGGACGGTTGAAAAACGTATTTGTTTATCTTGGAAATGTCCAATCACTGAAATAAAAGAAGATACTATCGAGTGGGGGGGTTATAAATTCAGTCCTGTTGTATAGACTGCAAGTGAAGTCTCGCATGTTAGATATACAGCCGGTCCTCCTGAATGAAGCACACATTTTACTGCAGGTCTTAGAATAGATCAATTGCAGATTTCAAAGCTTTATGGTATATTTTTGGTTACAGTTGTGGTATAATAATTTTTTTTTTTTTTTTTTTTTAATCTCTAGACCACATTGTGACTCTTTTAATATCATATATCATTTTCCCTTTTCACAGTGCAGCTTCACAAATCCTGGCTTTTCCCCTGTTTTTTTTAGAAGAGAAGGTTGCAGATAAAAATGTCCGGACTCCTGCAGATTTTTCTGAAAAGTAAATTATGACTTTTCAAAAAGAAAATGTTTGCCTTACTTGAATGGATCATAAACTTGAATATATTCATGTACATTCATGCCATTACAGTCCCAGTTGAATGAGTCCATGTGGTGTTTTGGTGAAAGAGATGATTTAACAACATGTTTTCGATGTTGGAAATTCATTCAGGAAGATGCAGTTTGTTCGCTGTGAGAAATTAAAACAACATTCAGAGTATTCTCCAGAAAAACACAGGTTTAAACTCCAAATAATGCTTACAGCATCATGTGTTTTTAGTAAAGACTACTATTTGTTTTACTGTGTTTGCTTGTGTGGTTGCACACTGAAAATAGCTTCCAGCAGGTTTGTGTGCAGCCACAAATAGCTCCATTAAATCGGATCCCTCTGGTGTCTCGTGCGTTTTTAGGGCCTCTCTTGCTTCAGTCCTCTTTTACACTGTCAACGCAGGATCAATTCTGAAACGTAGTTGTTAATATTGCGTCCGTGTAGGAGTTTTTAGTTGGATGGGGGACGGAAATGTTGTTTTTAGGCAAACAAGTTCATGGATTGTACAGAAAACACACAAGTGTTGATACGTTTTGGCGCCATTTTGATGCTTTCTCTCATTTACCTGTGTCCTAAATTTGTTTTGAGACTTCAAACCTGACGCTAAAGAGCAAATTTTGAGCAACTTTGATCTTGATCTGATTTGATTCCTGTGCTGTTATCCACTTCCTGTTCTGTGTTTTTGATTGGATAGCTTCTGAAACGATGATTTCGAACTGAGCCGCTCTTCACTCATTACCGAGGAAACGGCGGCCTCTTTTTCTTCCTCGTTGCCTCATCTGGTCAAGGCATATAGATTAATAATTGAAACAAATCCGCCTTCCTGCTCACTGGTAACTTCCACCCCTCATTATTCTGCCTCTCATCCTCTCCACTTCAGATCGAGACTTTGCCCCCGGAGCTGTTCCAGTGTAAGAAACTGCGCACTCTGAATCTGGGGAACAACTGCCTGCAGACGCTGCCGTCTCGCTTCGGAGAGCTCACCGGTTTGACCCAGCTGGAGCTGAGAGGGAACCGTCTGGAGTGTCTCCCGGTGGAGCTCGGCGAGTGCCGGCTGCTGAAGAGGAGCAGCCTGGTGGTGGAGGAGGACCTGTTCAACACGCTGCCGCCAGAAGTCAAAGAGCAGCTCTGGAGGGCCGATAAGGAACAAGCTTGAGCTGTGGGGAGCTGCAGAGGAGAGAGGTTTGATTAGAGATAACAAACAGGCAGACATTTTGTTAAAGCCAGGCTGACAGAGACAGAGAAGGGGGGAGAGAGAAATGGGGGGGGAGAGGCGAGAGAGGAGAGAGAGAGGAAGCGGTGTCGGCCATGCAGACATAGAAAAGTGACAGCTTCTTGTTTGTTTTGGTGCGCGAGGATGTCAAACTCTGAGACCTCAGAGGAAGTCTTTATGGAAATGACAGATCTGGTTCAGTCATGTGTTTCATCCTGACTGTAAAGCTGCAGGGATGCAGGTGGGTGATCTCGAGTGTGCATCCCACAGTAGGACCTTTTCTAAAGCAAACCTGTTTATTTGAGAGCCAAAAAAATATGAGAAAACTTTGCACAACTCGGTCTCGCCAATGAGCAGAATGTGCTCACGACGACTCCTTCGCCGACCGCAGGATACTTGCACAAATACGCTCGGAGCAGTGTTCGCCTGCCCGACCTTCCTCTGGCCAGAAACATATTACTTTAGAAATTTTTACAAAGACATTTGCGGTTGCGGTGCAGTGTGGCTCACAACACTGGCAGAGGTATATTAATAACATCACGGCCGGTTTGTGGAGGCGTAAAGGTTTCGCTCGCTTTTACGCTCGACCTGCTCGGAAGCATCTTTTTACGAGAACAAAACGACTGTAGATCAACAACTGGTCCCACAGGTGATCTCACAGCTTTGGCCTTAACTCAGACGACCGGTGGAAACGACTTCAAAAGACAAGCTGTCAAATGTTCAGCGGGAACAAACTCTACAGTGCAATGTCTAAACACCCTGCAGTCGTTAATTTATAACGCCGCCCTGTGTGGCCGGCCGGCTGTTAGCGGCACGGGGAGCGATGGTGGACAAATCCGCCGTCCCTCTTTGTTTATACTTCACCAGGCATCTTTATTTAAGCATGTGACACAGGCTCCAATTATTTTACATCACACACTACAAGACGTGTGTGAGATGGCCTTTATATCTGCGGGCCTGTTGGAAGAAGAAGAAGATTTCATTTGAAATACTATCATATATTGGTATCATGTTTGAGACAGGCGGGGATTCAACACTCGAATAACCCGTGATCAAAGTTCATATTGTACACAACCATGGATTTGTTAAAGCTTTTCATTTGCGCTTCTTCTGGAGCATTTATTTGTAGTCGGATTGAGTAAGTGACCTTTGTTCAGTTCAATATTAATATATTTTGCTTCGCTGACTGAAATGTAATTACGCAGCGAGTCCCCTGCTCACATGAAGCGAGCTGTCAGACACAAACAGTCAGAAAACACCCACGTTGATTTTTTTAAAATTTTTATTTAAAACTCATGCCAGCTTGCACAGTGCTAATCATGCAGCCAGGAGATGATACACACTAATAACATGAATGACAATGATGGTATTTTTTTGTTTTTATTGTCATTCTACTATATGATTTGGAATCATGACATCTGGATGAAACAGGTGAAAGAGGGAGAAACAGGAGAGTCTGAAAAAGTATTGACTCCGGTGGTCAGCTGTTCAAACGCTCGCCCTGACAGGATATTTATCATGCCGAGTTTTCTCCCGGGACAAAAAAGTGGACCGTGATGCCAGCGATGTTTTTATCCACACGAGATGCAGGAAATTGCAGCGTGAAAGAAACTGGTTTTGACCGACCTACATCATTTTATTTGCGGAGAGAGAGAAAGAATGCACAATATGTGATTTCAACCGTTCAAAATTAGTGCAACATGCTCTGTCTGCTTGAAACACTTTCCTTGTTAAGCCCTGAGATTTAATAGCATCGTTTGGAGTAAATCTGCTCCGTTTACTTCAGCCAGGCATCTCATACGGCCTCGGCTTTTACAGGCTGTATACCCCGTTAATGATCGCACACATCAGTCATGTTTCAGTTTTTTTCTCCCGCTGTAAAATGTATATCTGAAATGTTTAATGTCTTTGTTTCATGTGCTCTTATTCTTACCAGCTGTTTCTTTTTTTTCCTGCTTTTTAAGAGATTTAAAGGAGGTTTCAGTGTAATGATACAGCCGCACCTTTGTTCACAGTGGAGTTTGTTTCACTGAGGCCTTTGCTGAATCCAAATGCCCTTCGACGGGTCGCTATCAAAGTGCTCCCGCACAGTCTTAACGTACAGAGAAAGGAGGCTCAGTCTCCGATGTGCTGACTAGAAAGTAGTTTTAAAGTTGGAAGAGAGGCAGTAGATTAAAGGAAAGCTTCTCCAGCGTGAATAGAATTTGTAAACATAAAAGTTGTTTACATCCGTCACGATAAGTCGGCTCTGGTTTAATTTTTGTGGCGCCAAGTAGGATTACAAACATATTCTTGAGGACACACTGTCAACAGTGAGTGTTGATCTGTCGGATGTCAAATAATGAAGGCGAATAGGGAAGGAAGTTAGATTTCAGCACGTTAAACTGCAGAGATGCTGTAATGCCGGAGGTGGTTATAAATACAGGAATAAGGTGTAAGGCAAGTTTTAATTCACTCCAAAGTAAAAAATGGCTCAGCTGGTTTTTGTGCTTTAAACATGCGTGACGAAGCTACGTTGTCAAAGTGTTTCTTCTTTGTGTTAAATGTGCTTCTTCTAGTTATTTTCCTACTTTGTTGTGCCGTCGCCTTCAGACAAAGTTAGTTGTGTTTTATTTGTTTAAAAAAAACAACAACATTCATCCTCATGATTTTCTTTTTAGAGCCATATATTTCACGTACAGTCCTTGCGGATTTTAGTCGCGCGCGGGGTGTTTTATTTTGAAAATGACAGGATGCTCTCCGCCCCGGCTGACCAGCTCAGTGCAGCGTGATTGCAGCTTCTGTCAAAATCGGACCGGCGATGCTTCCGAGGCGAGCTGCGATGCGTCCGGTGGAAACGCAGGCGTCGTATCGAGCGGCCGTGACGAGCTCGGGTGGAGTCGGAGCCGGTTCCGGTGAAAGTGTCAAATTAGGACGTTCATACATTTTACACCAGTTATTGTGGTATTATGTGTGTTTTGGCCTTAACATGCTGGTCATGTCATCAGAGGTTGGATCGTCAAAACAAAATGTTTTAAAAAAAAAATTTCATCCTTATATTTTAAGGAGATGTTCTGGCCTTTATTGAATCCTAAATTCATTCTTGTTCGGGCTTTTATAGTCGACGATACTCTTGAAGATGGAGAGTGCCATAGAAATGTTTCTCAGGGTGTCCCTGGGAGCTCAAACCTTATCAGAACAGTTGCCAAAATTGCGATTATCCATATTACCATGTGAATTCATCTGGCGTGACACATCTGCAGTCGGGACTCATTTCGTCCCGCTGACGTGCATTTCACGTCATCCTGGGATGAAATGCACAAATATTTTAGCCTGGATGTTTGTCATTTTTCCTCCGAGCTGTGACTCAGCTGTTCAGCCCGTCGCTTCTCTCTGAGTCAGGCGTTAAACTTGCAGCCCACTTTCTTTCCTGCGTGTCAGCGTTGGTGAATCTGTGGAAGGTCCGAGACGAGGTCAGTCAGACATCTGCGGAAAACCAAAAGGAGGAAGTTGAAGTGACTAATAACTCCGTGTTTATCAGAAAACTCGAGCACTTTTATCCCTATCAGAAGTGGCCCAATTATTATTAAACGCTTTAAATAATGTCAGTCACTGACTTTGAAAGCAGATTTTTCACTCAAATATTGCTTTGCTTTTAATGTTTGCCTTCTTTTTAAGTGCAAAACATCAGAAACGGTGTTCTGCTTGTGCGCTGTTTATGCCTTAAGTCCTGTTGTTTGTGATTGATCAATTCACTCTTGCACAGATTTAACTCGTGTGGATCCACAGTGGAGGTTTTTTTTTCAGCAGACGCTGAGCTGCTGGTTTTTTTTTTTTTTTTGGACACGACTTCTGTTCCTGGAAACAAAAAAACAGGATTTCACAACTGAACAAAAACAAAACTCTCGACAATCTGATTTACTGTAAACGGAGGTGAGCTCGGCCTCCAGTGTGGGCATCGTGTACACGTCATCTGGTATACTGTAATATTCCTGAGGAGTGTACATCTTGGTGAGGTTTCATGTTAATCCCCAGACTTCGTAATATTCCTAAACTGCCATGATTGCATTGCATTGGCATCTACCGATGTATAATAGGTTTTTTTTTTTGTGTTTTTGTGTTTTTTTTAATACATGATTGTATTTACGATGTACAATGAACTCACCTCTGTATTGATGCCTGTAGATCAGGGATGTGCGAAAAACAGTCTCCCTTTGTTTCGGGTGTCACCTCCATTTAATTTTGAAGCATGAGTTTGTTGATGCTGAACTTTTGTGCATTATAGCCATACTGAGAAGCCACCTGCTTAAATAAGCCCGGGAGACAACCACGCTGAATACAAACTGTAAGCGGGGTGGCAAGACTCGTCTTAATCAGCACTGTCTGTATCACACGTGACAAAAGGCCTTTATGAATTCATCGTTGCCGAGTGGACTGAACACTGGCTTTTTAAGCGGGACGTCTGTAACGAAGGACAGCTGAACTTCCCGACGTTCAGACCCTACTTTTGTACCATTCCGACACATGATAATAAAATTAACACTTAACACTAAAATCCTCTTGCTGAGAGTTTTACTTCCTCATCTGGTGAACGGTTTCCTCTTTTCAGGGGGAAGTCCTCCCGAAGCTCTGCTGACAAATGTGTTTTAATAGACCTTTGTTCCTGCTGAACTGTTTGACTTGTACCAGCAGGGACAGCACAAGTCAAGTTAGCAGCATTAACAACAGCTCAGGTCTTTTTAAGTGTCCCAGTAAGTCAGAGCTGTCTCACCCACACTGAATCCACTTGTTTTTATTGTTATTGTTTACTCCTGTGATTTTCCCACTGCGACCTCAAATTAGCCGCTGTGAGAGTGTGAAGAATTATTTCTGTCTTACGGGGAGTGTTGGTTACACTGATGTGTGACGGTGAAAGTCTTCGGCAGCCCGGTGCGTCTCCTCCCCGACCGAAGCGATGACGGGTTGCGGCATGTTTTCCACAACCTACTTGAGTCTTCATGTTTAAAAAAACAACAACAAGCGAGATCCTCAGTGACCAGTTCAGACGCTGTTCAGTTGTCAAAGAGGAGCTACAATATTTTTCATATTTTGCAGAGTACCGGCATCATATTTGCTAAACTCATAGTAAATTTAGTTTGTTAAATCTTGATTTGTAAAGTAACTAAAGCTGAAAATATATTGACAGACAAAAGGTTTATTTCTCGTCTTCCTCCTGCATGTGGTCAGAGTGGCCACAAAGAGGGTGCTGTTGTTCTCTTCTTTATCTCCATGTTACATCCGTGACATGAGCGGCACGTAGTGGCCGCTCTGCGTTACTACAGCAGCACCGTGAGCAGACGACCAGCTGCTATATGTTGCAGCGAAAGAGTTAAAGTCCAAAATCCAATTACGGGCGACACTTCTAATTGATTTCGACGCATCACATGGTCGGAAATCGGCATCAGGCTGCAGGTTACCCGGATGAGACGCATAACGGATCGTATCTGTCACATGAACTGGATCTCTCCCTGCAGGCCAACATGGACTTTATGACGGATCAAGATGTACAAAAGGTGAGAATTACTCTCAATTTTTCACATAAGAGACACCGAGCTGCAGCTGTGGACATTCAGCAGCTTATGTTTTACTTAAAATGCAAATACTCATTTGCATTCTAGCCCATTACATAACATGCTGCAGCCACAAGTGGACAATTGACCGGAACAAACGCCCCCATTTCTGCTGCGTGAAGTAGCACATGTGCCTTTAAGAGTGAATTTTCTCTTTGGCATTCAGACTCTGAAGAGCTCTTATTTATTATTTGGGTGTTATATTTAGACAGGAACATAACCAGGACAAACATACTCTTCTCCTTTAAAAATGAGTTTTTTGTTGGGTTTTTTTTGCAAGAAAAAACGTCCCAAAGTACTTAACATGACTAAAAAAAAAAGTATATTCACTGCAGTTAATTGAACTGTGAATGCTTGTAGTGTGTACATTTCAAAGCTACAACAATACGATTCTCATTATTGATTATTCTGACAACTATGTCCAGCAAAAACAGAAAAGCTTTAAATCCTGAGTGTACAAACCAGAAGCAGAGATTTCTATTTAGTTCTTGTTAAAAAAAAAAAAAAGTGTAAAAAACAAGTAAATGATTCATCAATTTTCTCAATAGTTGCCCATTATTTTCTGTTGATTGAATAATCATTGCAGCGCTCCCAGTTTGTAGTCTGAATAGGACTTGAATAGAAGAAACCAAAGATCCATATACAACATGAATTACATCTTTGTGTGAAGTATTGTTAAAACAATTCATCAATAAAAAATTTTAGTCAGTCAACAGCATATATCAAAGACTGTCAGTCAATAACATCAAGACATTTATTATTATTACATAATTCAAATTATAATTTTTACTGTGTAAATGTTGTGGATTTGATCTTTGAATTTCCCCTCTTATGTGACTGGCATCTTTAAAATAGACATGAAAGAGAGCTACTAAAGACACCATGTCTTTGTGTCTCACGTATTTGCTTCCTCGACCTTGTGAGTTGTTTAAATTGACTCGGCGCCGCTTTTCCTCGCTCGATAGTACACGGAGGACGGGTACTTGGTTCTGGACGGGCTGCTGACCTCCCAGGAGTGCGACGAGCTGAGGCAGAGGATGACGGAGATCGTGGACCGCATGGACGTCCCCGAGCACTGCCGCACCACCTTCTCCACCTACCACGACGAGCAGCTCAAAACACAGGTGACTCAGCGAACAGGGAAGCACAGGACACGTCTTTAACTCTGGCAGCAGGTCATTTAACATCATTTCTCTCACATGCTTTCCGTCACATCACGACTTAAAGATGCAGGTAAGGCTGCAGGAAGTCGCCGTGTCTCCTCGTCGTGATCCTGTCCAGTAGTCTGTAGATTCAGCACCTCTGATCTGACTAGCAGTTATTTACCTCGACCCCGAATGTCCCTTCTCTCAGGCTAATAGAAAACTCTTCTGTCAACAGAGTCTTCGGTGTCAGTGGAGTTTGTCTCCCTGCAGGATGAGCTGACTGATGTTTATCTCTTTGGCCTGCAGGGAAACGCTGACTACTTCATCACAAGCGGAGATAAGATCCGCTTCTTCTTTGAGAAGGGAGTTTTTGACGACAAAGGTGAGCTCTCCTGAAACTATCTCCGGACTATTTCTTGTACATTAAAATGCCAGATGAGATTAAAGCACGTCCTGACCTGCAGGGGAGTTCATCGTACCCAAACAGCGGTCACTGAATAAAGTTGGACACGGTGAGATTTCTTGAACAACACTTGTGATAATCTCTCCCAAAGTCTCTTTAAACTGACACCTGCTTTCTTCTCGTAGCTCTGCACGCGTACGAGCCGCTGTACAAAAAGGTTACACATTCACCCAAAGTTCAGGTGAGTTCGCTGTTGAACAGTGTCGGAGGATGAAGAGCTGAGTCACTGAATAACCAACACTTACTTCACATGTTGTTCCTGCAGGACATCGCTAAGAAGATGAGTCTAGTCAGTCCTGTGATCATGCAAAGCATGTATATTTTCAAGGTAAAACATCTTATCTATTCAGTGCAATAATACCAATGTAACACTCTGGTGCATTTATTCATACTGAGTATCTCAACTAACATTTCTAATTCATAATCATGCATTTAAACACATTTATAAATTCCATTTCTCTGGAATATTATTCTTACACTGTTGTTTTTGTTGTAGTATAAGTCACACATTTTTACATATTTATTATTTCCTTTTTTTGTAATATTTTCTCTGTGCTTGTATATCTTTCTATCTTACAATATAAGCAACTGTAACATGACCCAGTTTCCCCTCAGGGATCAAAACACCATTTCTGATTTAGTTGTCTGTAAAATATATTGTAGTGTTAGATGATGCAACATGAGCAGATAAAAAAAAAAAAAAAAAATTCATGTTTCATTCTGCATCTTTTCCAGCAACCAGGAATTGGAGGTGAAGGTAAGAAATCATGATTTTGTTTTTATTTGTAGTTTTGTTTTATTTTTCAACAAATACATCCTTTTTAAAAAAAAATTTTTTTTTTTAACAGCTTTTGAAAAACAAAATGTGACAAAAGAGATCCCTCCTGCTTCTCTTACTTTTACTCTTGTCACATACAGTACACCCACATTTGGCATAACAATAAGTTATAGATAAATAGAAAATTATATTTTATTGGGTGTATCAATATATTTACATTCAAACAGGAGCCAACACTTAATTCATGAACAGATTCCAAAAACTGTATTTTAAACACAGTTGTGAATGGTTTCCAGATTTCATCATAAAAACTGCTTGTATCAGAGCAACAAGTATCTTTGCTCTTAAGAAAAATGTTTGCACAAAATATATGCTTAATTACTTTAAGAATAAAACAAACAAAAAAATCATAAATTCTCAGGAAATATTTATTGATATGATTTTTTTTTTTGATTGATGAGGGCAAACACCTTTCCAACGATACATTTTGTCAGCCTAACCTGATGTGGGGGAGGGGGGGTCTCATTGATATGAGGAGTTCGTACGATAATCTTTCTTTCTTTAAATGTATTCTGGATCTGTTGCTGATTCTTGCGTGTTTCTTAGTGACGCCGCACCAAGATGCCACATTCCTGCACACGGAGCCTCTGGGCCGAGTCATGGGGCTGTGGATTGCCCTGGAAGATGCTACTGTGAACAATGGCTGCCTGTGGTTTATCCCGGGGTCACACAATAGTAAGTACCAAACACTGTATGCATGTAATTTATTACATCGAGACACTTTATCCCTCCATTATACTCTTATCATTTGTTAGGACATAATGTATGTGACGGAGCGCTGATGAGAAGAAGCATCAGGAGTCTGTTTGATGATGCTGAAGAATTTAATGACACTCGATTTAGAAGAGCAGAATCGAGTAAATACAGTCAACACACGCGAACGGCACATTCAGCAGTCCAACTCCGACAGGCTTCTTCCGGGCACCCAGATAAAAATCTGTGCATGTCTCTCCACAAGGACGGCTGCTTCTCATGAGACTGCCGCCTCACCGCTATAACACAGAGTCTTTGTTTTACGGCTGTTTGTTCCACCTCCAGGAGACTTCTGTACATGTTATATAAAAATCCCGGGTTCCCATGGCAACGGCCAGCGGGTAGAGGTCAGCCAGTTGTGCCCACGCCGCCGTCTCTCCCCTCTCTAGTAATGACCGAGCTAGGGAAGCCTAAAGGAGGAAAAATTCCTACGCAGTATGATCTACATTATCCCCTCCTTCTTTTCCCAGGTGGTATTTCCCGGCGCATGGTTCGCACCCCGAAGGGCACCTTTCCCCTGACGGACTTCATCGGCAGAGAGCAGACGTATGATGAGGAGAAGTTTGTCGCTGCGCCGGTTAAAAAAGGTAAATCTGGCGTGTCTTTGAATATAAATAGTCTGGTGAATAAAGAATTTGTATTTTGAGGCACTTTGTGATGGAGGATGTATTTTAAAAATGTCCAGTGACAGAAGAACAGGTGTCTGTCATTCACCGTCTCATCTTTCTGCAAAAAATAAATATTAAGCGTATTTTCTTCAAATGGTTTCAGCTCCTGAAATGTGACAAAATCTGGCATAAATAAAGCTGTGAGGGTTTGTTATTTGTTATTTGTTCCTCGCCCGGGTCCTTCATGCGTCTCTCTTGTGTTCAGGTGGTGTCGTCCTGATCCACGGGCAGGTGGTGCATCGAAGTGCTGAAAACACCTCAGAGGACTCTCGCCATGTCTACACCTTCCACATCATGGAGACCCAGGACACCTGCTGGAGCCCCGACAACTGGTGAGAGCTTATTGGAGCTCGTAGGGGGACGAACGAAGTGTCCGTGGAGACGTTAAAGTGAGACTACTCTTGAAACAGGAGGCACGTGATCTCTGCGGCAAAAGAAAATCACTTCTACCTCATTAAGGTGCAAAATGACGCTCTCGTGCTTCAAAACACATCAAATCTAATCTTACAAGTCACTAGCACAGATTTGTTGATACCAACAAATGCGTGTTTGCATACGACATATCTGGTGTCGGTTTGAATTTGTCAGCTTCAAGTGTTTTCTGGGAAATAAGGGTTCCCTCATTCGTGCGCAACTTTAAGCAGCAAGGACATTTTGACCTGTAACAGCAGGAAAAGAACAGGTGTTCTGATATTAACGATGTGTCACAGTCATTCATTTTTTTATTTCTTACCGTGACATGTCAAAATGCCATCCCTGAATAAGTCCTGTGTAATCAGATCACCGACTCCACACTGAGTATAAGCATGCAGTGTGAGAAGCAAGTTTTTGCTTTGTACCGTTCCTGATTATTTTGTTCACAAGGAGAAAGCAGGACGACGGGGACATAAATAAGACAGTCTCAGTCTCACGGATCAAAATCTGAACAAACCATCTCGCCTGGTTTGCTATGAGCAGCTTCTTGAAGGCGAATGTTGGCTGATATTAGGAAACTAAATATTATTCCGCTCTATGCTTGGGTTCATTTTTCTGGTATATTACAGATTAATATCTCAGTGAATGAATGAGACGTGTTGGTTGATTTCTGCATTTGTATCTGCTCTCAGGGAGGTCACCTGATGACATAATCGCTCTAAATCATCTGACCCAGTGAAACTCTGGAAATGAGGGGAAATGTATTGTGCCTTTAATTTGTAACTACAACTACAGTGATGCAAAACTGCATTCCTCTTGCAGTTAACATAGCTTTAGCTCTAATAACAGTCATTAAACTGACTCAGTGATGTATTTTATAAAGCAATGCATGTCTATACGGTGAGCTAATGTCAGCTAAGATTAGCCACCATGAGCTACTGGTTACATCGGACCGAGTTTAACTGTCACAGCAGCTGTTTAGGATTTCATTTTATAACATAACATGTTATCTGTAGGAGTGGGATTATGTGACTCATTTTCTAACACATTCATCATATTTCCGTCTCTCCGGTCCTTAAAGGTTGCAGCCCACTGAAGAGCTCCCTTTCCCGCCTCTCTACCCTAAATGAAGGATGTCTTTGGCATCTGATGCTGCACAACATCCTTTGTTCCCCAAAGAGCCGACGGCACACGTCAACCGTTTAAACTGTCGGAAAATGTGCTTATATTTCTTCTGGCTTTTTAAAAAAAAAAAATAAAAAAAAAATCTTGTAATGACTCCATTTCTCTGAGCAACATGTAAATTAGTAAACAGCCTGATTAATGGTGGCAAACTTTATTTAAAAAAAAAATGTGTCAGTATTTTTAAACGAGACTAAAAACTTCATTTAAATAAACATTTGTAAACTCTTTGATCAACTTCCCATCAACTCTACAATGTTATTGATATTTAGATTCCTTTTATTCAGCATCTCCTTTTCAACATGATCACGTACCAGCATTTATTCTTGTTCTTGTCTTAACTGAGATGGCAGACTGATATTTTTTTTTATTTTTTACAAACAATAAGCATTTTTGTTTTCAAGTATGTTCATTTTAAGACACAACTTAAACAAACAAAAAATACAACAAGTGATTTCCAAGTATGAATGATCGTAAACCACTAAATCCAAACTTCTTCTGTTAGTGTCTAAATCAAAGGGTCAGTCAGTCACATGGGTCCCTCGCCTCCATCCTCAAATGAGTATTAAACAAACTGACTATAATAAGGAGGCATCTCAGTTTTATCTTTCTTATCCGATCTACTCGACATGCAGTGTTACATTATTTAAAAAAAAAATATCAAGATGATGGCAAAAACAACGTACCAGCGGGATCATGCTAACAAACTGTCATCACAACATATAAAAAAAACACCAAAAACCTTTTACAGATAAACATAAATCAATTAATTTATGCTGAATACAAGGTTCAGGTTAACTGTAGGAATCTCACATTGATGAGCTCAAACCTGACATTTGAGGATATTTTTATAAAGCATATTAAATAATCATTTTGGATTAAAGATCATTGAAAAAGTTGCCAAAAAATGGAGGGCCTATGTTCATCGGTTCGGCCCAAAGCTTGGACAAAGAGTCCAAAAATACGCATCGGTTTGAAGGCTCAGTATCACAAGGAAATGTTTATATTAAGTTTACCTCTAAGGGGTCCCAGCAAACCACGGAAATACTAAGTCGATTTTATCAAACAAAAATATACTGTAGGATACCTGCATACATGTTACAGTACTGGATTTCATATTAGTAGTCATGCGGGAGCATAGTGAGTGTCTTGCCATACTGAAGTACAAACCAGCCCTTGAAAAGAAGAGTCGAGAGGGCCTGCCATGCTTCCATCTACGGCGTCTACAATAGTACATGTTAGAAAATATACTTCTTAAGGCAAATATTTTCAGCAGTAAGTCCTTCGTATTGCCATCAGCGAGGCAAAGTAATAGAATGAGAGGGTCGATTAAGAAAGAGACGATTAAGTTAATAAGTTAACTTTAAATAATGTTCTTCAAAGGCAATGCAAAGGCAAGTCTCCTTTTGAAAACAAAGAAAAGGGCAGAATAAGAAGACAAAAAAAATAAATAAATAAATAAAAAAAAATCCTCACTGATGATTCAAATGTGGCGCCAACAGGTGCAGAAGTCCGGACGCGTTTACAGGAAATTTCTCCACTTTGCGAAACTGAATCTCCTGCTGCATAATTTAGGAGTTGTTGGTGTCAGGAGGGAAAACATATACCACCGCTGTCACCAAGCTCAAAGAATATTTAGCAACTCTTCCTCACGTTTTCTTGGCAACTTAAATGTCTCATTCCTCAGAGCAACCAAATAACTCATGATGTGAAGACAACAGACTCTCATGTCATGCTAACATCATGTCTGCTGCCAAGTTAAAGTAAGTAGCAGATTTAATGTTTTTTGTATCACATTGGTTTGTTGACATAATTACCTGGCTTGATTACATTATCGGCTTTGAACTAGTCCTTTCTTGTGCAAGTAAAAATGATCAAGTACACTGATTCCTAAAGGGACAATCATATTTATTTTTAGACATTTTCTTCCAGTATAATAATTATTGCTTCCCCACCAATAAGGACTGAGAACAGGGGGAAGGGGTGTGTGTGTGTGTGTGTGTTTGTGCCATCTGTCCGTTTAAAGCAGCAGCAGGATGAAGAGGTAGAGCGGGAGCAGGAGGTTGTCTATCTGGGAGGTGTAGGCCTCCAGCATGGCCACCAGGGTGATGGAGCCGACAATCCACGAGTAGGTGGAGTTCAGATTGATGCTCGCATCAAAGATGAGAAACATTGCCACGGCGATGATCTGAGCGAACACGGACGTCGCCGTCCCCTCCATGGTTTTCTTCGTGCCGGGCCAGCGGATCTCCCCCATGGTGCTGCCAAACACCGACGCCACAGTGTCTCCGACTCCCACAGCGAGCACGCCCGCGTAGGGCACCAGGCCTCCCGCCCCGGGAAGTATCCCCTTTGGTGCACAGGGCCCAGGAAACAGCCAAATGGGCAGTGACATGCCCACCAGCAGGTAAATGTGGGTGAGGATGAGAGGCCCGGAGTCCCGCTCATCCAGGAACAAGGTGAGCAGCTGCCGGAGCAGCTGACCCAGAGGCCTGATCCGAAAGTAACGCACGTACTCCAGAAACAAGAAAATCGCCAAGCAACCCACCGACGCCACGTGGAGCAGATGCCTGTCGTAGATCAGCCCCGGAACGTACGTGGCCACAACGATCAGATGGAAGTACTTCCTGACTATCGTCGACGCCTGGTGCTTCTTGGACCCCGCCTGGCGCTGATAGTTCTGATGCAACACGACGCAAGTGGCCACGACAGCCAGAAACACCCAGTACCCCAGCAGGCAGAGCCTCCTGTCGTTTAGCGTGACAAAGTCCAGCAGCCACATGATGGGGTGCCGGCCGATGAACAAGGAGAGCCACGGCATCAGGATCCCCAGACCCAGCACGGCCGTCATCATGTGAAAGAAGAGCGACGACACCCAAGTCTCAGACTCCATGAAGCAGAAGAGCAGGGCGAAGAAAACGCCCAGCAACAAGGAGCCCACCACGGCAACCGGCAGGAAGTAGTTCACCGGGTCCCCTTTGACCTCCGCCAGGTTCAGAGAGCGCTTGATGAGCTGGTTCACGATGAAACTGATTCCGCCGACGATGACGAGCGCCTCTCCGGGCGTGAAGCAGCGCGGCAGCAAGTATAGCACAATCAGGCAGAGATAGACGAAGATCAGCAGCACCTCCAAGACCTCGATGACCTCCGACACCGTCAGAGTCTGCTTGGTCGTGTAGAGAATCGCGCTGCCGGCCATTCCTGCGATCACGCAAGTGTTGGTGGGAACGGGCCTGGTGATGCCCAGCGCGATCAGGGAGAGGAACAGAGCCAGCATCATGCCCGTGATGGTGACCACCATGGAGAAGCGCTCAAAGTAGACGTTCCCCGAGGCGGAGCACTTTTCTTTCAGCGCCAGGCCCAGCAGAGGCATCACCATGGAGGCTGGAACGATGCCGCTGTTCGCCGAGGGACGAAACTGGAACACGGCGCCCCCCGACCTGAGCAGACGGTCCCATTTGTGCTGGACGTAGAAAGCCTGAATGACGAGAGCGATGCTGCACCAGGAGTGCTGGTTCCAGACCGCCATGTGGACACACAGCACCACCGCCAGAACGACAGCGGACTCCACGTACACCGGGTTGATATGCATGGCTGCTGGACGGGACCGACGCACCGGGGAGGGGGGGGAGCGGGGGAAAGGGGCGGGGGGGGGGGTGGTTGGGGAGGAGGGTCGACCTGAACAGATGGTCTGCAACAATGAAAGGCCTTCGTCTGTCACTTCCTCTCTCTGGCACACGTCGTCATTTTCACTCGCTTTGGATGTCTAGAAAAAAGGGAGAAATGGCAGGTTACCATAAAAACCGAAATAATTACAGGCGTTACTGAAATCAAGGATTTCTAACCTACAAACCTCTTACTCATCAATAACAATAATAATAATGAGACTGGTTCTGTCTGAGGTTTTCTTCCTGTTAAACGAGAGATTTTCCTTCCAGCTGTTGGAAGTTTTCTTCCTGTGAAAAAGGGAGTTTTTCCCTCATGTGGGAGTTGTTGAATTGTTTGCTCTCTCTCTGTATTAAATGCCCAGAGAGGATTTATAAATAAAACTGACCACAGTAGTTTCCAAGTCTCCGAGTCATCGTTTATCCAGACTTTGAACCTCTGGTCTCGTTTTATCTGCTGCCAGCCATGAACTATGGCCACACTGAACATTTCTCTCTCTCCCCCCCCTCCAGTCGGTGTGAAACTCACACAACTGTCTGAGCACATGTATTTTGAACCCCAGGAGAAAACGCATGATCTTTGGTGGTGGTGGTGGTGGTGGTGTAATAGAGTGACTTATGTAGTCCCCCTCCTCCCCTGAATCATCTGTGAAGGTTGTGGTTTTTTTTTTTGTTTGTTTGTTTTTTTAAACACATGACCATCACAATCCAACGGGTACAGTCAAAGAGTAAATACACAATAAATCCTCCAGTCGTTTCTCTTACGTACATCTGAAAAACACGCACAGCGGGGTCAGATCAGACAAACCGAGGATGCTGCAGCATCGAGCTAACGGCAAAATACAGCTGACTCCGCCGAGTTAGCATTAGCGACCCGGAGCGCAAAACAGCTGGCACGAAACGAGAAGCGGACGAAGACCGAAGCGGTACGTACCACATGTAAGACGAAGAAAAGCAAGCGGAGCGGTAATGAGGATCGCTGCGGTCCCTTTTTTTTAATTTTTTTATTTTTAAACAGATTTCTGTCCTTTGTCAGCTGTCGCTCCTCTCTCACGCCCAGTAGGAGGGGGCCATATTTGACAGCCGGGGTCACGTGGTACAAACGTAAAAAAAAAAAAAAAAAATAATTATTATTTTATTATTATTGTTTTTCGGTTATATAAAAAGAGCACATACTAAAGATTTAACGTGCTTTTAATTTAGCTGATATTACACCGTTATTATTTGCAATACAGCTAACGTTATGCGAGTTCATAAAATGCAAATCCCGTGTTTTACAAGAAAAAAAAATATACAGATTTTCAGGGGTAGAGGAAAAAAAAAGGCAGATTATTATTATTATTTTTTTTTTTTGTATTTTGCTTAAAAAAAACAAAAAAAAAAACATGCTGGCTGAATTTAAGGAAGGACATCGACTGAAATCATTAATGGCAGTCGAGGGCACCGGCTAACTAACATTTGAACCCACGAAGAAGAAGGTGATGACGACAGCAATGACGAAAATGTACAACAACCAATCACACGGCAGGAGCGAAGATGGCGGACTCGGAGATGAGCGTCAGGTAGACACATAGCAACAAACTTTTATCTAACATTTACCGTTGCTAAAAGAGATTTAAAAGTTTGTTACCGACGAGTAGGCATTTTCACGCAACGTCTCCGTTTATTAAGGCAGGTTAGCGGCGACATTACACTATTGCCAGTCGGTTTTTCTGAGCTGTTAGCGCCACGCTAGCGTAGCTTAGCAAGTGCTAGCAGCTAAACATTTGAATGGCTGTTGATTAGCGCGGTGTGTCCGCCGCATGTCAACAACAGCAGGACCGCCGCCGCCGGTGGTTTCTTTCGGGAGGGTCAAAGCCAAAGTGAAATAACTCTGCGGATTTGATTCAAGTCACTTACGTGTGCGGATAAAAGTGCTTCTCGATTTACCTGCAATAAGCGTTGAGACTCGTCTCCGGTTGGTTGGTTGGTTTGAACAAAGTCAGCTCAAATTATTTGAATGAAAAATATCACCAATGAGTGTTTGTGACCGTCATTTAATATTTATGTGCAAGAAAAATACATATATGTGGTTGTATAGTGCTTAGCAACACAATAGACAGTCATATTCAGGGATTTTTTAACACGTGTTAAGTGCAGTGACGTAATTATACCTGTGTTAACCCATTTCAGAGGAAAAACCCTGAGCTGTGACCATGGGAAAAAAAAAAAATGTTATATGTAATTTCATGTCACACTATTAAAATATAGTGGGATACAGCTGAGAAACTGTTTGTAGTTGTTTATCGGATTATAAAAGAATAGTTAACGCGGATTATATCGCGTAGACACCTCATATCTGCTTATTAGAACAAATTGTGATTCCACAATAGATGAATTGCTACCGTCTGATGTGTACTGCTGCGTATTAACGCAGTTATCGCTTTGCTAAGCTGTACCTCTTCTTCTTTTAGGAGTTGTCGAGAATTATGGACCATACTGCTGGGGAGGTCGGCATTGAGAGAGCCGGTATGTCTTCTTGCATGTCGTTGTGTGCTGTCGACGGAGGTGTATGATGGATTTAAATCACAGAACTCTAGTAGTTATTTTCTAAAACCTCAGATCCACCGTAATTACAAATGAGAAAGTGGTTGGAGCCCCAGTGACAGTGTGTTTTTTATCTTTTCTTTTTTTTTTATTTTTTTTTTATTAATGTCTGATGGCCACAGGCTCAGATAGAGGCAGAACTTGACAAACACTGGGACAGACTGCATCAAGGACTCCGTTACTACAAACCACCCAGGTAAAGTTCCACTTATTTTCACATTGAATACACTGTTGTTTACAAACAAACAGGTAATTGTCAGCATCACCTTTTATAGCTCATCGTCTGCTGGGAAAGTGAAGGAAAACAAAGATGTTGCACAACCACTGAAGGACTTTGGTCTGAGGATCAGTAAAATATTGGTAAGTGTCAAAAATGTATTACCTGTTTTCATTTGGTGGTGAATGTCAGGATGATTTTATAATGATTTCATGTTTTGATAATGTTACAGAGTCTTGATGAGCAGCAGAGTGTGCAGCTTTTACAGTGCTACCTACAGGAGGACTACAGAGGAACCCGTGAATCATTAAAGGTCACTGTTCCCACTTATATGTTTGCAGTTGTGGTGGAGTTTGTCTGAAATCTTCGACCGCATTTTAAACATCATGTGTACGGGTTTTAGTGTTATGATGCGATTTATTAAGTTTCCTGTTTCTTATGAGGAACAAATTGCAAAGATATTATTATGAAAGATTGACTAAAGGCATCCTCGATACAGGTCGTTCTCAAGGATGAGCGGCAAAGCCAGGCATTACTGCTGAAGGTCAGTACAGACATCTGCCTCCATTTATTTTTATCGATTCAGCATGATCGCTATAACTCTCATATGGAATTGAGTAAATACGTCTGCCTATATATCTGCTTTCACAGATAGCTGACTATTACTATGAGGAGCGCATGTGCCTGCTCAGATGTGTTCTCCTCCTGCTGACGTACTTTCAGGACGAGCGACATCCCTACAGGGTGAGAGGCATCGGCTTTTCTTTTACATCAGATATCTGAAGAACACAGCTTCGATATCAATTTTGCTGAAAATGATTTGATTTGTCGTTGTTTCTGTAAAGTAACCCCGAGGGTGTGTGTTTTTACTTTTTTTTTGTCCAGGCTGAGTACAGTCACTGTGTCAATAAGCTGGAGAAGGACCTGGTGAGCAACTACCAGTCACAGTTTGAGAATCTCTTCAAGGCAGAAGCACCGACATGGGAAACTCATGGAAACCTCATGGTTGGTTCTTTTTTGGTTAAAATACTGTATGTTGTGACCAAGCTCAAATATTACATTATTTCTGTTTGACTTAAAGGTTATAACTGCCAGTTAATTTTGCCCATCAAAGGATGTAAATAGTTTTTGTCTTTTTTGTCTCCCAGACGGAGAGGCAGGTGTCTCGATGGTTCCTGCAGTGTCTGAGAGAACAGTCGCTGCTGCTGGAGATCATCTTTCTCTACTACGCGTACTTTGAAATGAGCCCATCTGATCTGCTGAGCTTCACTAAAATGTTTAAAGAACAAGGCTTTGGTTTGCGGCAGACCAACAGACACCTCGTAGACAAGAGCATGGATGCTCTAGTCGACCGGATCGGGTCAGTGCTTCTCGGAGACTTTGTGTTCATGACATTTTAATTTCCTTGTTTGGTCTTTTAATGTCTTGTCTGGTTTTCTGGCCTGCAGGTACTTGAGCTCTCTCATCCTGGTTGAAGGAATGGACATAGACTTCCTGCACAAGTGTGCTCTGGAGGATTGTACAGAACAGCACCAGTTCTCTGGTGCTCCTGACGTCATAAAGGTTTGCAGCAGACTTAAACAATATTCATATTCATTCATACAATCTGTGCAGTGAGAAAAGAAAACAGTTAAATAAATTACGCAAAAATCTGTGCATCGCTGCTGAATTGAGTAAAACAACAACAGGAACTCCACAATTACCTCGTCTGGCATTTACTCACACAAATTGGACAACATTAAGAAAATTTGTTAAAGCTCTCATGATAAATCTTGAGACATCTGAGCCTGTGTATTTTTACTGTCTCTTCCAGGAGATGGATCAGCTGCTGCTGACTTTAGGTGACATCCCTCATCACGGGCCGGTGCTGTTGGCCTGGGTCCTGCTGAGACACACACTGAGACCAGACGAGTCCAACCCGGTTATCAGGAGGATAGGCAACACCGCCCTGCAGCTGGGGGTGTTCAAGTACTTCTCCACCATGCTGAAAGGCCTCGGAGTCTCAGGCAACAACGTAAGATGACATTAATTGCACACTTGGGTCAGATAAAGTAAAAAAAAAAAAAAAAAAAAGCAATAGGAAGCAAAGGTGCCAAAACATCACTTTCAGTCTAAGGAAAACAAGACAGTTTTACAGGTTACTTAAAACTATTTCATAGTTTTGGACTACCATTCGTTTGCTGCCTCCATTACCTAAAATATGCTGAAACTACATCCATCTGCTGCTGCACACCTCTGAATAGACCATCAAGTGAAGGAAGTCACATGTTCCTTTCATCTCATCTCAAACCTTCTGGCATGAGGAGAACATATCTAAAAAAAGTTGTCAGCTTTGCTTATTATTATGTTGAGTTTTAAGCATTTCCTGGTCAGAACACTGAAGCTGCTGAAATTATTTGGGTTTGAAAAGACCACTTTTCACCACCTATATTCACATATTCAACCAACATCTGCTCTTAGATTAATGTTGTTGTTTTACTGCATTACATTTTATGTCTTTTTTTTTTTTTTTCCCCAGTGTACAGCAAGCACAGCAAAAATGTGCATCTACGGCCTCCTCTCATTTGTGATCACGTCTTTTGAAGAAGAAAGCCTCCAGGTAAGCATCTTGATTTTTTTTTTTTTTTTTTTTTTTACATGTTTATATCCTCTCATTCATATTTTTGTTACCCGTGTTGGGAACTTGCCTTCTTGTGACGTACGTCACAGACTGACGGTGTGGCGACGCAGTGCTCCCACCTGATCGATGCTGCCTGCGAGGTCCTCTCTGCTCCCAGCCTGGCTGAAGTCTTCTGGGAAATGGTACAAAAAAAAAGAGAGAATCTGAATTTAAATAAAACAACAAATTAGAACTGTCTGTAATATTTGTTTTGTCACATGTTTTATCCAGAAGCCGAACATGGGGCTGGGAATGATCCTGGACAGTGCAGCCGGCATGTTCCCTCATAAGATCGGACCTCTGCTGCAGCTTCTGACTGCACTGCTGTCAAACAAGTCCACCGTTAAGAAGGTAGCACACACACACACACACACACACACACACACACACACACACACACACACACACACACACACACACACACACACACACACACACACACACACACTTTATGTAAATGGTGTAACAACATATTTTCCCTTCTGTGTGACAGGTGTACAACTTTTTGGATAAGATGTCTTTCTACACACAAGTTTACAAACACAAACCCAATGACATCGTCTCCAAGGATGACGAGACACTGTGGAGGAGGCAAACACCCAAACTCCTCTACCCTCTCGGTTAGATTTGTGTTGTTACTGTGAGATCTGAATACAAAAAGAAACTTTTAACAACATATTTTCTTTATGTATGAATATAGAAGATTGAAAGTTTTTTTTTTTTTTTCAACACGTTTCTTTTGTGTGATCTCTCTTCCTTCTCAACCGTCAGGCACCGGGCAGACGAACCTGTGGATGCCGCAGGGAGTTCTGGGCCAGGTGATGATCGGAGGTGAACAGGGCTACGTGGTGCGCTGGGATTACTCCTTCAGCTCCTGGACTCTCTTCACCTGTGAGGTGGAGATGCTGCTCCACGTCGTCTCAACCGCAGGTAAACCTGTGTTTTTTATTTTTATTTTTATTTTGTTGGCTCAACAGTTCATGTGAATAAAAAAAACAAAGCCAACAATCTGCATTTTAGCAATTTCACAAATAGAGTCAGGTCAAAGTTAAAGGGTTGAACATTTGTCTCGAACAGCTGGGCGCTGTAGGTTTTAGTTAAACATTAGTCGAGCTGTGGCACATTGTGCATTTGTTGAGGACTATTTTCAGCTGTGGGTTTTGTGTGCCTGTGAGTATTTATGGCAGCTGGAAGGTGTCGATGTGTCACCAACTCAAAATACAAACAGTTACTGTACTGTACTTGGCTGACAAGAAAGAAAAATATATAATATAACCAGACTGATCCTTTAATTCTCACACTTAAAGTACGGTGCTTTAGTATCTGATAAAAATCCTGCCCAGTGATCATCACAAGTTCTTTTGAGGAATGTCACCTTTTTCTCAGTCTGACAAACAGCCAAAGACACGAAGAAATATAAATTTTACTTTGGTAAAAAACTAGTGAATATTGTCCGAGCAAAAATTAGAAAGTCTTGGTAGATATGTTGTCTGACTTTTTTTTTTTTTTTCTTCATTGACTATATTTCAGATAAAGAATTATTGTGTAATTTAAAAATTGTTCTATTTGTTTTTTATTTTTTTTTATTAATAGTTTTTATAAGTATATTATAATTATTACACCCCCAGGGGAAGTTCACTGTTTCAGTGCGCTGGTGTCATTTTGGAAAGTAAAGTTGATCATTTAACTGTAAAATATCCAGCCTGCATTAAATATCTCCACTCAAGTGTTTGATGACTAGATTTCAGCTAATTTTACTTCCTGATATCTGTGTCGGCCTCAAAATCCAGTATCGGTCGGGCTCTTGTCATCGTAATTTTGTCAGCTGATTGTTGACGAATGTCTCTGCTCATGTGTCTTGTCTTGTTCAGATGTAATAGCTCACTGTGCACGCGTGAAGCCCCTCCTGGATCTGGTCCATAAGATCATAAGCACCGACTGGACCGTGTCAGATTGTCTGCTGCCGCTCACTTCACGCATTTACATGCTACTGCAGAGGTAAGTTAACGTTACTCGTCAAGCTGCAGTAGTTATTTTGCACTTCCTATTTAAAACAGTCTGGATTTGTCGCGTCCGTCAGGTTGACGTCGGTCATCAACCCCCCGGTGGACGTGATCGCCTCCTGCGTGAACTGCCTCTCTGTCCTGGCTGCCAGGATGCCAGCGAAGGTGGGTGGCTGCTTCCACTGGGAACAGGAAGTCGAGTTAGATGTTCTTGAATCTTCCTCACACACTTCTCACCCTATTTTGTTCTTCTTCTTTTCCCCCCTTCAGGTGTGGGCCAGTCTGCACCACACTGGTTTCCTCCCCTTCGCCTCCAACCCTTTGACCAGCATGTCTCAGTGTGTCAGGTGAACCAAAAAGTCCAAACTGTGCCGCCTCATATTTAATTTGCCTGGCAAACGAAATACTATTTTTTAGGGGAATTAAAAAGCTCTGAACAAATTTTGCTTTCTTTTTTATCTAGTGCTGAGGGGATGAAAGCAGGTAACTATGGCAACCTGCTGGTCCAGATTGAGCAGCCCAGGGGGGAGTATGCCGTGACCATCGCTTTCCTTCGTCTTGTTACAACTCTGGTCAAGGTAACAGCCGTTAATAGAAGAGATGTGATGTTTTGTTTTCATGTCCTGCTGCTGTAATGTGCATCATGTGTATCTATAATGATTTCAGGGTCAGCTGGGCAGCACTCAGAACAAAGGTCTGATCCCCTGTGTGCTGCTCGTTCTAAAGGAGATGCTACCCACGTACCACAAGTGGCGTTACAACACCTATGGAGTCAGAGAGAGGATCGGTCAGGCCACCCTTCTTCTTTTTTTTTTTTTTTTGTCTTTGCTGGTAAAAAAAATGAAAGTTAAAACTGAGTTAAAATGTGATTCTCTGTTTTGCTGCAGGTTGTCTTATTTTGGAGCTGATCCATGCTATTCTCAATCTGAGCCCAGAGGGAGAGGACCAGGGCAGGTGAGAAGTCCTAAGAGTTCAAACTCTCCTTTTTGATAAAGCTTAAAGTTAGAGCATGTTCAGGTGACCCTTAACAATCTCTTAGTTATGCTGTTGTAGGCCCGTGTTGCTGGGTGACCTCCCATGATGCATTGAGCACTTCTCCATTCTCTCTTTTGCTCTCCAATCATTTGTACTGTATGCCACTACTGCATGCTCTTTAATGTGGGGGTTTATTATTTAATTTGCTTGTATTCTTTGTAATTGTTAATAATATTGGGACAATGTTGCATGGATATTTTAAACTTTTCATAAAAATTCAATTGAATTAAATATCCAGGTTCCAAAAACTGGCTGGTATGTACAATGATTAAGACTATAACTTCAAAGTCCGCTCATTGTCCAGTTAATCAAAATTTTGAAATATTGTGTGAAATATAGTGTTAAAAATACATTGTTGAGATTAAATAATAAGTCCATTAATCAATTAGTTGATCGAAAATGAATGTGCATCAAACCTGACAATTTTTCCCCCAACATTTAAAAAAAATATTTACCCAAGGGAATTATTTACTAGTTCCAGTTTCTCAAATGTGAGGAATTGCTTTTTCGCTGTTGTTCATGCTAAAGAAGACGCGTCAACTTTCTCCACAATTATTGATCTTTTATTGACCACACAATCAAGAAAAGGAGCGTTAATTAATTAATAAAAGTTGCAGCTGACAGACATTTGGTTGTTTTACTTAAAAAGTTGTTTATTTACTCCTTTTTTTTTTTTTTTTCTCGCAGCACTCCCACCCTGCAGTCTCTGTGCATCTACAGCCTGGCAAACACTGAGGCTGGACAGGCTGTCGTCAATATCATGGGAGTTGGAGTGGACACCATAGACATGGTGCTGGCTGCGCAGCCCAGCAGGTGAACAGTCGCACGTGTTCATGATAGTTTTCCTCGTAATTAGTTGTGAAACCTTCCACGTTTTGGACTTAATTCTGTCACCATGTCCGGCATATAATTGTATTTTCTCGTATTTTCCTCCTGATGCGGTCCAGCTGTGGCGCCGAGGGTCCCGGTCAGATCCTGATCCAGACGGTCAAACTGGCCTTTTCCGTCACGAACAACGTGATCCGTCTGAAGCCGCCGTCCGACGCCGTGTCCCCTCTGGAGCAGGCGCTGACGCAGCACAGTGGCCACGGCAACAATCTCATCGTTGTCCTGGCCAAATATATTTACCACAAACACGATCCGGCGCTGCCTCGCCTCGCCATCCAGCTGCTCAAAAGGCTCGCCACGGTGAGACTTCCATCATCCATCTGCAGCGTACGACTTTGAACTTTCTGTGTCTGATACGGCGCTAAACGCGTCGAACTCTCTCCGTCTCCAGGTGGCTCCCATGTCGGTCTACGCTTGCCTCGGCAGCGACGCGGCAGCCATCCGGGACGCGTTCCTCACGCGGCTGCAGAGCAAGACCGAAGACATGAGGATCAAGGTCATGATCCTGGAGTTCCTCACCGTTGCTGTGGAAACGCAGCCCGGCCTCATCGAGCTCTTCCTCAACCTGGAAGTCAAAGATGGGAGCGAGGGGTCAAAGGTACAAAACACAAGGGCTGTGTTTGTTTTCTCTTTGAGCGGCGCTGCGTCCATATTCATGACATCTGTGTTGTTATTTGAACTCGCAGGAGTTTCTGCTGGGTGAGTGGAGCTGTCTTCACGTGGTGTTGGACCTGATAGACTCTAAACAGCAGGGGAAATACTGGTGTCCCCCGCTGCTGCACCGAGCCGCCCTGGCCTTCCTCCTCGCCCTCTGGCAGGATCGCAGGGATAGTGCCATCTCCGTGTTACGCACCAAGTAAGCACAACTGTCACTCTGACCCGGGAGAACATGGGCAGATAAATGCTTTGAAAAACGATATGAAGTATAATGTGTCTGCTAAAATTTTTTTTTTTTTAAATGCTGTTTTATTTACACAGAGCAAAATTTTGGGAGAATTTGACAACACCTCTTTTCGGGACCCTCACCCCCCCTTCAGACACCACGGAGGTAGTTTTGTTTTGCTATATTTAATACGAGTCACTGGATGTCAATGGATGTGTCAACTGAACAACTTCAATCCGTCCTCAGCCGTGTGTTCTGGAGACCTGCGCGTTTGTCATGAAGATCATCGGCCTGGAGATCTACTACGCCGTCAGGTAATTCCAGAATCCTCTTCAAAATAAAAGTCTTCCTTGAGTTATTGCTTTCATTGACAGGTGACAGCTGACATCTCGGCGAAGTCACGTGTGGAGTTTTGTTTGCGTTGCTGCAGCGGTTCCTTGGAGCAGTCTCTGAAGGACGGCCTTCAGAAGTTCTCCAACGCACGGCGCTACGAGTACTGGTCCCAGTATGTGAAGTCACTGGTGTGCCATGTGGCCGAGATGGAGGAGGAGGGCATCTGCTACTTCCCCGAGACCCAGATGTTGATCTCTGCCTGGCGGATGCTGCTGATTCTGTCCACGAGCCACGTATGTTACAATAAACATGTTGTCGATGTTGCCTGCTTTAAAGGCGGAGGGAAATATGCTTCTTTGCTTCCTTGCTGGACACCAGATGAGTGAAAAGCACCCTCATATCTGGACAATTAATATGCAGCCAGAAGCTGATTGGCTTATTAGCTCAGCATAAAGACCTGAAACAGGAAAAAAACAACCTGCCTAGCTCTGCTCAAAAACACAAAATCCACCTGTCAGCACCTCTAAAGTTCACTTAACTATTACAATATATAGAAAGAAAAGTATAAAGAAAGAACTCGTGGTTTTGTGGAGGTTGTGTGCGGCCTGATCTATCGGCCGGGATCAGTCACTTCCTGTTCATGTTTTTGTACAAATTAAAACAAAACGTGATGTGATTTATTGAGGTTAAGAGGTTCGAGTAGGAAGATTTCGCTGTTTTCCGAGTGGGCCAAGTTTTCAGTCTTTATGCTGAGCTGAGCTGAGCTAAGCTAACAGGCCTCATATCCAACTGCCAGATGTGAGAGTGGTATAAATCTTTAAAAAAAAAAAAAACTCTTGGCAAGAAACAAATAAGTGCATTTTCCTAAATATCAAACATTTCCTTTATTTGGCTCCTCGAAATTCATTAATAATTGTTTGATGAAACTCATCTGCAGATGAACCACAGAAATGATTTATTATTTTTGAATGTTTCCAGTCGGATGTGATGCAGCTAACAGAAGACTCGACCAAGCTGAAGCTTTTCATGGACGTCCTGGACGGGACGAAAGCTGCTGTAAGTCATCGTGGTGTAAAATAAAGTTCTGGGCTTTTAGGACTTTCGTCCCCTTTTATCGCTCGTTTCACCTCCCGTCTGTCTCTTCCAGCTGACCACGCCCATGTCTGTGCCTTGTCTTCGTCTCGGATCCATGATGGCCACTCTACTCCTCATCCTCCTCAAACAGTGGAAAAGGTGCGAGCTCACGGATTTGACCGAAGGGAAACGAACCGTCCCGAAATCGTGTAAATCTCTTCTCTGAACTGTTCCCGCTCTCCGTCTGTCCCCAGCGTGGTGGCAGCTGCTCCCGACATCCTGTCTCCCCTCTCGCTCATCCTGGAGAGCGTCCTGCAAGCCGACCAGCAGATGATGGAGAGGACCAAAGCCAAAATCTTCTCTGCGCTCATCTCCGTGCTGCAGATTCAGGGACTCAACGGTAAGAAGCGAGAAGGCGTTCCTTCTTTTGTCTTTGTTCGAATCAAACGTCGCGGCGGTCAGTTTTCATTTAAATTTTGTTTTGTATTTATTGCTTTTTCAAACTAGGCGGAGATATTTCCCAGCTGCCCCAGCTGTTGCTGTCTGTGTGCGAGACGGTGAAGGACGAGGTCCTGGCGCTAATCGATAACACTCGTCACATGAGTCAGACGGCAGACACGGTGGAGGACGAGGACAGCATGGAGACGGACTCTCCTCGCGGCCTGCAGAAGGACCAGAGAGACGGGGTGAGCGGGACCAAGATGACGGCCGGAGGATTCGGCTCTTTAAGATGAAGTGTTACGCTTTTAAAGCCGGTTTTGGTTTCAACCGTCTTCATCCAGATATGTCAAACAGTCAGCGTCAACAACCTCAGTTTATTTCCAGCTTTCCACACGTCAAAACGTTTTCGGGTCGTTTGATCTTGAATGAGGCACGGCGAGTTTATTTGTGCAGCACGTTTCAACAGGGCAGCTCAGAGCAACACAACACGAAGACAAAAAGGCATTTGGATAGAAATTAGGAGTTAAATAGGAAAACAAGGACATTCAAGAGTTAAAGTTATGGAAATAATTCAATAAAAGGCAGCTTTTGTTTTTCATTACTTTATCTTTTATTAAGATGTTTAGTTTGAAGTCAGATAAGTTAAACATGGATGTGTGTGTGTGTGTGTGTGTGTGTGTGTGTGTGTGTGTGTGTGTGTGTGTGTGTGTGTGTGTGTGTGTGTGTGTGTGTGTGTGTGTGTGTGTTTTTTTTTTAACATCCACTGCAAAAACTCTGGAAATGAGTGTTCAGTAAATCCAATGTGAATTTAATTCTGGACTCTGGTCCGTCCCTCTGTGTCCTGTATCAGGTGTGTGTTTTAGCCCTCCACTTAGCGAAGGAGCTGTGTCGCACCGATGAGGGCGGGGAGCACTGGGTGTCGGTGATGAGGAAGGTCCCCGTCCTGCCGTCGGTGCTCAGCGCCGTGGAGCTCAGCCTGCGCTCCAAACACAACCTGTACTTCACCGAGGCGTCTCTCCACCTGCTGCTCACACTCGCCCGCACTCCTCAGGTAAACGCGCCTCCCGGTCTAAACCCCATTTTACGTCACATAAGCCGAAGGTGTTGAGGGCGTCTTCGTCGTTCCCCGCAGGGCGCCGCGGCTGTCGCCGGAGCCGGAGTCATCCAGACCATCTGCCTCCCTCTTCTCAGCGTGTACGAGGTGTCGTCGAACGGAGCGTCGCAGGTACAAAGATTCTCTCGATTGATAATCAGATGAAGCTGAAGGTGCTTTAAATAAACCGATAATAACTCGGCGCATATTCACGTCCCGGAGCAGAGTTTCTCCCGCAAGTCCCAGGACTCTGCCTGCTGGCCGGGCGTGTACCGCCTCTGCATGTCTTTAATGGAGAGTCTGCTGAAGACTCTGCGCTACAACTTCATCAACGAAGCCCTGGACTTTGTCGGAGTGCATCAAGAACGCATCCTGCAGGTACGACTGCAGTAGCAGGAAGGCCGTTTTATTGCATTCACAGAAAAATGCTGGTTGTTTTTTTTTTTTTTTTTTTTTCAAAAAATATTTTTTAATTAAACTGAAAGTCACCAGTTTGATTAATTCATTGAAAAAAAAAAAAAAAACGCTCCTCAGAATTTCCTCAATCCAAAACTGACATGTTCAAACAACTTGTTTTGTCTCACCAACAATCCAATCTTATTCAGTTCAAAATCACTGTTACTCAAAACTACAGTTTAATATCGCAAAGAAAACCAGCCATTATTCATAATTAAAAAAAGTGGTTTCATTTTGAATTATTAAACCAGCTGATTGAGGTTCTGTAAATGGTGGAATTGCCTTCCCACTCTATATCCATCACCTGTTAATGTTTTGCTCCCACGTGTCTTTATATCAGTCCAGATTTTTTTTTTTAAATAAATGACCTTGCTTGTGTTTGTGGTGCATTTCATTTAGAAATATTTGAGCTAAAAAGGTGCTCACGAGAATGAAACCTCTGTAAAAAAAAACAACAACTGATCTACAACAATGCAAACACAGTTCCATCAGCTTTGTATTCGTGGTCTGTTGTATCCAGGTCATGCGGGCGCTGCTTTTTTTTTTTTGTGAACACGATTCAAACCTTGCCTGTCTCTCCCGCTCAGTGTCTGAACGCCGTGCGAACGGTCCAGAGCCTGGCCTGTCTGGACGAGGCGGATCACACCGTCGGCTTCCTGCTGCAGCTCTCCAGCTTCTGTAAGGAGTGGCAGTTTCACCTTCCCAAACTGCTCCGGGACGTTCAGGCAAGTCTGAAGGAAATCGCCACGTCCGCAAGAAACCGACACGGGATGCATTTCGTTGTTCAAACATTCAGGTGACTCAGTGTTTTTCTTGGCGGTTCCTCCGTGCAGGTAAATCTGTGCTATCTGTGCCAGACCTGCACGTACCTGCTGCACAGCAAGAAGATGCTGCACCACTACCTGCAGGTCAGAAACCGGGAACGAGAAGCCGAGGAAACAAAGTTTGCAAATGTTTGTGTCGCCAAACGGCTCAGTGTTTGTTCTGGGGATCTCCTCAGGCTAAAAACGGCGAGGCGTTGCCCCCCGGGCCCCTCCCCAGGACCCAGCGGCCCCCCCAGACCCCGACTAAAGAGGCAGCGGGCGGAGGCGGAGGGGAGAGAGAGGAGGCTGAGCAGAAGGCCCTGCTGGCCGTGCAGTGCAGCCTCCTGAAGATCCTCAGCAAGACGCTGGCGACGCTGCAGCACTTCACACCCGACTGCTGCCAGATCCTCCTGGACCAGGTCAGACCGCCCACCTCACAATGTCTCCGCCACACGCCACGTTGACATTCATGCGACGCTGCGGAGGCAGAATGCCATGCTGAGTGTTGCGTCTGCCCGTCTGCCAGTGCATGGACCTGGCCGAGTACCGGACCCTGTTCGCGCTCAGCTTCACGACTCCGGCGTTTGACCCCGACGTGGCTCCTTCGTTCGGGACGCTGCTGGCCACCATCAACGTGGCCCTGAGCATGCTGAGCGAGGTACACGTCGTGACTTTGGATCATTTCAGCTGCAGATGAGGCTGCGGTCCGTGTTCTGATCACTTCGAGCCGTTTCTTTTATAGATGGAGAAGAAGAAGGAGCCGGTTTCCCTGAGCATCGCTTCACTCGCTTCGTCGGAGGAGATCCAAGCACTGAAGTGAGTCGATCGCCCTCCTGATGCTGCTGCTCGAAGTATTATTCAAACAGGACTCGGATCACTTTAAGAAATCAAAATATCTTTCAACAATCTACCTTTCACCATCTTACATCTCCCATGTTTAATCCATACAACGTTTTTTTTTTACCAACAAACAGAGACACAAGCTGTTCTTAGTTTGCTTCCTGCTGCTGGCTGTGGCTTCATTTTCAGTGGACAGATATATATATATATATATATATGTTGAACATTTGCATTAAAGAGACGCCCTTGCTTGTGTCTTCTCTTCTCTGCAGGTCTCTGCTGATGTTCACCATGGAGAACTGTTTCTACGTGCTGATCTCTCAGGCCGTTCGCTGTCTCAAAGATCCCTCCATCCTCCCTCGAGACAAACAGAGGCTCAAACAAGAGCTCAGCTCCGAACTGGTGAGACTCCTCATCACGTCTTTCTCCTCCTGTCTGTGTTGGAAGCGTCGAAGCTTTTAAAGGATGAATGGCATCCATTTTTTGGGGGGGCGTCAAGAGGTCAAAGGTCAAAGTAACTGTGACTTCCAAGTCCACAGCTTTCGCTCAACGGAAAACCCCCAAAAAAAGCAAATAGAGCCGAGCCGGTGCTGGCAGTAGATAAGTGTTTATTTCTGTAAACTTTTGTCTATTTAATATCTATTTAATAGCTGTCTGTCTGTCTGGGTCCAAAACATCTTCATTTAATTAATTCATGACAAACTATTGTTCCATACTGCTGGGATTTATTGAAAAATGTGTCTTCGTTCCTTCTCTGGTTCGTAGAATCATGATACTCGTATTAAATTACATTTTGTGTGGTTACGTTTTAAAAGTCATCTTGGAGAAAGCTTCTTTTTTTTTTTCTTCTTCTTCTTTTCTGCTCATCAATGTAAATCCAAAATGAATCCTGACTCAGTATGACGTCATTAAAACTATTTTGCTTTTGTCCGGTTTCCCCCTGCAGAGCACTCTCCTCTCGAGCCTGTCCCGCCACTTCCGGAGAGGGTCTCCGTCGTCTCCGGCCGGCGGCATCCTCCCCTCCGCTCAGTCCAAACCGCCCACGCCGGGCTCCAAGGCGAGCCACGAAGGACAGGAGCCGTTCATCCAGCTCGTTCAGGCGTTCGTCAGGCTCGTGCAGAGATAGGCAAGGATTTGAAGTAAAAACACACAAATCTCAAACGGGGGCAGTTTTTTTTTTGTTGGTTTTTTTTTTTTCTTCAAACAAAAACTACAAAAACTGTTGTTCCACAAAGCCAACATGTTCATACCGGAGTGTTTGCCTTGTTTTTAAGCACACAGTCATTGTAGTGGTTCAAGTCGGCGTTTATTCTATAAACATTAGGTTATTTTTTAAGTGTTAAATATATCATTTGCCAAAACTATTACAACCGAACTTGACCACAACCAAAGTGTTTACTTCAGAAGGTCGACGAGAAGCTGCCTGATATTTAAAAACAACATGTGAACTATTGAGAGGAGATCTGAGACTGTAGATCTTGGTGCTACTAAACATCAGTCAGTGACTGTGGTCCATGTTTCCGAGGCCTAGTTTTATAGGTCACTTTGACGACACGTAACGACCAGACGCGTTTCAAGTGCTACTTAATAACATCTGACCTTTTAACATATAATCTTTTTTCTGTGAGACTAAATGTAGAAGCTTATCCTGTAAAGCTGTTGGATCTTTTTCTAATTCTCTTCATTTTCACTCAACTTGGAACTTTGCTATTTTCTTATTTGTGCTTCGTCGTGTACACGTTTGAAATTGGCTGCCAAGGTTTGTACTTTAAAAATAAGAAAACATGTATATGCTAATAAAGGGACTTTTGTACCACAGTTTCCAATCCGGTGTGTCGTAGTTCAATCAAGACCGCTGCACGCCAAAATCTTTCGACCATTATTCGTTTATCTTTACCGTATTTGCACATAATTCCTCCGATGCGCAGTAGCTCTAAACCATCCTTTACATCAACTGACAACAAAAATTAAAAACAATTTATCAGTAATAAAATACAACTTGTTCTTAAGAACATCATATAAAAAGAATAAAAGGAAAAATATTTCAATTGCAGGGATTACTATTAACAAAGGCATTCTCTTTTAAAACAAAAACATTTTTGTTTTACAGCTTCAGTACCTAAAATAAATCAAAGTACAGGCAGGGCATGTGCAATTAAAGTACGAAAGGCTTCCATTTTGGGATAAGGTGACAGTTTTACCAGCAGGACAGAAAGGCAGGGCGAAGATCAGGAAGCTGAATCGGCAGATTCAGTAGCTGCAGTTTAAAGAGGCGTCGCTGTTACGATCCTCTGAGGACTCCGAGTTTCTGGCTGCAGTCCGTCTAGAAACGGGGACGTTTATCTGCTGAGGGTCTGTAGTGTCGGCTACTGGCCATTCACTGGAACCTCCTGCAAAAAAAACAAACACAAGAAGACCGTTTACTGTAACAGCAGGCGGCCGCTAACCGTCACTTTACAGCCTCAGACATGCAGGACAAAACCAGGGGACAACAAAAAACGAATCAAATACTGACATTTTACAAACACGTGCATCTGACATCTTGTTTATTAAGGCGAGACACTGCAGGTGAAAAGAGTCAAATAAAATGTTTTAACACATTTACATAACTATGAAACTTGCGTTATGAATAATGTGTTAATTCCCCCCAAAATATGCAGTGATTTCAATGCATTTCCAGAACAGAAATCTGAACGTGGGTTAAAGCCCCGCTCCAAATTCTTGTTTAATTTTGTTGCCATATTGAAGTCATAAGTTTTTACAAAGGGGATTTTTGTTTGTCTGTTTTAATCAATCCATAATTCAGAAAATTATATAAGCCATAATTTTTTATTAAAACCTTTCCCCCATGTTTTTTGCATAAACATGTATTTTGGACTTTTTCTATCCACAAGTCTGACAGAAGACGTGTTATGGAAACGAAAACAAACCACGTTTTTAACCTGCGGTGTCTCGCCCTGAAAGAGTCATTTGACATTTTGATCAATACGCTCACGAAACGTCCTGCTGAGAGTCAGACGTGTTCGATATGAAAACAGCCAGGAGATGTTAGCCTCCTGGAAAAACTGAAAACAGGTCCGCAGCTCAAAACACCACGAAAACCCATTTATATGGTCTCTGTTTTATAACCTAAGCATCAAGCACATTAAATGGACTCCTGATATCGTCCCGAGGTTGCCAGGCAACCCAGCTGAGACTCCCCGTAAAACAACACTGTCATTTTTACAGTGAATTTTAAAGGTGTTTTTTTTTTTGTTGTTGTTTTTTTAACCCTTTAGGCGAGCTGTTGGGAGTCGTTATGCCGAGCTAACCAGCTCCTTGGCTGTTGCTTCATATTTAACAAACACCTGAGAGTGTGGCTCTTGGCAAGAAAACACATTTCCCAAAATGTCATAATGTACCTTTAAAGATGCCTCGGTCAACCCGAAAACGCTCTTCATGCATCACAAATCCACAAACACCGCATGATGAATCACCAGTTCATTCGGCACTGCTCGGAAAATCTCTATTCAGCTCATACCGTGTTCGAAACGGACAAAATCGTTTTCAAAGCCAATTCAAAACACTCATCCGGGAGAATCTCACGTTTAGGTATCGTCTTCATGCAGGAGATTAAAGCAGATCAACAGGCTCTCATGAAACTCACGCATCACTCTGAAATCCTGCAACCCAACCACACTGACCTTCGTCTGGTCCTCCAGACGGGCCTTTCGGGCCAAACAGGGTGCAGTAATTTGTCTACCGTCATTTCATAGAGAGGGAGAAGAAGAGCGATTCACTTGAAGGAGAATTCACCGCGGTAGTTTCAGTTTCACATCCCAGAACTGGGTCATTTGGTTTTTAGGTCAAACTCACCTCTAAATTCCCCCGAGCTTTCTTCAGCACTCCGTGAGTCACGAACACTACAGAGGGGAAAAAAAACAAAACATAACGCTTCAATTAAGTTACATACTTATACTCATAGCAAATCAATTATTATTTAGTCGATAAAATACACGCAAATATTTCATTTACAACTTTATGAAGAAAAACAAAAAGCAGTAAAATCTTCACATTTGAGAAACGAGAACCAAAGACCGTTTTTTCAGGGTTCCCACCGGTCGTGGAATTTCTGGAAAATAGTGGAAGTGTAAAAAGTCTATTCCAGAAATATAAAGTCAGACGACCTAAAACCTTTTTGGGCCCCAAGTCATGGAATGTTATGGAGTTTTGTTTGTTTACGTTTTAGTTGCAATTTATCAAACTCAAAAAGATCAGATAGTATGACTTTTTTTTTTTTTTAATCATATTTCGGAGGACATACGCATGTCGTCCCAAATATCCAGACCTCCGTGGGATGATTTTGATTTCCATTGATCATTCTTAGTGTTATTTTGTTCTCAACACATTTCACTATGTAATGAATAAAGATTTTCAACTGGAATATTTCATTCATTGAGATCTAGGATGTGTTGTTTAAGTGTTCCCTTTATTTTTTTTTAACAGTGTATATGAAGTCTGTGGAGGAGGCACTGGTGCAAATTCAGCTCCAAATGTACACAAACAGTTGCACTGGTGTTTTATTTTGAAAGGGATAAAAGCAGGAATTTTATTGTGATAGGGACTTTGCCCTTGCATAACAACAGTTACCAGGGCGCCCCCTGGTATCCAATCCATCTGTCTGTCAACAGTTACCAAGGGGCGGGGCTTATCTGGGCGTTTCTATCATTGCCTGGCAACAGTTCCAAAGGGGTGGAGCTTATCAAGGTGTTTCTGTCATTCCATAGCAGCAGTTACCAAGGGGCGGGGCTTATCAGTCACTTGTCCATTGTGACATCACATTGCAGAATTACTTCAATGCCACAATCTGCCTACTGATTTACACCAGACACATTCTTTTAGCTCATTCTCCTGTTTCTAGACGCGTTGAACTGATACAGCAGTACGAGAAAACAAAACCAGCTGGTTTACAAAACAAACTCAACATGAAGAAGATTGATTTTCATAAAGAAGCAGCCACAATGCAGACAAAGGGAAACTTAAAATCAGGGGAGACACCACAGGCTGCAATGGATGCTGTTCGCCCAGTGATCGATTCCTTTTTTAACAGGATGACATCTGATCAGTGGCGTCTGATGGAGAACGGTAGACCGGACTTCTTTACAGTAACGTTGTTGGCAGAGCTGCTTTTGGAATTAGTTGTAATTTTATCCAAACAACTCTTAACAGCGCTTAAAAATGAACTGTTTTCACAGGCTGACCGCGAACATATCTTATCTTCTCTGGGCAACACAGTTCCTCAGGCCTTCGCTGAGGCCCTGAACGTCTCAGAGAGGGTCAAGAGTGACAGCTCAAAACAGCTGACTGAGTTTATAGTGAAAGAGATTTCTGCGAGCGTCAACGCTGCCAATGTTTCTGTCGAGGGGCGTACCACTCCCCCTATTAGACTTAAAAAGATGATTAAAAATGCCTGTGACATGGTGAGAAACTTAATGAGACGGAGAAAACATGTGGAGGAAGAGCAGCCAATCAGACCGGAAATTAAGGAGAGCATTTCCAAAGAATCTACGGACAACATGTCATCGGTACACAAATCCATCAAGACCACAGTTGATGAAATTACAGAACCGTTTTGGGATGACCTGTCAGACCCGATCTATGACGAGGTGAGCTCTTACATTTTTTCTAAGAGCCGATCGTTTTCCGATGAGATTGTTCAGATTTGTGAATCAAGTCAGAATTTGGAGGACAAAAATACTGATGCTGGTACTTCGTATGAAAAAGTGGGCAAAAAGATTAATGCGTTTTTTACAAAGCAGTTTGCGAAGGTTTCAATATTTCGGATCGTGGCAAAACTTAAAGCCAAATATCACAGTGACACCAAAGTTGAGAGGAAACAGTCAGTGAAGTCGCTCATAAAAAAAGTTGACTCTCTGCTTAAAACCAAAGGACCAAATGAACTTACAAAAATTTATAACGGCAAAGATTCAGATTTTACAAAACAATGTAGTGAGATCATTTATGACAACGTTTCACTCGGGCTGGTTCCTGAAGCAGGAGCAGCACCTGCAGATCAGATAGAAGAAAACATAAATGCTGACATCGAGGACAAAGTGAAAGTTTTAATGGGAATGTTGAGATGGTTTTTCAACACTCAAACCAAACACAGCTGCAGGGTGGTCGTGGTTTTAAGAGACGCTGACTTCCAGACAAACCTACAGAAGAAAAACAAAAAAAAAAGCCGCCCGCCAAACAAGAAAATGTCCAAGAAAGCTGCGCTGATAGAAGAGTCGATGTGTTACGCCAGAGTAACGGTCGATAAGCTGGTTTCCAGAGTCTACAGGAAAGCAAAGATGTCCACGTGTAATGGACAACCGAAACGCATTAGGGAGTGGCTGTTGTCAATAATATTAGCCGTCGAGAAAGAACGCTTTATTATTCCAACAAAAGTGTTCAAAAACTTAGACAAACGGATTTTCAAAGACCTGTGTAAGAATTGGGGCTGTGTAGAAAACCTTCTGGTTTCACTAGAATTGCAGGAGCAGAGATTAGGAGACCAGATCGTTATCGGTTTTACAAACGTCTTAGCTCCGCCTCCAAAAAAGCTTAACGCCATGCAACGGTTCCTCCGCGCTTCGTTCAAACTCATCTCCAAGCCGTTCTGCCCGGGATTTGACGAAGACTCCGATTAGTTTATTTAAATTTAGTCATGTTTCAGTTTAGTTTAGGAATACAAACATTTACATTTAGATTTGTATTTGTTGTGAAAAAAAATAGATATAGATAAAATATAGATGTTAGGGCCTCCTCAGTAGTCAGCAGCTCAGTCAGAAGATGATGATGGATCCTTCCCGGTCCTGAACCTTTGTGAGTTTGCGTGTGATCTACTCAGGTTGTCGAGGTTTACTCCGGGTGCTTCGGTTTTTCCTCTTAAAAAACAAACTTTTTTCCGATTATATGTAACTTTTAATTTAAATTTCTGTTTATTTCTCTTATTGCTGAAGCCAATTCAGTTTCAGTCAGATCAAACTTCTTGTGCAGAAAATACAAACAGGAGCCTGACCTCTTTGGAAAGCAGGGAAAAGGTTTGTACATTTAGTTGATTATTTCACCACTTCAAATAATAAGTATAAAATGGTAAATGTTAAATGTTCAGAGGGAGAAGACATCAATCCTCAAGTTGTTTAAAATGTTAATATTATTGTGTAGTGTCCCAATTTTTGTATAAACTGTTGTTTTTATCCTTAAAGGTGTGTTTGATCTGAAGATAGAAGATGGCCACCAAACACGAAGACCAGAAACTGAGGAGAGCATTGACAAAGAAAAACACTGTTTTCTGATTATATGTAACAACTATTTCAATAAAATTGTAAGATTTAAATTTCTGTTTATTTCTCTTTTCTGAACCTCATCTGAAGTTTCTCATGTTGCGTCCATTTCTTGCAGTAATAAGAAAAGTACACCACAGAAGTTGGTGTCTGATTCTCACCATCCTAAAATAATGTTGCACTGTTCATTTCATTTCATAGTACCTGACACTTTCCATTCATCCCAAACTGTATTTATTTCTTGTTATTTTATTTGTTTTTTTGTGTATGTAGTGTTTGTGTGTATTTATTCAATGCTCTTATTTTTTTCTAAAATAATTATTTTTATCTATCTTATTTTATGTATACGTATTTGTAAATTCGTTCATATTGTGTGCACCTTTTATGTGTTTCTATGCTGCTGTGACGACTAAATTTCCCCACTGGGATTAATAAAGTCTAAAGTCTAGTGTAAGAAAACTTTACTGGTGCTAAAAAGCACTGCAGTTCATTTCAGTTGTAATTTTAGACTGTGAGTAAAGATGTGGATAACAGCATCAGTTTATATTTCCAGAATAAAATTACATTTCAATATTAAAATCCAATTGATGAGAATAAACCAAACGACATATGACACAAGATGTTAACTCGTGCAATTTTAGGCAACTTCAGGAACGGTTTTGGTAACAAGAAAACTCTCATTCAGAATATAAACACATAAATATAAAGTCTGTGGAGGAGGCACTGGTGCAAATTCAGTTCCAAATGTACACAAACAGTTGCACTAGTGTTTTATTTTGAAAGGGATAAAAGCAGGAATTTTATTGTGATAGGGACTCTGGCCTTGCATAACAACAGTTACCAAGGGGCGGGGCTTATCGGTGCGTTTCTATCATTGCCTGGCAACAGTTCCATAGCATAGCATGTGGTCCGAAATATGATAAAAAATGTCATACTATAGGAACTTGCAAATTCCACAGAAAGTACCAGGTGGGTATCGAACGCAGGACCTTTAGACTGCGACGACAACGCTGACAACTGCACCGTTCTGTTGCCTGCCACAACCCGAACGGAAGTCATACTTATAACATGTCGTCAGAAATAGCACAAAAAAGTCATGTCGTGCGAAACATGATAAAAAAAAAAAAAGTCATACTATAGCGTTTCTTCCGAAATGTGAAAAACAGTCCCTAACCCTGCAGATTTTGGTGGTAGTAGCAAATATTCAAACGAGAACTTTGAACGCCGAAGTGGAGAAGGGTTCCATGTGAACAGCAGTTGAACTTATCGTCCAAAATATGATAAAAAAAATTTTTTTAAAAAGTCATACTATACAACCCTGTGCAGTACCAATTTATCTTCTGTACATCCAACAACTGAGCAGCGTTTCCTCAACATTTCGTGCTTGTTGCCGCTTGCTGCTCGGCCATGGGTGGGAGGCAGAGTGGCCGGTGAGGAGGGTTAGGAGAGTTATACAGCCATAGTTTTGAACTTCCGCGACGATATGATCTCATAACGTTACGGAAGTACAAACAGCTTGCTGAGAGTTGCAGAGCTACTGGATTAGGGCTGTGTGCATTATCGAGTTTGTGGTGGAAAATTAAATTGTAAAAATATTGAAATAATTGTAACCATGTAATAACGTCAAACTAAGATCCATGTAATCCATTTTCAGCGTGTATTTCCAAGTGTCTGCAGTTTAACTATTTGTTGCAGTAATAAGAGAGCAGGCTGACCCCGACTCTTCCCATGACATGTTATGATCATTCTATGTAACCAGAACTAAAGCAAACAGAGACAATGAGCTATCAATTAATGTCTGGATGACTGCTGCAAGAAGCCACAATCCAAATTAGGTATGTTCATGATGAGCGGATGAAATTGGACGGATCGGGCGTGTTCTTTACTAAACTTTATAGAAAATGATGTATGATCAACAATTCTTCAGTTGCTCTGCATACTAACTCAGGTCTTTGTTGCAATAATACAGATCTTAGTTCCTCTGAAGTCTTCGCCTCCGTGAGTTTGTTGTTCTACCTCAAGTTTACTTATCGTTTTGACTCAGTGTATATTTTAAACCCACACCCCCTTTACTATGTAAAAAGCAAAGGAAAGTTGAATTTATACAACGTGGGGCCTTTTAATAAAACCAGATAATCTTACGCTGATCGATGATGACTCTCTCCATTCCCTCTTTGAGCTGGTTGGTGGTGCGGAGACGTTTCACAGCTCCACTCAGCATCCTCTCCTGCTGCGATAGCCTGCTCTTCAGCCGAGCTATCTCATTTTTCAGCAGCTCATCCTGATTTGGTGGGAAACACAAAAGAGGATTTAGTCCATGGATACTTAGTTACATGGGGGAGATACAGAGAGAGAACGTGTGTGTGTGTGTGTGTGTGTGTGTGTGTGTGTGTGTGTGTGTGTGTGTGTGTGTGTGTGTGTGTGTGTGTGTGTGTGTGTGTGTGTGTGTGTGTGTGTGTGTGTGTGTGTGTGTGTGTGTCTACCTGCTGGTTGATGCTGTCTCCTGCTGCGTTACCAGCTGGCAAATAGACTCTCCACAGCAGTTTGAGCAGTCGACCAGCCTCCTCTTGCACCTGCTGCATGGTGTTCATGCTGCTGGATAAACTCTTCAGATGCTGCTGCTCCACCACCTAACGAGATGTACACACAACAACTCTGATGACAACAGGACTTGTTACATATAAATGTGCAAATTCTGGAAAGGTAAGTCCATGTTTCGAATATCTAATAAACACAGTTTAAAGCCCATGATGACCTCACCTTGTTGTCAGAGCCCTGTTGTCCGAGTGTGTGCAGACACGCCTGCAGCTGTGAGTCCATGCTGCGCGACAGCTTGCGGCCGTCTGAGATCTGCTTGCGGAGGGCGTTGTAGTCTTCGATCAAGCCCAAAACGTGGCGGCCGCTGCGATTGGCCCACATCCGGTGGCCCGGCACGAGCCGAGAAGGAGCGCTGGAGGCGTTGTCCCCAGAGCTGCTGCTGACCGACCCACCGTCCACCTCTGTATGAACACGACGTTTCACATCTGGAAAGATTTAAATGGATGTTTTCAGTCACCTTCTGAAATGCACGGCGCTGAAAATCTGTATTTGTCGCTACTTATCGCTACAGTTCGGCATCATGTTAACTCTGAGAAGGTTTTTTTTACCATACAGAACACTGGTGTGTTCATTGTGAGTCTGAAATGAGCGATGGTGAGGATCGCAGCCTTCTCGACCCGGCGACCTGCCTCCTTCTTCTAAGAAAAATATTTAAAAAAAACAGCATTGACATGAGCTGGTAGACCCCTCCGTGTGCTTACGTGGCTTTCTGTATGTGTCAAAGGTCATCAGTGTGTGGGACTGAGCCTCGTCTTTACCTGGAGAGGACAGCAGATAGTTGATGTTGATGGTTTCAGAGCGACTGGGCCGTCGGAGCAGCTGCTCCTCCAGTTTCTGCCGCAGAGCCGTGTTGGTCTGGATGCTCCTCTCCAGCTGCAGCCTCAGGTGTCTGATCTCCGACAGCAGCTCCGCCAGGTCCACGGAGCCGGAGGAGGGGACGGGGACGGGCTCCTGGGTCGTCTCCCTGGATTCTGCACAATAAAAGAAAGAAAATATTATATTATATGTATTAATAAAGACAAATTAAACAACAAAAAACAACTAAAGCAGAGGTATTTAAGATGCTGCAACACCAGAGGAGCATTTTTACAAACTGTAACACTGCTTTGAGTAAAAGACGGTGGTGGTTGTGGTGGGGGTGGTCAAAGGTGAACAGTTATGTATAATTCTCTTGTTTCTTCTTATTTCCACCTCAGAATCACTGATGTGTCAGCCAATATTAGCTTATTGCACATCAGAGAATATGTTGAACGACACACGACAAGAAACTGTACAGAAAAGCCGAACTGTGTTTGACGTTATGTTAAAACAGACAGTGTCAGCATTGCAAAGTCTGTCCACCAGAGAGCACAAGTTCATTTTTCTCCTATAAAATGTTCTGCTCATTATGTGGCTCAAACACATACACCAAACAGTTAAATGCATCTGTATTAAGATTGTTAAGTTCACAAAAAAAATTGCTGTTGGTTTTAAAATCAACAATATCGATATCGACCTTAAATAAAAATCCAGCATCAGTTAGGATACAGAGTGCAGTGTTTCTTATTTAAAACCATAAGAGGATGCAAAATAAAGACCAAAAGTTTGTCCTCAGACTGATGTAGGATGTAGATGTGTCGTTGTTGCAGAGTCACACTTTAAAAAGCCCCTTTTTGACAAAAGTGAAAAAGGAGCAGTACTGTTGGGTTGGTTGGAGTTGGTCTTCATCTTTTCGTAAACCTGCAGCTCCACCCGCAGCGACTGGAGGAGATGCTGGGAGTCGGACAGATGCTGCCTCTGGAGCTTCACCTCACACTGCAACCTGGACAAACACAAATATTAAAGTCAGTGATTAGAAGACACTCACAGGGACATAACTTGTGTCTAAACATGTGTCTGCGCTGCTTTAAGAAATTATTTAAAAAAAAAAAAAAAATACATTGATGAATATAGTACAAAAATGCCACACACACACTCAGCTGTGACAGGTGAGCGAAAGGGAGAGGAGACGTGATCTGACAGTAAACTAGACTCCTGGTTTTGAGTTTCAGCCTCAGTCAACTGTGTCAGTAGGACCCGGGGCAGGAGGTCACGTACCATCTTCATGGCATGTGCGTTTCCTCGGACGAGCCTTCACATGATACACGCTCAAGTTTCAGAGTTGTACAAATAGCATGGAATAATGGAAATAGTAATGACTCTGTAGAATGGTAATTAGCAGCTGCAAGTAGTTTCAGGTTGCAGGGAGGAGAGCAGTAATGACATTAAGTGTGTGGTTCACAACAGCTTGTTGTGGTCCTGATGCACTGATGTTACCTGTGTGTGTGTGTGTGTGTGTGTGTGTTTACCTGTGTAGCTCCTCCTTGCTGTAGTGCAGTGAGTCCTGCAGCTGGGAGTTTTCCTGGCTGCTGTGCTCCAGTCTCTCCTGCAGTCGGTTGTTTTCCTGCCTCAGAGCTTCACACTCCTTCCTGCTCTGCTCCAGTTTGGCCGTCCGCCTGGCCAGAGTCTCCCGCAGCTTCTCGTTCTCCTTCTGCTTGTCTGAAGGAAATTAAGATGTTTGTGAGTTAGCGTTGAGCACCACATCAGTGAGGGATTTGCGCACGTGTTTGACCTGGGAAAACCTTTAGGACCCCAAGGACCAGCACCAGCACCAAAAATACCGTATCTCCAGTTCTACTGGCTCATTAACATATCATTTGAAACGTATACAGACCTTACGAGTCAAAGAGCTTGTAATAAAAGTGTGTTTTACCTCTAGATGCCATGTTGAGCTGCTCCTTCAGGGTTTGGTTTTGTCCCCAGAGGAATCGCACTTCATTGGACAGCTGACCCTGCTCATCATTGCCGTGGATGAAGATGTTGGTGGCTGCTGAACACAGGCATACACACATATACTGATGAGTCAACATACGAGGGCTTAACCAGTATTTTACGAGGTCAAATAATGTCCTAGCTGTAAGACTGACACACAGAGGACAGACAGAGTTAGATTGTAGGTGTGTACCTGGGTCTTTCTCCACCTCAGCTAGTCTCTTCTCCAGCTGCTCCCTGAGGCGGTCGTTGGTGCGAATGCTTTCCTCCAAACGTTGTCGCAAAGCTCTGATCTCCTGCAGATGTTCTGCCAGCAGGTCTAACAGACACATGCACAAAGATAAATTACAGGGGTCCATCAAGGCAACACTTTGCAGCATTTGTGAAAAAACATGGATGCGGCTACCACAGGATTTAGTATTGCACTTAGATTACATTACATTAAAGAAGGAATTATCTAAATTGAAGCTGCAGAGGCCAAGATATTATGACTTTTAGTCGCTAGTATGGATCAAACTACAACAATACAGTCTTCATTTCCCATAATGAAACCTGATACCATCTTTTGTTTAACTCTCTTTGCATAACAAATGACAACTTCTTTTAAACCACACTCTATTTATAACACAGGTTTTACATTAAAAAATTATATTCAAGCCAATATAACCCTGATTACATCATAATGACATCATCAGGGTTATTTTTTGTCTTTTAAAAGTTCCTCCAACACCACAGATGAAATAATTCCAAAATTTTTACAATATTATTGCAGCAAAACTTTATGTAAAATTGGAAAGTCTTATTGCGCCAACATGTTCATCAACCCTGTATTTACCTGAAGTCATCGTGCGAGGCTGTTCACCAGCATTCTTTGGTGAGCTGATGTCTCCGTCTTGTCTGTGCGCCTCTGTTTGAGGTCCCGAGCCCTCCTGATTGTGGCCTTGATCCTGTTCCTGATGGTGGGAGCTGGTCTGGGCCATGATTGAGCGATGCAGGTCCAGTTCGCTGCGCAGGGTGATGTTGAGCTCCTCGCTGCTCATCAGCTGCTCCTGCAGCCGCCCGTTCTCCCTCTGCAGGCCCTGCAGTCTGCTGCCAGAGTCCCTGTGACCGGACACACCTTCCTCCTGAGCTCCTCCTACATGAGGGACGGCTGCTCCTGTCCAATCCGCGGGGAGTCGCTGGTCTAAACATGTAGAGGGAGACATCAACAGATAAATCATTTATTGATAAAAATGTCCAAAAAAGAGATTCCTCATTACCTTATGTGGTCTAAAGGGCATTTTTACAAGATGATTATGTGAAAGACCTTTTTGTTTCCAATCACTATTAAATCCTCAAATTAATACTTGGTTATAATCCATCTTCTTTGGTTGGAATTTGTAAACCAGAATGTCATTCAGAGGTAAAGGCTCCACACTAACACATGTAGTAACAGAAGATGAACCACAGCAGCTCCACAGTATTGTAGCAGTGAGGGTCTCCGGGACCCTCTGCAGGACCTCTCATGTATCCACATGCTTCACTTGTCTCTGTAAAAGTCTTCACTGCGTCTTATCCCCAAGGGAAACACAATTTAAGGATTGAACCGGATAGGTGCCACTGAATAATGCAACTTTAAGTGGAGGTGGATTGAAACTGGACACCTGCTCTGTCCTTGGCCGGCATGCTTTGTCCTGAGGGACACCTCGCTGCAACATAATGGATGTGAGGGGAAAATAAGTGCCATTACAGGCACTGACTAGGCCAGCTGTACCCATGGACAAGGACTCACGTAATCCCAATGACATTCCACTGGGCAAAGAAATGGAGAAAATATGCATTTTTAATGCAGCAAACAGAGTTAATCCTGGTTTAGCACACACTATACCTGTCTGGGCCAATCATATGTGACACTTAGGACTGTAACTGGACTTGGTTTTCACACCCATTCACAAATTAACTCTATTATTAAGACTATGTTTAAGAATTGCCTCTGGGACTGCTTACTGTGTGCTCGACTGCCACTTCGTGTGGTTGGGCTGCTGTGGCAGGAGGAGGAGGTCCTGTCTGTGTAGTACAGATCAGAGTGAGAGCTGTGGTGGCTGCTGGGGCTCTGGCCTCTGATCTGGCTCTGCAGGCTCTGGATGAGTCGGTTCTTCTCCTGCAGCTCTTTGGCCAACCTGGGAGGAAGTGGAATGAATCACGTTAACGCCAGCTGGGAGAGATGAGTATTTAAGAACACCCAACAGCTGGATTTCATCTATTGCGTCATCCTGATGGGTGTAGGAGAGCGAAAGAACAGCACCCAAAAACAGAGACACACAGCAGAAGACCAAAGAAGTCAAAGAAAAATATGTTCCTAACCAGAGGGCTTTCAGACAACGATCATCGGAAACACACAGCTGGAAAGTTTAAAGGAGGAGTTCACAGCAACCGTCATGCTGTCCGTGTGGATCAAACCCACTCACAGGTCCAGCTGCTCCCTGGTGCACTCAGCCAGGGTGAGGTTTTGCTGAACGAGGAGGCTGACGTGCTGCTGCAGCAGCTCTCTCTCGCCCTCTAGCTCCAGACGCAGATAATCTATGTCCTCCTGGATTCTACACAGGCTGTTAGCAGGATCTCTCAGGCTCTGCTCATAGGACAGCGCTGACTGTGATGCCTGCTGAAGCTCCTCAAGACTGCCCACATCAGTGGTAACATGGATTAATGCGCATCACCATTGGCAACTTTAATATCTGGTCTAACAATGCACAAGTGTGGTTAAGAAAAAATCTTTAATTATTCAGATCATCGTGTGGGGGAGAAACTTAAGAGTAAAAAAAAAAAATCTAAAATAAATTTGATTTTTTTTTTTAACCTCTGATGCTTTGATTGTACAGTTAAAAAAAACAAACAAACAAACAAACAAAAAAACTGCTCTTTGGAGGCCATTGGTCTATTCTTGAAAATAAAAAGTGTGACAAAGGTGTTCCACATTATGTCCAGTGGGCTGAACTGTACGTTTATTTAACACTGATCTTGGTATCTTGTCAAACATGACTGACATGGGCTGTGTGTATTCTCCTCTGAGAGGAGACTCCGGTGACCCAGTTAGGAGTAGTATAACCTTAATGTTTTGGCTGAACCAGACAAAATCAGGTCAACAGCAGGACACTATTCAAAACTAACAACACACACACACACACACACACACACACACACACACACACACACACACACACACACACACACACAGCCCAGGGTCATAAGGCAAGTGGCTGGGTGGAGGAGGAGGTGGGGGGTTTAAAAGGGTCATGGGACAAACATCGAAATGGCTCAAATCACAAACAGTAACACATTGACCTAAAAAAAATACTGAATGAGAAAGATACAAAAATAGCAAAATAAATAAAAACAAATATACTGCTCATTCAGAACAGAAAGGTGAAAGCCCCGCCCCCTCCCCCAAAAAAAACCCACAAAAAAACAACAATTCTCCACTCAAAACACTATCAAATATATCTTCCTGGTTGCACAAATCATGACTGATTAAATAAATTCAATTTAATGGCGAGACATGAGACTGGTATACAGTTTTTCATCTAATCTCTTCCAGAAAGGGAATAGGAAACTTCCTAAAATGCCAAACTACTGTTTTTAAGCACAATATTTAAGTATCAAGACAATTCAATTCACCTGATCTTTTGGATTAACTGATTCTAAATATCACATACTTGTGGTCCCCTCACAAATAAACATACAACATAATAAATGCAGGGAAATGACTTAGAATAAGGGATAGAATAAGCCCAACCTGCGAGACAGTTCGAGAGCTGCCATGTCCTCATTATCCAGATGAGACTCTCCTATGAGACAAGAGGAAAAGATGCTGTCATAGACCCGTCGGTACAAATCAGTTACAAATGACTGCTCTTTTGTGTTCATCTCTCTCAGCTGGTGGCTTTCTCTTTATTATATCATGTTATTTCTGCACAATAGACTATCACTATTTTTATATAGACTAAAACACATGCTTTTTTACAACTCGGAACCTTCAATATCTTAGACTTCAAAAAATATTAAGATAAAGTCTAAAGTTAAAGAGCCCGATCTCACTATTTATTTCCATGTGTGTTTAGTTTTTTTGTGTTTTGGCACAATACTGTATCCTGAATCAAATAATATAAAATAATTTCCATTACTGGAAGGCAGCAGCTACCTTTGTCCAGCCGGCCCTCCAGCCTGTCCAGAATGCTGAGGCTCTTATCCAGCTGCTCTTTGACCACCTCCCCCATGTAGTAGTCGACCTCGCCGGCGTGCAGCAGCTCCTTGAAGGCCTTGCCCAGCTCCTCCAGCTGTCGACGCTGCAGGGCTCCCAGCCGGCGGCTCTCCTTGATCTGCTGCCTCAGTTGTGACAGCTCCCTGGCCTGCGACTGCACCAGGGAGTCCAGTCTGTGGAGAAGACACAATGAGGGCATGAGTGGATAAAGAATATGAAAGTCGATGGCATCAGTCAAGATTTGAGTTTGCAGGATCTACTCAGAGAGGAACGAAAATAATATATATATACACACACACACACACATATATATATAATTTAAAAATGAACAGTTTATTGACCTTGCAGGTGATGTAGAGCGGCTGCGGGCCTTCTGCATTTGTTCACTTGTGTCTCTGTTCAGTGTCCTCTCTCTTTCCAGCTCCACATTGAGATGGCGGGTTTTATCCTTCATCGCCTGGTTCTCCCCCTCCCGCTTCTCCATCAGCTGCCCACTTCTGTAGTTCCTTTTTTGGCTATGGTCATCTCTGTGTGTGGCCTCTGGGTCCCTGACGATAGACGGGTCAAAGGTGTTGGCAGCTAAGTCACTGGAGAGCGAGCTCCTCCGTAGAAGACTTTGCATTTGGAGAATGAGTTTGGTCTGGATCTCCAGCTGGATCTTCAGCTCTCTGACTTGTGACTGAAGCTGGAGCGGATCCTCGGAAACACCGTACTCATCATAGACCTGCAAACCTTTCAGACTGACCTAAAAAAATTGACAAAATAAGGTTAAAAAACACATTTTGGCTGCAAATGATGAAAATCTCTGTCAGCATCTTTGGATTCCACATCTAATATAAAAAAAGCGTCTTGAAGTAAGCGACACGTTCAAGTGTAGCTAGCATTAGCTTCAAACCTAACATTTTAGCTGCCTTGCTAAAAGGAAGCCAGTGTACACCAGCAAAAATTTCAAACTGATTCATGTTTGTTCAAACTCAACAAATGCACTTTTTGTATTCTTTGCATGAGTTTCCCTCGATGGAAACCTCTGTACAAGTGTTCAGAGAACAATAAACGTTTGTTAATGCACCTGGTTTACAGAAAAGCTTGGTAACGCCTATCAAAAGTAAATAAACAAATTATGATACCACACAGCTGTGTTACATGTTCATTTCAAAAAGTATTCTAAAATATCGTATCTTTTTATGCACTGTAACGGAATACATTACTTTTCAACATGTTTTCAGCCATCACTCATTTTGCCCAATCCTGCAAAAGATCGCAGTGTGCGTTCAAGCAGAAGACCACATCGTACCTTGGCTGAGCTGAGAGCTGGGGAACTCGGGTACGGGGTGCTGGAGGTGGAGTCCAGGTTTTCAGTAGAGGAGAAGGTGGCCTGTTCATGTTTCAACAGGGAAGGCAGGCTGGAGGCACTGCAACTAGGGTTCACACCCACCTCCAGATCTGGCAACACAAGGGATAAAGAAATATTAAACTAGGGAAGTAATCCATCACGAGAAGTGGAAAATTAATAGTGATAGTGCCATGTGAGGAAAAAAAATCATTTGAGATACAGCCAGACTGAAATAAGACAAGAAATATAAGTGAAAGGTTAATAAGTGTGCGATAAGACATTCCCAAACTTTAACATGCAAAAAAATCAGACAACCCATTCAAATTTGGAAATAGTGCAGAGAAATCCCACGTTAAAACCAGAAAAGAGACTTGTGTGGTTATGAGACCCAAACAAAAAACATTCCTCGAGGTCAGAGACAGTGTGCTACAAGTGGTCTGTGTTCCCTCCTCATGCAGACACACAGAGAGAGAATCTATCCACATTTAAGATTAGTGTCCACTCAGCAGACAGACATGCAGAGTCTGCCTAGAGGCTGTCTACCTGTGCTACTGCTCTCTTCCCTATCGTTCTCACTCTTGCCACTGGTTTCGTAACCCAGGTCCTGCAAATCCACCTGCACGCCTTTGTCATCCTGCTCAGGAGCTGGCATTGGAAGCAATATGTGATGGGTTAGGAAGAAATCATTTGAGGCATACAGAACCTTGTTTCTCTTCTTTATGGTGTTCCTGGTCAATGTGGATTAACAAAAGGGGTTTTCACTTTAACATGTGCTTTATTTTAGCATCACAAAATCATTATAAATATGAATTGTTGCACACAAGGTAGGAAGCACCTCAGCATGTGTTTTCTCACCTTTCCTTGCAGTTTCAGGGGACGGCGTCTGTGTCAGAGCAGTGGCCAGTTTCTCCTCCAGGCTTTTACATGCTTTCTTCTTCTCCCTCAGCGCCTTATGCAGAGTCTCCAGTTGGACCTGAACATTTGGTGGTAATCCGTTTGCATCCTGCACCCTCTCCCCTCTGTGGCCTTTCTCTTCTTGCAGAGAAACTTGAATTTTAGATACCCTCTGAGAGTAATCACTGAGGACCCTGTAGAGGAGACAGAGATGCTGGTGGAGCTCTTGTCCCTTTGTTCCAGTTGAAGTGGTGGACTGATAGCTGCTGGATTTGGTGCTTGGCTGGGTGGGTTCTTCCAGTTGCTCCCTCTCTTTCAGGGCTTTCTGAAGTTTGTCTAAATTCAGTTGCAGGTCAGGGTTCATCTGTGGTGATCTACTAAAAGTTAAGGAGCCACTATTTGTACAGTGGGCTGCGATGGAGGCGATGGCAGACTCTGCTGCACTAAAGCAGTTCATTAGAACTTTAATCATGTCTTGATTTAAACCAGCATTATCAGAATCTCTATTTGCACCAGGGTCTTCCTTTGACTCATTTTCTTTCAGTGACTCTGCTGCGGTTGCTATTTGCCTTGTGGAGGCGCCCTTTAGGCCAACACCGTCACTGCTGTGGCCATGTTTTGCAGCAGTGTCTGCCAGCTCCTGGTGGAGAAGTTCCAGCTGAGTGAGAAGAGCAGCGTTTGCCTCGGTGTGATCCAGTGATGCTCTGGCTTCCAGGTCCTGATGGGACCCGGCTGGACTGTAGCTACGATGAGCATATTTGAGGGTGGAGGGAGGGGAAGTGCTGTACTCGAGTGACGTGGGAGAGTCGGGGTCTGTATGCAGCGGCTGGTCAGACCCACAGACATCATCCACATTAAGGTGCTGAAGTGCATCTGTGTTCAGCTGGTCAGAGCTGTCAGACTGCCTGCAGCTGCTTCCCGCCTCCACTCTCAGCCTCACAGGCACAGGGAGGCGAGATGTGACTCCAGCCTACATTATAAACAAATACAACATTTATTAAAAACACAAACAGACAGGGAGCAACGTGGCGTATTTTTCTTTTTTTACTGCATTGCAAAACTTACCCTATGTCTTGTGAAATGCTGCTTTGCACTCTTGCCGTGTGACGTGCATTTAGTTATTGGACTCTCCAGCTCATCTACAGTGCTGACAGCGGTAACAGGCATCTCCTCATCTGACAACTCATTCGGTTTCTTCTCTCCTCTTTCCTTTGACAGTTTGATGACCACAGAAGCACCTTTTGCCCCGGTGTTTAGTGTTTCCAAACTCGTTCTCAATTCAGCCTGTCCTTCACTGCTGTTCCCCGAGGCATCTGTGCTCTCTTTCTCTTTACACTCAGTGGATTTTTGTTCCTTCAGGAGACCCCGCAGCTCCACATTTTCTGATCTAAGTCTGAGGAGTTCCTCTCTGCAATAAGGGATATTTTATTAGTTTACTGTTCAGACAACTGACTTTTAAGCAAAAGTTAAAAGTAAAAGTTGGTTCTGAACCGTGCTGAAGAAAAGACCCACCTAAGGTGCATGAGTGAAATGGACCCACAATCAGTCAGCAGGGATTTAAGTGCCATTACATCTCGTTTTTTGTCCCTTGAATCTTTCTCTACAGTGTCCAAGATGTTGCTGCCAGAGTGAGCATGCTCTCTACTCTGGCTAAGGCCACTGTCCATACTGTCATCATACAACAGCTTTCCAGACACCATCTAAAATGGAGAGTTTAGAAATTTAGTTGCTTGAAATGGGGGAAAAACATTGCTTTATTAAGCTCATTTGAGTATTAACTTAATAAAAAAATTTTTTATTTCATACCTGTCCTACTTTGATGCCTATCTGGCTCTCTTTATCCTCAACAGAAGGATGTGTACTGCTACTGTGAGCCAGTCGCTGGATCTCCTGCGTCTTCTCAAGCTGCTAGAGTAATGGGATGGGAGGCGAGTGTGACACACATGGCTCGGTAAAAGAAAACTTAAAAAGGGAACAGAATCCATAAAACACTGCACAGCAACAGCAGAATGGCATGACGTGTCTAATGTGGAATGGGGGAAGAGAGACCGTTTCATGGAACACAGAGATAAAAAAAAAAAAAAAAAAAAAAAAAAGAGGGACTGATTAGGAAAGGTGAAGGAGAGAGGAAAGTGGGTAGTTTGTACTACAGATAAGAAACACACCTGTTAGAGAAATAAGACATTTAGCACTACAGAGCCAAGAGACATTAGTAACAGGCTAGACAGAGCAGAGGTTAAGATGTAGGTTCAAAGGTTAGAAAGGAGCTAATACAGGTGGATGTTAGACAATGACTCATGATTCATCAAGTATTTTCTAAATGTGGACATACTGTAGAAAAATATTCCTAATAAATGACAAAATATGTCCTCTATTTTAAGATCTCGGGAATAAAACCTGACAGTACAACTTCTAGCAAAACCTCATCCATTTGCCTTTTGTGGCCTCTAACCTGTTTCCACGGGCTACTGCTGGCCAGGTCTTTGTCTTCTTTGTTGGGCTCCGACTTCTCTATTAGTGACAGTCGGCTCTGCAGTTCGTTATTTAAAGTCTGCAGTCTGCTGACACAGTCTTGCAGCTCCAGCACCTACGGAAACATTTTTTACCCATTAGCATGACTATCTAATCTTTCAGCTTTAAGTGTTTTGGAGATTTACCTTACACGCCGAAATAAGCAGAGGAACAATACCTCTTTCAAACAGATACACTAGTTTGAAAAAGAATTCACCTTCTGTTTGAGCTCCTGAGCAGAGAGTTGAGTTAAGCCGTCGTCCTGCTCATCAGTCACACAGATACTCATGTAGGAAGTCTGATCTCCAATGAAACTCAAAGTTTCACCTGGAAAACATCAAAGTCACTTGAAACAAAGAGGTTCCCCTTCAACAAAACTCTAAGTAGTGGTTGTAGACACGTTGTTGGATTATGACATCTGGTGTATCTTTTCAAGTCTTACCACCATCGTTGGCTCCACCAACCCCTCCTCCACGGTTCTGAATTGCGCCTAAGCGAGCCTGCAGAGATGCATTCCAGCGCTGGGCATCTTCAAGCTGGTGCCTCATGCTCTCCAGTTCTTTGGGATCAATCAGGTCCATACCTGGATGGATACACACAGGGACACGGGCAGGTCACACGCTATGTGTCTGGCACATTTCTATGTTTCACAGCTGTTTACATACTGCATCATTTTAAGTTAAGAATTTATGTGACTTTGTGAAAGAGGTCATTAAGATCCTGTATACCACAGCTGTTTTTCACAACTATGAAAACACTAGTATCATACTGTTTATACACAGACTAGCCAGTAGGGGAAATATTTCACACAGATGACATGAACATTTGCACACAAAAAAAATAAGAGCTCAAATATAAATTCAAATTGAATTTTCAGGTTTTGATCATGTACGTGTAAAATCTAATGTTTGATAATTGAAATGGTGAACAACTATAACCTACTCTCAAACAGAAAAAAAGCCATTCATACACAATAAATGTAAACTAAACAAGTGAGTATGCTTTTTGGACTATGTATTTCGTGCATCTAGGCATGCTTGTTTAAAACTTAATACATTGGAAACATAAGCTTGTGGTTGAATTTATTTAGTCAAAAGGCTGCAGTGTGCGAAAAGAGTGATACGCCAATAAAATAATAGCTTTTTTTGTGCATTTCTTAATTTATAGCATGTAATGCTTATAGCATGAAGTATGTGCACACATTATATCTAAATCCTGATGATTGCATAACCAAAACGGGGCAATTTAATTAGTGGTAATTTCCTTGCTAAATCTCTCTCGCAGTGAGTGAGAATGCGAGCCATGGCCCTGTTACTTACAGCTGACCTATTTATACACCTGGCTCACAGTAGATAGGGGTGAGGGAGGAGCATGATCTTGATGTGCACACTGATGCAAGCACACACATGCATGTTGACAGACAATCGAGTTATTTAGCTTAGATGACAAACTCAGTGACACTTTTAATCTGCGTCAGGGCTGCGCACTGATGTCACAATACATCTGAAGGACTAATGGTGATAAATTACATTAATTTATGTGATGTCAGAGATTACAAAACCTCAGACATTTTGGATTAGGATCTATTTCAGTAGAACTACTCTTTAAATGGGGTACTTAATTAATTAATTCTGTCAGAAAACAGTATAAAAACCTTTAATAGCTTTATTGAAGTTGTTATATAATGACACACTTTGGTATCTTAATCTATTTCATGAGACAGATGGTTGGATGAGTTGGATTAATAACCAGAGGGATGTTAAGCGAGGTGATGCAATCAGCAAACAAGCAAATGTTTTAAAGGGACAGTGAAAACAAACAGACAGGATGCTAAAAGTGAGAGAGAGAGAGAAGACAGACCAACAGCAGCCTTTATTTATTTAAGGAGCAACAAACAGAAGTGGAATCAATACATTTACTGAGTGACAGTGAAATGGGTAGCAACAGTATGGACAGAGACATGCAGATGAGGAGGTGATGATGTAAAGAGTAGTAGACAGAAAGTGCACAATAAAATGAAAAGTGGAGGGACCAGGTGTGCATGCTGAATGAAAAGACAAAGCGGGGGCGTGAGCTTGTCAGCAGGAGACACCGTTTGAGTAAACACCGGACAAAGATGACAGGTGTGTGTTAGCGTGTTCCCTGCGAGCTACGGGTATATATTCTGAGGGATGGTTTCTAAGTCCTCGACCAGCCTAAGTAATAAACAAAGTCTTTCCTTTTCTGTTTTTCTTGTTTCTTTTCTGTTTTAGTCACCATCCTCATCTACAACCCAGTGTGTTTGCACTGCACCTTCTCTGAGTTTGGCTCTTTGTATCTCTCTCTCCAAGTCATTCCTTAGCTCCTCATTAGTTTTGATGCTCTCTTCCAGCTGCTGCCGGAGAAGCTGCACAGCCGTCAGCTCCAGCTGCAGAGCATGGAGACGCCGGGCACTGCAAAACCACAGAACGTATCCACAGAATTAAGTTTAGTTTGCACGACATCATAAATGTCATCAAAAAAGTAAGTTCGTAAGTAAGTTCATCTTAATATTTTTGTTGATTTATAACACTTCCCTACCTGTCCTGCTCCTTCACGGTCCTAACCAGGCTGGAGTAGAGCTGTTGTTCAGCTCTCAGAGCTTCATTCAGAGCATCGTGCTCCTGTTGCAGGACAATAAGGTTGGGCAATGCCTGAGGGCAGAACACAAACTGTCTTTTAGGCCGAGCATTAAGAGGGAAATTCAATCATTAGAAAAATAGGCTTTACTACTTGTTGGCTGTCTCCACCGATCATGGTTCTCTCTCTCTGAGGGAGCACAGGTAGTGACCTCTCCAAGCCAGAGCCAATCACATGATCCTGAGTATGATCAGCCCGACTGTCGCCTCTCTGATCGAGGCGCTGGTGGAGAACCTGCTCAAAGTTATAAACAAACCATGAGAACCTTAAATGCAACCAGAGGTAAAGCTCCTTAACCAAAGCTACTCTGTGCCTTGTTGAGTGATAGAGTTTGACTTCATGAATTGGGCGATCCTTACATTGATAATCTCCTCCTTGGTCTTCAAAGTGGCAGTCAGGGACTCAATATTAGCTGCCTGACCTTCAATGCGGCCCTCCAGTTCAGACAGCAGAGACTGAAGGTCAGCCAAGGAAATCTGTAAATTAAGAAAACAATGTGGGGGTTTAGTTTAAGAACACTTTTAGCAACAGTATCCCAATTATGGACCTCAGAAAACCTTTCAAACTCACTGACCTTTAGTTCATTTTCCCTCTTCAGTGATTTGTTCAGTGCTTCAGTTTTCTGTGCTAACTCCTTTTTCAGGACAACAACTGTTTTCTTGGAGAGTGGAATGTTCTCCTGATCACTGTTCCTCCTGGACAGGTCATCTTCAGTGCAGACAAACCAGAATCAAATGTAGAGCCAACAGACACTCAAACTTTAAATATCCAAGGATTTAAAAGGTCTGAAAGAGGATTTAAAAGGTCTAAAGGGCTCACCTTCCCTCTCCTCCAACTTCTCCTTCATGATCTGGATGGTTTGTCTGAGCTCAAGCACATGGTCCGGCTCCGCCTCCTGCCTCATCTGTGCCAGAAATTGGTCTCTCTCCTGACCACGCTGCAGAAGCTTCTGCAGATTTACAAAGACAACAAGTTAGCACACTCAAACATGTAGAGCTGATGTACCATTAACTTTTCCAAGAGAAGTCATTGAAATGGATGAAAGCAGAAGTTGTTCTCTTTGGGAGTTTTGATTTCCTCTTCTTGTTACGCTGCTTTGTCAAGCCCATTTTACAGCTGAATGACTGTATTGTACCCCAGACGATCTTACATTGATGAGGCTGTCTTTTTCAGCAAGCAGGGCTCGGAGTTCTGCGGTCTCTAAATAGCCCTCCTGGGCTGCTGTGGAGCCTTGCTTCTCAGCAGTGGCAAGCTGCTGCTGCCTGTCAGACAGCTGTCTCCTCAGTTCCTGAATCTCCTGTGTACGCTCTGACAGCATGCGGTTGTAGTGCTCAGCCGACTCCTGGGGAGGCAAAGCAGCAGATTATAGTAATGAGAGTCAGAGATGTTTAGCCTCGTGTTGAACATATGAAAGGCTTTTCGGATTTCTGTCATTGTAAATGCATCCGCACACTGTATTTCTGTAAAATGTGTATGTGTATTTTGCTGCATGAATGGAATTTGATTTCATGCTAGCAGGCACACCATATGTGCATGCTCAGTTTATTCTCATATTTACATATGACTTGTGTTGTGTTTTCTCTTCAAAATTGTATAATTATGTGCTGCCACAAGGAAGGAATCAGCGAGACCCCTCTAAATGTTGTTATAATTAAATACTGACCTTGAGAAGTTGGTCCTTGCTGCTAATTGTAGCCAGCAGCCCTTCCACAGCACTCTCATTGTCAGAAACTAGTCTTTCCCTGGCTTTCACAGCCTCAGCCAACATAGCTTCTGTGACCTTTAACCTCTGTCCCATCTGCTCAGCAAGATCACGTGCATGACTCTGTGACTGGCTTAGCAGCGATTCAGCCATTTCCTACAAAGAAAAAAAAAGGTTAACAAGTGTTGGAAATATCTAAATCTAAGCATAAACAAGTTTGGTGAGAGAAAAAAACCACAAGGATCATACAGCAGAGGGTGTGTGACAGTGAACAGTGTCAACTGACCTCCATGTCCTTTGTCTTGCCCTCCAGGGAGAGCTGCAGCTGGCTGATGATGGAGTCTTTCTCCCTCAGTGATCGGTTTAGGTTATCTTCAACATCTTGCTTGGCTCTTTGCAGGTTCTTTAGAGTGTTTGCAAGATGCTGCAGCTCCGCATCCTTTTCCTTAATCAGACTGTCAAAATTCTGATCGGAAAGAAATAGGCAGGCAGACGCATTAGACTGAAGTCCAACCACACAAACATAACTTAATCACTGATTACTAGAAAGAGACTCAGTTTCTGATATATTGCTACGTACATTGATGGTTTCCTCGTTATGAGAGAGCAAGTTGTTGAGACGATCCAGGTCTCTTTCCTTTTCTCTGAGGGACAGTTGGAGCTGGTGAATGTCATTGTCTTTCTCTTCAATGACAGCAAATTTCTCATCTAGAGCTTGCTGTGAGAGATCAAACAGAAAAATGTCAGAATCAAATTCCAGTCGGTGTGGTGAGAAGATTAGACGGAAGGAATACCAACCTCCAGGGCCTTCTCCTTCTCTTTCAACCTTTGCCGCAGTTTGGAAAGCACATTGTCGTTACCTACTGGACTTTTGCTTTGCTCAAAGTCTCTGACCATGTTTATGTACTCCTGATAAACACAGAAAAACAATGTTAGAAAGCTATCTAAAAAGTGTTCACTGGTAGATCGTCCAATGGAGAAAAAATGTGTTATCTTTTGGTATAGAGTCTGTTTGTACATGTCCAGTGTTGATGTGTCACCTGCAGCTGCTGCTCTTTATCAGCCAGAGTGGATGTGAGCCGCTGGATGGTGACCTCATGGGTCTGCAGTTTTCTTTTGGTTTGGTCCAGCAGTTCTTGGTACTGCTGCTCCAGAGCATTCTCCCTGTCCCCGATCTCCCCAGTCAGCTTTTTAAGCTGATTGTTCAGATCCTGGAGGGAAAAATGACATAGATAAAGAGGATTTAAAATGCCCTCTGGCTTTGTTCTGAAGATAATAATTTTACTGGAAATATTCACTACACAGTTTCTGTCCTCTGTGGTCTTACATTCAGGGCTTTGTCTCCCTTCTTCTTCTGTTGTTGCATGTCCTCCAGCTCCACCTCGAGCTGGTCCTTGGCCTGCTGCAGGTCAGCCAGCTCCTGCTCCTTCCTGTCCAGGCCACGCTGAAGTTTTTGGGCTTCAAGCACCTTGGTATGATGTTCCCCCTGGAGTTGAGCCAACTCTGTTTGCTTTGCCATTAATAGGTTTTGGTGCTCCTCTACTCCCTGTTGGAAATATGCAATAATTGTTTATCATTGAACATTCTGCAGTGACACTGACTTCTTAGCACTATAATGTATGAATATACAGACACACATGGAGCAATTAACCATTCAATTTCTATATCAAAAGTGCGTGCCTGGTATTTCTGCAGCTGGGCTTTATGTGCTGCCTCTCTAGCCTTGGTCAAAGCATCATCCCTGTCCTCAATCTCATGACACAGCTCTGCAATCTGTGACAAACAGGCAGGTGGATGTTAGAGCGTTACATAATACAGAACAGTGATTGTACAGTCATAACCATTGCTGTGATGCCTACGATAGATTATGTTTATTTATTCGTCTTACCTCTTTTTCCTTTTCCCTGAGAACCTGCGTGAGCCCCTGGATTGTTTTGTCTCGCTTCAGAGCATTTTTCTTCTCAGAGTTTAGTTCATTTTCCTTTTCCTCCAGGTTCCCTGATAGGGTCTGTTTTCATAAAATAGTGAGTAATCTCATACAAAGAAACATGTCAATCTAATTAAAAAATATTCAATAGAGCAACATCTACCTTGTTCTGAGTCTGGGAATCATCCAGTGTTTTTGTCAGGTTCTCATACAAGCTTTTTGCCTGGTTGAGCTCTTCAGTCAGCAGTTTATTGACAGAATCCAGTCGACTAATGTCAATCTTCTTCTCCGCAAATCCAGAGAACACACAAACAACAGGAAAGAGAAAATTCATTAATATTACAGTACCAAGCATGTTCTACAACAAAGCTGCTGTCTCTAACAGCTCATTACCGGTGCTACAGTGGTTTTCCTAGCTGGTATTACAGAAATGAACTACCTGTACTCTGACAGGGGTGTATTCATCATCAAATTCCTCTGTAAGGTCATGTAGAGACTTCCTTTCTGCCTCTCTAGGTCTGCGCTTGGCTTGGGTGTTGAGAGGCCCAGCATTAAACCTCTTCAGGACAGGGATATGACTCCCTGCAGGGGCAGCCAGCTGCTGCCTGGAGATGCAGCGCAGGAGCTGGATCAGATCAGAGATCACAGAGGGCTGACTGGGGGAGCTGTGGAGCAGTGCTCTGGCCTGAGCCTTTCCTCCTGGATCATCAGTGGCACCATATCTGGCTGCCAACACCTTAGAGTCCCTTGGTTTTCGTTTGGCTGGAGGATCTGGAGGGGTGTCTGTGGAAACGTCTCGATTCAGGGACTGCAGGGATTTGGAGCGATCTTTGAATCCAGTTCTAGATAGTGTTCCTTTACGTTGGACCAGGTCGAGGTACATGCTCTGCGATGACTGCCGTGTGCCTCGGAGCCCAAAAATCTTTATGGAGCCATCCAGCCCTGCCCCTGATCCAATCCTGCTGCCCCGAAGGCTCAAACGCCCAGAGAGTGGCCCTTTACTGACAATTCTATCCAGACTCACACACCTTCTCATGCGATTCTCCACGTGACCACTTCCACTATCCCTGAAATTAAGTCCTTCATGGGCCCGCTGACATACAGCCTCATCCTCAGGACTGTCCACCGTAGAGGACCCGAGCAGAGTCCTGGAGCTGCTCCTCTCCCTGTCACTGCTCCCTGGGTTGTTTTTGGTGTAGATGTGGATGAGGCACTGGATCAGGTGTTCTTTCTCCGCAATCAGCTTCTGAATCTGACTGCTGTGTTCCTCCTGCAGTTGGCTGATGTTAATGTCACACTGCACCACCTTCTCCAGCTGGAACACACATTTCCCACAGAGGAACTCCCCACGACCATCCCGAGTCACCTCCCAGCCCAGAACGTGGGACAGGATGACTTGTAGCTTCCTCTTTGCCAATGAGCTGAAGATCCAGCGACACTGGCTTCCCACCAGACGGACACCACATATACGACACGGGTCCCTCATGGCACCTTCGATCTTCCAAACTCACCCACTTAAATTTTGCCCAAAAAAATCTTTAACTGACACACAAACTGTCCAGTGACTTAATGGCCATCAGCCTGCCAACCGTAGAATGGCCATCTATCATTTTCACTGCACCAGCAAGCGCAGCACAGAGGAGAATGACTGAGTGCAAAGCACTATAAACCCTAAGCCTTAATAATCCCTGCTCCCGCCTTTATACCACTCTCCCCCACGCATTCAATCAGATCAAATCCTCTGAGAGTGCTGCGGTGAATTGTGTTATGGCCAATGCCAGGCCATCTCTAAAAAAAAACTCCCTCCAAATGCCCCGGAAAAGGTACAAGGGTTGACCCGTGTTGGTGCCTCTTTAAGGGCTTGCTGTTGATGGCATCAGTCAATCACTCCAATGAAGTCCATCATGCATGGCAGCACATCTAAAAATCCGCTTTGAGATTACTGGAGGTGTTTTCTGGCAACTATTCCATCACACCTTCGTCCTGGAGAAACCATTGGAAGTCCTATCAAGGATTCCTGATAGACCTATTTTCCTGGATCTTTTATAATCCTTTGCAATACATGCAGTGCATTTAATTATTTACCCAGATCCCACAAATGGGTAACAGGCGACCCTTTTTTCACTTTAATAAAGAAAGATGGTCAAAAATAACTCCCGGAGGAACTGTCTCCAGACAGCACGGTAATCCAGTCTTAACACTGTGACCTGAGTGTAGAGGTTAAGGCCTGATGACGAATCGTGGACACTGCTTTCTCCTCCAAACGTCAATAACACAGAACCTTCATCAAGCAGCCTGCATAATGATAACCATAATGATTCATGATCACTTTCAAACTGAATCTAAAATCAATCTCTAATCAATAACCATTTCTAAATTAACAAACTACAAACTCCATAATATATGTAACTAACATCCACAAAACATAAAAAAAAAAAAAATACATTATCTGTAGTGTTCAATCAACAACCAACACATTTCATGTTAAAGATTATGAGTCATTATTTAGCCCCCACACCCACAGGACGTAAACAGAACATAGAGACAAATACAAATAGAAAATAATAGAAAAATATTTTCTAAACTGGTATTTAAGGGATTATGGGAAATTAAGGGATTATTCCATATGTTCCAAATATCCGTCTAATGTCAGACAAAACCAGAAGCATCAGAAGGAAAAGCAATCACAGTTAATTATTACAATGATGTAATCAGCAGAAAGCATCGTCTGTGTGCATCTATAGTTTGTGAGACTGAATGATCCACACATTAATGCACAATCAATTAGCTTTCAGTGTGCGGAGGCTTGATTCCAACAGGGCCGGCTGTGTTACGATCCTGCTCTATTTTTGGCAGAAGTCACATGAAGCTACACTGAGCAGATCAGCCGGGCAGGAAGTCAGACAGGAACAGCATAAACAATCTGGTAAATTTTCAAAATAAAACACACTGTGCAGACTTCCATCTCACATCACTATATTTGTGTATACCCCAATGATGTAGGGTAAGAAATGCATTCTCGTTCCGCTAACAGGCACTGTATGTGTAATACGGATAAAAAAAATAATTATGAGGATGAACGTTTTTAACAACTAAAACAGCCAACTGTATTATCTTGTATTAACTTTGTCTGTATTCCACAGTTCAGCACGACAAAGAGAGAAATAACAACAACGAACACAAAACAGCCCGAAAAATAACCTATTCGACAATTTAACCTTCTTTCTCAAAGTAAAAGCACAAAAATCAAGGAAAAATGACCAAAGTCATAAGTTAACAAAATCAGGCAGAAAAAGGCTTCGTTTCTGAAATGCTCCTGGTGGGGTATGAAGCCGTGCAAAGGGCGAACACAATAGCGTTGCCAACGCGAACCGTATACAGTGAAATCCTCGGACAAGTCCTTTAGAAACAAAGGCAGGAAAGAATGACATAAAAAGTCTCCTGGTTTAGCAAAAAAAAAATACAATAACTAAACTAAAGACCTCAAATAATTTGTACAAGTTAAAAAAAAAAAAAAAAAAAAGCCAAAATAAGCAGAGTCTACGCAGCCAGCAGGCAGTCACTGTCATTGTGCTGTCGTAATTCAATGACACATCAGAAATCTAGGAAACTCAACCAACCTGATGGTCTGGCTGCGTTTTGTCCTTCTCTCTGTGTAGCTCGTCCCTCAGTGCCTGGGAAACAGACAGTCAGAGGTCATTCAAATGTCCTTTCATGTTAGTAGAGCAGAAACTACATTTTATTATTAGAGGCTGGAAGTTAAGACAATAACTGCAAATTTCTTAAAATATATGTACAAAACATGGAAGCAAGTTAAAACATTTTTAACTTCAACAAGGTTCTAATATCAGTGGAGTGAAGGATCATAAATTCCACATCTGTATTTCAAATACACACCTCGAGGTCCTGGTCTTTCTGGGCTATGAGATCTGATAGCTGTTTAATACAGTCAGCTGATGGTGCATCTGTCTGTTGATCTGTGCCGTTTCTCTGATGGATCATGGCTTCCTGGTTCTTTAATGTGACCTTGAGCCGCTCGATGATACTGGTAGGAGTAAAAAACAAGGGAAATGCTTAGGTCTTCATACAGAAAACAAATATCAATGTGTCTGTATGTTGTCTGTGCTCATCTTCTTTGTCCCTACTTGTCTTTCTCCTGCAGGGCCTGCTGCAGATCTTGGACAGGGCTGGGGACAGGAACAGGGGTGAAGGTGCTCGATGGATCCAGAGCTTGGAGCTGCTTCTCCATGTTTATATTCCTAAGTTTCTCCTGTTCAGCAATGGCGGCCATCTTCTCAACCTCTTCCTCTGCTGTCCGCAGACACTAACACGAGACAAAAAACACCAAATAAAACAGCTACCAAAGCAATTATCAATGTCGTGCACGTTTTTATTGTACTGCATTACTTTGCCCTTTAACACAACAATTCAAATATTTCCTCTGCAGATCATGTTAACGAACAAAAGTGAAAAACCTAGAAATGCTGCTAATTTAGGAAATTTGAGACAAACAATAGAGATGCACAACTGCCATTGCCATTAAAACAATCTTAAAGACAGGAAACTGGGCTATCATGACTCCCAAGATTTTTTTTTTATCAGAATCAATCAGAAAATTACTGCTCTCAGGGCAAACAGTAAAGCAATACAAGGGGCAATCAGAAAGATCAGACTGCTCCTGTTGCCTGCAAACGGAGTGCAGTACTGTGATGTGTGTGTAGCAGGAGGAATCTATAACCTTGACTCACCTGTTCTAGGTCAGCTATCCTCTTGTTGAATGCGTCTCTGAGGGCCGCTATCTCTCTCTGAGCGTGCTCTCTCACACGCTGGGGTTCTCCTGCTTCTCGACCAGCCAGACTCTCCAACGCTTTACTGAAAAACATTTACATAAGAGAATGTGCAATACGTTTTCACCTCTGGGCTCCAAAATATTAAAATGAGATGCAACTCTAGGTGACACTGAAGATACAACACAGTATTATGGTACAGAGTGATACATACGATGCGGACACCAGTAGCTCCTGTTTCTCTGCCAACTCCCTCTTCATAGACTCCAACTCCACCTTCAGCTCAATGTTCTATATAGAGACAACATTATAGCATAAATTACACATCTGTACCACAAACGAAACCACCAAAAGAAAATTCTACAATCCCTACAGGTTCCTCTGAGAGCCAGATTGCTTATATGACCAAATTAATAACTCACAAGGTTTATCTTGGAGTGTGTACTTAAAAATAACATTCTTACATGACACTTCACTTCTCAAATTCATTTGAAAAAAAAAGATATACAAGAAGTCGTAATGATACGAGGAGATTCCAATGTACTGACATCTCACTCCAAAGGAAGAAAGCAGCAACAATGAAAAGGCAAGATTGCTTCTCTAAATTAAAAAAATGTGGGATTTTGGTTGAATAAAATCCAGCTGTTGTTGCTGCCTGGGATGTGATCTCATTTCGGAAACCCTGAGTCATATGAAAGTTGGCACTGAGGGGGTCACATTAACGTAAGGCATACAAGACAAATTAACATTATAAATGCTAAATTTACCGTTTTGAATATGTCTTCAGTGGAGTCGTCACATTTCTGCTGCATGCGCTCCTCCATGAAGTAAATGCGCAGCTTCAGGTTAAAGTTCTCTTTCTTCAGGGCTGTGATTTGCTGAGAATGAATGTAACAAAAAAATGTTAACATACAGGAAAATAAGTGAACAAAAAACACGTATGGTGGAGAGAGAAAATATTTAGTCTCTGTTTGCCGCCAAATTAATCAATGGATTTTATTTACTTGTATCAAATTATTTTAAAAAACAAGGTCAGGACAAATAATTAGGGTCAAAGAACAACAGCAGTTGTGAAACTTTATCTGTGAAGGGCGACTTGTTTACACGGCAGAAAGGGGCCATGTGTATGGTTATCTTCAAAATGAAGGGATGCCCTTGTGCTTGTCTCTGTGTGTTTGAGTGCTTATGTGTGTGTGAAGTAGACTGTGCATCATTGTGCTCCAGGCTCAGAACAGCATACATCTGGTAATGGGGGTTGGGTAGAGGTCAGAGGGAGGAGGTAGAAGTCTGGACCCCTCTGTAAACCTCTGATCAGGCAGACAGCAACACGAGCCCAAAATCTGAGCATGCATTCCACTCAAATCATGAAATGTAGTCTTCAGCCCACCTCAGTCCTCCTCCGCACAAGCTTCAGCACTGAATCTCCATAAATGGTCAGTGTAGTTTGGTTTTAGGCAAACAGTGGATCAGGTTAATACCCTGTTTGTTGTGGTGGGGTAAAGCTGGCTGCATTACCTCATACCAATAAGCTCAATGTTTCAATGCATTAATAATTAACTTCATAAATGAATAAATAACAATAAAAAGTCACTATCAACCAGTTAAACTATGTGTTACATGTAAAATATACACTTGATGCAAATCACTCACATTCTCATAGTCCTTCATGGTGAGAGCTTTGATAGGGGACATCTTGTCAGGGAAAGACAGAGCTGTAAGACAACAAGATAGTATTAATATTTACTAATTTGAGTCACAACTACAGTGACTACATAGAGAATTTTCCCTGCTTACATGAGTAGCTAATATTCTCTGCTGCGTTCAGAATGTTTATTTCATAGAGATAAAGAGAGAGACACTAGTCATGTCTTTTCAGAGGCCAAAGAGCTTCTGGAGAGGTGCCCCGCTCAGACCAGTCAGCAGCGGCCGGCCGATCACGTAACACATTGCAACAACACATTTCTCAACACTGACTCCTGATTCATGGTTTGCTGCTGCCTGACAGGAAGAGCCTCATCATCCATCACTCTCACACTATCTGCTACTTGTTTATACACATTTAAATTGTTAATTTTAGACATGTTTTTTTTTTATTTTTATCTTTGCTGCCTTCAGTGGGTGTTAATGTATTCAAAGTAAAAATAGCTCTAGATGTGTTCAGTGGTATTTATTACTCTGAAATCATTACTTCTGTAATTCCTGGATCTTCCTGATGCCTGGTGCCATGGATGGAAATTAAACCTGGGTTTGTTTTAATTCCTGTAATTAAAGGATTAGTCTGGCTGTTTAAGCATGGGCCTTATGTTTCTTGATTCTGCAAACCCAATTATCCTTCAAAATTAATCTGCTTAAGGACTACTTCAAGGAATTAAGCATTAAAAAAAAAAAAAAAACACTCTTTACAGTAATACCTCTTTCAAACCAGTGACCAGGATTGGATCTAGGTTGTTTGAAAATCTTTCTTTTGTTAATTCAAACCAAGTCAGTCAACAAAGATTAATCCACAGTCATGACAATTTAGATAAGACCTGGGAGAGATGCAATACAGGTTGGAAACAGGAGGTAGTGGACAACATCATATTCAGATCATAGCGCTGGCAGTCTTTACAACCATAACAACTCTGGTTTGTATTGTGGCCTCGGATCTTAGTGTGACGTGTGTTACGTTTTTGGAGTTTGTCTGTTTCTGTCATTGGCAGCTGCCTTTCAGACTCAGAAGCCTTGTTATGTTTGCGTATGCAGTAGTCAAGTCGGGCAACACAGGTTGACCCTTTCAAACACAAAATCAGCGTGAATACAACTCTAGTTAGATCTCGGTTTGAAAGGTGTATAATTGTAGTTAGCTAACTACACATTATGTTAATTTGGGAAAAAGAAACAAAGTAAATAAAACAAGTTTTAATAAAATCCCTGCAGCAAACACACATTAAAATTAGATTTTCTTCGGATGTTATCGAACTGTTATTTTGTATTTCTTATTATAATGTTCCTCAATGAAACACTAATTGTGGCATAGGCAAAATTTTAGGCCTCCTTCTACTTGTAAAACATCCAGAACTTTCATTCATATAGTTAGTAAGCCTTAATTGATTTGTTAGGACTTAAATGAGTTGTCTTTAGGAAAGCTGTGGGCAATTCCAGGACATCATAAATTCTCTGATTTTAAAACCTTGTGGTAACACTCAACAACCATGTCCTCTGAAAAACTGACTGGCGATCGGGAAATTAAGCTAATTGATGCCTGCAAAGGAGGGAAGGCTATAAAAAGATATCAAAGTGCTTCCAGCTTGCAATTTCTACTGTCTGAAATGTCACTTAGAAATTTAAGGAAAGAAGTACTGTGGATGTCAAGACAACTGCACAAAAGAGTCACCAGCAGGAAAACTAAACAAACCTAAACACAAAAGGCAACATCTAAAGTATGTAAAACATAATCTGGATAATCCACAGTTGTTTTGGAAACACTGTGAAAGGATTGACCAAAATTACATATTGATGAAAAGGACAGTTTGCTGTCTTGGGGGTAGAAATATTATTCTCTGGGATTGTTGGATCAGGAGACGTTGCACGGATAAAGAGAAGAAGGAAGGCCCCTAAGAGGCTGGCTTCTACAACAAGACAATAAACTAACCGTATCTCAAACTCCACCATGAAAACAACACAAGCTGAAGGTTTTTAGGATGACAATCACAGCTCCCCTGACTTGAACATCACATACATCCGAGCATGTTAAACATGCTGCATGTGCAAGATAGAATGAAAATATGTAAGAACTTGAAGTGATAAGAGGTGTGGGTGAAAATCCATTAATTAAAAGGAGAAAGCATTTTAGCTGGTTACAAAAAGCGTTTGCAAGCAGTGATATCTGCCAAAAGGGGGATACAAAGTACGGACAGAGGAGGGTGTTCACAATTTTACACATGCCACAATTACTGTTTATTTTTTTAGTTCATCAAATAAAACACAACATAGCATTAACATTTGAAGAATGGTTCATTCTTGTTTTAACAAAATACAGAATCTTTCAAGGTGTACCCAAACCTTTGCATACATCTATATACTGATTTCACACTCTGTTTTTCTTTATTTGCCTCTTGTAATATACAGCAACGTCTGATATCAAAACATTTGTAAAAGAGAATAATTTTACTTCTTCTTTGAAACATTCAATCATAATATTGCAACTGTCAGTGTGTGCCTGAGAACTGACTTGACAAAAAGCCACAGATGTTGACCTATATCTATAAATCAGTTGTTTACTGGCTTGCGTGTATTGGCCCAGCTCTGTGTATTTTGTTGACACACAACAAGCCCGTCACTATGAATTAGAAACGGAGTTAGCTTATTATCATCATCCACCTAGTCCCTCATCACATCTTTGGAGACAAAACTGTGGGAGGTCACAGCAACGATTCAACAGATGCATTAATTAATACACAAAGGAGACGCACACCTGAGCAAGAGGAAACACAGAGGGAGAAAAAATAAAAATCTTACTGTACCTGTCATGCTGTCCATGGTATAGTCTCCAGCACTGAGGGAGTCTGGCAGTCTGCAGCTGGGGACAGAATCATTTCTTAAGAGATGCAGATCAATTACTTGGAAAAATTTTAAAAGTGATAACTATAACTACAGCGATAGATATGAATAAGACGATTCATTTTTTTTTTTTTTTTTTTTTTTTTTAAAGCATCATAGCAACTAATGCAAGCTCTGCTCCCTATCCCAGCTCACTGTGCACATGATTATTATGGTTTTTGAAAAAACACAAACGTGTGCATGTATTAGTCACGCTGGCCAGTTCCACTGAGCCCTAAGGACGCTCCATAAATAGCTTAAGAATGACTCTCTGCTTCATTTACATCCACTCTGGCAGAGCCTCTTTTCTCTGTGTGTGTGTGTGTGTGTGTGTGTGTGTGTGTGTGTGTGTGTGTGTGTGTGTGTGTGTGTGTGTGTGTGTGTGTGTGTGTGTGTGTGTGTGTGTGAGAGAGAGAGAGAGAGAGAGAGACCATGTGCCAGTGGCAGCCTAACTCTCATGTTCAGACAGCCAGGAGGAGTGACAAACAGAGAAACCAGTGGACGGAGAAGGCTTTCATTGGTAGACAAGTAGAGTACTGTGGTTCACATCAGCTAAGCATCACACAGTGATGGGACTGTGGCGTCACTCACAGACACGGTACAATGCACCAAACATCAGCAACAAACATCTGCATCACAATGCCCTTTCAGGGGACAGGGATGCACTGCATCAACACAAGTGGGTAAATCAATAACTAATACTAGCATATACTACTACTACTACTATTAGTAGTGTCTACTGACAAATCTGAGAGGGAAACTTTCCTACACAAACACAAGAAGTATGTGGGTCCATGCTCTCATGTTCCCCGACCCTGACCTTTGTGTCTAATAACATTAAGTTCAGGACTGGATAACTTCCTCCCATACCTCCCCTGTGAGTAAGAAACGCAGCTATACTGCTTCTCGGCAAAGGTCTACATTACCAGCAAGAACACATGTAATTTGGGGACTGGAGAGTGCAACCATAATGACATTGCTCTTTCCCATCTTTGTTTTGCTTTGACAGTCAGCAAACACTCCAAGGTTAACCGACACAAAGCAACATAAAACAGTACATTACAGTGCCGAAAAATAATCTACAACTGAAAAGCCCAACTTTTAGATCAATAAATCAGAGCTGACTATTTGGCTTTCTCAGCCAAACAAAACCTCTTTAATTTCATAGTGTCCCAACATTACATGCTATAAGTCATACACGCGGAATAGGAGCAGCAGGAACACAATAATCCTCCACGAAACACTGAAAATCAGAAAAGCTGTGTTGACAATTATTGCATCACTGAGGTTTCATTTGCCAAGCAACCCCTTCCTGTGTTAATGGAGAGGAAGCACTCAACAACAGAAGCCACGATAAGAGCAAAAGCACCGAACATAAGCTTTCATCGAAACCATCTCAAATGAAACTCAAAAAAACTGCGGAAATTAACTGGCTCATGTCAGTGTGACTGACAGACTTTTGCAGAAACCCCTGCAGCTCCCCGTGGAAACAATGTCTGAACCTATAAACAGTGACTTCCTCTTTTTTTTTCTTTTTTTTTTCTCACTTTGTTCAGCTTCGACTGAAAAACATGAAAGCAGCTAAAGCTCACAACACTACTCGCAGTAATTAACGAGAAAAACAAAAACAATAACTGAAGGATGCAGCATGTAAGCCGTATTTATAAAACTAAAAGAGCAGAGTGAATCAGGTTTCAGAATTACCGAATAAGTCATTCACACCACGCATATCAGCTGACGTCTTGGATTACTGGAGCACGTTTACCACCTGGGTGACCGCTTTTCGACAGGACACAGCTGGGTCAGGTCATTTAAAAAAAAAAAAAAAAAAAAAAAAGGAAACCAGCAAGGGGACACAACAAACAACTACAAACTTAAAACCGCAGCATGGAGCTATAAACTAAGCTATATTCAACTAACAACATCCAGCAGCAGCACTGTGGAGACCAATGCACAGTTTACCTACCACAATCACACCCTTTTCTCATGTCACGGAGAAGGTGGAGAGGAGAGAGAGAGGGTGGGTGGGTGGGGGGGAAAGAAAAGAAAAGAAAAAGGATTTCACCTCCACATTTTGTACAAAGAGAGCAAAGCGACGTCGCTGCGACTGTCTGAAACCACTGGGTCGCATAATTTCCGCTTTCTTTCACTCTCTGATTGGCAAGTCAACAAAGCCAACAAGCCAATAATATCACAGCAACATCCAGATGATTAAATATATATGATTTATAACAGTAACGACTGTAGATCCACGGCACTTTTTCCCCCCTTGTATCAGCGGATGATGTTTTTTTTTTTTCGTATTTTCTTAATTAGATTTTCTGGGTCGGTTCCAATGAAACTTGCACCATTACTCCGGCATATGTTCATGTAGACATTGTTTTCTGTATTTTGATCCGATATCTAACAGACCATCATACAGTTATTACATGTATATATATATATATATATATATATATAATCCTCCAAACAGTCTGACGTCACTGCAGCCAGAAATAATAAACACGAGCCAAGTTTGTGCAACTTAACGTTATAATAGCTACGTAATAAGCTACGCATTGCTTCATTTAGAGATGTTATACATCTAAGACGAGACAACTCGTCTGTTTTTTTATTTTCCAGGTCCAATGCAGCGGTAACTAAGTAAAAAAAAATACTGCTTTCGGATTAAAGCGTTGGCCGACATAACATCAATGCTAGCGTTAGCTCGCTAGCTATTGTTGCTAGTTTTTTTTTTTTTTTTTTTTTTTTTACCTTCCGTTGATATCAACGGGGAGCGTCAGGTCGTCCCCCACGACGGAATCCATAATACCCGGCTCACTTATCGTGTGTTCTCGCCCGAATAATATGACATTTTACCGACTCGACGCGGTGGAAACTTCGAAAAGCGGGACGGAATTCAAAATAGTCCAGGCTACCGCCATCACGGTATGGTAAACGTCACCATTGTGCACGTTGGAAACCGGTGCTGCGTTTAAATGCCGTAGGAAATAATTTGAATTTTCAAATTCAACCCCGAAGTCGATGGGTTTAAACAGATGAATACGACCATGTAGAGTTACAACAACACACTGTGTTATAGGATTATTTTAAGAACCGTCTTAGTATTAGTTTACAATAACGCTTGAATGCAACGTTGTGGTTTTCGACCTCAAAATAAAGAATTTCCGAGCGTCTTTAAAGGCAACACGAAACTGGGTGGATACTTGGACAAAGCGATTGGCCAAAGCAAACACCTTGGGGAGGTTCATAAAGGCTCAAAAATACAAGAACTGTCAGCTTGAAGATATTTTTCCTATGACATCAAGACTTATAGTCATGTTACTGTCCCAGACAACACACTTGTTAGAAAAAGCAATGCGTTTTCATTTATATTAACTAAGAATCTGACAAAGCAAAGCAGACAAATGCAACAGGACTGATCCAAAACTGGCAGTTTACTGTCATGTTGGTAACAGAGACAAGACATAGACAAGACAAGAGACAAAGCATAGTTACTGCTTGAAAGGGTGCACAGATTTGGAAGTGTTTTTTTTTTTTTTTTTTAATGTACCGTTACTTTTCCTTTAGAAAGAACTGAAACTGAAACTGTTTCTCACAGTCAACAAGACTTTGAGCATATCTTTCAAAAATAATTTGTACGTATAACCCAGTTTACAGTAATGACGACAATCTGGGACTTTTATCACCCATTAAACTCAGTTCAGTTGAGACATCTTTAACTTCTTTGGCTCAGCTGCACATGAAATAATCCACACAACAACAGCGACATCGTGTGGTGTAATTCTTAATTGCATCTTGGATAGATTATTTTTTGTTGTGTGTGGAAAAAGTACAATTTGCATCGGCCACATGACACTATACCAGCAGGGCACTTCATGATGAGTTCTGTGAGACATCTACCACTCATGTATACACTCTGATTGTCTCAGGCAAAGATGGATTACCAAACAAGCAACGCATGCAGCTACCCTGTTTCCCAAATATCCTGATGACCCCAAAAGTGTCAGTTTACTGAATTCAATGTGTTAAAAATTTGTTTGCTCAAATGTGTTATTTTGCACAGAAACAGTGCAAAATGAACATAAGAAGGTCCAGGTAATTTTGTAGCCCTGCCGTGGTGCATCATCGTCTTAATTACGTGTGTTTATTGAATTATTATTCTAGCACAGAAGCCCTACTTGTGCTCAACTCCATGGAAACTTGGGGCAACAACATACACATACACAATGCTGACAGGGCAGTGGGTGCAGAGGTCAGTGGGTGCAGGGGTCAGTGGGTGCAGGGGTCAGCAGGCCCCCACCAGCAAAAGTTTGGCCTTGCGTCCCCTAACAATTTAATCTGGCCATGGACTCAACACATCCCTTACAAACCACAAGATAAACCCCGACCCCACCTGCTGCTTTTGAAGCGTACTGGGACATGATCCGTCTGTCTGTTGGATGTGGGAGGTCTGTGCTCTGGTGTGAATGACATGAATCAACAAGTGATGATGTTTACGCTGCACGTCACCTTGTGGAAAAGGTCTGGAGTCAAATAGCAATGTTGATATTATGTGTCTATCTAATTATAGCTGTGTTGTGCAACCAAAGGCTGTCACGATCCCTTGCATCTGTTACCTAAAGTATGCATGCAGATGGTTCATTCAGCGCGTCAGCTTTAGGATCTTTAGGTTACAAGAATATGAAGTTACGTCAAAGTTAAGATTGTTTGTTGCACCCAAAGAGACAAGTAAATACTGAGTTAAGAGGTAGAATCCTTAATCTTTCTTTGGGGTTTGGGGATATTAAAGCCACTCAAGTATGTAAAAAGTAACAATCCACACACAAATTGAAAGTATTTATTGAACAAATGGACATTGAACAATGACTAAAGAGTAGACAGATAAAGGATGAAGGCACCAGAAATGGTCTTGCTCAGAGTTTGATGACTTGTAATGTATTTGGCTGATATATCCAAATAGGTTTTTAATTATAAAGGCAATAGAAAATCTTTGCTCCAAGTCCTGTGTAAAAGTGTGAGGTATTCTTAGCTGGTTTTAATGTCTACAACAGATTTACAAAAAAGAAAAAAAAATGTTCACATATTTTCATAATTTTTTAAAACACAAATTATAGTATAGCACAGTCCTGGTACAGTACATGGTTGATTATCGTAGAGGAAAAAACAACAACAAAAATTAAAAAAATAAAAGAATTAACATGGCAATAAATTTGTTCTCTGGAGCCCCAAATTTACACATAAAAAAAAAATCTATAAATTCCAAGACCAGTTGGGATAACTGATATACAAAGTTGTCAGATAGAGTAGTATTGCTTCAACCAACAGAAATTTGCTCAGTCAGCAACCATGTTAACAACATTAAATAACATTAAATTAGCAAGAAGGGGATCCATTGTATACAGCAAGGTTTACACAATTATACACACTTGTGTCCAGCTACAACAAAAGAAAAGTTTTATTTAATTAAAACTATCTCCACTAGTTGTGTTCCTAAAACATATTACATACAGCTGTGGCGGGGGGAGGCTTTGTACAGAAAAAAAGAAAACTTTATTCTTGAAAATACATCAAAAGCAGAAATCCGTTTTTTAGTTTCTATTGTTATTTCTAAAACGTTTCCCCTCAGAATAAGCATCTCTTTGAATTGCAGCATTGAACAAAAAACTGTTTTGAATAAGCAACAGGTGGTTGACTATTAGGGAACTATGTAATCTTGGATGGGAAATTACCATTTATAGTGCATTATGAAGCTATGGCAATATTTTCTATGGATTTTTTATTTTTCTAAGCAAGCATGCACAATAAACATCAGAATATTTGAGCAAAGTGGTGTAATAACAGCACTATGGTTAGCACCTTAGATAATTTACTTAGCACCATGCATTAGCGGGAGGATGGGACAAAAGCTGGAGGTTTTATTTGGATTCCTGTTCCCACTCATCTCTCTCTTATGGCTCAGTTCTCCACTAAGGATTGCCTGTACCTGTAGTCTGCCTGCTGGAAGTGGGGTTGGAGAGATTCCCATGTGGTGCTGACTAAATAAAAACACCTCCCTCTTTATTTTTTTTTAATCATAAGTAAGGAAGCAAAGGAATTAATTTCACACTCCACAGTTACAGAGGATTTATTAGAACACTAGAGAACGAGAGCTCCATAGTTGTCTTCTTCTTCAATCTGACATCTAATCTCTATCTAATTTTCATCAGTGGCATCCGGTTCAATAACGTATGAGTAATAAGTTTAGCAGTAAATATTCATTAAACGGACTTTCTCCGTGTAGACGGCTTGCGTGCTTCAGTATGTGGCTTCAGATGTCATTTACCGAGAGCTCACTGGGTGCCACCGGTTTTCCCACATGAGGGATGGAACTCTTCCGTTTGGAGCACGAGTAAATACAAATGCGACTTCTGCTCATTTTAAGCAAATGAGTCTCCCTCTGGATTAAGATCACGAGGAGATGAGCACCAAAGGCAAATAAAATGGCTCCTCTGAAGAATCCTTCCATATAAGTTTAAAATATCAAATTATCCTCTCATTTTCTATTGCACTTAAAAGATTATTTCTTTACATAAGATATACATGTATAAAAGTTAATAATAATAAGCATATATATATATATACATACATATATATATATACATACATATATATATATATATATATACACATACATACACACATATATATATATATGTACATTTAAGTGATCCCAATTAGTTTAATTCTTCTCTTCTGACAAAATTGAATTCCTGGTATTTCCAAAAAAAAGAAGTACACACAGTATACTGACTGTATACAGTTACAAAAATAAGTTACTATAATGTCCGCTGATTAACTTGGCCTTGGTCTCTCACTTGGCATTGTTCTGGAGAGATTGTGTGGCACCGAGCCGTTTTTCCTCCAAGCAGGCGTACGTGTGGAGATCCTTCTGGAAGAGCTTGAAGAAGCTTTTGCCATATTGAGAAGCTATTAGTGCAAGAACTCCCCTGCTCCTCCTCAGCTCTTCTTTGCCCCCCTCCTCCCCCCATACCCCTAGCTCCCTGTGCTTCCTCCCTCTGTGTCTGCAGTCCAATGGGAGTTTGGCAGAGTGAAAGCAGGATCAATTTAGGGGGGGAGGGTGGTGGCTTTTTTTTTTTTTCCACTTGAACAGTGTTTGGCCTTTAGGAGGAGACTGCTCCGATCTCCACGCCTGGATGAATGTGTCTCGAAGGGGTGGTTATCCATCCCTTCACGCTCAGAGGACTTATACTCACAGGAAGCATACAGGACCTACTTCTAGGTGGTAATGCGAGCTGGGACTAGTTTTCGGGAGGTTGTAGATGTCGACCAGAGGGAGCAGGGTGGGGTCCAGCGAGTGGAAGACAAAATGGGTCTGGTGCCAGCGCCCATCTTTTATCTACAAGTCCAAAACATGCATATCCCAATTCATCATCAATGTATAGTTTTTGGTATGTTATGAAAACATTCAATTCAAAAGTAATATAATCTAAAATGCCATGAATCAGATGACAGCATCTTATTCCTACCCAGCAGGAATCCTCCAGGACTTCTGGCTCGAGCTCTCCTCCCACCTCGAACACCTCCCCGGTCCAGGCCTTGAATCTCACAGACGCCTGGGCAACTGGCTCAGCTGACCTCCAAACCGAGACGTTCAGGCAGTGGATGATGATGTGTTGCACGGTCTCCGAGCTCAGCAGGTGCAAGAAGTTCATCTGGACACGACCAACACTGATTGCAGGCTGTTCAAACACACAGAAAAGGAGACGGTTAACAAGTTTGTTTGACTCTCAATTTTTACCATTCTCCAAATTTTATAATCGTGTAGACTTTGGAGTTTTTATTGTGTCTTAAATACCTTGGCTACAGTTATTGGTCTCAGGCAAGTCTGTCCACCTCCAGTAAAGTTGCAGGAAACTTCAATTGTATCTGATGAGCAACCCATGTTGGGGTCAATCCAGTAAGTGCCTAAAAATGCAAACACATTTTGGATCATTATTCTTCTGAACATGAAATCAATCAGCCTATCTGTATCTAACACAACATTCAGACATCCTCACCATCATTCAACTTCTGTTCACAGCTGTGCATGTCCCTGCAGATGCGGGCGGGGTTGTCCCGAGTGCCCAGTGGGTTCTTCAGGCTCTGGATCAGGTTACTGAGGTAGTGGAGGGTCTTAAAGATCTCGGCGCCCTGGTCCAGCATCGGCAGGTCCATCACTGGCTTATTCTGGAGGATGGACAAAAAAATTTACCTTTCAAAGCATTAAAAAACATAACATTATGGGGAAATAGTGAAGTCATATTCTGCTGACCTCAGTCCTGAGTGACGTGGGTGAGTCCAAAAACAAAAGGCCATCTTCTTTCTGCAGCAAAATAAACAACAACAATTTACATAAAACAATTTTATAATATCTTACGTAATCAGTGCCATTGTATCTTTTCGGATTACAAATTTCAGCATATTTTAACTACTTTAAGCCTTGTTGGCTGTAATGAAATAAGCAAACATGTCTTACAAATGATGGAGGGACACCTGGGGTACCCTAAAGAGAGAAAACAACAGTTAGCAATTCATGCATCTCAATTATCAATTTATGATTCATGCATTTCGAAAAGTATATTTGGTTAAATTTATAAAGGTGGAAACTTACTGGAAGTCCAGGAGGCCCACGAGGTCCAGGAGATCCCTAATAAAGAACACAAACATACATGCTGTATGAACTTAGATGTTCTTAATCAGGTGTCCAGAGTAAAATACAAATCAGTGGTAACAACAGAAAAAGATAGTGCTTTGCAAACATACCCTTGGACCTTGGAATCCCTGTTCAGAGACAGAAAAGGCATGTTTTCAGGCTGGATATTCCACTTTTCACGCAGCAGATAATGTAAACGATGTGTAAAAAAAACAACAACTGAAAAGCACAGAAATAGAAAGATGAAGAGGACTCACATTCTCTCCACAGTTGCCTTTATCCCCTCGAGGACCCTGTGAAGAGATGCACAGTCAGTATGTAGAGCAATAGCAGCAGAAAGAAATGTTGAAGCTCATCTAAAGTATAATACATACATGACTTCCATTGGGGCCAATGATTCCCACAGGGCCAGAAACTCCTCCTCTTCCCTGATGGAGAGAAACAGTTAGGAGATAAAAAAAAAAAATTTTTTTAAATTAAAAAAATAGGTGCAGAGCATTTATGTAGCATCCTCCAGATGATTAGTCTACCCACCATTGTGCCCTGTGGCCCCTTCGGTCCCCGTATACCCTTTGGCCCAAAGTCTCCTGGAGGCCCCTGAAACATTCATACACTGTTATCACACATGTTTTAAACTCTTTAAAACTGTAACATTTGATGTCAGTTTTCCAAAATGTATTTTGAAAGTCCATATCTCCTGCTGTATGGCATCATCACGGAACATCTGAAATCCACTAACTGAAGACAGTGCTTCCAGCCATCCCAACAAATTCTGGCTTTGGCTTCTGTGTACTGTGATTTCAACAAAATACAATAGCTCTTTACTGACACACAACCAAGACACCAGATGGGATGTATTTTTGGTGAATGGTGGAAATTGTGATGCAGGAAGGATGCAGCGTTAGTCTTTAAAATCATAAAAGTGCTCTTAAAACTGGTGGTTTACCAACTGTTCCAGAAGGGATTATAAGAAACAGATCATGAACAGGAAGTGAAGAGAGATTTTGTTGTTTTTTCTTCAAAGTGTGTTATTTATAAATGGGATTTTCGGATTGGGGGAGAACAGCCTGTAATTTCGGAAGACTTTGGGGACAATGAGTTGAGGCTGCCTCACAATGTAAATGTTTCTTCTCCAACTCGACTCTAGCTAGTGCTAGTTTCTTTGATGTGTATGTAAAATGTGATATATAGAGTTATGCAATAATTAAACAGACATACTAGTCCAAGCAAACATGTAATTATTGTCAATGCGACAAGCTAATATGATTAAGGAACATGCATTGCAACATGTGTACTTGTTGAGTGTGCCTGATATACTGCAGGGATAAAAACTGTTTTTTCTGTCCACAATGAATGAGATGATTTCTACAATGTAATGGTCAACACCAGTTGGGCTATAACAGTTCAGTAATTCCTGCACATTACATTTTAACAGACCAATTTATGTTTTGTTTTTAATTTGTTATATTTTCATCTGTAGTCCTCTTATATGTTTCCGTGTGTTGTTTTGGCATATCTTGTTCATAATTTCTTTAATTGTGTTTTCTTGCTTATTTTGCTTTAATGGCTTAAATGTTTCAAGTTCATCTGATTGTTTTAATTATGTTTCATTTTGTGCAGCATGTTGTTCAACTTTTGTTGTACTGAAATGTGCTCTACAAATAAAACTGACTCAACTTGACTTTTATTTTCTGTACACATGTATGTGAAAGATTGTGTTGCTGTTTCATGATGAACATACCCTTGGTCCAAAAACTCCCAGAATTCCTGGAAAACCTGGTTCCCCTGTGTCACCCTGAATAATAATTAAGTGAAGAATTAAAAAAAAAACACAGCCTCTACAAAAAGAAACCTACACATTTGGTAGATCACTGTCTAAGTTACGTCTGTATGCACTATATCTGTGGCTGATACTCACAGGTTGTCCTTTAGGTCCTTGGTCTCCCCGCGACCCCGGCAGTCCCATTCCACCTCTGAAACCTCTTTTTCCCAGAGGTCCAGTCTGGCCTCGAAGACCCCGCTCACCCTGGATGGATGAATAAATGATTAAATGTCTGAGTGGTATCATCATTAAGACTGCCATATCTATATATTCCTTGCGAATTTGTGCAACTATCGCTCTCTTGCAAGAACATAACAACAGTTATTCTGTGTTTTTATTTATTGTTTAAAATGGATGCTCAAGCTAACTACCTTTTACTCTTACCTTTGGTCCAATGCCCCCCTGATCTCCTGGGAGTCCTGGAACGCCAGTTTTACCACGTGAGCCAGCTTTACCAGAAAGACCAGCCTCCCCATCATCCCCCTGCTCTCCCTAGATACATATTGAGAACGTAACATAAAGAAAAATATTCTCATAAATGAACAAGGATTTGTGCAGCGGTATATGGGCCAAATTATTCTGCCAAGGTTTTTGTTCATCACTTTGGACCAGAGCAGGATGTCTCCGCATCAACTGGCCAGATTGCTACGAAGTTCACTTAATATAATCATGCTCTCCAGGGGATTAAACTTTTATATTTTAACTTGTTGTTCTAGTACCACTCTCAGGTCAAAATGCCAACTTTTAACAAAAGAAACCTCGGTATCGAATCTCCATATAATGTTCTGATTATTCGTGGTTCCAAAGAAAGGATTTAGAGTTAAATGACTTCCTTCAGGACAAACAAAACATTCCTGCCCCATTACATTTAAGTGGTGCGGTACAGTTGATATGTCAACTTCTAGGGGGTGGTAGCAGCTCTAAAAACTTGTTTAAATTAGATAATGAACAAGACATTAATTATGATTCTTTTGATTGTCTCACCGGCATGCCTTTACTGCCATCTTTTCCTGGGACTCCATCGACCCCGGGTGCACCCTCCTGCCCCTCTGGACCCACCACACCTCTGGGACCAGGAGAACCACCCCCACCCTGAGGAGAAGAGAGGACTTATCAGACAACTAGAATGGGCGTTGCACTGTATGTATTACTGCCTTCTTCATAATCTACCTACTTCATCAATTTTTACTTGAGATAATTAACAGTTTTCAACTGTCTAGGTTAATCAGTCTATATTTTGTTTAAATGCCATATTTCCAAGTATACGTGTGATGAATGCAAATTTTTGAAGGCTGAGAGTAAACAAAACATGTATCCTTTATAACTCACTGAAGTAGCTGTCGGTGTATAAAGAATCAGTGACTTACCTCTGGTCCTTTGGTTCCTTTTTGTCCAGAATGACCCTTTTTGCCTTTCTGACCCTTAAGAGAGAGAAAGAGTTTTAAATGTTCAATAAGTACTTTTAAAAAAAATTATTATTGTTATCATTGCTGCTCAGTATGAAGATTTCTGGCTTTCTTTTATTCTGGTCAATGAAAGCTGGCAATATTACATGCAACAGGCTGCCATGGTATTTTGTTCTTAGCCCAAAAACAGCCCTCCATCCACACCAATTTGACCTTTCAACATAATGACAGAATATTAACCTCATAAATCAAAACAGCATAGTATTCTTGTATTATTCCAGCACTTTCAGGCTGATTAATGACCTCTTTAATATTAGACCAATAAAATCAGTCAAATAATGTTCCTATACATGAGTTGATTACTCATTACACAATCAACCTACATCCTTTGAAAGTTTGTAAAAGTGGAAGTAAAACACGTGTTATCACAGCACTGAAATGTTAAAAATAAATCTAAAGTCCAGTCATCAAATCTGGCATCTAAAATTTAGTAAAGGTACTAGCTTCAACATACTTTTAACTTGAAAGTTCTCATTTTGCAAATTTATGCAGTTGCTAATTTTAACTATGGATTTTAATTCATTTGAATACATACTGCTGAGTATTCCCCCACCCCAACCCCTCAAACACACACACACACACACACACACACACACACACACACACACACACACACACACACACACACACACACACACACACACACACACACACACACACACACACACACACACACACACACACACACACACACACACACACCACAAAACTGTATTTAAGTACAGTGCTTGAGTGAATATACTTCTCTACTTTCCACCAATCAAACCTTGAAAATATTGTACATCAAAGCCCTTGTGAGGTGGCTGAACCGTAGGAACACCTGACGTTGTGATATAAAGCTAATGCAATACAGACACTAAAAAGGACATATCAAACTATAACTCCTCAAACATGCACACAGAAACATTCTCTAGCACACACAGCAAACAAACTGTTTTTGTTTTCCTTACTTGATCTCCTTTGGCCCCTTTAGGTCCCTGTTGCCCTCGAGGTCCAGGCTGTCCCTGTAATTGACAGTTATGTAAATGAAAGCATATAAAGACAACCTGTGTGAACCTGCCTGTAGTTTGTTTGTGCAGACGTAATGACAGAACTTCATGTGGAAATCACACGTTTTGACACTCACTGGTTGTCCGGGAGCTCCAGATCTGCCTCGCCCTCCATCCACACCAATTTGACCCTTCAACATAATGACAGAATATTAACCTCATAAATCAAAACAGCCAAATAACTTGTATTAAAATCACCTGCACAGATGGTACTTACAATGTACCCTGGATCTCCGGATTCACCTCTCTCTCCTCTGTCACCTGAAGGTCCCTGATAAAACAAGAATTTTATATTCATTAACTGAGAATAATATGATTTCTGCAGTTTTACAGAAGACAAACAGTAGCGGGAGAAAGAAAAGTAAGTCAAGTGTGACTTACTATGTCACCTGGAGGACCAGTAGGACCCTCTACCTTCCCATCATCCCCCTGCTCGCCCTGCAGGTAAAAATCACAGCAGTGAAAATTTTGATATTTTATATAAGACACACATTCTCGATGCAATTAAGCTCCTGAGCTTTTAAAATGCCTACTAAATATGTTCTCAGGATCTGGCTCAAGATACAGTGGAAGAATAAAATGTTACACAAAGTGAACGAGGTGTACCTTTTCACCTTTTGGTCCTGATGACCCCATGGGGCCTTGTGGTCCCTGATGGCCCTGCGAGGATCGACACAAACATCATGTTAGGTAAAAAGATTACACCAAATAACCACAACAGGCTTGTTTAATGTTTAATGATGTTGTAATTTTACCTCATAACCTGCAATACCAGGTTCCCCCTGTTGACCCATTCGACCAGGAGCCCCCTAAAGAGAACAAATGTTGGGTCTTCAGTCACACTATCCATTAAATAATTATCATGCAAAGTGCTTGTGTTTTCATAAGTTATTGTTGCTGTAAATATTTATATCATTACTGTTCCACTTTACCACGTGTCCAATGGTTCCTCTGGACCCCTTTGGCCCGACAAACCCTGGTGGTCCAGTCTTTCCCACCGACCCAGTCTCCCCAAGATGACCTTGATGACCTTTGGCACCCTAACCATACACAAAGGAAACATTACAGAACAGCTGACCATAGCATTATACATGTCGTTGTGTGTGAATATTCACAGTTATTGAAGGATTAAATTGGTGTCGGGGATCATTTGATGTTAATACCTTTGGTCCGAGTTTGCCTCTTTCCCCAATTTTGCCAGGTTTCCCTTCTTGACCCTTCAGTGGGAAAAAGAAAAAGAAGAGATAGATTAAGGTGATGTTTAAGAGTCTGTGAAAGACTACAAAAAGTTTTCATCAGAAAACAGGTGACTTACCCTGACGCCAGTGAGTCCAGGACTTCCAGGTGGGCCCTCTTTTCCCTTTAGTCCAAGTTCACCTTTTTCTCCTTTGTCGCCCTCCTGACCCATGTCACCTTTTTCCCCCTGAAGATATGACAATAAGTTTAATATTCTATAGCTCTGCCTCCATATCTTTGTAATAGAATATCAAGGATATTTTGGGGAAAATATTTCACCTTGTCTCCATCAGGACCAGATGGACCAGCTTCTCCCTCCAGGCCTGGCTCTCCCTAAACAAACACACACATTAATACAAATCCATGAAATTAACTGTAGCTCCACCTTTTAAGAATGACAAATATTTGTTAAACGTACCCGCTGTCCTATTAGCCCCTGCTCGCCGATGTTCCCAGCAGCTCCAATAGCTCCCTGATACACACAGACAGATGTTTCAACATTAAAAAGCAATCTGATAAATATAAACATCCATCCAGGTAAAACTGCATCAGTATTATCGTCTCACCTTCTCCCCTGGCTCGCCTGGCAGTCCTAGTTCGCCCATTTGGCCTGGAGGACCCTTAAAAAGAGAGAAGATAGAAGGAAAGGGAAATTGTGAATGTATTTGGACAAAAATGAAGGGCTCATCACTCTTTGGCATTACATATGAACATTATGTCACGGGTGTGCTCCATTAAGTATTGTCATGGGAGAGGGGAGAGAAAGAGAAAGAAAACACCTTTGTAATGCGGAATAATCAATCTAATTGGACAGATCATTTCAATCAGAAAGCGTTATAGATCAACCGGGATCAGGATGAGCAACAGATGTTGCATATTTAATCATTTAGTCTTAACAATACCCTTTTTGTGTGTGCAAATGAACACCATGATCTTTATGCATGTGGAATATGTGCACATGCATGTGTTTAAGTGTGTATGTGTATTTGTAAAGTCTCTTACCTGTTGACCGATTTCTCCCAATACTCCAACAGTCCCCGATGGCCCGGGTGAGCCCTGTGGATGATAACACAGGTGCTTGAATGACAAAAAAAAAATCAACTTGAGATATTTTACACTAATGGAAATCAGTTTGAGTTTAATATCTACACATAATCGTGAATCTCTGGTGAATGTTTATTGCTACTGAGCCAATAGCAGATAAATCAGTAAGCCATCTGTACACAATTTGGTTCTTATATGCAATGAGTAACTGTGCCACTAATTGTACTTCTAAAACACTGATGCTTTGCCATATCAACCTCAGTGTAAATGAATAATGTTTCGCTCTATGGCTGACTTGCATCCAGTCCAAACAATATTAATGATATAACTGAAGTCACCTGTGGAGTCTCTTATTCATATTCCTGGCTACAGGCCCAAAGTAAGTTAACAACAGGACTCAGAACTGTATTGTCTGTCAGCAAAAGCAGCTGTGCAGCACAGATGAAACTACAGCGAACGACAAGGAAGGATTTTAACAGGATATACTATATATATATAATTCAGAATTAATTAATGCCTCTGCTTAATCTCATTTTACAATGCACAAAAGTGTGTAGAAGAAAATATATTTCATAGCATGCTGTCAACATGATCATGCAAATGTATATGAACCATTAAAATGCTAATTTGTCCTTAGGTACAAACAGTCTACTGTATAAAGTATGCAGAATGAGAGATTAGAATAGAGATGTAGGTTTCATTTTATAGGAAGCTGGAGAATATAAAGTGTGATTCTTTGATACCAACAACAAAGAGACGCTAGGTGTCTGTCTCTAATAATGCCGAGCTAATTTCAGCATAGCTACAAACTGACATATTTTCTGTGCCTCTATTTCTGCTCAGCTCATAAAATAAAACCACATAAAGGACAGCAAATCGTTTAAAGATTGTACCCATTATGGCAATAATCAAATCTGTTGTGCTTGCAAGTTCAACCATTTAACAGTTCTATAAATTTTTCCCAGTGAGCTTGCAGTTCAGTTTCCTGCCACTACAGAGCAGATGTGTAAAGGATGAGACAACTCCCTGGCTGCTCTGCAGGAAACATTTAATGCAGGCAAATATATTTTTAATAAGCACTAAAATATGTCACATAAACTACCTCCTGGCTGTTATATGTTAGAGCAAACATGACTTGGTAGATTGAACCAGGCTGTCGTTTGGTACCAGAGAGAAGCTAACAAGACTTTCTGAAGAGGGGAGAGGAAAAGTTTGATGAGCTGGAAGTGAGGATACTTCAAAAAATTGGGCCAACAAAATTGAAGGGAAGTGAGAGCAAAACAAACACTGAGGCAATTGAAGACATCAAGACATGATAGGGGAGATGCAACAATGCAAGGGGATGAGGAAGCAGGAGAGAAAGATGTGAAAGGACGGAGAGAGGGCTCATACCGGCTCGCCCGCTATTCCCTTGTCCCCTGGAGGTCCCGAAGGCCCTTGTATCCCCTGGAGACAGAGAGGTCAGTGAGTTCAGAGTACAGGTAGACACACCAGCACCAACACGTATTTGTACATATGAGCATAATGAACTCACAGGAAAACCTTTTGGCCCAGTTTCCCCTGGCTCGCCGATCTTTCCCTGGAGGGATAGTGTAAGACAGGATTAATTAGGACAAAGTTTATCAGTGCAGGATCCCTGACCTTCACAAAATAAGAATACAAACCTGTTCTTAACTAGGAAACTACATAAACTCATATGGAGAGATTTACAGGAACTTTTATGCCTCATTTCAGACAGTTTCTATCTTTTTATATACAATCTTTTCTCTCCTTTCAAGTCTTTCTCCATCTCTTTCTGTTTGCCCCAAAATTTTTGAAGTTTAATTTCAGGCAGAGTAAATAATCTAAAATCCCATCAAAAAAAAAAAGAATCCCAGTCACAGATATCTCCTCCAGAGTAATATGCTGTTTCTGACTGAGGCCCTCCACACTGCTGGTATCATGTAGGTCTTCTAAATCATGCTGATGTCTCACCCCTCCAGAGGAACATAAGCACCAACAAATATATGAGAGGGAGGAGTGGAAAAGTATAAAAAGTACCCCAGTGTTTTACCTGTGGTCCAGGGAAACCTATTTTTCCTGGAGGACCATCAAGACCCTGTGGAGAGAGAGAAGGATGTCAAGACATGCCAGCTTTGCATTTATTTTCTGCCTTCTGAGTGGAAGGAGAAGATGTGCAGCTTGCTACAGGATCCATTTCCCCTCTTAAGAATCTATTATGTATGTTGAATTAAATATTTTTGTGCTGTTTTATGGCCATTACTCTTGCATCTGCACAATTTGATTTCGTGAAAGTGGCATTCTTACCTTCTTTCCTTCTAATCCCATCTCTCCTGTTGGACCGTCGGGCCCTATCGCTCCCTGAAACACAAGACAGCTGTCACTTCACCAACAGAGGTCACTGTAACACTGCCAGACGGCCACGACACACCGTAAACAAACAGCTCTGAATAGTTTGACACCAAGAGTGCCCACATGCAGGAGGCCGTGGAAGGGTTACGGTAAACTGCACTCATCGGGATAAATAAGAAAGCAAGTATAAATGTGTGTGTTTACGTGAATGTGTGCATAAAATCAGCTTCATGACCTCTCTGTAGGGTGTCACACATTGCACTGAAAGTCATTGATCTGTTACTTAAATGATTTTAATAGTATGTTTGGGGCACACACACATACAGTTCACACTGAAACACACACACACACACACACACACACACTGTTTAGATTACATGGGTGCGACTGTCAAACACATTCAATCTAAAGTGCTTAAATGCCCGCTAGCCTAGTGAGCAGTGATAATAAATGGGAGCCAGGCAGTGGACCAATACGGTCCATCTGCTTTGCACCTGCACAAAGTTTCTCTTCTATGCTCTGGAAGATGCTGCCTCTGTGACACTGCCCAGATGCTCTATGACTGATGATGAATGTGACACTTTATGGGTAAATCCCAGCTAACAGTGGTTATAAATAACAAGTGGTTAACTGTGATTTTCTAGGGATTACTAATAATTCCAAAGGAGAAAACAAATATAACATGACATATTCACAAAGGAGGCCTTGTTGTGATTGATGGCTGCACAGTGGGAGTTTGGCCCACGGAGAACACCGCTAGCTGAAGTGCTATAAGCCTATTATACATAGAGCTGGATGAGCACTGCTCATTAACATTCCTGTCTGGGGTACCTGCTACCCGCTGGTTGCGTTTACATAGCCTGATTAGCCGATGTGTAGGGAAAAATATTTTATCCTATCCAGCCATGGAAAAAGACTCAAATATTATGCTTAAAAGTTAACCAATTACATTAAGTTACATAAACAGGAGCGGCAGACCTGAGGAAGAAGAGGAACACCGGGAACAATGAATTCAAAACAATCAGCATCATCCACATGAATTTAAACCAGCTCAATAATAACCACAGACTGCTGAGAGGGAGGCATGATGGGATTAATATGCTACTCAATATGGAAAACATTAGCGGAGGAGCTGGTTAGACGTCACAAGGAGTTATTAGAGACAAAGCATGGTTCGTCTGACAGCCACAAGTTTGAGTCAACAAGTTTGAATATTCCTAACACGTGAAAATAAAAAGCAGACGCCGAGACGGCAGTTGTACCAACGTCCTGCAATGTGATGCCAACATGCAGTTGTATCTGTTGTTGCTGGTTCGGCAATATTTCCATGTTAGAAAACAGTCCGGTGCCATATGAGTGGAGCCAGATGTAACATTTCTGTCAACATTAAGGCCCTTTGCTTCAAGTAGCTTACATGTAAAAGACATATGGTGCTAAAATCTGTGTAAAAGTTTGGAGTTGTATACAGTCTCATTTTACCCTTAAAAGTTGTATTCAAGCATGACTCTGTTTTTTTATGTGCAGTGGGGATGCACGATGTTGGTTTTATTTTTGCCTGTGTCCAACATGGCAATATTTTCCGACTCTTCTGGCTGATTGCCAATGCCAATATATATGCACATATATTTTCCACTTTATTGCAGAGAACATCGAGCCTCTCCTGTAGTGGAATTAATAGATTATCATTCCAATTTTGGCAGATGCAGACATAAAATACAAAGCTTTTAAACATGTACTGCTTCACTGGGCAAAATAAGAAAACTACTTCAGTTTACAACAGAACTGTGAGATTCATCCCTTTTATCGCTCTTAAACAGCATGGGATGATGCTCTCTCAGAGACAAGTCTTGTCAACAGCAACTTTGAGATCTGTTTCGAAGCCTTTAAAAACCCTTCACACCGCAGACACACTCAGCACAAGAGACATGATGATGTCACTTTCAGCGCTCACCCTCACACCAGGGACATGATGTCAAGCATTTAGTCAAGCATCGAGCATGTAGGCATAATTAGAGCATCATTTAATTGGTTTGTCTCTAATGACAGAGCATCATTTAAACCGTCGTATTTAATTGTTTGTTTCAAATGGGGCATTAAATTATTTGTCTTAAACTTGACTTTATTGGGTTTTGTTTGTTAAATATAAATCCGGACCTCTCAAAGTAAATCCATATTATTTTGTGTTTATTTACGACATCGAACAAAGTAAATACAGAATCCCCTAAAAACTTTTATTCTAAAAGCTGTTGCATTTCTTGCAGACACAGAGTTTTTGTGTGTCGAGGCGGTGGGGGTGAGATGTGTGTGAGTCTGCGGTTGCACACATGTAAGATCCCAGCTGGTAACAGAGTCTGTAAGAGGAACGACCTCTATGTCTCCTGGCTTGCAACACACAGGGCTCTAATCTTGGACTAGCCAACATAAGTCATGAAGCAGCAGGCAGATTTACTGGCAGTGGAAGCTGCTGACATTAGTATTAACTGAAAACACAGCTTGAGACATTGCAGTGTGTCCAGGCCAACCATGGCGAGGCCCATCTCTCCTGGATGTTTCAGATGAAGAAGCTCGGTGCTATTTCATCCTGTTTTCTCGCTAGCATAGAGGACCACGGCAATAAAACTCATCTCTTAAAAACCTTTGAAAAAGGACGACGGGTGGATCTGCACTTCACATGAGTGAAAGGTGTGTTCAAAACTGTCAAACAGAACTGAGCACAAACATTAATACACCCACTGTCATCGTCTTCCACTGAAATCATTGTTATTGCCATTACAGTATATTTACTTTGAATGCACCTGAAAATGCTTATGTGAATTGAGAGTTCAAGAATTTATTTGCTTGATGTTGTTCCAGAGGTTTTATGAGCAACATGACTGATCTGGTTTGAAACTTCTGTTGATGGTATTTATCCAGGTACATCTCCAGAGTTGTATACAGTTTCCCTTTTTTATTGAGACTGCAAAGCTGGAATTCGACAAATCCCAGTGTTGTTACTGGCATCATCGACGTTTGGTAATCTTCTTCTGTTGAACTATGCTGAGTTTATGTTGCTAGATTTCCATTCTCCACACAACTGAGAAACTGTTTAACAGGTTTTAACAGAAAAAGCACAGGTGTAGAGTCGAACACTGGTCGCTCCGATCACTGTAGAAGTATCACTAAGCTGCCTAAATGATTCTAAAAAGGTTCAAAGGCAAAAATAGTGTTGTTGTTATTATTGAATGAGCCCTTTGTTAAAATAGAATGATTAAAAAAAAGCTGATGCATGCTTTTATTAATCCTCCCATAAATCCTGTTTCCCCAGTTCACCATTTTTCATCTGCAAGCAGCTTCCAGATCAGCCACAAAAGCCAGGTCACATTTTCCAACCACAAGAGAAGTGGTGGAGCTGGACTGACGACGGTGGCCTTCCTCTAACCAGCAGTCATTGTTCGGTTTGTATGGAATAAAAAAATTACTTGTTTGTTTTACATCGCTGGAGCTCGTCCAGCACTTATAATGAGCATTGACTTCTGAAAGGGATGAAACGGACTCATTTTTCTTCACTGAACCCTCGTATGTGCTATGCAAGCACCCAAGTCCATTAAACACACATGACATCAGTTCAGAGGGAACTCCATATCACTTCATTATGTTCACCCGCTGATGTTTTCCAACGGCTCAACAACAGCAGTAGCGCACAGCTCCTATAAAAAACACACATCACAGCGTACGCAAGACAGAAAGCAATGTGTATGCATATGCTTTTGCCAAGTTTATGATCTGTTTTTAAGGCTGGACACAATGACATGCATGACTCCAGAGCACCAGTCAACACCTAAGCTGCAAAAACAACCAGTGGGAACCTTCAAACTCACCCGCAAGCCTTTAGGTCCTCTGGTACCGGCTGGCCCAGACGCTCCAGGAGGTCCCTGATGAACAAAGGGGAAAAGGGGGGATAAAGACGAAAGAGAAGGGGGGAGGAAAATGGGAAGGAGAGATAAAACAAAGGTTTACACTGACAGACCATAGAGCCCCCCTGGCTGTTGACCCTGGGGGGCAGCCTGACCTCGGGAACACACTACAGGGTTTGTTGTTAGATCTGTCACTCACACCAATTAAAGGGTCTGCTCTGGAATCCTGTCCTGCTGCACCCCAAAGCCCCGTATTTATGTTTGTTTTGGTGGTTCACCGGCCCCCACCTTAAACCAGTGCTCGACCCGCTCTCCTGTCAAACCCAGCCACGGCAACGACACGGCAAGGGGAAACAGGGGGCAGCTTCTAATTGGTTATAGGTGTTGGGCTTTTGACTGACAGAAGGGTAATGCAGGTTCAGCAGGAGGCTGCCAGCTCTCATAATGCTCAGAGAAACCTCTGCAGCAGACTGTGGGTTATTAAGACTACATGCTACTATCATCAGCTGCTGAAAAGATACCTTTTGTGTAGAGACACAGAGACTGAAAGAAATCTGGTGCTCAACCACCATTCAGTTCGATTTTACTGCAGAGTACCACAAGGAACTATGACTGAGTAAAAAGAAAACACAAAGTGTGCAAAACAGTGGTGACTTACTGGTCTTCCTGGTGGTCCAGTAGGTCCGGTCTCACCTGGTGTCCCTGGGTGACCCTATGTTCACAGACAAACACATGCACAGTGCTTAGATTACAACTGACACAAAACAGCATTACACAAACCATTAACTCCAATAAGACTAAGGATTTGGGAACAATAATGACAGTAGGGAACATTTTTTGTTGATACACAACACAAGATATGATACTCTCACACTTTGGAGTGACATTTTTAAGGAGCAAGTTTTCAAATGTGACTAAATAATTCATGAAGACAAAAAATGACTCTGAATTCTCTAAATTGCATTGGATTTTTTGGAGTTCATAAGTTGCATTACTTTCTCACACATGTGCACTGTTCATACAAACATACATCTGCAGAGATCCTCTCTGCACTGGAAAGCACATTTACGTAACAATTAAAGTAACGGGCAAAGAGAATAACAGACTGCCTAAGGGGATGATTTTATATCAGAAAACCTCCTTTTTTTTATTGGGCCTCAGTTTTTGGCCAGGCCATTTGTAAAAGCATAACTGTATAATGGGGAGTTATTTCAGTCAGACGGCTCAGAACAACTGAGTGCAATAAAATCCATCCATTAGGCAAACCTATAGCACAGTAGGCAGCTCTGATGTCATCCATCCATGAGAATAAAACATAGATGTCTAAGAGTATGAGCTCTCTGTTCGCAACTATGGATGTCTGCTGGTCAGCTCCCTTCACTTGGTATGATGCAGTCTTTTCCACAGGGTCTGTTTCTGTTTTGCAGCTGGGGGAGCGGGCCAACACAGAACGTCCTTATAAGTGTGTGTGGGAATGTCTGTGTGTGTGTGTGTGTGTGTGTGTGTGTCCTCAGAGAAATCCAACTGGCTGTCAGCCAGCAGGAAACTTCTCTCTGTTTCAGCAAGAATGATGACTAAATTCTTATCCACTCCAGCCTGTCATATACATTAGACAGTTTATTATAAGATAAAGTACGACATGACAATGAGGCCACTTGCTGTTTGAAGGAGCATGTAAGTGTGTGAGAAGGGAAGACTTGAGCTCATGAAACTTTGGGGGATCATTCAGACCTTCTGCTGACCGAAGATTGAGGGACGTCTGGAGCACATCCCAGCAGCATTGATATTTAAGAAAAGTCAGTACTTCCTGTGCCCATTAAATACCACCAGGAAGGTAAATCATTGTAAGAATCTATTGGAGTTATTTCCTCCTTTGTTTAATCCAATGTGACAACTTTTTCCTGCTAAAGGCCTCGTGCCAAGTGCTAAACCACTGCTTAGAAAACATGCCACTAAGTCATCCACGAGGTGATGTGCTTCCTTTCCTCCTATTTGTATTGACCTAAGCCTCCACATGAGTATATTCCCATGGGAATAAAAGACACAGTTTAGTTTAAGATGACCATCCTGAGGATTTTCTTAAAGACAAATCACCATCTTTGAAAATTCAAGTCACAAATAATGCTTTTTAAAAAAAATTAAATTGAGATGCCGCCGCTCTGCACTGTTCATTATTTCTTACCGTTGATCCCTTTTCTCCAGGTGGTCCGGGAAGGCCCATCTCCCCTCGATCCCCCTAAAAATGCACAACATTCACTCATTTAGAGTAAACTTGTGAGGACAGCTCAAATAAATGTATGCACGGGAAGATTAGTTTTTACCTTCTCTCCTGCCAGTCCCGCCTCTCCCACAGGTCCGATGAAACCCACCAAGCCCTGAAACACAAACACTCTGTGTTGGATGGATGAACGGACAGACATTTGGATAAATGGATTGGACTGAAAAGAGCACAGGAAGTGTCAGTGTCAGGATGACCTACTCTTTCTCCCATGGTTCCAACATTTCCTGTGATACCGGCCTCCCCCTGCGAAATACAAATATACTATTAGTTTATAATGGTCAATTCAATGTTCTTCTACATCTTCAGGAAAAGGAGAAAACAAAATCATGATTGAATGTATTTTTATTCACCTTAAGTCCCTCCGGCCCAATCTTCCCAGGAAATCCTTTTCTGCCCATTCTGCCCTGAAAAAAAAAACGTAGCACAGAGCGATGAATAACAGACATTCACATGCCAGTTCATGCATCATTAACATTCATCACAAATTCTCAGCGAATGTAAAGGATCTGTTTCCTATGAGATGACAGTTTGGAGAGAGAACAGGGAAGTATCCTGCAGCTCAATGCACACATGGTGAAATACATAGTGGAGTGTACCGGTAATGCTGACAGTACATTTTGGCAAGCGGTGAAAAGTGTTCAATGACTGTAATGTTCCTCTTGCACAGACAGTCATTCCTAGAGTTAAAAAGGGGGTAAGTGCTTCTTTTACTAGCAATACCTCCTGAAGATTGCGTGACTCAACAATTCCAAATTTTAGTCCAAATAGAAGTACAGGCTGAAACTTTATTTCCCTCAGACACACTGTTAAAGCACATTTGTGTCATAGAATGAGAATTAATGTGAACTTTCTAGGATTTGTAAATTCTTATCACCTGATTTAGATTCAGATTTAGACCATATTAACAAAAGAAAGAAAGAAATGCTCAGAAAAAGAACATACACTGTACCAAGAATGAGCAGCAAATGTGTGGGAAAAGATTAAAAAAAAAAAAAAAAAAAAAAAAAAAAAAGGAAGCGAGGGTGTCATTCTGCTCGCAGCAGTGGAGCTAAAAGACAGACAACTGGCTAAGGAGGTGCAGGAGGAGGAGGACCCGTGGCTCCTGGCCAGAGATCAATCGCAGCTCCCAAAGGAGTCATACACCACTTCCCCTTGGACAACGGATAAGGAGGGGGTCAGAGAATGAGACAGGGCGGGTGGGTGGGAGGCGTGTGAGCGTGGTGGGAGTCAGAGTCAAAGAAAGTACAGAGGAAACAAGAAAACAGGTAGACTCTGGAATAATGATTTAGTTTTATGTCAGAGAAGTAAGTTTGAAAGCATATCTATAATTTAAATAATCTATTTTCTTTATCATTCAATAACGCATTTGGAAAATGAAGTCAACAAGTCTGTTTCTGCAGTGGCTGTTACCATCTTCCAGCACTTTATGGCAGCTATAAATCTTGACACCTATAAACATGGCGATGGCAGTTATCACCCCCAAGTGGCCAAAATTAAGGATTGCATGCAGTTCTTTGTCATGACCGGATACATATCTAAAACTTCTCACGAATGCAATCGAAGAAAAATCCCCAATGACGACCTACTTTATCACTTCTGATACATTTCAGAAGAACTCCCACCGTGGCATAACAGGGATGCATAATTAAACAATACAGGCTGCTGAGTATGAAGGCGAAAAAACACCATGTGAAGGTTTCACTGTTCTTCTAACTTAGATATTGATAGATATTGAGAGTTAGTTAAGTTAACAGCCAACTTGCAACAGATTTGGCTTCATACTTCTTTAATGATTACTACAGGTGTAAACAGACACATACTGAATAATTTTTTCTTTGGCCAAACATACATGTACAACATGTTATTCTTAGACATGTTATACTGGTGTGAAGTGACCGTGCATGAGTTAAAAGGCCTTAACAGTGATCCATGCTATCTTCTCTGTCTCTACTACCTTCCCGCCAGCCACGCAACAACAGGTGTTTGTCTAATAACTCACCTCGAGTCCTGTTGGGCCTGGTGGACCGATCGGGCCCTCGTCTCCCTGGAAACAGATGATATTGATCTTAGCATGACTTGCGTTTGGGGACATAAAGTGTCCCCTCAGCAAAGAAAAGCCTTGTGTCATAAAAATGTTAAAGCCTTTCTGGCGCTTTGTGGTTGTTCAAATGTGGGCAGAGTCTGACAGACTTACCTCCAAGCCAGGCACCCCTCGTGGCCCTGGTAAACCTCTGGCCCCCAGTTTTCCCTGGAATAGTAAAAGACAGTAATATTAAACCTAAATTGTAAAGATAAATGTAGTCCTTATATATATGTTGTTTTTCTAAACTAGCAGCAGTAGTGGCTGTAATGAAAGTAGGTCAGATTGAATGGACTGCTGTGAAAATTAAGGAAAGACATTTAAGGTCCACAGAGGATGAATTCTGATGACACTGGTGATTCCCTGAATTTTAAAAACAAAATGCAATAAGTTGCACAAACTTTTAATTTGTTGAATACTTTGGTTAATGACCAAATATCTGCAAAACTAATGACATATAACCAGCCTTGTCCGCTAATTATTAAATACAAGCCAAAGCGTAAATATTATACCCGCTAAACATCAGCATGTAAGCATTGTTATTGTGTAAATTTAACTTAAAGCACTGTTGTGCCTCTGATAGCACGGCTGTAGATTCTTAGCTGTGTTCTGTTTCGTGTCAGACATGTATATTCAACTACTCAGCCGAGATGATGGTTTTTCTCACCTTTGGTCCTTCAAGGCCGTTCTCTCCCGGTGGTCCCATGTCACCAGGGAAACCCTGTCGTGATTAATCAAAAGATTTGATTTTTATTATCTCTGTAAAATACAAACTGACACATTCAAGGCAGAACTGAAGGAGCAAATACAAACCTCAGGACCTGGCGGTCCGGGTGTACCATCAGGGCCTCTCTCTCCGATCTTGCCCTGTAAAAAAGACAAAGGAAAACATGGGAAATAGTTTGATATTTTATAAATTATACATCACTTTTTTTTTTTTTTTTGCTGAGAATTAGATGAGAGGGTCAATAGAACTTGCTTATCTGTCAATCTAAGGTTAAAGGCAGCAGCTGGTTAGCTTAGCTTAGCACAAAGACGGATAACAATGGGAAACAGATAGCTTGGCTCTGTCTGAAGGTAACATAATCTACTCTCAAGCATCTCTGAGACTCATTAATTAGCATGTACAAAAACCAGTCTAAAAATGAACAAATATACTCCCCAAAAATATACTAAAACAAAAATGAACAAAGTAACACATGAGAGAAACAGCAGTTCTTCAGAAGTTTAAAATGTTTTTAATTTGAGTATTATTCATACGAAATAATAAAAGGTTAAGTATTTTGAAAAGAGGTCGGGCTAGGCGTCCTGGGAGACTACTCTATGCAGGTGACAATTTCTTGGCTGGGAGCAGTGACTTCCTGGACTCTCTAATGGTTGCTTGGCAACTTCATGGTGTCAACATAATTTTTGGAAATTACAGCCAAGCACATAACCCCCTGTAAAAAGTTGTTTGCTCTTGAGTTGAAAACATTTGAAACAGTACAGACTGAACAAACCAGATGTTGGTCGGGCAGATTTTGATACCTTTGGACAAAGCCAGGCTAACTGTTCCCCCCCCCATTTCCAGTGTTTATGATAAACTACGCCAACTCGCTGCTGGCTATATTGATCTAACTCTTGGCAAGAAAGCGAATAAGCGGATCTCCCAAAACACTGAACCAATCCCCAATCCTTTAGATAAAAAGTGTTATGTCCACATTTTGGCATTTTAAAGTATTCCGGGTTATTAAAGCCACACCAGAACTAACCTGTGGTCCTGGTTTCCCATGGATGCCTGGTAACCCTGGCGCCCCCTGGATGCCCTATTCAATAAAAACAAAACACATAAAAACTAAGACAGACAGTCAGACAGGATTCAGAAGCAGAAAAGCACTGATTTCTTTTCTCGGGAAACAGACATTAGACATGCATGAGTCTGCTCAGGATTGTGTTATCTCTTGGGGCCACTCTCTTCTATGATGGGTTAGATTTTGCTGACACAGAGAGACAAATGAGGAGGGTTAACATAAGAATTTCCATAACCTGGACAGCAAACATCTGGCTAAGTCATTTTACAAAGACAGTTCTGCAGCTAAGTCTGTGTAACTCGGGATATGTTAGTATTGGAGGCTGCGTGCAGGACAGGGGCTGATGAGGTTGGAGAATGGGGAGGGAGATGATATGTGAGCATTTACAGCGTGTACAAATGTGTTGCAGAGGTGATCTACCTTGTCTCCTTTGTACCCAATCTCCCCTTGGTCGCCAGGAATCCCAAGTTCACCCTGACGGAGAGAGGAGGAGGAGGAGACGAACACACGCAGGAAGACGGACGAGGTATGGACAGAGAGAAAGAAAAAATAGAAGAACATTAGGGGGAGCTGTAACTTTCCACTATGTCAATCGCATTCAGCTTTCTTCAACAGACAATTCTCATTAGCAGGCTGTACATTATGAGCATTCATACACAATGAATGTAGTTCACTGCATTAGCCAAGTTTTTCATGTGGTGTCAATCTGTCTGATAGCGATTGCTCCATTCTGTTATCACACATGTTTTACAGACTGAGCCAGTATTCGACAAATTAGTGATAACAGAGTATTAATTATTTTAGCTCTGAGCTGCAGAGCTTCAGTTCAAATACAAAGCGTTAAGCGCCTAATGTTAATTTAATCTTGTACACAGAACACTCAGAAAAAAATGTTAAGTAAGTAAATGAGGCAGTTTGAATCAGGCACATTCTTAACATCGTTTCTGCCACTGGCAGATTTGGTACTTTGTGCTTTTATCTCCTTCAGGCTCAGTCATTCAACTGCGCATTGTTCTGGTTTTAGCAGGAGAAATGTCAGCCAACTGCAGTAAATACAGACTGATTGCTTAAGAATTTACTGCTGGCCTTCTGCTTCAATCCAAAAAAATTATATCTCTGTCAACATCTTCAGATACTGTTGCAGAGACCTTTAAAGCACCTCCCAAAAACTCACTTTGTCAAAGTGAGAACAGACATAGAGGATCTCAAAAACTCATCTATCTTCTGGCATTGTCGTGATAATTTGTTACTTTTTCCAATCATTATTGTCTGTTTTTATCTGTGTTTTCTATACAGAAGACACTTATAAAACTTATTTATAAAGTACTTTGTAAGTCTATTATTTAAAGGACTACTTCATTCAATGGCCTCCCAGCTGACTGCCTAAAATTAAAGGTGGGGTAGGAGTAGTTTCCTACAGTAGATTTAATCAAAATGGCAAAAGAAAGGACAAATATTCATGTTTTAAACAACTTGCAACACTCATCAAAAATTTGTATCAGTGTGGTTGAAGGTGGGACCTGATGAAAGCATGCTCTATCTCTAAAGGTTAGACAGAAGTTGCTACAGGAGGATGCAAAGGTGTACATTTTAATCACATGCTGCTCAAACACAGGCCAATAACAGGAATATTCAGATCACCTTATCACCTTTCAGTCCTGCTTCTCCTGGGTTTCCGGGCACCCCCTGGAACAAGCACAGGCAGAAGGGTTAGAAAGGCAACCCCCTAAGGACAAACTTCACCTAAAGTTCATCCTCATGGATACACACTGATGTCACAAAGATATTAACCAGCAGCTTATCCAAACTCCGATCTCCAGCCGAGCTTATTTTCCATTCGCTTGGTTAATATCACACATCAAATAAAGACAAGGCAGTCCAAACAAGACAATGCAAGAGAAGACAGTGAAGGCAAAAGGTTTCCATCTGCGTGTGTGTGAAATTACTTTCAGTCCATTAGGTCCTGGAGGGCCCATCTCTCCCACAGGCCCCATATCACCCTGATGCCAGAGGAGGGGATAAACAAGAAACATATCCATATTTAGTGATATTACATCATAAAGTACAGATAAACACAAGGCTCAGGCCCCTTGACATTCACACACACCATCTCACTTTGGGATTGAGCAAATGTGATTAAATTAATTGTCTTTGCTTCCAGATTATCAATGCAGCGATCACATTGCACATAACACAAAACAATGGATGATAATATATGACCCATTTTGGGATGGATGAATAGATCTGGCAGTCAGAAGCCAAGCTCGTGCTTCATCTGAAGCCTGAATCAAAGGGTGGCCTTGGCTCAGTGTATCAAATATTTGTCTCTCTGAATAGTGTACTATCTGCATGTGTGACAAGAGACGATATGTCGCAAAGATGCCCCTCACTTAATTTGGTAAAGATAGTTTGAAAGTAGAAAGTTTCTTCTTCCATAGTTAGGAAAATCAAATGCAATCTAACGCCTGAGAATGAAGTCGTATGCCATTAGAGTGATTTGCCTCTAAAAACAACAGTATTTGTATTATGGCTCCACTGCTGCAAGGCTCTAAAGGGTTCACTCATACTTAACTGTTTCTATCAACAGCATATTTCCTGCTCGCAAATCGCAAGAAATGCATGAAGAAACACAATCTCCTGTAGAATGTCTTCAATTGAATTCAGGTTTGTGGATTTGTTATCAGTGTCTGCTGCAGTGGCACCCAGGTTCAGTCACTGAGCAACTATAAGAACTTTTCCAACCTCCATCATGTCAAAGCACAATAATAATAAGATGATGGTTTGTGGATGCAGCCCAGGGTTTTTAGTTCATACTGATATTTCATCTGTTGAATGCAACAAGTGGGAGAAATTAAGACAGACAGAGAGAAACTAAAAAAAATAAAGGTGATATGGCTGCTTGTAAAAGGAATACTTTATCTCTTCTATTTTCTGAATTTTGACTTTCTCTTCTTCAACAGCGGCCAGCCTTCACCCAAAGCTGCGGGCCTGCAATCCCCAGAGGATGGTGTTTGTATTTTTATATCCTTGAAGTGCAGCTCAGTGCTGCGCTCGTGTACTGTACATTATAGCATCGGATCAGATGGACGCAGAGGACACAGAGCCAAGAGCAGAGCTGTAATCAGAGAGTTCTCCAATTACAGGCCTACTACCACCACCGGTGGCCCAGAATAGACCGGGAGGAGCGGCAGCGACGGGTGAAGACGGGACACGACAAGAGAAACCAGGGAGACATTATAATCAGATGCAATTATGTGGCTGTCGGGCTGGGCAGGCTTGGAGGGCAAGGTGATGGGTGGGGGTGTGGGTGAGGGCGGAGGCAGGGGGGGCAGTTCCTGTCCAAAAATAGTTAATAAGAGGGAGATTCAAGAGGAGAACAGGATGCATTGTTGGAGTCTGTTTGATTGATCGAACTGTTAATAAATAAAATGTTTGTCATGAGAGAAGTGATATGAATGAATTACATAATACAGGCTTTAACTTTGTCCTCCATCTCGGCGTCCTATAACCATAATTTCACTATTTTAAATATGTTTACAATGATAAAAAACCTGCACATAGTGGTTAGTTTCTCACCAAACTGGCTGGCAATGTAAATGATGAGCGCTAATTGAGGGTGTTTTTTCAATTAGGCAGGCATATTGGGTTTCATTTAAACACAGTCCTTCGAAGCTATGTATTTGTGGAGTACGTGTGGGAAAAGAGGATGTTTGAATTGACGGCAGCAAGCAGACTACACACAGAAACACACAAACTACTACTTACAATAAGTCCAAGAACTCCGTTTGGACCGGGGGCTCCCATGTCACCCTAGTCAGAGAGGAGGAGAGAGACTCAGTGAGATGAAGGGAGAGGGAGAAGGAGCAGGTTTTGTGGGTTATTGGTTTTTTTTAAACAAACATGCTCAGATGAGTGGCTCAGTGTTCATCGCAGCTTATGAGAGGGGGCCGTGTGCATGTGTGTGTGTGTGTGTGTGTGTGTGTGTGTGTGTGTGTGTGTGTGTGTGTGTGTGTGTGTGTGTGTGTGTGTGTGTGTGTGTGCGCGTGTGTCTGAGGTAAAGGTGGAGGGGGATGTGAGCCTATCGTCCCCCTGTGGCTCTTTCAAATATGCAGGTTCGTTCTACCTCAAAAAATGAAAGACAGAAAGAGACAGACTTTTATAGACATTCGGCGATCCCGAAGGATGTATCCTAATGATGGAGATCCTTTTGTTCTCTAGCGCCGCCAGCAGGTCACAGTTTTACATTTATCCAGTGACATATCCTCAACACTTATCACCAAGCATTTATCGTTTCAAGACAATTTGTTATAGTGATTCTTGACTTTTCCTCTAGCGCCACCATGAGGTTGACTTTTTTAGTTAAACGTCTCAAAAAATATGGGATGGTTTGGTAAATTCATGTTAGCCTGGTGTTACCAGACCAAATTCACTGCAAGAATTGTATGGGTCAGGCCACGCTCCATATGTAATCGTCTTTAGTCGTTGCATCAATGGGGGCAGACCTGGGGTTCATTTTGAAACTATTAGCGTTGACCACCATATGCGCTGAAAGTCTACCACTGCTGCAACTACATTTACAAAAACACGCTTGAATTAAGGGTCATCACACTTAATCACCGACACTGGTGACTGATTGATTCCTCAAATGATTCATTATTTAGTCATCCCCTGACTTTTCATCTACCACCATCATCACTGGTTTATGACAATATACCAGCAAAACTAATGACCTTCACATCAACCTCACCAGTATTTTATCTGCGTATAATTAGCAAATGTTAGCATGTTAAGATGCTAAGCTAAGATACTGCTAAACACAGCGTGTAAGCATTCTCTTTGCATATTTATATTAGGATGAAGTACAGCTTCATAAAGCAATAGTGTGGCTACAGACTCAAGGAGGTTACATTTTCAGTGTTGTTTGTTTATCTGCCAGCAAGACCACGGAAAATTACCAGCCCAACTTTCATAAAACTTGGTGTAAGGGGGGTGCATAGGACAAGGAAGAACACAACTTATTTTTCACAGTTATTAACATTGTGAGAAGGGAATTTGGCCTACAAAAAGACATAGGTCTTAAAATCTAGTATATAATATTAGATCAATAGAAAGTTCAAACAAGTTCAATAGAAACGAAACATCACAATTCATATTCACGGACGTAACTAGCCCTCTGGGATACACATGTACATGCTCAAACTGAACACAGCAAGCAGGCATTAAGGAGCAATCTGGAACAGTGGTTTCGTAGCTGAGAACCGGTACTACTGTAACATCTTTCACTTTTGTTTTGCAGGAGTAAAACACTCCAAACTTTCTTCTCTCACATGTAGACATACCAAAGTGTGGTGCAGAAATAAATAAAACTTATCATCTTGTAGTCAATAAGCCTGTTGTGCAGATTATTGAAAACATAGACCAGCATCTGACAAGTTTAATACGTCATTTACACTGTGGAAGAAAAGCCTCCGGGCTAAGAGGATTTATTAGCAGTTCAGTTGGCTGATCAACAAGACTGAACCTTTGGAAAAGTCAGAGATGTGTGAGTGAATGGGTTGTTCAAACATGAATGAGCTGTGTGTGTATTGTGTAATTCAGAGTGTCAAAGAACAACTTGCTGACTTGCTGTGTTTTTATTTTAGACTTTTCCACTGTGACTGATGAAGTGTCACATTTATAAGAATGACAGTGAATGTCCTGAAATAACCAAAATGCTGAGATCAAATCTTTTGACGTCTTCCATATGGAGAGAACCCCGCTCCAGACTCTGTTTACTGGCCTATCGTTATGGAATTGGGAACCAGCACTCAAAATGACATCCTATTACATCGTTCACTATTGTTGGATATCACCTCCTAATAATACTGTATGTGTGTGTTGGTGGCCAGTTTACAGCGGTGACTGGAAAAGGCAGCATTTCAAACTGGTCCCTCTTTAACACTGCAGGTTTTTAAGACCGAGGGCCAAGTAAAAGTATCTACAACGGAGGAGGGAATGGGATGAAATTAAATACAGTAGTAAAGCTCGTCCAGAGCAACTTCAAACATCACCGTATAACAGGAAAACTGCTGGACTGCCAGATGATTTAACCACCAACACTGCCAAAATATCACAGCACTAAAACACCAGGGGAGTGTGTTCGTGTGCGGGTAAGTGAAACCACTGCTCTGCGTTTGGATATATGAGCATGTAGATTTGTTATATATTTAGGAGTGTTTGAGTAACTGAGCGTGCGACATACTGGCTCTCCATCTGGTCCAGGTGGTCCTCTCTCCCCAAAGTCCCCCGGAAACCCCTAAAAACAGAGAGAGCAACTTTTATGTTTTGCTGCACACAAACAGTGACACAAACTCAGACATCCAGTAAAATTCATGTCCTCTTTCTTGACATGTCTGCTTTCTTAAATCTGTAAAATAATTTTTTTTGGGACATGTTGGCTCATCAGAAATTTGTGAAGGCAACATTTGTGCATTTATTTAGCAAAGCACTACTATTCATTAGAGTAGTGTTTCTGGCTATCCAGAAGTCTAATATTAACTTCTTTCTGCTCTGATTTTGGTTTTCACGAACTCCTGATAGAAAATCAGGTGCTGAGCAGGTAGTGCAGAGTTGCTTTTTAGAGCTTTGTCACTGACATTTGCCTGATGCAGCAGAACAGAACGAGAAAGAACTGTGGGAGAGAACCAAAACAGTGACTTTACGGACCAGAAAACCTAAACAACAAGCTGAAAGAGACTGTAAATCTCCTTCGAGGCGAGAGGAACTGCACCGTGGGAATAATTCTTGGGTTTCATGACCACAGGTTATGTGATGCATTGTAAATATCAGAATAATTTGGTAATAGTCGCTTTAATGTACAGTAGACGGTTAAAATGCAATGGTAAATACATTGTGCAAATACTACTGCAACAATAACACAGAAATGTCACATTTTCACTGGAGAAGGGTATGTCTACGTTTTGGTCCTTCAGTCCCGCCAAAGTAAACATAGAGTAAATCATTATGTCTTTAACCATAGAGTCAAGTTCGCAAAGGACATTTTCACAAATTCTGCTGACTGTTACACAACCAAGAGTGCTCTGCTGTAATAGCACAGCAACTACAATCACTTCCCCGAGTCAAATATAACATTAAACATAAACTCATTTGAAATATGCACAAAATAAAAGCATAATGACCCTTTTAAAAGCATTAAATCTATCAGCTGCAGTGTGAGTCGCCAACTGTTCTACTTCGGCTGAGTACACTTTCTAAATGCAACAAGAGAAGCCAAGCAATTACTCTGTCCATTTAGCAGTAAGTGGGAAGCTAATCTGAGCTATGCTAACAGTTGTGTGGTGCAGCAAAGAGAAACCACATCTGCAGAGAGCACGAGAGCCAACGCACTTTAAAATCGAGACCATTCAGAAACATTCATAATGGTTGGGTTCTGCTGTTCTGACCTCAATGCATTGTTTCAGAAAGCTAATTACCGTTAGCTCCAGAAAATGTCAGTTATTTCTGTAAGAGCAGAGATGATTTCGATATACAGCATGTATATTTATTTTAATCTCTGATTCAGTTTACGAATACGGTCTGCTGTCTCAATGTAACTCTTTGTATTTGAGTTTTTTGCTCATTTCCTGAAGAAAATCTGTGATTTTGCCATTTTGATGTCATAATAATAAAATAATAATAAATCCCTGAGATTGATTCTGTGTAAATATTCACCTGTCTTCAATCTAATCTAACATCCCATCAGGTCAATGAGGCGATTTTAGCTGCATAAGAAGCTCTTTTCTGTCCCTACCAGGCTTCTGGAGCAAGTTTAAACTCCCCAGAAAACATTTTAAAGTAGGGTCAGTGTTATGCATGAACCTGCTTTATAGTTTTAAGAAATTGAGCACGCTGGGACAAGCATGACAGTGAAATCTATGAAGTGTAACAGTGACCCAAAAGATGAATCGTACACAGCTGTCACTGCTGCTGTACAAACTGAGGACAAATGTGGGAATCGCGCCTTTGCCAAGTACTTTAAAAGCCTTTGAGGGCAGTCATATGAGCTTTTAGTGTATTTCTGCTTTTACATGATGTCAGACCACTGTGTTTGTTCGTCTGCTTCAAACTCAAGTAGGATCAAACAGCAGCAGCACTGAGTTTGATGTAAATGAATTGCAACATAAAGAGAACGGCCAACAGACAAACATTGCTGAACAGATATATGCAAAAAAAAACTTAGGGTGAAATGGAAAACTGTTGGCAAAACACACGGAAACTTTTTATGCTCTTCCCTGTTTTAGATATATCTATTCCCTCATCACTCTTAAGTAGATCACGCTGCGTGTGTATGTGTGTGTGTGTTTCCTCGAACGACTACAAGCGCTGCAGTTATGGCCATTAAAATGTCTGGCTCAGGTTCATGTGGTTCCTCTGTTCTTGCTCCTCCATCACGGAGGAGAGGGATGATCTCTCAGGGATCATCTTGTTAAGTGTCCTAGCTTTCCATTTTCCATGAAGGAGCGCTGAAATCAGAGGACAATGATGGTGATATGCCTGTTTTCCAGTTATATTTACAGGCCGGTTAGCCTACAGAGCAATGCTATACGTATAAATAATGTTTCATTGTTTTCCTTTCTGCCTTGAAAAGCAGAAATGCTTCAGTTACACAATCATTCACAATGTGCCTCAAGCAGGAAAAGACTAAGATGTGATGACAGCACTTCAATTTGAGTGCTTTTAGTTTTTTTAAAAATAAACTTAACAAGGTTTTCATGGCAGAAACGGTGTCTAAAAAAACTGCGAGTGAGTCTTATGATCCAGCCCTACTTGAGTGAAGAGAACACACACACACACACGACACAAAAATCAAACGCAAACAAAGCCTTACAAATGGTGAATTTGCATCCACAGCTACTTCATGAACATTTGCCTAATTACAGAATAAGCCTCACTTCTAAAAGCCTCACACTAAGCAGACACCAGCTCGCGTGTGTTCAGATGCTTTGGCCTATAAATGCCTTATTTACTGAAAAGCCAATAAGCAACAGCTGCAGAATGATCTCAGCAGTGTGTTTTCAGGGTTACACACTCTTTCTGAAACACTCCGTTAAACTGACTTTGAACACTATCTGACACACACAACAGAAATTGACTGCTTCCTCCAAATGGCTCGGCTCCATGCTGGGGGAGGGAGGGGAAAGGGGGGATGAGGACCAAAGGCCCTCTACTCCAACAAAAGCCTTTTTCTTGTTGCAACCAAGACCCCGACATGCGGCTGGTGGGACTCCACTGTACTCAGGCTGCCGTTAACCCTTCCAACAGCCATGGAAATACTGAGCTGACTCAAACAATGACGTAAATGCAGACCGTATAAATTTTCACATGTGTAGGTGTTGGAGTCTGTTCACCCAAAGATCTCCACATGATCCAAATAAAGGAATTGTTTATAAAACTACAATGCATTTTATATAAATTCCTCACTGGAGTGGGGGTGGTGAGCATGCAGCATTAAGAATCTGTAATCAAATCAAATTTTGTATCAAAATGGTAAAAATATTGATTTGATTTTCCAATTTTTGAAAAAAAAAAAAAAAAAAAATAGATGATACATTCAAAGTCAACACTTCCAGCACAATTCATCACACGTTGTAAAGATTATCTGTAAAGTATGTTGAGACAAAACTTTACCGGCCTACCCATCTTGCCCCTCTTCCCTGGTTCGCCGGGGATGCCCTAAAAATCCAAACAAGCGAGAGCGGAGGTAGAACAGAAAACAGAGCAGAAAGGTTAGGGAAGACAGAAAAACAGAGAAGAAAGAGCCAGTCAGACATTATGCAAAAACCCATATCAAAACCAAAATATATAATGCTCTTGGGAATAACTGATTCAAGCCCAAATCACAATTAAAAAGGCATCGCTGTAAGCCGCTCTCATCTCCTGCTTCAACAGATGTGAGGAGCAGCTGAGTGCAGCCTATCTGAAGTTATCACAGCCTATTATGAGGGATTTAAACCTCCATCTCCTACATTTAGATATAAAATGAGTTTCACACCGTCTATTATATGTGCAGCTAAAGGTATGAGGCATTTTGCTGGCTGGCAGTGGAAGGGGGTCCTGATTACAGCCAGCCCGGCCTGCGCTGACGCAACCCCCTGGATCATGTCATAAGTAGGCTAATCGCTCCATGTTTTAGAGGCCGTACAGAAGGAGGAGGCCTTGATGAGTTCAGGCAGTTCAAAGGCTCTAACAGGGGGCTTTTATCATATGAGTCATCAACACTCCCACACGGCTACATGCAGCATCTCAGACAGCTGGGGAGCATTTCTCGCATTTATAACAACAAGACAGCTGAATGAAATGGCAGGAGAGGCTCTGCTGTCATCTCATAGGGATATTAGCCAGGTTCATTTGGTCACTGTACACTTCTAAAAGTATTAAGTGAAAATACATGTGAAAAGGAAACTCACTCTTTCGCCATCAGGCCCAGGCAGGCCAAAAAGGCCCGGGATTCCAATAAAACCCTGCAGGAGAGGAGAGGAGGGAGGATGACATGACAAAGGGGAGAGAGGAGGAATATGGACGTGAGTGTCTGGATGCTATAAAAGCAGCAGCAGCAGCAGCAGCAGCAACTCCCATCGGCTCTACTGCTGGGTTTCAGGGGCAGACGGTCCACCATGGATAAAGGTGGGCTTCCATGAAGAACCAAGCCATGAGGCAAGTGTATATGCCCATGGACTGCATGGTGCTGGCTTCCACGATGTAGTCCAAGGGCACATACCCTCACGCCAGGGATCTCTGAAGATAGCCAGGACATCCCACTGGGCTGTCAGTGCAGTGGAGACGACACACAGGAGGAAAACAAGCACAAACACCATACAGTTGAACACCACCGGGGGGAACGGTCGAGATGCTTGCTGCAGGCGAGCGTGAGTCGAGCGAGTTTACACAATATGGAATATGCTGCAAAAGAGAGGGCAGAATATGTAGAAAGGTGACCCAGTGAGAGAGAGAGAGAGAGAGAGAGAGAGAGAGAGAGGGAGAGAGAGGGGACTCCAATGCCTCCTTAAGACAGCAGGGCCTCATACAGAGCTAAAACAGGAAATTCCAGCCAGTGGGGGCAGGGGAGGCTTTGGAGCAGCCAAGGGAAGCTGATAAAGAACCTTTATTGGAAAGCAACATAAAAATCTGTTTGTGTCGGTGAGGTTGTGTTTCTTTGTTTGTGTACCTAAAGGGTGTGTGTTTGTGTGTGAGGAGGCTTATCAACGGCCAGTCTTTCAGTAAGTGTCTGCGTACAGTAGCACAATATTTACATTACAAGTGAGTGTATAGCATACTATTAATCGTGCTACACTGCTTGTGTGTGTATGAATGTGTTTATGTGTGCGGAGGAGGATGCTGGTGCACCTAAGTATACACGCATGCTTCCATACATGCATGCATTCGGATGTTGTTGCATCAGAGTGTACATACATGCTGTCATGCAGCACTATAATTAGAGCAAAAAGTATCCCTAATTAAACAGCTTTCTATGTGTTTGAAATTAGATTCACAGCCTTCCTCTATAAATATTGTTAAGTAAAACAGTAAACAGCTTTGCCTTTAAGCATATTCCATGATCCTGTCAATGCATCAATGTTTCTCATTTAGATGGATAAAATCAAACATGAGCAGCACATTTGTAGGGAAGAAGTTGAGTGTCCTTACCCGAACGCCTTTAGGCCCTATTGGTCCTATAGGTCCTGGTAAACCCTGAAAAACAAAGAGGACAACTTTATTTTAACAGCCAAACACTTTTACTAAAATATAGCTAAAACAATTTGCCTGTATTATAATATTTAAATAAGGTGATGCAATAGAGACACATGTCCTGAAATGCTACTCCATGCTAAACACCAGTAACCCTCCGTAGAGGGAGAGGACACAATAACAGGTACTCCTGAAAATGATATTGCAGTACATGTCTATACAGCAGCTAAGCAATAGATGCTCATGGTAATTTCTGAGGCTGCAGCATGTGATGTTAAAGTTCTGGACTTTAAAAAAAAAAAAAAAAAAATTATATTCCAGCTCCTCTATTCAGTATTTACTCAAATATTTTTCTCCAAGTCCTCTGTTCAGCATGAACCTAATTCCACTTGGCCCCCTGCCCTTACTATGGCCCTGACTACAACTGTACCAGTCACAGCAGAGGATTTACTGCACCTGCCTGCCAGGATAACCTTTGGCACCTGGGCTTCCGACTGGACCTTGCTCTCCCTGCAGGGAAAAAAGAGAGAGAGAGAGACAGAGAGAGAAGTGAGAGGGTGAGGGAGCGAGGCAGGGTGGGTGATCAAAACTACAGCAACACCAACACACAGGCAGGCCATTCTGAACAGTAGTGAACGGCTTCAGAGAGCAGAGGGGATCAAATGCAGGGACATGAGCCAAGTATATTCAGAGCATGAATGCATTCACTTTGCATCAAAGTGGTCGTGAGGGTAAAAGTTATCTGGTGTCAATTCAGTCTCTAATATGCATATTTTTTAATGACCCTGAGCTTGTTTTGATTTGTTTTGCATGTTTTAAGGTTACACGATAAGGAGATCTACTGTTTACCATGAGACAAAATAAATGTACATTTTTTGTTTATAGGCATCTATCTCTTTAAAATATCCAATTGTATTTGATCAGTAAGGAAAATGTTGGTTTATTGTTCATCATTATGGTTCTGTGTATCTTTATATGCACATATACATGCAGTACATTTAATATAGTTTATACTACATATACCTTTTCAATCAGAATCAGCTTTATAGGCCAGGTATGATTGCACATAAAAGAAATTTGACTCTGGTTGTAACTTGTAAATACACAGAAACACATAAACAGAAATAATACATGTAAAAGACATATATACAGCTAGACAATAGTGCAACATACTAGTGAAAATAATAGTACTTATGTGTGATGGAGCCAAACTCATCTAAAATCTAATGCTGTGATTTATTAGTTAATTTGTTTGATCGTAACTACTAACAATGTATACTAGTACTGATATAAAAAGTGTGTGTATTGGAAATGTTACTTAAGTGCAAGTACATATGTATTATCATTAAGTAAATATTATTGGTACATATGTATAGCTGCATTTTACTATTATAGTTGGTCCATCTGATAATCTTAAGTGTATATGAAGTTGTTTATGTACTGTTGACTTATATTATTGCACCATATTCCCTAAACTGATCAAAGGATTGGGGTTAGAAGGAGTATAAATTAAAATAGAAATATTCAAGTAAAGTACATGTACATCAAACAGGTACTTAAGTACTTGAGTACTTTTTTCTGTACACACTTTTCAGTTGTGTTCTGTGTACAGACCATAGGCGCTAATTAGGTGTTAGGTTTGTATGTGTGTATATTTGACTCTCAGAAAGCATAACACACACACACACACGCACGCACGCACGCACGCACGCACGCACGCACGCACGCACACACACACACACACACACACACACACACACACACACACACACACGCACACGCACACGGACACATGCACAGAGGCAGGTTGTGTCCAAAACTCGCAGAGTACGAGTGTCCATGTATAACTTCCTTTGACACGCTCCGGACGTGCAGCCATGCTCACTTCGTGCCAGTCCCTCTCTTGGATAAATATAGTGCGTAGCACTGGCAGTTAAAACCAGACAAGAATTTGGCAGAGTGAGATTTGGACCTTTAACCGGCCAGCAGCGAGGAGGGGCTCTGGACACGGCCCGTGCTGTATTACAGTAACAAATAGTCATCAACACTTTATGCACACCATCTGGCCTTTGCTCCCATTAGCTGGAGACTTCACAATGCCAAACAGTTATGGTTATTACTGTTGCTATGGTAACTCAAGACTCAAGGCTAGGGCCGTGACCATCAGCAGCAGCAGCAACAGCGGCAGCAGCAACAGCGGTTCTGTGGGAAAAAGGGGGGCGTTTGAGGATGGACTGAGTGGGAGGACATGACGGTAAGAGAGAAAAAGTTCTCCATGATGATGAGTGGTTTGGGAACTCCCTATACTGATGACATCATCCTGAAGATGGGGACTCACTTAAAACATTGTGACAGTGAGGGGAATGTTCCACTCTGCTTTTCATGACTAAGGTCTTCTTTTTGTACAAACAGTAGTATGACCCAGCCCGACTGGAAATAGCTCTGGACACAATGCAAGATGCTCCGTGCTTAAAATAGTCAAAGGCTGGACGTAAGAGACGGAGTCATGTCTCCTCCCACTAAACAGTACATTAGAGAGTCCTTAGAAGTGATTTCCTCAGTTTAAAGAAAGAAACACAGATGAATAATAGCATAGCATCAGTTAACGTGCTGTAAAAAAAACTGAACGTTGAATGGTGAGTGGTATCGACAGATCCAGAGAAAGAAAGACAAAGGGAAACTTTGTCCAAAGCTGCAGCGTAACAGCCATGAGTGTGTCACTGTTGGCCTAGTTGGCTTGTTCCTGTTTCTCTTCTCTCTATTTTTTCTCTCTCTTTGGCATCACTTTCTGATATCCTGGAGAGCATCGCCGTAGCACAGGGCTTTGGCCAGATGTCTGTCCTCACCAGTGCTTCATAACAGGCTAATCTAATCTGGCTGCCCTGCAGGCGTGCTCGATGCGCGCACACATACACGCAAACTGAAGGTTAAACCACCTGGGAGTGGATGAGGATTGAGCTTCTTTTTTTTTTTTTTTTTTTTAAATGAGGTAAGAATGAGGTGATCAGACATCAGCAAGCTGGTCACCGTGAATGCAAAACATGATTACACAACGTAATGAAGGCAAATGCTTAAAGTACAGGTAATAGGATGTGAATCAGGTGAAGGGAAGCATCTAAAGGCAAGAGCTGATTGGAGGAATTTTCAAATGTGACTGAATAACATTACCTAATCTTAGGTTAATCTTAAATGTGAGATTAATGTATTGTGAAGAACAGTAGAAACTTGAGAAGACAGTTTACAGAGTATATATGTAATAGAGAAAGACACTTACAGGCTCTCCAGGGAGTCCAGATGGACCAGGGTAACCTTTCTGTCCCTGCAGAGACACAAATCAGATATGATAAGTGAGTATGAAACAATAACAGAAACAGGAAAAGATGAAAGAAAGCCCACAAAGACTGGAAGAGTTTAAATTTAAGTAAAAAACCTGACAAACATGAGGGAGGATCTCCTTCGGTGTGTGAGAATAAAAAGAGCAGTTTTCTGCAGAGTCAAAATGCGCATATTAATGCGAACAGACAAATTCAGTTCCATATGCAAGGAATCAATCTGCCCTTCTGTCAAGAGATCAGACTTTCCACTGGCCGTGTTCACAGAGTTATGGTGCTGGGGAGGCAGTGCCAGGATCGTGGCATGTTGAGTATATAAATGCCTTCCTGTTTGAATCAGATAGCAGGTTCCTCCCACTGCATGCAGGGCAGACTACAACACTAAAGACAGCCTGACACAGTGATTTTCTACACTTTTTGCTGACTACAGCATCACAGACCCCCAACAAAGAGCGGAGAAAAACTAAATCAAAGGTGGGAAGATATGCCTTCTCCAGACCACAGTTTGATAGAGTGAGAGAGCAAGACAGAGAGAAAAGAAAACAGGGAAAAAGTAAAGTAAAAACAGACGGGCAAAGAAAGGAAAGACTCCTGTTGTCCCGTTTTCCTAAACCACAGCACCAAAGCACCAAGCCAAGACTCCCAGAGTTCCTGTAAATCATCCTTCAACTCTGTCTTCTGACTGCAGCCGGAGAAGAGGACACAGCATCCCTCTTCCCATGATGTTACATGATCGCTCTCACTGGCTTACAGCTTCATGTCAGCTCTTTAAACAGTCATCCTCAGTATTAAACTCCTAATTCTGCTTTTTAATAGCTACAGCAACTGTGTCAACAAGACATTTTTGCAATAACACATTGTTGACTGAGTTAAAAATCAAATAAATATTTGTACATTTTCGTTAACTCCTTTATCACAGACCTAATCCGTAAACATCACATCATTCTCTGTGTATCTAAAACATATCAAAGCTTTGTTGTTGAGAACTTTTGTGCCCCACGATCGCCTCACATCATCTGGTGCACATCATCAAAGGACCACTAGGAGGAGATGCTCTGAGCTGGGATGAAAATAACAGAGTAATTCACATAAAACAAACAGAGATGTCAGCAGGTGCCGACAGACTGCTGCAACAACACAAGCAGGAATGTGTGTTTCCATATTTTTGTGAAAGCCTTATTGGTAAGCAGAACTGTGGCGAGAGCAGGGTTGGGTGCAATTGCAGACACATGGCGCCTGTGTCTCAAAACTTCCATTTGGAAATTTGGAATGGCCGGTTGTTATTTTTATTTTATAATAATTTGTTGATGTATTTGTGTTTGTTTGATGTTCACCTACACGTATCTAAACCTGAAAGTCACTCTGTTTATATGGACCGCAGCCTACTGGCTTGATTTTCTCCTTCAAATTTATTTCTGCTTTCCACCCACTTCTTGACACAACATGTGTTGTCAGGGCAGGTAGTGACCTCAGGCTATTCTCAGGCACGAAAACACATGCACGCATGTATGCACAGACAGGCAGAATAACACGCACACACACATTCACACATGAAGATACATGTACCTCATTATACCCCATCTTATTACATGGCTTACGTATAGTACAAACATGTGGAGCAGCTTATGTTCCCAAGCTGTGTTGTGAGGTCCCCTTACCACACACACACACACACACACGCACACGCACACGCACACACACACGCTGTGGTTCCCGGGTATTAACCATAGCCCTTTAACCTCAGCTCGACCATCTCAGATTCTTATCTCACTCATTAAGAGCTTGCTAATGAGAGCAGCCATTCCCACCCGTTTGCCTGTGTTTACAATGCCACTTGTTTAACGAGCATGTGTGTTCAATCAGATAAACCCACCAGAATGCTTTTCATTTACAACAGCTCCCCGGTAGCACCCTGTAAGCACCACCCCTCCCACCCCACTAAGCCGAGGAGCGCCCCGGGGAACGCTAAGCGCATTTTGGTTAAAACATAATAACAGACCACATTGTGTCTGCCGATGATATGTCACTTTTCTGACTTGTTACCAGCTACAGTTAACATTGTGGGTGTTCAAATAAGTAGAGACCACATGTCTGGTTACAACTGTACACTACAAATAAAAAGTATGTGTCCTCCACTGGACAGTGTCATGGTAGCAGAAGTCTCCCCCCTCACTTCATTAATCTCCGCTTTCATCTTTCCACCTTCTAGCTCTCCAGAATCCCTCTACAGCATGGAGCCAGATGATTGCTCGGAGTAATAGTCTGGCTCCATGCATGTGTTGCATGTACAGCAGAACATAAACCCTCCACGCGGATGTCTGGCAGGCACAGACAAAACAAACAGCGGCACGAACCTGACTGGACAATTTGGTTGAAATCTACCCAGCAAGGAAAAAAAAAAGGTTCCTCATCTCATCTCTGTCTGAACCGCAGTTTTAACAGCATGTTTACGTGCACACAGTATCTCTAATAAACTACTGCAACTGGAAGGCAGAGCAGTGATTTGTTGGACTACTTGTGAAACAGGCAAAGAAAATGATGGTTGATTTGGATTCTGCCGTAATTACAATGATGATGAGCATGTGGATTTGTTCGTTTAAACAGTGAACGGAGAGTTTGGTTTGGAACAAGTCTTCAGACAGATTAATGTCATACAATAAACTGTCATGCAGAAATGAAAGGAGCAAGTATGATTAATACACCGTCTTAGTATTCACATGATACTCTTGTTAGGAGAACTGTGATTTGGACTACACGAGAAAGGAAAATCATCTGCATAAAATCTAAAATCTAAACTAACAGCAAACAGCAACTGAAGTATCCATTATGAATGTATAGCACATTTACACAGACATTTACATTTTTCACATGCATAGTGACATGTGGAAACGTATCTGTAGTAAAGTACCTAACATCCATTACCCTGAGACCATCACACATGTTAGTATGGAACATATGTGAAAAGCACATGTACATGTAGACTTCTCATAACCAAGGACTTAACATAATGTGTCTCAAGATAGTCATATGTTACCACAATGTTACACACAAACCATTGAGTCTACATGAGTGTTTAGGGATTAGTTTCCAGCTGTCTGTCTACACAATGACTCCTCCCCTACCTAACTCCATTTTGGCTGACTAAAGACTTTATCTTTGGCCCAATCACATCTTTTTCAGATAGGTCACTGATGGCTGCACAGATGAACACGTCCTTGGCAGCTGTGTTCAAGTTGAAAAATGAATTACTTAGAGATAACAGTAATGACACCCAAAGGATCTGCACCACCACTTTGGGTCCAAAAACCAAAACTACGAGGGAACAAAATAAATCCAGTCTTTCAAAAGAAGACAAAAAAACAGTAGTTGAAAGCAAATAGCAAAACTATTGGATATAATGTTTCTTTGTAGTTGTTCAAAACAAAATATGATATTACAGTTCCAGGTCCAGAAGTATAATTCTGTGATGTTTTACAGAAATACTTTGACAGCTGGAGCAAAAAATTCATACTTGATTTATTGCCAAGAATCAGAAGAAAATATCGAAACCACTCTGATGGTGAACTATTAAGTATTAAGATCAGCACTTCTGACTGTGGGAATGTGTATTTAAAACCCTGCAAATGAAAGTTAGAACGCTACTAGACGGTGTATCTTGGCTTTCAGGTTGAAAAAGGACAGACAGTGTGAAAGACAGATGTAGAAAAGACAGACAGAGGGTGAGGAGAGACAGACCGACAGGCAGTGGGGAGAGATACAGAAGGATGGAGGCGGTAAGGTGAGACGTGTGGCTTGTAATGTGGCCTTGTAGTTGAGGTTTGGCCCAGTGCGCGTCCCCTCTCCCTGACCCTGCCTGCCATACTGAAAAACCATTCAGACTCTGCTTAGTAGAAAAAATGTTGTAAAGAGCGGAACATGCTTGGCTTCTCTGACGGTGTAAAATCAAACACTACTATCGCACTTTAAAAGGCAACCACTGCTTTCTCCATTAAAGTTTTCCATGGAAAACCAGCAGCCAAATTCCAGAATTCCCGGCTGAAACGTCAAACTGAGGCTGATTTAGAGCCAGTATGTTTGTGCGTGAGTTTGTGGGTGAGTGTGTGAGTCAAAAACGGTGGAGGGGAAGGGAGGAAAAGCTGCCGCTGTCCCGTTTTCCTAAACCGCAGAAATCCAAGCAAACGACACAGAGAGAAACATCAAGAGAGGTACGAAGAGGAAGAAACAGCACACCAGTGTTTCAGGGTGGCCGTAAGAGTGAAATGCAATGGCAATATAAGTCATCATTTCTTTTCAATAATGCATTGTGCTCGCACCAGGCCATGGTGTCTCAGTGAGGAGACCTGCATCAAGACTGGACACGCCTGGGACTTTCCACCTGAGTGGACTGAAAACGAACAGAACAAAGCCTGTTTGAGACGGTCTGTGCTGTTACAGTGCAACTCGGAGACTGACTCACACATCTGTCACACCACTGTATGTACGTAGGATTAATTAAAAGAAAGGAGCTGCTGAGGACTCCAGCAAGTTATCATGACATACTTTTTGCACAATGACAAAGGAGTTAATGAGCTTCTCTGTGTTTGTGTACGGAAAGGAAGTCGACTCCTTGTGGTTAATTGAACAAGTTTCCTTTACAGTCAACATGTCTGTGGTTCATTGACTAATACCTGAGGCCTACTCTGATGATGTCAGTCTGTGTGTATGTGTGTGTGTGTGTGTGTGTGTGTGTGTTGGGATGAAGTTCCTATGGCGACAAGTCCCCAGACAACGAGCTAGGATGCCATTCTGATAAGTAGCGGCTATAGGATGCCCTTGGGTTTTATTAAGACAATTTACTGAGCCTCTGCACGGCTCATCTCAGAGCACACAGGTAGAAAGTGCTGCTGATGGTAAAGAGTGTGTTTCTGTCCCTGTCAGGTGATTTTACCCTCATGCTAAAACAATCATTTTGCCTAATCTGAGTTGTATTAGAGGTCAATGGGCTGTCACTTGCGGCTGTGATTCAAACGTCACTGGCTGACCTTCTGATAGGCCCTCAAATCACTGCCGTTTAGTTTAAAGCCGTCTGTGAAATTTTTCCACCAGCTTTACATTTTGTTCCATCCAGGCTGAGTGTGTGTGAACAGAGAGAGACACAAATGGACATAGACACACACACTCAGCGAAGCAGACTCCTAACCGAAGCCATATGTTGCGCTTGAGGTAGACGTCCAGCTAGAGTCTGACACTGTTACAGAGCACTGTGGCTGTGAGAAGAAAGCGCATACATCCAGATGTACGTTACACCTCTGCTGAAATGCACACAGTCTACCTGCTTTATTCAATTACTTAAGTAATTCCTCCACTTCGCTCGAAGTTGATGCATCTCAATGTGTGTTTACAACTGTTTGTTTGGGAGAAGGGGAAATGGACCATTTTGGTGCAGACCTGACGAGCACACAAGAAGCATCGAAACACATGGTGATAATGGCTTACAGTCTTGGCTTATTGGCACTTGTATTCTTTTCAATTGACTAATTTCAGTTGGAGTTTATTTAACACTATTATATTGAATTTGTCCTAAAAGCACCTGAAGCAGCAGAAGCCTCAATTAAACCATTTAGACATGACTTTTAGTTGTTGTTTTTTTTTTTTGCAGTTTAATACTTAAAACTAACTAACAACAATTTTACCTTCAACATTTTGCTATTTCATCTGTTGCTTAGTGACCCATTTTGATGATTATTATATGAATTTTAGCAAACTATTTCAACTATTTTTACATTACTTGTAGCTTAAAGCTCATTCTTCTTCTCTGCTAGCAAACTAACAAGTGTTAGCGAGCTTGCATGCTTAATTGCCGCACGTAGTATTCAGGTAATTGCTGTTGCTTTTTTAAACGTGCTGAGCTCTAACTGCTGAAGTACCCTCAGGGGACGAGCACGCTCGTTTGGGAATCACAGCTATAATTTGATGTCTGTTTTACATGCACACAGGACTGCATGAACAAAGACACACAAATCAGACAGATTCCCTCTCAGACGGTGCTTGTTACACACCTGTTTGTCCTATTTTTTGACAAATGAATCGGGAATCACTTAACTTGTGACTTTAGGAACATCTAAGACACTGGTAATTTTGTGTTTGGGTGCACGAGTGCAAGATCCCCATCCTGTTTCCCCTGTTGACAAAAAACCCTCCCCCTTCATCTCCTATGACATCCTTCCTGCCAATACTAAGAGCCCTCTGTGCAGGATCCAGTGAAACATATGGAATAAGTGGTGAGCACAGCACAAAAGGAGAAAGAGAAATGGAGAGAATCAGGAAGGAGGAGAGATCAAACATGAGTGGATTACACACAAACAAGACCACACAGACACAATACACAAATGACACACAAAAAAAAGGGTGACAATGACTCATGCACTGTCTTTCCCAAACGATTCAAAGATGTCAAAGTTTGCAGATGTAAGCAGTATTCTCACACAAAACATCAGCAGGAATATGGGCATGTCAGGAGATCTTTAACTTTATTTTATTGAAAGTAACTTTATTGAAAGCTCTACAGGGAGCTGAGTTCTTCAGTCTTACCTTTCGACCCTCTTGGCCAGTCAGTCCAACCGGGCCCATAATCCCTGAGTCTCCCTGGAACACAAAGTGAGAATGTCAAATGGCAGGAATGTCGGGTTATGCAAATAGCAATTATAAATGTACTCAAAGCATGCCAAACGGGGTGTTGTTACCAACTAATGTAGCATGTAAGTAAAGTAGGGATATAATACCTTCTCTCCTTTAGGTGCTGGCCCAGGTGAGATGCCAGGGTCACCTTTTTTGCCCTGAGAGAAAGAAAAACACAAGGATAATTTTGTATAGGTGAAAATGACCCAACGTACGCATTTGATATTTTTTTTAAATAATTTCTCTGGCCAAAACTTTTCATTTGGACTTAAAGCTGCAAAAGCTTTTTTCCATAAATAACATAATATTGAATAAAAGGTCCAAAAGTGAAAATAGAAAAGGGATTGAGTTGTCATGTGACTGTGTGAAATTCAGTAATACAGATGCTTTTCTTTTTGGGCTCAGTGCTCCTTCAGTCTCTCACACACACACACACACACACACACACACACACACACACACACACACACACACACACACACACACACACACACACACACACACACACACACACACACACACACACACACACACACACACACACACACACACACACACACACACACACACACACACACACACACACACACACGCACACACACCAAGCTTCATTGTCAGCAGGTAACAATAACGGGGCTTCAGCACATCAAAGCGATGGATCGGAAATTACACTGCGTGCTGACTGCCTCTCTTTCCCTTTTGGGACCCCTGCCATTTACAACTTTGTTTCATTTATTAACGATGAAAGAGCAAAGATTGCAGCGCACCCCGAGACATCAAACGCGTCATAATCTTTCTTTCAACACACTTGCCAGCCCGCTCTGCACCAGTCTGCCTACAATTTACTGAAGTGTTCATTCACTGAGGCACAAGTTCAGATCACTCCTGAAGATCCTTGTGTTTACCTGACAACACATGTTTACTGGTGAGCTTAACTTGTAAGAAGACTTTGTTACATCTGGACTGTCAGACTGTTCACTTTTGTTTTCAGTTTTTTTGATAAGCTATGTTAACCAGACATTATTTATACATTACAATAAAATCGTCCTTGCAATTCTCAGCAAGAAAGTGAGCTTCCCAAAATGTTGAACTATTCCTTTAACCACAAGTCCACAGCAATTTCTATTTACCACAAGTGGAAACTGTTCATTGTGCCAACAACCTGTATCAACATGTGGCTTGTTGCCCAAAGGACATTGGCAGGAGCTACAGATAATCTCTGTCACCATGACTATTATTATCAAGGTAATGTCTCACTTTTAGATTATTAAAGTAAGATGTGTAATATAAAATGATCTTGTTGGTTAATTAGTTTAGTTGACCAGGAATTAATGAAATCTCAGTAAAAAAATAAATAATATAAATATTTTGTGAAATAAGAAAGATACCATCATGACCCTTGTTAATTGTGTATTTTGCACACTCAGACAAATTGTTCAACATTTGTTACATTTTTCTGTCTTGCCAACATGAGAAGCTCAATACCACCTTCATGTCAGTATGCTAAATACAATGCTACAACCAGCAGACAACTAGCTTAGCTTAAAGACAGGAGAAAGAGATGATGATCTATTGCCAGCTGTTCAAAGGTAACAAAATCCACTCCTGTTTCCAGTCTTTATGCTAAGCTAGGTTTAGAGCTGCTGGCAGGTATTTAACATATGGACATTAAAGTGGTCATTTAACTCTCACAGAGAAAGTGAGTGTATGCCCCAAGTACGTGAGAGCTAATAGCAGAAAATAGGGGCATAATAATAGGAAGAGATTTGGTTAAAGTGCAGAATGGGATTTAAAATAACAGAAAAAGAGAAGGACTGATGTAAAAATCACAGAGAGAACGACTAGCACAGTCTCTGAGGGACTTTGTGAAGGTCAGGGGTGATGAGTGTGGGAGGTGTGACCACAGTTGTCATTTGTGTAAAGGCATTTTTATAATGCACCTTAAATACAGGTATTGCACCTCACTCTGTACCCTAAGCACACATTGTCAGAGGTCAAGGGTGTTTGCTAAAGCTTACATCAGTCCAGATAATCACACAGGGGGAAGCAGAGAATTTGTCTTGGGCAGGGTCATCTCCTGTTCACGCGTTAAAATTGGACAGATTTATTTGGAGTTCTCACTTTCCGACTCTTAATGTCTTTCCCTGGAGCTCTGATAAATCACTTCGACCCCCTGGTGTCAACACACCTCTTTTTTCTCTCTCCATTCGGGTTTCAGTGGAAGCGCGGACTCACATTCATTTTGCACAGAAATGTAAAATAACAGTTTATGTCAACATATATTAGAGAATATTTTGTCAACACAGAAAGCTGACATCTCTAAGAATTCAAAAAATATTCAGAAAGTCTATGTGAAGCACACATGTTAAAGTGATCGTCAGCATTAAGCTCTGTGGTGTGTGCGGTGTCTAGAGCTGCCAGATATGAAGTCCTGCTGTGAACTTTGATGGACCTGACTCTTTAGCCATTAAGCTCCAATAACTGTCTACTCCTTTATGAGTTCCAGCTGATATTTAAAAAACTGAAAATGTAACATTTCCTCATAGGATTATCATTCACCTTAGAGGCAAGAGAATATCAAAAACTTTTTATTAAATTAACGAAAGAGGCAGGAACACAATCATGTTTCCGTTTCACGTGGAAAAATCACTTGTGATCGTGAGTTAGACTAAGAGTGTGTACCTTGAGCCCAGGTGGACCAGGTCGGCCGGGGTTACCATGGGGACCGGGGGCGCCCTGTGGAAAAGCCAGAAAGAGGGAAACATAATCAAAAGGTGATGGGGATCTCAATCAGTCTTCATATGGGGATGGAGCTGATGCAGACTGTGGCTTAGCTACAGTGAAAGAGACCAGAGAATGGGGGTGGGGGGGACAAAGACCGTCTGGAGAACCTCAGCCCTCGTGCTTTTTTAACCTATTTTCCTATACATCAGCTGTGTGTGGCTCTGTCTGTGTGTGTGTGTGTGTGTGTGTGTGTGTGTGTGTGTGTGTGTGTGTGTGTGTGTGTGTGTGTGTGTGTGTGTGTGTGTGTGTGTGTGTGTGTGTGTGTGTGTGCATGTGTGGTGGTGGTGAGGTATTTGGTGTTGGGGGTAGAAGGTTATGAAAAATGGGTCTCTCTGGAGCTGCTTCACCATATGGATGTGGTTTTCCTGCCCGCCTTTTGCCTCACACTCCACTAAGCCCCCGACCCACCCACTACCTGACACACACACACACACACACACACACACACACACACACACACACACACACACACACACACACACACACACACACACACACACACACACACACACACACACACACACACACACACACACACACACACACACACACACAAACAAACACACATTTGCCAGGCATCTTAATGAGTAATGCAGATCATCCCATATCATAACATGTTGAATTCCTCCGCTGGTGTGCGTTTCTGTCCGCGCTGCCAGTTGCCAAGGAAATGAACACAACACGGCGAGATCTACGGTGGCAGCATATTGGTAATGTGAACCATATCACTCTGTCCAGTGGCCCCCCATGGGAAGGTTTAGCAGAAAAACTCTGGAAGCCAGATCATGAATATTCACCCGTTTTTCTTTTGGTTTGAACAACAGCCTACAGACAGAAGCACCCGGGGGGTCTCTACATCTCCGTCATTCATCCGTCTGTCCGACTGTCTGCCTTCTCTTCCTCTGAGTGACTTTTTTTCCTGTGGATCGCTGACCTCACTACTGCCCTCCCCGTGGTGTAGCACCCTTGGGCCCCTGACCCAACCCCCATCCTGGGTCAAGGGGGATGAGCAAGTCAGAGAGGGCGGAAAAAGACCCACAACTGCTTTAAGAGCCGGGTCAATGAGTTTCATTGAGGTGAGTAAAAACAAATGAGGAAGCCATTATGTGAGCGTGATCTGGTGTGCAGCATCAAAAAGCCAACTGACATCAGACAGGCAGCTCTCTATCATCCCACAGAGGAAAAAAAAAAAAAAGTAGTCTGAGGTTTGGGCTGGGTTATACAGCTCCACAAAAAAGTCCTTCAAAAACAGACATACTGGTCGTGTGCAGACATGACAACATAAATCCATTTTGCTGCAACTACTCTTGCTGTCAAAGAGTGCTTTGATGACTGTTGTGTCTGATTCACGTGAGACGGAGCTTTTCATGAATGAACAGGACATTACGAAGGTGTTACCTGTTGTGATTCACAGACACTCAAGATTTCCGAACAGATTAATGGCAAAAACACCTGATCTGTTTTGAACTTGTTGTGGTTTACATTGAAGATATTTTCATTCCAAGGGTTCTCAAGTTTTAAAGCTCTTGCCTCTGGTCCTCCCACAGTCTTCCCCTTTCATTTTTTTGGTTTGTATGCAGCTGGCATTCCTCGAGAGTTGGTCTGTCCAGACAGTGTTACGGGATGCTGCTCTTTTGCCCTAAATACTGTAAACCTAAACAAACTAGACATGTTTGAATTACATGCTTCAGAATTAACCCTGTGGTTCACCGCAGGTTCGGCAGTGCACTGGTAGGCACCAACATTTGGTACAGTACTCTTGCCTCCATGTCGTGTCCCTTTCTCTCACAACAGGTGTCTAATTAGAGAAGACCAGGGTGGGGCGCACACAAGCTGAGGGCTATCAAATAAAAAAAACACCACGCTCTGAACAGCGATGCAGGGCGTTGCTGTGGTTCCTGTGGTAATAACGCTGCTAGCTTTGTGCAATTCTCGGTCGAGACAAAATAGAGAAAATCAAAACAAACGATAGCCCCTGATGTTTATGAATATCTGTGCTTGAATCTGCAAAAATGTCCAACACCATATGTGCAACCTACAGCCAAGATATACCATGCATGCACTTAAATCTGGACGCATGACTTCACTCCCAAGGTTACATTCCCACACAGAATATTTTAGACGAGCCCTTTAAGTGGGCTATGCTGTAAACATAGTCTGACTTTCAACTGCAGCTTGTAAAAGACACTTTAAATGTATATACAGTCAGCGTTTTAAAGATAAAAGAAACTATGTATGATGCTGTGCCAAATAAGAGCTGATGGGGCAAGATCTGATTAACTAATATCAGATCAAGAGAGCATGTGAAATGGCTGGACATCTTCATAATTATTAGATTCTCAGTCGGCACACGCATGCAACAGAAACTTTTCCTCTTGGGAAATAAGGAAACTATTTCACTCTTTGTTATAGTCTTAAGCATGTGTTTTGCCATTTTTGAATAAAAAAGAGTGGAATTTGCAGCCTAATGTCACACGAATTACAGTAAAACTTCATAATAATAGAAACAGACAGGGTGAATGAATTGCTTCAAAAGCCAACGCTTTAAGAGTTAAATACATCATGCAGTGGACGGAGTATATGAAAAAGGAAATAGTAAGTAATCCAAAGTATTATTAAGGCATTTACAACAATAACAGTAATAGCTCACAATGGCAATGACAAGTTTGAAAATTACGATGGAAACCAACAGCTAACATTGTGCCAGCACATTTAAAATCTGGTATTTAAAAATGCATTGAAGTGCCCAACGAGGATTGCCAAAATAGTGAATTAGAGAACGGTCTGTGATTTTTACAGTCATGGAGCTTATTACAGTAATGTTTCCAGAGGAGAGATCCATACACACAGTTTACTCTGGGGATTATAAAGACCCTTAAAAAGCTAATCTGTTGACTGTTGTTACCAAAAGAGCCCAACACACAGCCCTTGGTGGAGCTCAGCACATTTATTCATTTGAAAGCTCTGCAGGTTCCTGTATGTGCAGCAGGGATCTGAATTCGTACCGGTGGAGCTGGGTGGGGGAAATTTGTTTAGTGACAGAAGGAGCGGTTTAGAGGGGAAGCATGAGGAAAGATGGGTGACAGAGATTTTTTTTCACTCAGACAAAGACCCTTTTGACCCAGCAGGCTCCAGACGAACATGCAGCCGGTCCTCGGATAGATACGGGGCCTGTGCTCTCAGGATGCATCCACGTTTCCTCTCACACCCCTCTACCAACCGTCGTCCCTCCACACCCACAAACAGACTTGAAACAAAAGCTCCGCCTGACTATTCACGGACACCTAGCAGAAGCGTCTGTACTGACATCCGTTGCCATAGCAACGGCATCTCACACTCACATGTGTGGGATCAGAGGTCAAGGTTCATGGGTGGTTCTTCTTGGGCTCAATGGTGCTCTGTGTGTCATCATACAGACTTCCAGTAATCCAAGGCTACGGAAAGTCGTGCAAAAAAACATGTGGAGCTGATAACAGCTATTTTCAGCAAAACCCTGAGAGTAAACTAGTTTTTCACCTAGAGGATGATGCTCATGATCAAATCATGCTTCGCCACCTGTGAGCCTGCAGCATAAATTCAGATTTGGAGTTAATTATTTCAGTCATCAGCAACTGAATGTTTTGCCTAAATTGAAACCACACTCTCATCTGACCGTGAGGGGAAAGTGTGCGCAGCCTGTTTTTGCGTGGAGTGCGCGTTTGCGTGTGTTAATATGCCTACATGCATCTCCGAGTTTGCACACACACATGGCAGCGGCAATTAAACTTGTTAAATGCTGTTGTTTACAGGAAAACTCCATAATCTGTCTCACTCTTCATATCAGCAGGCCATAAACACAGCCACACATGTCTGAGCCACAGTGTGGGATTAGTGCTGCGGCATGTATGCGCTCCCGTGTGAGCCCCGATGTGTGCTGGTGTGTGTGTGTTAAACAAAATGACTGTGAGGTCACAGTCAGACACTGGCGGTGTGTTTGCAAGTGACCCCAGTTAAAGTGGCATCAAAACCGATGGCCTTCACAAGTGCTTTTTTATTGAAAAGACTTGTTTTCATTGTTTGCGCTTTGCAAACCAACCACTTCCACTGACAATGCCGCAGGCAGTTTAACAGCTGGTTTAGCTGTTTATCTGTGGCGGACAAAGACCATGTCCAAGTCACCAGGATGTAAATCAGTATGGGGTGATTGGTCGAGACATAGTGTTGATGTATGAGGTTGGACACAAGTCACTGGAGCTTCACCAACAGCAAGTCACAGTTGAACTGTCCAAACCAGTCCAACCTGTTTGTTGCAACTGATTTTTCAGATTATTTGTTGCGAAATTATCAATACTATTCATTATTTTGATTCATTGTCTCTAGTTTAAACTATAGAAGCTGTTCTTAAAAAACTTGAGTTTTCTGCAGCTTTCTCCAAGTGAGAAAAGCTGCAGCTGGGCTCTGCAAAAAATATTTCCACTAAGAATCATACTTGGCATGACCAAGTTCACAAAGCTCTCTGCTTAGATTTTTTTTTTTTTTAAGCCCAATTAAAGTTTTATTCCAGGTAGGTTTGATTTGGATCAGAAATACACCTAAGTGGGACTGATGTTGTGGAACTGCCATAACAGACGGGACGGGAGGTGCTGATGGGACTTAAATAGCTTTAATTAGAGCCAGACAAAGAGCTCCTTATACATCTATAGCCGTGTAGGATCACAAGGACTTTAGCTTAAGAGTCTCTCAGGCACAGAAAAACAAAGTAATAGTTAAAAAAAAACAGAAATATAAAGGCAAATACATCCAAATACAACATATATGCAGTGTAGTTATTCATTTTTGATGTATTTAGATGAATCTACTGTCTAGACCACTAGAGTTTCTTGTTTAAAATATATACACGTAATTAAAGTTGTAAAACAAGGAGACAGATTTTATCCACATCTGTAATATGGAAAAAAAAACCTGACTAAATCTGGAGCCATGCTAGCATCGAGGTTGTACTTGTGTGCGCTAAATGCTAACATCAGCATGCTAAAAAAACACACTGATGATTAGCAGGTACAATATTTCTGCCTGTTCGATATCTTAGATTAGCATAATTGCTATTTAGTGCTAAACAACTGAAATTGATGGTCACGCCATTTTATTTTTTGAGGGAAAAAGAAAAAGTTATTACAATCCGTCCTGAGGGAGGAATGAATGTCCGCACCAAGTTTTATAGCAATCCGTCCAACAGCTGTTGAGACATTTCTTTCAAAAACACAAATATAAACCTAAATGCTGGCAAGAGAGGACATTCAGTGCAACGGGAATAACGCTGCCAAATTCAATCGCAATCCATCCAAATGTTATTGAGAAGATTTCAGTTTGGATCGTGTGGACGCTGCAATAGAACCACACTACTTGTCACTTAAAAAAATTTCAGTCTGAATTCATACATTAGGGACTGAGAGAAACAGAGGAAGCAAAGGAGAATTTCTGAAAGAAGACCCTTGAATGAGACTATATCTATTTAACTGCCTTGGAAAAAGAGGCCTTTCATGAGTCTAGAATGGGATTCCTATGAAGTCTTGGTGCAGCAGCTCAGGCAGGAGAAGAAAGTCCAGAGGAGCCATGTGTTCTCTGTCTGTTTACAGTGCTTTTATTAGGCATCCTGTGGCACAGGCAGCCTTTTGAAAGGCCGTCTTTATAGGAGCTTTCCTGTTTATGCTTAGGGGTGGGAGGTCAGCACTCGCAGCCCCGTGCTGAATATGGTCAATCTGCTGACATAGGAAAACTCTGTGTGTGAGTATGAGAGAGTTTGTGTGTGTCAGCTGGTTGACGGGAGGGATTTAAAGTGATGTGGGAGCCCGGCTGTTGCAGGTTATTATTGTGACTGCAGAAAACAGACCAGGACTTTGCCTTTTGGGCCGAGACGTGCAGATACAGTCGTCTCGGCCGTCGCCTGTCTGTGCGTCTGTCTGTCTTTCTGAGTCACTTCTCTGCCGGAGGAGGTTATGAAGACTGTTTGTCTTTGAGCTTTCAGTCAACACCTACGTCAGCAGCAGTAGCACAAACACAAACACACAAACACAGCACACACACACACACATAGATTCCCACTATAAACCTAAATGAAGACATTTCTATTTATACCTTTCCATTAAAAAAAATCTTGAGGTAAAACACCAAATTATTTCTAGATGTTACAAATTGAAGTGTATTTGATTTTCCTGGAGCTGTTTAAAGCCGAGGAGACTTACCCGAGCACCCCTCTTGCCTGCCAGGCCTGGCTTCCCTGGAGGTCCTGGGAGTCCCTGGAAAGAGATGATTCAGTGAGTGTTGCATGCTGATGTACCACACACAAGATCTTCATCTAACATACTCTGTCAAAACCCATTAGGTCATGAAGACTCTTTACATTGAACTCCTCCACCTCACACAGGCTGCACTGTGTCTGCAGGGTAAAAAAAAAAAAAAGTGACACCTTTTCCCTCTGAAGTAATTCCATCTCAAGGTGATGAGAGTTCAGCCTTATCCATCAGGACGTTCGGAGCCTGTGTGGCAGGAAACCATAGAAACACTAGAAATAACAGGTCATTTCCTGCACCACTCAATGCCCCTGTGTGTCTTTATCGGGCTCGTGCTCGTTCGTTTTCTTTTAATCAAAAAGGAGGAAAAGGAGCAGTGAGGAAAAACAGAGCGCTTGTGGTTATTTCGGCTAACAAGACCAACCTGCAGGGCGCTGGACTCGGATATAGGCTTGTGTTAAAGCATCTGTACAACATTTTCAAAAAATTTCGTCCATCGTAAAATGCATAGCAGTATCTTTACTACAGCATTAAATCGGATGCCTGAGATAACACGGATATGTGAATGTAATAAAAAAGCAGCAGCATCGACCATAAAGTGCAGCTATTGATGTGTCGGAGTTGTGCCCTTTCTGTAGATTCCTCATCTCAATTTTCACAAGGCTGTGAACTTTAAGAGACAAGGGACTACTTCAAAAACAATTTCAACAGCACACACACAAACCTGAGTCTAAAGGTTATGATCATAAACACTGCCTGTGAAAACTGTGTCAGATCTGGCTTACATCTCTCTGACGATTATAATTGGCCCCCCACCGTCTCTTCCAGGATGACCTCCAGGGTTGAGACCACCCTTAGTGTTGCAGGTGATGTTCTCTATGGTGGCCCAAAGACCTGTCAACGCCAACACACACTCCTGTCTGTCCTCACACTTCCACCCACTGCTTCAGCTCCTCCTTCCTGACACTTGTTTGTTTGTTTATTTACTCCCACCATCTTTTCGTCTTTGCACCTGTCCATCTTTAACCTTTTTGTTTTTCTGAGAGAATTTGTTTGATTGCTGCTCTGTACCCAGCAAAGTCACAGTCTGATGAAGTTTCCATATCAGTAAGCATTTTCCAGTCACCACATTTTAAAACAAAGTGTGATTACGACGGCTGTTTTCAGTTATGATGTTTAGATTTGCTGGATGTGCCAATGAGGAAGTCCGAATTATGTATTGTGCACAAAGTTTGGCTTCTACGTAGAAAAAATATACTTAAATTGACTTGTTTGTCTTGAAATGAATTCAAAACTACTGGTGTATACACACTGCAAATTTGCACATTCCCTAAACTCTAATCTTTTATTGCCATAATTTGACAAATTGAACCCGTTTTAGGCTTCTTAGCTGTGGCAGCATTTAAGTACACAGCCTGCAGGTACAATTTAACTGAAGCTGAGATATGCACGGAGTTTAAAAACAGTCAGTCAGGTTTAAATTAAAGTTAATCTCTGGACTGGTACTTTTTTAATAAAAAAAAAAATATCAAATCAAAACTCCTTTCAACAAAATTCAGAACATATAAATGACATTCAGGTGTGAAGTGAACAACATCTCGAAGAAAATCATTTTTAAAGAAATGGCTGTGCCGTTTGTGTGGCTGTGCTGGATGTTTCTCCTGGCAGAACAGAGTCCAGCTTCTCTGCATGATGGAAAGTCCAAATCACACATCTACTGTGTTTCACTTGAAGAGTCTTTAATGTTTTAGGCAGCCAGAGAATGACAAAGCTGAACCTGAATTAATGAATTAAAAGTTTCTGATTTTCAAACGTGTCAAAATGTGTGTGTGAAAGAGTATGTAAAAGGCTGTGGGAAAAAGTGTGAGAGAAAGAGTATGTGCATGACGTGTGTTTATAAAATCCAAGGTATGTTGAAAAGGAAGCGTGACTGAGTTCATCTGGGATCTCCCTGCACAGAGACACACACAAATGCATGCACATTTACAATAAATTATCCATCCAGTCTGTTATGTCCTCCTATGACACTCATTTCCATGACCATTTTATCTAAAGTCTCTGCAGATTTTAGTGCAATTCTGGGCCATAATTCCACTACAGGCTACATTTTTTTATCTGATCCTTTTGAGTTTTGCAAGGTTGGATGTTCAGGCAAAGACTTGTATTAAAAGCACTCCTCTAAGATTGGTATAATTTAACTTATTTGGCATAACATAAGCACTCATAAATGTGCCAGACAGTTTTTTGGTGAATGACCTTCTAACTTCCCTTAATGATGCTTCCACAATTTATTTTCTATGGTAGATTACTGCATTTCATAGTAAGATTACAGGTACTGCTTTTTAATGGCAGTAATTTGGTTTGCTGTAATGACAGTAAAGTCTGCTGTGGACATCGGGACAGAGGTAAATTAGCCAATCCTAGACACACTCTACTTTGCAGTCTACAGCAGCAAATTACTGACTAGGAAGAAGCAAGGCACACGTATCAAACATGAAGGCCCTGCTCACACTTTAAACTAAGATACAAGTAAAAACATACCCAAGAAACACAGAGAGAGACGTGGAGTCTGATTACTCAGGCCACACTTGGATAGGGGGGGTGGTAAATTCACTGTATAGACAATTATGTGTAGCTTATAAAATGATGAAACTCCCATATGGAAAAACTTGAACAATTAAAAGTTATTTTCTCTGCTCTGTGGCCAAGTTAAATATGAGTGTATATTTTATGTTAAGTGGCTGTCACAGTTTACCCAAGAATGAAATGAAATATGAAGTTAAATGTGATCTCTAGCGGTCATTTGAGACATAACTGAGAAGCACTCTGATGCTCGGTGTGAACTGAACTCTGTGGAAAAAAAGGGTAAAAGTGGATCTGGCTGCTTCAGTGTTCCCACTTCCAGCAACACACCAAAAGGCCAAGCCTACCTTTGCATTGGGAAGCTGAATGTTTACTGACTGCTCTGACCCTTGACCTTGCTTTGAAAGGGGGCCATGTGACCTCCACTAGCAGTCTCTGACAGAGGAATCTGGTGCAGAGACGGCAAGGCGTCAGACCTGACACGTCACACCCAGCCTGGAGGCTCAGAGGAAGGAGGGAAGAAGGGAGAAAAATCAAGGACTTCTAACCTGTGTGGAGAAGGAGATGGTCCCATATTAACCTACACATCTCTGTGGTTTCATATTTCTAACCCCGCAGCAGTTTAATCCAACCTGGTCTGTCATTGGGTAACAAAGACCAGCACAAACTGGGATGACCTCAATGGAGTGATTCTTAGCTGACTTTTACTGCTTTATTAATGTAAACTAGTAAAACTCAGCACATGTGACTGCCAACACAAACAGATGAGACATTCACTGCATGTTTCTGGTTCATCTTGGAGAACATTTAGAGATGATTTGCCTTTTTTGTAGCACTTGCACACCAACACTCAAACTAACTGCCTCAGGCTGAACAGAGGTTCTTACCGTCAAACCTTCGTCTCCCTTCTCTCCCTTAGATCCGTCCAGCATCGAGAACTGTGTAGGTGGCACCTCCCAGCTCTGGAAGCCATCAGTCGCAGGTGGTGTTACTGCATTGAATGAAGGCTTGGTAGGTCGCGGGGTGACTGGAGCCCTGGTAGTTTTGGGTGGCTTTGTGGGCTTGGTAATCTGTTTTGAGACTGGCTTGGGAATCTGTTTTGAGACTGGCTTGGGGTTTTTAACGGTTGTAGTTTTGGAGGTTGTTGATTTTGAGGAGTTGACTTTGGATATTGTTGGTTTGGATGGGGCAACTTTGACAGAATTTGATTTGGGAGTGGCTTTGGGTGACGTAACTTTGGGCTTGGGAGGTGGTTTCTTGGCTGGGGTGGGTTGTGGTTTCCTTGTGACGGCACCTTGGTCTGATAAGGCGGAGTCGGGCTTTGTCTTGGAAGGTTTGGTGCTGGTAGTGGCTGGAGCAGTAGGTTTCTTCTTGTTGTCTGTTCCTGCGATCGTCTTTTTCAGGTTGATTTTAGGAGTGGGCTTTGGGGGAATGGGTTTGGAGGGTTTCTGATTTGAAGCTTTAGACGTGGAGGGTTTTGGGGTTGGTGATTTCGTGGGTAGTGCTCCTGTCCTGAGTGGTGCTGTGACGGTTTCGGTCCTGGTCTTGGGAGGTGGGGAGGCCAAACCAAGCTGGGTTGTGACTGGCATCACAGTCCCCAGAACGGGTGTAGGAAGGCTCCCATGGTTCGGCTTTATCGTTTGGGTGGGTGCCACGTATCTGACAGCCGAGGCAGCAGCAGCAACACTCCTGGCAAGGCTCAACCCCGTCGGCTTCCTGGCAGTTTCTGGGCCACCACGTTTAGGGGTAGCAACAGTAGCTGTGATGTTTGTTTCTCTCGGTAGGATAGGCAGCAAAGGAAGAAGGTTAGGCCTGTATGTGTCAGCTTCCCTGCACTGTTTCTTAATGTACCTGCAGTAGTTGTGAGCTGCCTGTGCAGAAGGGACCAGGTCAAACTGGCAGATGGCTCCTTCAAAGTGTGCTGAAGCATGCTGCTGGCTTGTCCTCCCCAGCAGGAAGGAGCCCTGCAGCTCTGGAGCCAGTCCTTCCTCACTGTCCCACCCAAAGTCTGCATGAACACTCTGCTCTCCGCAGGAGGCATATAGAGTCACTTTCTGTCCATTAATTCCCACCGCCAGCTGGTGCCACTGGCCATCGTGGGGCTCATAGGGCAGTGACACCGAGGTGTTGGGTCCTGTGTGGAGGACCAGATTTCCCGGTACAAGCTGCAGACCAAGAAGGAGCTTCTTGCGGCCTGAGAGCAGGGTGAAGAGGAAAGCACTGTTGACACGGTGTGAGCGTACACTCAGGACCAGTGCCAGGTTGGGCCAGATGGCCGCTGGAAGGATTGAGCGCAATGGAGCCTCGATGTGCGCCCGCTGGTTGAGGATGATTCCCGATCTGAATGGAATGACCCCAGCTGGCACCGAGCGTGACAGCTTCTCTCCCTTAAGCCCCAACTTTTGGAGGATGTCCACATCTGGAAAGAATGTAGAGCGGTGTTAGATACGTGAATAATTATGACAGCCTTGTTTATGAAGATTATGCCAATTATTATGAACTCTCCTTAGTACCTGGCAAGAATATTTCAAGTTTTACTCTTAAGATTGACGACTCTACATCATACCTCTGATCACATCTGTTTGGTTGATCCTTGATCAGTCATATACAATAAATAAAGATGACAATATTTCTCATCATAATCATTGGGAACAAGGCTTAACATAAACACCACCAGAAAGTTTAGAATTAATAAAAGAAAACAGGACTACAACAGGTCTATTGTAAGAAGAAATGACTTTCACAGAGCATCTGGCCTCATTAGAAACTTTTGCTATGTTGTTCATTTGTGTGTTCATCAGAGCACTCATCACACTCATCTGTGGAAATGATACATGTTAAATGGTAGTGAAAATGGAAACACTGACTCTTGAGCAACAATCACACACAAAATTAAAAACCCTTAATCAAATTTATAAAGAAATATTAGTAGAACATTCTGGGCTCATGTATAAGAGTCAGGTTCTGTGTTGGTTGGAAGGCCAGTCTGACCTGCAGGTGCTGCAGGGTGAAGAGATGGGGAAAAGAATAAAAAAAAATACAAAGAGCAATAAACTCGCTGGGTTTTGAGATCCCAGATTGCGTCTGTAGGCTATTTAGTGCAACTCTATGCCAAAACAAATTCATGGCCAGACATATATAAAATCTGAATGATGATAGGGAAATGGAGCAACCTAGTTTAGCTGTCTGGTAGATGCTGCACTGAAGCACTGTGGCAGCTGCTGTTTCAAATGTCAGTGGTTTGCAGAAACACGTTTCTCTCCAAAATGGCCGTATGATGCATTAAACAGCTTTAAGTATGCCAACAACAAGTGCTGCGTGTTTATTGCTTCACAGGCCTGCAAATTCTTCCATGCTCATAATTTTAAACTGTATTGAAGTTTGCAGCACTTCAACACAAATAGCTACTGCTTTACTCATAACAAACTCCACTGTAACATAATTCGTGTTTTTTCATCTAAACCAATGCACATCTCTATGATCCTATCCTAATTTTCTCATTTCTCTGAACCTCTTGGGTAGTCCCATAGACTTAAAATTAAATTTTGATTGATATGGGGCAAAAGATAATTGATTTGTGATCACCAATTTATCATTGCACTCCAGTTACATCACCAGATTCATGATGGACAGAAAGAAAGGAACATAATGATTGCAGCAGAACCAGACGTATTCTCTTTCTCAGTCCATGCTTTCTTTGTATGGACTCCCAGGCCATGTGATGCTCAGAGCAAGACAAGACTTTGTTGGTGTTCAGCCTGTGCTTTTGGAAACATGATGACTGGTGGAGATAATTGTGAGGAGAGTCATGGCCAAAGCAGCCAGTACCAGGAATGCACAATCAGGCTAAAGGACCGAATCCTTTCTCAGTAGCTACCTGAAAAGACCACTGGATTGTTTTTAATGCTGACAAATATTTGCTTGTGAATTTTGAAGCACAAAGAAGAGTTGAGGTTCAAAATATACATTACTTTCACACCAGTTTCCACAGCTGCGAACTGACTGTATCGTATGTAATGCGATGTGATGAATGTGTTCACTGATAAACCAAAGGACATCAGCATCATCATAACCTTTCCCCCTTCTCTTCTCTGTCCTCATCAATGGAGAGAGTTTGGTCTTTCAGAACATGGCCACAGTAACCACAAGTGAGCACAAAATCTCCCTGCCTGGAGGCGGAATACAGTTTCCAGCCTTTCAGCCAACTCTGACTCTCTGTTCAGTATTTCGGTCTCAGTAGTCCAGGCTCTCTTTGTCTCGATGACCTGTGATCTCAGACCTAGGCCCCTCACCATCTTCATTGTCCATGGGCTCACTCTGACCTGTGGTCATTGGGCCTTGTCTAATGGGGACATGTGTATGTATACAGAAGCCCTGCTTGTGAAAAGATAGAAAAATGGGGAAAGCAATGTTGATGAGATGACAGAAAGTGGGGAAGATGAGGAGAAAGACCGATGGGAAGTCCAAACAGTTGGTGTGCTGGGGAGCCATAGAGTGTAAGGACTTCAATGAAATGCTTGTCTGTCCATAATACAAGGCTTCCTTCATTAAACCGTGGGGCCTCAGACTTTGGAAATACATAATTGCACGGAAAGTTAAAAAAAAAACTTTAACGGAGGGAATGTGATTCCACGTAGCCCTGTTAGTTATCGAGGAATTAGACCTGGGGGAGGAAGCAGCTCTTTTGTAGAAAGAGTTTTCAAACTATATGATGTCAAACCAGCTCAAGTGATTGCTACCAATATACAGTATAACACATTTTAACAAACTTTCAATGTGATTTCATACAAACACTGCACTCAAACACAATGGTTTGCACAGTGAAAAGTGATCCACATGCAGGCTTGCTGTTCCTATATAGCCAGATCTTTATGGTGTTTCTGTTAGGTCCTGTAAGATTTCCCCTCGCCTTAAAACATTAGGACTTTATAAATTAGAAACAGGACCTACATTGGGTATAGTATGTACCCATCCACACAGTGAATTCCCCTCTCTGTGTGGTCTCCTCTGCAGTGAAGGACAACAGGACTTGGCACGGAGACACAGGGTGTATTACATGTATGCGTTCTGTACATAGATTCCTGTCTGCAATCTCTTTACTTAAATACAACTCGTACTATTACAGGGGCATATATTGACCGTGCGGTTTTTACAGCACGCTGTATGTATCTGAACAGACTTGTGTTCAACACATGGCTGGCGTTCGTGGCTTCGCTCCGTGCCAAGTCGCTCAAGTACAACGGAGAGAAAGTCCAAGGCTCTTCACTGTGTAATTTCATCCCTTGTAGAGGATGAAGTCATCGATTCACACTCCAATGATCTCTCTTTGGCTGGCCTGTGCTGGTCTACAGTGGGCCATCTATGATATTTCTTAATGATCCCCATGGCGATTCAGTGCATTTATTTCCCACGATGTCAGATTTGGAATCAACATTTGGGAAAATGAATTACCTGCTAGCAAATGTATAAAACAGAAAATCAAGGCTTTGTCTCGTGATTAGAACTCGTAATGACCAACATGGTAACATCTGCTTGCTCTACAGTTTCCATCTTTTACAATGTAGCGTGCTTGTGACATGGAAAAACGCCCCCAGCTAGAATCAGGATTAAAGAGAGAGTAGAAACAAGGTGAAAGCGAGGCAGGACATTCAGCAAGTGTGGATGTCGCAGTTTTGTGGTATCCACCTTAACCTCTAGGCTACATTGATGCCGCCTGTTTACCATTCACTTCTAAATTCATGCCATCTATTCCCAAAACTACACTTTAAATGCACTATTTTTCCAAATAAATCTTATCTCAAGATACAAGCACACCACTTATTAATTTGGTCCGTGCTCCCAAAGGGCGTCTCAGGCCACCATTTAATCAGCACTGAGCCAGCTGTCTGCCAAGCGGTCCTGAGTCACGTCACTTTTATTTATAGAGTACATTTAAATACAAGCCCTGACTGAAGCGCTGCACAACATCAAACAGAATTAAAACTATCACATGGACTTGAAACGTTTAAGCCAAACAGTGATCCTATAGCCTCCACTGCCTCTCGACAGGCTCAGCGGGAGCTTTTTTTTCATTTGGCACCAGCGTTACCTTTTGCTCTCTCACCGTGTGTGGTGGTGTGTGTTCGGAGCAGGAAGACTCTTTCAGAAACTTGACTACGACTATGTTTTTTTTTGTTGTAATCATAGGCAACAACCTTATCTCTCAAGAGGATAGACCACAATTGAGGATTAAAAGAATCACAGTCCGTACTCTGGACTGTTTGGATGGCTGTGAGAGCATCTTCATGATGAGTCAGTCCAAATGGGACTAAAAAGGTTCCTGGTAAATCCCATTCATGAGAGCCCTAAGCTCTGAGAAAAAAACAGAGACACTGATGATTGACATCCCGACTCTCACACAGAAGACTTTATTCATACAGAGACTCAACAGTGATTGAAGTCCACCCCTGCTAGTCGCCCAATGAGAGCATAAAACCAGCTCAACTATCCTTAAAGGAGTGTAACATGTCTGCCTGACACACTAGCTTTTTTTTTTAAGTCTGAAGTGGTGTATGCAATGATATTTTCTAATAATAACTGACACACACATTTACAACCTGCAACTAAACCAATTTAAATCTAAAAAAAATTCTTAAACATCTTTAAAAATATCTTTGAAATCTAAATTTATCTCCACCAAGTCTTTGGAATAGACAGTGTTATATTAAATGTAAAGAAGTCATCACTAAGAAAAAGACCAAGAAGATTTAGAAACTTAATACAAATTTGAATAAGGATTCAGGTTCAGGTTTTAGGTTTTATATAGTGAACTTAAATGACATTTAGTTTTGTCTGCCATCAGTTTTTAGTCACTGCTCTGTCGGGCCTACTGAACTTTGTCCGCTGTCGGTCTCAATCATAATAACTGGGGAAGAAGGGGGTCGATTCACTGGGCTGTATCTTTAACTTTTCATTAGAGGAAACCATCAAATGAAGCAAAAAGTAGCTCAAATGATCACAAGCCATGCCAAAACTTTTTGAACTACATAAAATAAGAAGCAGCCCAACTTAGTAGAAAACTTTTTAAATCTTGTAACATTGAGGCTGACAAATTGTCAGTGGACACTGAAACAAGAGGCCAAAAACAATCAAGACTGTATTTTATATTTTCATTTTTATCTAACCTGCTCATTCTCAATTAAACCTGCAATAACTGACTTGTTTGGCTACTTGGTGGCACTTTGTGAACACAACATTAACAGAGCTTATTTGATAATGCAATAGCAATGGAGCAGCATGATCATTCTTTTGGAGACCTGTGTCTGCCTCCTCATGAACGTCACTATCTTTTAGCTCTGTTTTGGTCTCCACCGACTCCTGAGGGAAATAGCTTTAGCTTGTAAATGCCTGACTATGTTCACCAGCTAGTCTCTAACTGTGCCTGGCTGCTGTTTGTTGCATAGTAGGAACAGTTTAGCTGTTAAACTCGCTATAATCCTCTGTAAAGCCAGTGGGAGCTGCAGATTTGGGGTATCGTTATGTGTACAGGAGCTTCATAACTACGAGTGACATTATTCACATTATCACATTGTTTTACCATTGTAATTTTATACAACTGATATTTTATGACAATGTAGTCTCTATAAATGCTTTGCTAAGAATTCATTTCAGTAGTAGTTGTGGATTTTAAGTTGTCTTACTTCTAAATTTGGTCAACCGCATGTTGTAAATCACTGAAGTGAAACAGAAGTGTTTCGAGAGTTAGCTTTGAATCTATGATCTGATCACTCCCTTTGCTCACTCAACTTAGCTTACTCAACACCTGCTGTCATGGCAACGGTTGGTCCAATTCTCATAGCAATGTGTTTACGTACTTGGGCTGTGACCAAACAGGCAAAGAATAACTCCAAGATCTCTCAAGAGCTCCAATAAGTTTGACCATTTTTTTCCGCTGGTAAATCTTTCACTACTGGACAAAAGAGGTGAGAAAGTGAAGTGAGTGGGAACGAGTGGAGAAGCTGTGCCTTACCTTCAGAGTGTACTTGTGTAAGTCCCAGGTAACAAGTACAATATAAAACTGTACAGAGCAATAGGGCTCTCCTGGGGGAAGAGAAGAGAAGGACGTTAGGATGAGGCAACAGTCACACTTTACAGAATCAGACAATTGTTTAACTCTTAAATCAATTTGGCATAATTTTCTCATAAAGCTGTTTATAAATTGTAAGTAATAGCTTTTATATATATATATATATATAAAGCATTACAATAACAATTACTGGTGCTTTATGGATCAGTCATAGCAATGCACATGGGTTGCCAGGTTGTTAAAAATCCTGTTGGATAGTGATTATCCTGTTTGGTAAGAATTTACTTATACATGTTAGTAATCCATTAAAGAAAAGTTCATACATTTTTCACTTAGTAATACCACATCAGTTCTCTTGATATAAATAAAGTCATTATATAAAGATTTCAATCATCATTTTGTAGTTGGAGGTTGGAAAAAAGTTCTGGTCCAACACGTCAAAGGGATTTTTCACAATGTAGGGATGTAGACGTTTTTATGAAGGCTTGTAACACTTCTATAAAGCACTAGTAAAGGATTTATTAACCACCAGTTTAACCCCTTAAGATGCCTTGAATAATTGGAATTACTTGCATTTGACCCCAAAGGAATTGTTGAACATTTCCATTAATAACGACAAAACCTCTGTCTTTAGGAAATCTATGTTCTGTATATTAATAGGCCACAAAATCATAAATTAGTCTGAGATTAGCTAACAATATTAACATCCCATCAAAACACAGATTAAAATAAAACCATGTGCTTTGCAGCTGAGCTACCATGTGAATAACAAATGGGATTCTGCTGAACCATTTACAACTCAGAGCAGCTCTCTCTCCCTAAAACACAAACACACCGCTTCAAGTTGTGGTTTGAGAGACAGAAATACTATAGTGGACTTATCCATTAACTTTTCAATCTAAACCAACATGCGTATGAACACACACACACACACACACACACACACACACACACACACACACACACACACACACACACACACACACACACACACACACACTGAAAACAAAAACGGTCTCTTTCAACAACCTCGCCGCATCCAGGTGCGCAACAAAAACTTGAGTCTGACTGGCAAGTGGAGCAAGAGCTCGGTGGGGGACCGAGATCTAGTGACAGGCAGGGGAGCCACTGTTTACTGCTGGAGGTCATCCAGACACACATGGTCACACACACATTGGAGGAGGAAATGTGTATAGCAGCTGTGGCTGGAGGGCCACAGAGGAGCAGGCGAACGGGGCTGCGCGCAGGCTGCGACTACATAGATGTGGGAAAGACAGTAACTGTTGCATAAGCAGGTTTTCCTGCACTAACCCAGACAAAGATGTGTCTGTGTCTCTTTAGAAATAATTCTACAAACAGCCTGAGTATTAACCAGCGGCTGCTTCCCCTTCCAACCCTGAATGATTATAATCAAAGTGTGTGTGTTGTGTATCTAAGTGCATGTGTGCTTACATGCATGTTTGTGGTGTCTATGTCTCCCGCTCTTCAGGCTCCGTAGTGGCTAATAAAGCTTCATCACAATCATCTCCACACACAGCTGGCTGTGGTTGCTCAGGATGTGTGTGTCTCCCAGATTCCACGCTGATTACAGTCTGACTCTGTGTCTTATCAGCTGAGGAGAGATCTGCTTTCTGAAAACGACTCGTGAATGCAGAGATTTTTTTTACAGCAGTAAAAAACTAACTCTCATTCTGCTCCTCGAGCTGTTTACATCTGTGGAAACTGAACCAGGTTTCCCAGGAAACAGCCCTGTTTTCTTTGGCTTTACACATTAAAAGTCCGCGGTAGCTTGTTTAGATTCATTAGCGTGCTTTTGAAGCGTACGTGACAGATCGGGATTTGTCTTCTGTGGGGGCAGCCGGAGGTGGGTTGCACTGTGGGGGATTTGTACGCAGAGAACTTTTAAAGCAGAAGGCCTGGCATCTGCACACTGACCCTGTCTGGTGTGGTTTTCTTACTGCAACAGTGAGCTATGACATGACTCCCTCAGGGAATTTGCAAGCAAGCTGAGTGGACAAAATACAGCCTAGATGAACAATCCCTCTTCCTATAAGTCATCCATTACACCAGACAGTCTAACTTAGATATTGGGCTGTGAAGCACTGAACTCACATATCAAAGACAGACGGGGTGGAGAACCTCTGATACCATCTTCCTCTACTTCAGCTGTGATCTGCACACAATTCTCCCACTGCTATTAAACAGCTGAGTCATTTAAAGGAGGAAAACAGGGGACACAGTGATCAACAATGCAGTGTGACTGAGCAATAAACAGAGGGGGAGAGAGTGAGTCAGAGCATCTGAATCTTTCTTACAATGATTACATAATGTAGACATGTAATGACTCTAAAGATATCTGGTGCCACATTATACAGTTTGCAGCAGGAATCTACAGATGAAAACAAAATTATTTCCTTAGAGATTATGTTTTATTTCCCTGCCGTGTTGCTTGTTTAGATATCATTTATCTGTGATCTGTTTTGGCCATTATTGCCTTTACATCTTTCCCTGAGCCTTAACTGCATTACCCATGTCTGAACTCTGACTCTAACCTCTAACCCCCAAAAAACACCACGACCTCCTAGACACACACACACACAACCACACACACACACACACACACACACACACACACACACACACACACACACACACACACACACACACACACACACACACACACACACACACACACACACACACACTGTAACCAGCAGGCTTGTCAGTAGTCAAAGGTTGAGGAAAAAAATATATAAAAAGGTCTGTGTGGTTTCCATTTTTATTCACCAGTTTAGACTACTCAATGATTCCCTGAAAGGCTTTCCCAAAGGTGATCCTGCCCCCCCAAGCATGCACACAGACACATACACACGCACACGCACGCACGCGCGCACACACACACACACACACTGTGGAAAATTCCTGTGGATGAGCTGACACTTACAGAGTCTGATGAGGAGGACAGTGTGAAGAGCCTGGTACAACTTGTATGTCCATCATCTGTTCTCTCTGCTGTCAAATATTCGCTCACTTAAGACTGTTTAGTTCATGATGATGAATTACTCAAATGATCTACATCAATCATGTTCCAATATTACTATGATTAGGAGTAAATGAAGCAAAACATTTTATGGATTTAGAGCTTAACTGAAATTACTTTAATAATACAAAAATTCTTAACTCAGAACGTGCCCTTTTTGCCATTTGTCACATTTTAAAATTTTACTCCTGCACCTATTTTCCAGTGTATAAAAATGTCACAACATACCAACACATCGTCCAAAGAATGATTGACTTTTAATAGTCAAGAGCGAGACATGAAGGGCGACACCATGTGGACATGTTGATGAATGATGCTCCCTGCAGCCTCGCAGATAGACCGTCTTTACTACATCACAATCCATGGACATGTGAAATTAACGCAGCCGCAGCACCGTTGAGCCGCTGCTAAAACTGTGAGGATGAACCTCTTAAAGCCACCTTCTGTTTTTCTTTACCCACGACTGGCTGCGCAACATCCAGGTAGGTGTGATTCATAGTTTGGCCAACTTGTTATAATAAAAAAAAAAGAGCGCACGGTGGTCAAATCTCCGGACTTTCCAACTCCCCAGATGAGTCTATCCCGACTATCTCGCCAGCGATCCATTAACTCCACCAGATGTTCACTGCGTGATAAAGCCAAAATATCAGACGACGGTGCGAATGACGCATGCGTGTATAAATGAATGGATACATAAATGAATGACTTTTCAACGTGAACTGAGCAACATCAGGCTGCTTCGTACGGACTTCACAAAAAGTCAAGACCTAATATTTCGGTCAACATAAGATTCCGGTTGGTTTTTCATTCTCTGTAAAGATCGATGCTATAAACACTTGAATAAAACATCTACATTTTATATCAGAGTGATAAATCTAATATCAGTTTGCAGGTGTTTGGTTGAATAAACCTGGGTCATCATTTGTGTTAGTTATAGTAACCTTTTCTTTAAAGAAGGGGCCTCTCACCTTCTTTAGAAGAAAAAAATCCTTTTAACTGCTCTGCGTAAATGCGCCTTCGGAGGATGCGTAAACGGAAAAACATGGAAAGCATCCCAACAAAAACGCTCCAGTGAATACTGATGAATTCCCTCATGAAACTTTATAGGTCTGAATTGTTGCCTGATTTGCTTGCTTTTTCAGATGAGTCACTTTAGTAAACACTTTATGGCAAAGTTCCGGCAGGCAACCCCACAAAAAAAAAACTTTCAGACACTAAAATGAAAGTATTTCTTTGAGCATCACAGTTTGTCTTGTGCAAAAGTTGCCGGATTTGTGGGAATATTAATTGCACTCCACCAATTGCTTTCAAATGAACCAGGTGGTTGTACACAGTCTTTTTAGTCCAGTTTACTGAAAAGAAAAAAAATAGAAATGAGGGAAACAAACTTGTAGACAATTGGATTCATTTTTGGAAAAGTTAATGTACGGCATACAAATGACACCCATGGTCCAAACAGACCCCATTCAGAGCCTCAGCAGTCCCCATGTGGACATCATTCCTGCACTGCGAGCTGGACCACAGCCAGCCAGCACAGCACAGCACAGCACAGGTACGCACATGGAGCCATCCAGGTCCCTAAATTGTAACTCCGTCCCAGCTAGTGATTATCCGCCCAACATTCTCTAATCAGAGCGTTGAAGCCAGTCAGAAAGTATAAAATAAATGTTACTTACTTTGTGTCTAGATGAGAGGTTCTGCAATCTCTCCTTCGGGTGCCTAAATTCATTTGTATTCATTTGTCCTGGCAGTCAAAAACCTGATCCGTTAATCACAGCGTGACTGCTTTACAAGGGGGGCAGAAGACACCGGTCGCCGTTTTACACATTTGACAAGCTTGAGATGAAGTTCCAGAGGAAAAAACTCATGTTGAATTGCCTGTCAAGCCCGACATAAATTCCTCCTGGCAGGCTGCTTTGACAGAGAGTTTTCCTGTGCGATTGTCTGTCGATATTCCCTTGTGTTTCATTCATTTATGCCGATCCAGATTGAGGGACGCGCAGCCGGAGAGAAAGCTGGGTTCTTTAGAAAGGGGTTACGGAGTCAGGAGCGCTGGACGCATCCCTTTCCTTTTTAAATAGGCTTTCTGTGGGTAAAGCGATGGCAAACGCACCGCACAGCCAGGTGTCAAGTTACAAGCCCAGCGGTTGCATCAAGCAACTACACGCCTTCTCCAGGGGGTGGCTACATGGATCTTACCCCGAGCCCCACTCACCGGTTAACCATATGAATGAACCACGGTGACACGGTGGGCAGCAGCATTTCACAGACAGAGAGGGGACGCCTGCAGTTTCTCCAGAGACTCTCCTTTATTATTCCACCATACTGCTCCTCAATATATGCAATAATTTGGGTGTTTGTAAGTTATCAAACCACTTTTTGCAAGAGAGATGGTGTGTGAGAACTTAAGGGAAAGCTTTATGACTTCACTGTGAACTTGGCAAGGGTGTCTCATCTCCCCCTGGAGTAAAAATGAAAGAGAAATATGAGGGAAGGTTTGAGAAAGCTGATGAATCACTCATTGCATGACATACAAATTTTCAAGCTTTTGAAATTAGTAAGTATATATAAAGATCTGTCTCTTATTTGGTCACACACGCAGACATCTGCATGGACATTAGTTTTGCCCATGGTGTTGGCGAAGTGTTAATGGAGACATACAGAAGTAGAAGCACCTAGATCAGCTGCCATTACCTTAATAGGGGTCATGGCCTGCTGCAGGATGAGGCCGACCAAAGACCCCCGTACACCCAGCAGAGCCGGTAATTACCACTGCTTGAGATGTTCATTCACAGTTTTCATAAGTTTCTTCAGTGGAAAGTGTTACCAGAGAAAATTGTTCACATTTCTATGGATTATCCAGAGCAATGAGGACACCAATTCTGCAGAGATGTTGCTAATGAGCTTTTACCTCCATTGTAAAGGCATTAAAGCAAAAACAAAAGGGAAATCTCAGAACCGGGATAAATGCAACCACAGTTATGTGCATAGCTAAGGGACATGAGAAATGTTCTTGTTTTATGTACTTTGGGTGGATTTCAAAGAAGCACACTCCTTGTTGGACCTCATCCCATCATAATGTTTTAATAAGGACGAATAACCTTTAATAAGTCTTGTTTTGGTTGTATTAAAAATCTATTTAAATGGAATATTTGGATAATAACTGAGATTGGAGGACTCTTATCACCGAAACACCAACTCAAACTCTAAATCTGAATGAATGTAGCCAAACAGTCCATGAAGTGGTCCGACAGCAAACTGCCTGTTCAGATGACACAGCAACATCAGTGCATAAACAGCTACAGGTGAGGAGGCTACAGAGTCAGGATGTTAGGGACCTGGGTCCATTAGAGCTCAGGCTTTGAGCTGACTGACCAGAGGCCTCTAGCACTGAAAGGTCAACCTGAATGACACTCTGTTCGGGTGGGGCAGACTGCATGTGTCAGCCGCAGTGATCTCCCCTTATTTCAGCCTCAGGCTGTTGGTCAGCTGGCCCCAGGGGTGGGTGCTAATGGACGTAAGTCATTAACATCCTCTTTACAGTCCCCTTCACACACTCCGTGCCTTGTGTTTCAGTGCTGGGTGCCACCCGACCCTCCCATGCACTTCCAATGAGCCACAGCGACTCTGCCCCCTTTCTTCCAAATTACAAACTCCGTGCTTGCTAGTGCGCTCGCTGCCACCCCTTAAAGCTGCTTAATTATGGTCATTGGCACCAAGTCTGAAAGCTCCCTTTATCCCCCCCACGCTCCAGAAATAGGTCCTGCTCAAGCACACAGGCAGCCCAGATCAAACGCTCCCCATAGGGAAGGGGTCATTACTGGTGCGCAGGGCGGACACAGCCCAATGGGTGCCGGGCCACGCCTTGAGCCCAAATTGCAGCTTGGGCCTAGTGAGGACACAAGACGCTTCTTTGATGCACGGCAAAAGCAACAGCAACACAGCCTGTTTGGATATCAGTGTTTACAGTGAGCTGTGTACTGTACATACCCATAAACAACCAATACAGTGTTTTGCAGACTAAAAGCTAAGAAAATTGAGCGCTGGGCTTGGCTGGGTGTTTCTTATGGTTTATATTTATCCGAATCCTGCTTTACATAAGTAGCAAAATTGTTTCCAGGCAACAAAGCTCTTTAGTAATACAAATGTGTCCAATTTATGATCGGGAACAGAGATTTTATTAAATTTATTATATATTTTGTGTAATTTTGACAGTTTAAAACACATACGGACTTGACGCAAACATAATCAGAGGTATTTTCAGAGCACGCCGGACATAAAATAACATCATGTCACCAAACAAATAAATAGGTTGTAAAGACAGTCACCTCTGTGTAGGTGTGTTTTCAAGGCGGGCAGTGGCAGAGGTTACGGAGGTGGTGGCGTTGAACCAGACAGTGCTGTCTCTCTCAGCTCACTGCACACAAGAAGACTGTTCATAAGGAATGTGTGTGTACGCGAGGGTGTGAATGCCCATGCGCGTGTGTGTCTATGAGGAGCGTCTCTGTGGTTTGTGTTTTTCCCTTCACAGGTGGTTATATCCACTTGTTTGTGTTCCTGGTCTCCTTCCTGCGTGGGGATGGTTTGGGGATGCAGTGGGAGGCGGAAAGTGGTCAAACAATCTCCAGTCTGCTGGGATTTCTGCCAATCTCAGTCCCATTTTAGTGCCTTTGTCTGTCTCTTTGTCTTTCCTGCCATCTACTCACACTAACACATCTATCTTCTTCACTTCTGTCAGCTAAATCCTCTCCCCCTCTCCATGTTTCCTTCGCTCTCCTCGATCTCTGTCTCTCCCTGTCATTCCTTCACCACAAGCATTTCCAGTGTTGGCACACCAGAGTTGACAGCCACCCTGAAAACAGTGCCACAACCATAATGACCATGTTGAGTTCTCATAATAACACCAGAATAACCTGCCGGGAGAGACGAGCTCTTTTTGGGGCCGGCTCTCAGACCGGAGTGTCAACACCACACAGATCTGCACTTGTTGAAGTGTGAAATATGAACTTAAGTTTCCCCACTATGTGCCATTTTTAGATTGATTTCTGCCGTGTTTGCAATTTTCTCACTCCACTTTTTGTGTTCAGCATTTATATATTGTTGTGAGGTGCGATAATGATGGGCATTTAACAGAACTCATTGTCTTTCACACTTTCTTCCTTATTTGGGGGAGGGTTCAGGAAAGTGTTATGTATTTTTTTCTTTTTGCTAAAGGCAGGGTAGTCTAAATTTATTTGGGAGAGTCGGGGAGTCACAGAAATTTATCTCCAGAGATAAAATTGATCCCTCGTAGGAGTCTTCCGCTTTTTAAAAGAATGCAGAACTACTGAAAAGTCAAATATGAAATGGAAATTTTTTTTTATGTGTCACACTTTTAAGTCAGTCTCTTGTTTAAAATAATAAAGAATGGCTGGAATATTTGATCAACAGGATGCATCTTTTTGTGTTGTTATAACTTTGGTCATTGCTAATTTCAATTTAATTATTGTTTATTTTGTATGTGAAAGTAATTTTTTCATCAAAATGATTATGTTTTAATTCATGTTTTAATTGGAGATCTCATGAAAATGAAGTTTTACGAATTGTTAACATGTTCATGATGTTCTTCATACACCAGAAGACATATCATGAGAAATAAATATAACTAAACATTTCCACTGTGGAAATACTGTGTTCCACTGACAGTCTCAAAAACACAGATTCAGACAGTCAGGGTTTCACATGTCACATATCTAAAGAACCAATCCCATAAACTTTCCATGCCAGCTCAAGCTGCAGGCGAGCGGTGGGTGGAGAGGTGGGGACTATTTGTATACTGTATTCATAAAAGTAAATAAAAAAATGTACTTAATAAAGCCAAAGGTTAAGAGTTACTGTACACTTCAGCCACTTTAAGTCATTACAAGGTTTTTTTTATTGGGAAAAAACGTCTAAATATGTAATTTTGACGAGTCTTAGATGAGTTTTCAGAGGATTTTAGGGGGGTGGTGCAGTGGTTAGCACTGTCACCTCACAGCAAAAAAGGTTCCGGGTTCAAATCCGGTCCTGGGCCTTTCTGTGGGGAGTTTGCATGTTCTCCCTGTGCTTGCGTGGGTTCTCTCCGGGTTCTCCGGCTTCCTCCCATCATCCAAAAACATGCACCTCAGGTCAGGTTACCTGGCGCCGCGCTAGTGGCAGCCTGCTGCAGCATCTCCCCCCTGAGAGCCCCCCTGCTGTAGTGAAGAAATTTCCCCTCGGGGATTAATAAAGTGTATAAAATTTAAAAAAAAAAATTAAAAAATCAAACCAATGCCAGGAGAGGGACTTTGAGCCTGCTGGTTCTTGTGGCCTCTAGGGGGCACTAGAAATGAATTGTGAAGACCTTTGATCACATACCATCACCTTTTAAGTTGAACTGACAAACTTGTTAGCAATCACTTGTCTAATTTGACTTCAGGCAGTAACAACAAAACATTATCATTACCTTAGAGTGTTACTGGTCACCCGAGAAGTCTAATAGTCAGTGTTTTATCTCCGGTTAATACCACCAACTTCTGAGAAAAACATCTGGCCCTTTAGCTGATTAATGCTCCACTATGTTCACCAACTAGCCGAACTATCTGTCTGTGCTTTTGTGCTGAATCGGTAGTGTGCATTGTTTTTAGAGCATGACAGAGATGTGATAGTGTGAAACAGTTAAATTGTGGACTGGACAGGTAAACAACAAGCTGAAAGCAAAGGGGAAGTTTTCACACTACAAAGTGACCCTTTCCACATTGTGACATTGTTTTCACTATTGTCATATTGTCATTTTATGGATTCTTGTCATAAAAATATGATTTGTGCACTTGAATATTGTTACATTCTGAGATAATGTGGTGTGAGTGTTGCAGTTTTTCTCTCAGTCAAAGATCAATCTGGGGAAGACGTTGTGGCCACAGTGAGACAGTAGGGTCCTGGGCAGTATAGCTTTTGCCTCTTTTCAATTCTGACACATTTTCTGCCTGCCAGGGAGAGTATTGACACAGGGCCAACTTGACACCATCAAAAAGGCGCAGCTCACTTAGAAGTTGGTCCACACCTGTGTGAGTAAAAGCAGAAGGTACTGTATATGCACACTGTAAGTGTGTGCACAGGTATGCAGGGTGTTAGATATGTATGCGAGAGAGAAATTGGCCGGATCGGCTGCTGTGAAATTCCACCATTCAGGCTCCTCCCTCCATAAACAGTCGACCCTGACAGCATGTACAGTAGGAGAAGCCCTTATTCTAAATTCCAGGCAAGTTCTCATTCAATTCATTTTATAATGAAATCCCACTTCTGTGTAATTCATCTCCTGATTAAATCCAGCTTCAATTTCCGATTCTGTACTCATCATCTGTCAAACAGAGCCATAATTCATTCTTATTCTGGACACAACGCTCTGTATTGAATTTGGATTGGGCCACCAGAGACCAGGGTAGCCTAAGTAGAAACAGCAGGGTCTAGTGAAACCTGCTCTCTCTGGCATAAAATCAGTGTCCAGATTCCAGTGATGCCTTCTGTAAAAGGACTTCATTATGCTCTCAGAATATGGACTAGACAAATATTTGGCTTGGTCATTATGGTGCTGTATCCACTCCCCCATGGATCCAGGTCGTACACCAGGCTCAGTGTTTCTGCATCCCAGAGATGGCTCACCCTAACCCCCCATCGGCCCGTCCCTTTTCTTCTCACTGACACAAGTCCAATGAAAAGTCTGCAAGAAATGCATTGTATTTTCACATTACTGTCATATTAAAAGAAAAGAAAAGAACAGAAAGATACTGCATATTATTAAAGACTTGGAGTAGAATATGTGTTTTATATATATGCTTATAGATAAGCAGAGTTTGACCAGTACTGAAGATAACAGCAGATTTTTGATTTAACCTGAAGCTCCTCTGTCGCCATGGTTCTGACATAATTCAGAAGTGGTCAGGTAGTGTCGCTCCCTCAGACCCCCAGATCCCTCCGAACAGATGGTCTTTCACTTGGATTTTTCAGCTACTGTGCACCACACCTCCTCCTTCTCTCTCTACCCTCACTCCCACCTTCCACACAAACACACTTCCATCACTTCAGAGGACATTACTTTCACCTCGATTCATTTGATGCAGACTTAGTCTTACCTTAAACCTCATCTTTACTCTGAAATTTAATGATTTATATTATGGGAACTTACAAACACTCTCCAAGATTCCTCTAGTGACCAGCTCAAGCCTTCTTTTTTCCTACATGAACTGTTTCCCCTGCACAAGGAGGGAAGCTGTGTATCTTGTCTCTATAGGTTCCTGTATATTTTAATGGAGTGGGTCAACATTTAGGGAAATACGCTTATTTGCTTTGTTTGCAAGAATTATTGGAGGACTGAGTTGTTAAACCACAACATTTCATTTATACACTTTGGTTTTTATAAGGGTTAACCAAACACAGCGTAACATGTCAATTAGTGAGGTCTACAGGTAGCCTGACTCTGCCCAACTATTGCCTACAGCTTCAGTCTTCGCTGTGCTTTCAGTCTGGAAACCCTGATCACATTAGGTTTGCTCAGCCTCTCTGGGGGGGCGGACTAAAGTGCGATGACCTTCAAGAAGTTCCAACAATAGCAGCGGTGGTAAAGTTTTGAGGCATAATAAATTGTATACAGTATGGTGGTCAATGCCAATTAGTTAAAGGCTGTTCCAGTAGTTTCAAAATAGCACTGTCACCTCACAGAAAGAAGGTTCTTGGTTCAAACCTGCTGGTCGGCTGTGGTCTTTCTGTGTGGAGTTTACATGTTCTTCCAGCATGTGGTTTCTCTGTGTTTCCACAGTCAGCTGTGGTAGACTCCAGCCCCCCCCCCCCCCCGCCTCTGTGACCCTGTACAGGATAAAGTGGGTATAATACCAAGCTCAGATAGTGGTGCTGATCAGCAGATTTATTTACCATTTGGCAGATCCAGGGTAGTTTACAGTCTTTTAATGATGCTGGCTGTAGCCTTAGAGCGCCAATAGATTCCAGCAGAAGTGTTTGTTGGGTGGTCAAATAATGTCTGAAACCCACTTCCATCACATACTTTCTAATGTGCAAATTTGGGAACCGGTTTTCACCATTTCTAAACATATACACCTACTTCATGGAGCAATGGGGAAGGTCTGTGGAAGTTAGATGGTAAGCAAAATTAACTTCTCGCTATACTGTCCTTATTCGGATAATTCTAACATTTTTTTGTGCATACAAGTAAATGCAATAGAGGAACTGACTATCTAAAAGTGAATGCTCTTTCCCTTCAAATGGTGGGTCATCCAAACTTTGATCATTTTTTTTCAGAACAAGTTGAAACACTTCGCCCTTCAACATTGTCAGACAATATATTTAGCATTTAGCCTTTATTAAAACAGGACAGGTATAAGAATGGTCTCAATCTTCTCATCATTAAGAAAACAAAAAAAAGTTTCTCAACATGTTCAACTATTAATTCAAATGTCAGTTATCAGCAGAGTTTTTGGTAAACATGAGTGAACGTTCACATTAAGATTTAGCACAAGGATTGAAGATTTGGCTAATGGTGCTTGTGTGTGCACCAGATTGGCATAGGCATTGCTTGTGTGTGTTTTTGTGCAACTGCGTTGTGCACAAAAGCTTTGTGTGTGTGTGTGTGTGTGTGTGTGTGTGTGTGTGTGTGTGTGTGTGTGTGTGTGTGTGTGTGTGTGTGTGTGTGTGTGTGTGTGTGTGTGTGTGTGTGTGTGTGTGTGTGTGTGTCTACTGTTAACTGTCCTGTAAAGCAAAACTGTTCCAGGCCAGTGGCTGTGCCTGGGAATCACTTTCAGATGGTTCTGATAGCGGGATATTATCCGACTCACCGTGGCTGCAGTGACTGCAGGAAATTGGAGAATTTTCCTATAGACACGAGTAATGGGGCCATATGACCCTGTGTCCTGTCCACACCAGTGAGATAACTTCCTCTTCCAGACCATGACACAAGCCATCACCATTAGCATGGCCAAACTGAATGCTCCTTCTTATTACAGAGACCCTAACTTGGAGCTCAGTGTCCTTACACAGCAAAATATGGCTTTTATTGTACTTCTCTTCGCCTGCAGCACTTGGCTTTCCATTAATGACATCTCTAGTATATCTCAAGATTTGCAGATAAGAAGATGATATTTTTCTTTCAAATCTACTACTGAGAGAAATAAATTGGGTTTCTTGCAGCAAAACAAGCCCTTAGGTAAATCTTCCTCATTGACTCCCATTAAATGCATTTACTTCTAAATCTATCAGCTTAGCTTCAATTTTTCAAAACTTCTTTAAGGAAAATGAGATATTGAATAGATTTAAGATCCTTCACTCCAAATTAAATGATTCCAGGTGTGTGAAAGCTCCTACTTTGGGCAGATGGACTTGTGCTCAGCATTGTCACGTCCATCAGAGTACGCAGATCAAGGCTCACGCAGGACCGTGCTGCCAATATTTACTCCTTTGCCCCTTCTTTCCTGTTCTTTCATTCCCTCTACTGGTTATCCTTTACTATTTCTGTGACCCTACCTCTACCTCCTGCCTCTCATATGCCACAGGAGGAAGCCAAGTTTTTTGGAGGGGAGAGGGGAAAAAGCTTATCCTTTCTTTAAGTCCACCAAAACTCTCTCTGCAAAAGCCCTCAGGGCTATACAATAAACATTTCATTTCCTCTGGCAAGCAATAGGAAGGCTTATATGATGTAAAAGAGCAGAAATAGCCACTGAAAAATGCTTGTCATTCTGTGTTTCTCTGGCTCGCTTCATTCCTGTAGTTTAAGGCCTGAATCTCTGTATGAGGGGTTTAGTTATCTTATTGCAGAAGGATATAACTGCCTTATGTTAAACAGAGCAAATAAAGATGGGCATGTTTTATTCAAATAATGTGCACAAAAGAATCACACAAGGAATATTATATTTAAGGTTAGTTCTTGATAAGTAAAATTTCTTCTCGACAAAGTCTTATGTTTGATGACTGCACAGTGTTGGTTTCATCAGATCTATTCAGCTGATTTGTCACTTTTCCAATACGGTCATAAAAGTTTAGCTAAATGATGACCCTCTTGACCAAATAGTTTGATATGATATTTCAAACCATTTTGACATCTTTAAAAAAAAAATGTTGCTGCTAAAAACTCTAAAACACATTTTACAAATCCTTAAACTATTATTAAATATTATTACAGAGTTTGGTTGATAGATGGGATTTTTCTTGGATACTGAACGTTTTTGAATGTGGGCTTCTGTACCGAGCCAAGCCAAGCCACACATCCCATAATGGTGGGATTAAAAGGCTGCATAGATTTTTCAATCTCTGCTTTTCAAAGAGGCATTTTGATGAAAAACCTTGCCCTCTGCTTTTTTTTTTTTTTTTTTTCCTCATTTGTCTTCCATCATCTTGACACCAGGATCCTCCCTCCTTGTAGTTAGAAAAATAGTAAGGAAGCCACCCCATCCCATAAACAAGCCTCTAGTTGACCTTAACCATCTTAAATTGTAACTGTGCGGCATATATTTAAAAACAACAAAATGATTAAAAAAAAATTAAAAAAAAGAGAGATGTTTTCCATCACAATCAAAGCTCCATGAACAGCTGGTATTTGGTCAAATGCCAGAAGAGTATGGGAAAAACTCAAATGAATCTTGTCGGCCACAAGTTGTGTTGGTGAGTTTTGCTCACTTGCAGTTTTACAATACGCTGTTACCGTTTATGTGCTTATTTGTTCATCTGTGCCTGCTTATTCGGAGCTCTGTGTAAATGTGGTAGTTTAAGGAATGACACATTTGAGGACCACATGTCTTCTCAGGTCAGCATCATTCAGTCAATAGGTTAATATCCCATTAGTAAAGCAGATATTTGCAGGAGGTCATCAACACTTTGCCTCATCTCCAGCTAGACTAGCCCAGGGACCCTTCACACCAGACGTCCTATTATTCTAACAGACTGTTACACCCAGCACACATTACCATTTCCTCCCCAGCCAAAATAAATACTAGTAATGATAATACTTTGGTTTCCTGTGTGTACCTGCTGTGTATTTAGGCATGAAAAAAAGGACATCTTCCATGCTGCTGCTAAACAATCACACAGTATGGCTGGAGGATGAAGAGAATAAAATGTTCCCATCAGACTGTATGCTTTTTTTTTCTGGACAAATAAGCACCCATTGCTGCTCTCACCCCTTAAATTTTTAGAGTTTTTAATCTGAGAGCATAACCTTGCCCTTCTTCATGGTCTGATTGTTGAATTATGTTGTCTCCATGTCACTAGTTTTTTTGAATTATGTAGTCTCTTGTTTACATCTTCCTTTTTAGCCACGTAAGCAGAAGGGATCTTGGGATGGTTTTTCCACCACTTTGGTACTAAATCACACTGAATATCTCAACAACTGTTGGATAGATAGAACTTTATACAAACACTCATGCTGATTTTGATGATCACCTGACTTTTCATGTAGCTCTAGTTGTGGATTGCTGTGAAATTTTAATAGAAGACCCTGAAGAATGAATCTTAATGGCATGTAGGTCATCTGTGCAAGCAGCTTAACGACCCATATTTACATTTTAGCATGAATGGGCATTTCAAGGAAAAGTACTATTCAATATTCACTGGGAAGTATTTGACTTTTACTCAAAGACCCCCAGATTTGCACTACACCTCATTTTTTATCTATTTTGTTGGTAGTAACAGTATTTTTGCCCTTTTGCTCCTCCATGTCGGTTTGCAAACAGCTTTTAGGAGCATTACTGCTATCTTCTGTTGATAGTAGCGCATTACAACTAAGCACAGGCAAAAAAGAAAGTTAAATTTTTTAAGACAAGCCGATAGTTGTGTAAACTCTTAAAATTGTTATGATTTCATTTTCTCCCCAGAGACCGCTGTTTGTGCTCTTCGTTATATTTTATTATCATAACTGTGGTTACTTTTCTTCCAGCTTTACCAACAGATTGGTACTTCTGGATCGGAGTAAAATTTATCGACAACAAAGAAATGGATTTCCAATGAAATTTGGCTCCGATAATAAAGCAGTCTGAATGTTTTCTTTTCTTGTTTTAAAACCCTCAATCTTCTGTCCTAAAACCCTTTTGTCTTTAGTGCTTCTGCTATAAAATAAGACACATATTTTCACATCGGCGCAAGAATGCATGTCACAGTGAGAGCATATAAACAATAATGACACAGGAGAATCAGACCCTCAGGATGTAGACACTCTGACAATTGAGGGAGAATTGCTGGGTGTGGAGCCTCAGCCCAGCATGATGTGCCCACAAGGACATCCATGAGAAGAACTTATGGATTGCAGGAACACAAACATGTTTAGTTGTTTAGTTTAAAAAAAAAAGCATCATGACTGCACTAACTAGTAGAGCATGTTTTTGCTACTTTTTTGTCATTCCCAAATCATCATTTCTAAATATGTGACCATCCTATGCCTAATGATAAAAAAGGAGTTATCTGAGGTTGAGAGACTCTTGTTCCAGCTGAAACCATTATGATGTGAACAACACAAAGACTATTTGTAATTTCTGCAGTCATAAAATAAGATCAGCATCATTTTTCTTCCTGTAAAACACTCTGGAAAGGTTTTATGACTCAGTAAGTGTTGCACTCTGGAAATGGTCATTTTTAAAATGTAGCATTAAAACAGATGCAAGCTGGAGGTGAGTAGGACATCATCAGAAAATTTTGGAAATAATTACAACACAGCATGAATAACAGCCTTTCTTGGACACAAAAAAATAATCTTGTTCCATAACATCACTGCAACTGTAAGGGCTTTCATTGCCTCATATTGTCTTTATTGTGACTTTCTGCTGGTTTCCACTCTCTCATCCAGTGATTAACACGAGAAGAATTATTCCGATCCCCATTACGGGTGAGGTTCATTTTTTTATGTATAGTGATGATGTGCCTTTCAGTATGTGCAATGGGATGCATTGCAACATGCTTCTGATCTCGCCATTTATTTATTAGTTGTTGTTGTTTTTTATTGTCTTGCTGTTGGTCCTTTAATGGGTACTGCAGGGTCTCACAAATCTTTCTGAGATGTGGCCCCATTTTTAGATCCCAGAAACCTCATAAACTCAGCAATTCAAAAGGTTTTCCCAGCACGTTTAGCATGACACACTTTTCGACTTCATTTTCAGGAGGACTTTAGGCACTCTTGACCTCAGGCATACTGCAGTAACACAAAACTCTGGGGAAAATGCCACATTTCAGATTGATAGAACTGTAACACATGCTTTTGTCAGACAGAGTTGCATAAATTGTGATCACATAAAGGTCAAGAGTAAGCGAGACTTAAATCAATTATGATAATGCCAGATATATTCCTCAAGTCACAGGATTTTTTTTCAAACTTTCAGTTGAACAGATAAGGCCAAGTACTCATCCTCTTCCCTAAAATAACTCCTCCGGGTTTTGTGTCTAATTCTTCCAAATGACTGATTTTAGCTTTCTTTTAAGAGAAAGATTATGGGAGGATTGCAGTTAAATTTGACAGACTTCCAAGGTATCCAGATGATGACTTCCACTAACTCTAGTGATGCTTTGATTTTTCTTTGAGCATGACAGGTCTAAGTTTTTTATACTTCTGTATAGGCATTTATGGTTATCAAATAAGGTGTTCTTTTGATTTTCACAACCACTGCCAGGTGCATATTTGTAGTTTAAACTCAACAACTATTGGCTGAATTGTCATAAAGTTTGGCATAGACATTTATGCCCTTTTGATCCTTTTAGCACTATTTTCAACTCAAAATTTCAGTTTGCCCATCAGCCTCAACTGTATTTTACAAAAATGCAAACAAAATGGTAAACATTGTAAACATTGCACCTGTTAAACATCAGATTAGCACCGGCATTGTGAGCATGCTGACTAGCATTTAGTTGAACGCACAACTGTGCTGATAGCATTGCTGTAGACCTGTTGCTAAACTCAGACCTCCTGTTGTTAGCCTGTTTTAAAACTGGCTATATGCATCATTTAAAAAAAAAAAAAGTGTCTTGTAACTTCTCCACACCATGTAGTATAATATAATTTATTTAGTGCCAGAGGACCTCCAAATCCTGCATTTACTGTACTTCTTTATTAGCTGCAAAGCCATAAATTCTGTTTATGTCTCTAACTTGTATTAACATTTTTAAATCTTTTAATCTCTCTCTTGGAAAAATATGAGCAAACAAACATTTTAAGCAGCATTCTGAGATCTGCAGCACTTTCCTTATCGACCTCTCTAAAGACAGTAACTGATGAAAGGAAAAATGTTTCCTGTTAGTTCTACAGTTTTTGATACAAATTTTCACTGTTTGTCTGGAAGAATGTTTAATATCCTAAACTCAGGAAATCTTGTCTGACCTCTGGGATATTTCAAGACATGACATCAGCGCCCGCTGTTATTCCCTATGTGGTGATAACGCACGATCTACAGTTAAAGAGCGAATTGGTCTTTATGAGAAAACAATGTCCTCAATAATGACAGACGTTGTGATTCTCCTCCAAACAAACAATCTCTCAGAACTTTGCTTTGTGCTGAACTGGACTCCCACTGTACACGGAGCCGTGTTAATCTGCGGCTCAGGCACACGTGACTAACTATAGCTGGACTGACTTATACTTACATTGAATACAGTCTCTATGTGCCTCTGTTATTTCTATGGGAGGGAGGGAGCCAAGGAAAGAGACAAGCCATTCCAGAGCCATTTCCAGTAGCAGTCAACGAATGCTGGTCCTCTCAGAGCATAGGAGGCTGTGAAACTCTTAGAGCTCCTTGCGTGTTGAAGTAAACACTCTCTTTTGGTCCGGGGCCCCTCCAAGGGTCAATACACTGTTACATCACAAAAGCTGGATTCATGGGTAGTTGCTTGAAGGTCTAAAGGAGCAGAAGAAGGGCACAGTGCAGGCTCTCTTGTGCTCGTCATCACTTTTATATCTTATCTAGCTATATTCTTGCATTGTTATTTTTGTCCCTCCAACGCTCATTCATTGAATCTCCTTTTCTTTCATTTTCTACTGCTCCCTTCTTTCATTCATACTGATTGAGTCTGTGATATTTCACTCCTCCTTTCCTGTCTTTGCATTTTTAGCACAGCACAACACACACCCTTTCAGTGTTTCTTTATGTCTTCCACTTTTCCCGGATCCAGGTAAATGAAGGCTCTCAGAGGGACTTTGGTGACTGTGGCCACGCCACAACGTAAAAATGCTCAAGCTCTTACGCAGAAGTGGAAGTGTAGGAGGAATAACATGTGTCTTTTGTTGACCAACAAACCAGCAGCATCACCGCTGCGGTTCTCTTTATTAACCTACTTTGGGACATGCTTGAATATTCTCTGAAGCGTTACTCAGGAAATTATTTTAAAAAAAACACACAAAAAAAAAAACTGGAATATCAGTGAGAAGTAAACACTTGTTTTCTCAAATAAATTTTGCAAATGTGCTCTTTTTTGATATGCCTATAAACAGATCAAAATCTTCAATCTGCAAATATGCTTGAGAGAGATGGGCCTTTAGAGGAACAATGCTACCTCTGGTGGTTGTATGTGCACAATGCATGCTGCAGAATGAGTCAGTCCATTCATTGAAGGCTTAGATGTTAGAAAAAGATCTGGATTTGGAACTTTGGGCAGAATATGCAAAGTTGAATATTATAAAGTAAATCTTGGACAGAAAATCCTCATCAGGTTGAACAGGATGCATTTGACCTTAAAATAAAAGAGGAAAAAAATGGGCAATATTTCCACAACAAGAACCAACTAAACAAGTACAATCCCATAATCCCCCGTTACATGGAGACAGCTTGTTACTGAAAGTCTAATAGTCAAGAGACAGAGAGAAAATTAGAAGCTAGCTACAGCCTACTATATTTTTCTTTGAGCATATACAATAATTAACTTTATATATACGTTCCCAAACCCAATCTTTAGCCATCCTCAGCTGTGTATTTTTAGTGCCAGGAACCAGGCTGAGGCCGCTGTCATTTCCCAACAAGGATTCAGTCTTACGCAGCCTTGTCTCATATGAAGCCTCCTGGCTTATACCGCCACACTTGTCCCAGTAAACCAAACCTTAATGACAGGCTTGTCTAAAGCTGGAGTCTGTAAAAATGCTTCTGGGCACTTCTATTTGTCTATGTCTATTTCCTATATCTTCTATGCTGCGTTTATGTGCGCTTTTCTTTTTTATTTCTGTTTTTTGCTTCCGGTTATGGGAGAAAATTTGATTTCAGCCATTAAAAAAAAAACCTGGCAGCAGGAAATTTGCACTGTTTCTAGTTTCAGCACCTGAAATAGAAGATAAGTGTGCAGTTTATACATTTTGATTTTACTCCTTCCTTCTCTCGGAGGCAGGCAGGATGCAAGCCCAAGTGAAATCCCAGTGGGTCCCTGGTTTTTTTTCCTCTTTTTTTTTCAGGACCTATTTTGAATGGGGCCTTTCTACAAAACTCATTAATATCATAGTACAGTCACACCTATATTCACTGGCTGAACTTCCTGCAGAAATCCAAACAGGTCAGAAAGAGACAGATGGACTTTTGAGAATTCCCCATGTTTGCCTCCTGCTAGAACAGCAGGTCTGTGTAGAACCAGGGTCCGGCTTTATGAAGGGCACTCACTAAGGCATCACTGTGACTCGTTTCACTGAAAACATCCATCAAAAGGCTTCATTTAACTGGAGATGAAAGGTGAGCCTTTTAACTCCTTCCTCGACCTTAAGCCCGGCCTGTTGACTCTCTCATCTGTTTACGTTCCGATGCACAAACATCGAAAGCACCTTCTGTATGTGAGGCTCCTTCCTTCGCATGATTCGTGATAGTCCTCGCAATTTCAACATGATGAAAAAAACATGGCCGCCTAACTGGATCCAATGCTGGCTCTGCTCGGCCCAGGGCTCTCCTCACTGAGAACATACATGTGCTCATATGTAGCGATCAGGAGCATCACTCCTGATCCATTGGACAGACAGATTTGTAGACAGTGAATATTTCTGTATGTGATTCTGCGTGTTCAGTTTTTATGTCAGACTCTCTTATATGGTGACACAAAATATGTATGAGTTAATATTTTGTAGTTTCACAACTGATTTTGAAATGTTTTTGTTTGTCATTAAAGAGCCTAACACAAAATCTACAAGTCGGAGTCAATAAATGTATATATGTACTGTCACGTCATTACACTCTCGTTGATGCTGATCTGAATTTTGCTTGTGTAGTGTTTTATACAGTAGTTACTTCATGCCACAAAATGACAAATCTATGACCTCTGACCCAAAAAGTAAGAGGCAACATCATGTTCAACCCCTCTCCCGTCCAACACACCCTGCACATACACCACCCTGACTTATAAATACAGCAATCATCTGTCAGAAGGGAAAATGATACAGATGGAGGATAAAATATTCAAGTGGAAACACTACAGAAAAAGTAAAACTACCACCTCTAAGTTCACAGAGTTTATTTCTGGGCCATTCATTTATATCTCCTGTCACTCTGCGCCGCCTCACTCTGCTGCGCCCTCACTAGGAGTGGCTCCGAACCACCGCTTTTGTCATCAGCGAAGGTGGAGGTTTGAGGGGGACTTAAGTCATCGCCGCTGCTTTTAATTTCAGCCGATAAAAGACATGCTGCGGGTTGAGCTAGTGAAACATGAGCCATTACCGGGCCGCCACGTACAAGTTATATAACTAATGTTTTATGAATTCTGGTTCAAAACGGTGCGTTTAATTGCATTTTTTTTTTAATTTGTGATGCGTTAAAGCTGACATTGGTTAAGTTGGTCTTTCTTGTGTTTAAATTAGCATCATAATACAGCTGCCAGAGTAACATGTTCCTTCAGACTCCAAAAATAAATATTTACGAAAAGATGGAGCTCTGCCACTATTCTATTAACACAATAAAGTGTCAGATTTATGACTGTATCACTGCCTTTTTAACATTTGCATTCTCATTTGTAATCCTTTGCCAAGTTGTATCTTTGTTTGTGACTGAAGTCATTGCAATAGCCACTGCTTTGCACGCTTGTCACAGGCACCATGTATTTCCAGATTATACGTTGAGGGCAGCTTTTTAACGCTTAGGTTGTGTACCACATAACAGCAACTGTTTCCTGTTCTTCTTTATTTGTACGTTTCGCCACCGTTGCTGGGAAATAACGGCATTAAATACCAAAGACGTTTTACAGTTGTTTGCTGTAAAATGTTGTCGTTTACAGTTTTGGAAAAACGAGATCACTGGCTAAGATGATGACACGTGAAATGAAATGAAACAAGTACATGCAAGATCCAACATATTCATGAAATATAGAGCTTCATACTTAAAAAGGGTGGCGCTTCTGCTGCCATTAATAGACTACATTCAGGATACCACAGGGCTGGAAGGAATGTGTGTGTGTGGGTGCATCTGGAGCGTTCACACTGTATGTACAACATAAACTGCAAACATGCATCAAAGAATGTGTATACAGAAAACACAACACTGCTCACAAACAGTCAGTCAGCACTGAACTGGGAGAACGTTATACACCTTTGTAATCAAATATTTCTAAAGCTGCAGAGATTTCTACTAAATATCCACCTGAGAAAAATACAGAGGGCAACCGGAAATGCATTCATAGTAACCAGTAATCATAACTCCGAGATAACTATTGAGAAGCATAATTATACTCGCATCACTTGTAGATGCAAGACTCTCAAAAACAACGGTCGAAAAAGATTCATACAATTGCACATAAACTCTAATTTATACATTTATATATACATTTATATGCTAAAATATCCCAGCTGTATCTTTAATGCAAAAATTGTCTGCTAATCACTATACTGTATCGTAAACTACACCACTTTAATGACTTTGTGCTTCCCTCCCTTCTTTCTGATTATCTGATCTTAGTTTAGTGTGTTAGCATGCATGTTTGCATTTTGTTTTGGCAATTTGCAAAAGACCACTGAACACAAACTAGCTGACGGTGATGGGCATGTTGGTAATTGTATGCAAGTATTTGATATTAACCCAAGATATTGAACAAATTAACATTTTAAAAAGTGAAGGAATCATGAAAGATATTAAAATCTTTATTTCCGATAAAGCAGCTCATGCCATGATGACCCTGATGACATCATCAGGGTCGGTGATTTCCTCACAGGTAAACTGATCTTCATGTGTAAAATCTTTGAAGTGTCCCTTTAAGAAATGAACTGTTCTGCCAGCAGTGGCCAGACTGTTGGACGACGAGTGCCAGATGAGATGAGTGAAGACCCTTTGACCAGACAACACAGACGCACACCCAGCATTCTTTACATAGCAGCTGACTGGCAAAGAGCGGACCGGGCTACATCAAATCCTGAAACAGAACTCCCAAACTTTTCAGACCCTGGCCTACATATATGTATGTACCACTTTCCACTGCAGATACCAACAATATTTTCCTAAAATAAAATTAATTGGTTTAACAATGCAATAGCCACAGAAAGGCACAAAAAAAAAAAAAAAAAAACTACATGAAGTTACTGTTTTGTTTTGGACCTTTGAGCCATTTCAAAAGTCATTTGTTCCCCTCGCCATTATCAACCTGAGAAATGCAAATGTTACGGCGTAAAGCTAACATGAAGAGAGACAAATTTGAATTCTACGTTTTAAATCATTAATAATGAATTGATGCATGTGTTTTAACATGTTTGTAATTAAATGACAATTTCGTGTACCGTCGATGATCCAACTATCACGGTTTGGTAATCGCTGCTCTAAAGCCGCAGGACTCTGTTCATCGTGCCAGTATCACACTAAAGGCTGCTAACTGGTAGTTTCGCTTGTGTCATCGCATGTCTGGGTGTGTGGATGCAGACAAAAGACTGTGAGACAAAAAACAGTGAAAGTGAGAAAGCATCTCTCCGAATCAAAAGAAGAAGAAAACAAAAGCAAAATAAGAGGGTTAGCAAGATGCAATAATTCCAAAACCATTTCACTGGCATCTGATCCAACAGACAGAATAATTTGGTGCCAGAATAGAACTTGCATAACTGAGCACACCAAGTCAGAGCTATCATTACAGAATAGTTGCTCTTCTTTCTAAGAGGCAACAGACTGTGTCCATTTTAGCACAGACATGCTTTTTTATTTCTCAAGCTTCTACCATCCACTGCAAGTTCCTTCAATAAAAAATGAATCTTAAAGGAATCTCAGTAAAAGAAAATGACAAACACAAGATGAACTTCAAGCTTCAAGCAAGGAGACCAATAAAAAGTATTATAGGATCTGTTATGATATAATGTACAGATAAAAGACGGCCGTGAAACCCGCTGAACGAGCAGTAGCTACAAATCTCAGTGCTGTAAAACCTCCGCCTGCGACCCTCGCAGCGGTAAAGCAGCTTAATGCAGAGCGTCTCACGTATGACTGGTTGAAAGTCCTCCGGGAAACAAAACCCTATTCAGGCCAGATTAAGATCACATTCTGAGGGAGGACAATGGGACCACTGATCTAGGGCCAGTAGAAATAGAGAAGATTGCTTTGCTGACTTAAGAATGAGATACGCATCTGACCTGACGACTTCAGAAAACAACTAAAGACAGTATTACACTCATTCAAGGTAAATCTTCAATCCACAGTGATTTAATAAGAATGAAGGGAGTCTCATGGTACCACCTGACTGTGAAACATTTTGTGATTATACAGTTGGAGAATATGTAAGATGAATATTCATGAGTTCATGACGACATCAGTCCCATGCAACCTTTGTGGTCAACTTTTATTGGGCATTCAAGAGAAAGGGATACAGCTCAAGTGACCCCTGTCACGATACTCTGCACTACTAACTCTTCATCTATTAAAAGGAATATTCTGATATTAAACTCATTTAACTCAGGTGAGTTAACATGTTTTGTCTTGTTGTTTGAGGAACAAAAAAATTAAGTGTAACAACATTAACTTGAGAATTTTCCAGACTATTTCCAGCGTATCCGTTTCAGACTTGAGACATCCGACTGAGACTTTCTGTGTGCATGTTTGATTCTCCACCAGAAAGTAAAAACATGTATTTCACAAAATGTCAAACTGTTGATTTTCCAGCCTCATTTCTTTTTACATCCCGCCACCGCTGCCTTCAGGATCTACACCCAAATCTAGATGCTGAAAGAAACAACATCGTGCTGACTGGCAAGCGATATAAGGTGGGGTGAGACTCTTTGGGCATCACTAACAATGACTTTTAACTTGTTGAGGCAGCAGCAACTGCAGAGACATAAAAACAATAAAGAAAAAACTAATAGAAAGACAGAATATGCATTTATCTACTTCAGTTAAAATGACCTCAACCATAACCACAAGTGTTAGGTTTGATATAGAAATCCTACATGTAGGCTTCAGGACAGCTTTCTTTGAGACGCTGACACCCCGTCAGTTTCTGCGAGCCTCTGAGGAGGAAGCTGTAATGAGATGTGTCGGTTTTATTGGGAAACCCAGCTTTTATAAAATGACTATTATTACAAGTCAAGCCTCCCAGTAAAACACTTGCACACGTTTTCTCTCTCCCTCTCTCTCTCACCCTCCTCCGTCCAGCTCCACTGTGGTGATCACAAAGAAGTGCCTTCACATATTTCAGCACATTAGAATGGGAAGGAGGAAGAAATATTACATTCACCATATCTGAATAAAATAGTCTTCCATACTCTAATATTTGAAGAACTGGAAACCCCTGAGATTAAATGTCTCTATTTTGCATTTATAAGCAGTATATAAATAATTGATACAAGTCTATAACAAACTACAGTGTAGTTGTTCTCCTCCTAATATATAAGTGATAAAAAAACAAACTGTAATTATTGTGTCTTTGATATTTATAAGTTTGAAAGCTGTCTATGAATGGTCAATACAGATATTAATAAATATTTTAAAACACTAAGTATCTGTTCATGTGTGCAGTCATATTTTGTCACTGAATATTAAAACAGCCATATTAAAATGTCTTATAAATTACTTATTAGTTATTTATACATTACTTACATATTGTTTACAATAGAATTTATATTTGTTGACAAGTACATTAAATAAACACATGTCCTTAAATCAGTTTGCAACCCTGAGAGGGTGTTTTATGGTGTGGTGTGAACTTAGTAAAGGCAAATATTTATCATTATTTTATGTTTGTGTTAGTGTAATTTATGCTAATGGTTTGGCTTTTTCAAAGGGTTGCAAGGGTATAAAGTTTTACTGTAAATACGCTACACACTTTAAAAATGACTGCAAGAAGAGCACCTGCTGCCATGGTAACTAATAATGGATATTTGAATAAACAATAAACTACAAATAAGATAAAAGGCATCTATGTGATTATACATAGAGTTACAGTGTTTGATGTTTGATGAAAGAAACTCTCTTGAATTTAAAGGACAGAAATATAGAACCAAAGTGTAACGGTAAAGGGTTGAAGGAGAACAGTGCAGCATTGGAGTGTTAGCAGATGTCTTCATCATCTGGCAGCGAGCGTCTGAGACCGAGTGGAGGGGAAGATATTGCGTTGCCAAGCCAGAGCCCATCAACGAAATACAGTACAAGCCTCTAATAACATGTGATCTGATATGCTCCATTACAGGCTGAGCCTCCACCCAGCACTGATCCTGACAACAGTGACTGAGGATCCCTTTGATAAATCAGTCAGTGCATCAGTACACTGACAGGCCCGGCCCATTACAGCCAGCGGTACCAATGGCAATTACCAGAAGATTTATTATTTTTCAATTGACAGCCCACAAATGCTCAAACCTTGGCATGACTATGGGGAAAGGAGCAATCACACGCGAATCTCCTCGAAGCGTAAGAGAAAAAGAAGGCGATGGCAGGACAGTAGCAAATGCTGAGAAACATGTTTTCTTTCTACAATTAAAAACAGGTTCCACTTTACAAGTTTTTTTAAATTACAATTTTAGTATATTTTAGCCATGTCAAAATATGGCTCTATTGATGGTAATGGTCTGTTGTTTGGTTGGTTGGTAAACCACTCTGATTTAGACACTCCAACGACTTAAAGAAACTCGGCCAGACGTCCTTCTCCCCAGCAATGTTTCCCAGCTCCACCTGCGGGATCCCATGATGTTCCCAGGCCAGATGAGATAGATAATCTCTCCAGCATGTTCTGGCTCTACCCAGGGGTCTCCGACCAGTTGGACATGCTGGGAGTTGGCCATATTTTTTCTTCAGCTGTATCTTGTCATGTCTTAATGTTGCATAAGAGTACAGATTGTACACCCAGAGATTGTAAATGATCTTGTAAAATGGACGCTTTACTTAATCAACGTTATTGAACTTTCTTTTCTATTCTTAATAAAGATGTTCAACACTGTGAGAAGGCTTCAAGCTTTACTCATGTTCATCTCTAGAGCTACTACAAGGAGAAATTAAGTGAAATCCTTCATGTTTAATGCACTTAATGTTGTCCAGATGGAGTAGTTTTGAGAGGAAAAAATAGTCGGGCGAAAGCTATAGAATGCATAATTAAAACACAAGAAGTCAAAAGCGGCTGCACAGAAAGGCCTAAACTCCTGGCTTGGCAAAGTTACCAAAACCTTAAAAGGAAAGATTATGGAGTTTACAAAAAGGGAAAGGAGAAGAAACCGCAGATGTCGTCAAAAAAAGAGGGTTTATCCTTGAGGTTACCGCTTCTACGTAAATGAACGTGGGCTGGAGGGCCACATGAATAGAGCCTCAGCTCTGAACCTAAAACGCACAAGAATCTAGAAGAATCTGACACCCGTGTATAAAAACGCACACTGGATGTCCTTATGAATGACACATGTGCGCATGCAAAATTAACAGACAATCGTGTCTTTCATCAGCTGTGAGATCAACTCTCACTGACCATCGCCTCAAATCAAATCAGCGGCCCCGGCTCCGTCAGTGTAAACACACCAAATAAAACAGTCTTCTCTCGTTTGATGTAGTTCCTCTCTGCAGAGACGCATCTCTCTGAGGGGAGGCATTCATTAGAGCACACCACCCACATGCAGTTTACCGACCCCTCAACCTCACATTAACAATCTCTGCAGGCTGTGTTACAAGTGTTACGAGTGTGTGTGTGTGTGTGTGTGTGTGTGTGTGTGTGTGTGTGTGTGTGTGTGTGTGTGTGTGTGTGTGTGTGTGTGTGTGTGTGTGTGTGTGTGTGTGTGTGTGTGTGGTTTGCGGGGGGGTTTCTAATGGCTTTCCTGCTCTGCTGACCCTGTTTCCTCGTTCTCTTGGAAAACCCTCCCAAACCTCAGAGTTTTGGAGCCAGTAGTTTATGTTGATGACTTAGTGTAAAGAATAACTGCACTCACGAATGCTTTTGGCAACTTCTTTAAATTCCACGGTGGCAAGAAAACACATGCTTTGATAATTTGGTCTTAAGTAAAACTATATTTTTTTGTGAGTGGACATAAGGCGATGAGTTAGATGCCGCTCTGAACCTCATCTCAAAGTGTAACGATGGGACTTTTTATAGAACATAAATTATATTTCTTAGATTTCCAAGCAATAAAAATTATGTACCAAAAACCAACAGTACATTTGTTTTGGCTACTGAATCCTACTTTTCCCTAAGATGGTTGAGTATGAGCAGCTGAGAGATGCCGTCATATACGTGTCCCCAAGCAACAAAGTGGGAACGAGGCTTTTGACGTAAAAGCAAAAGTGCCAGTGACTCCATTGCAATGGGTGACATGTAAAGAAGGAAACGACAACAAACATGTCAGGGATGAAAAAGGAAAAGCCACAGCAAGCTGGACTGTTGAGGTTCATAAGTAAGAAGAAAAGCGTGATCTCATTGGGGCAACAGGTCAAAAAATAAAATGACAAACGGCCAACCAAGACAAGAATAACTAGATGATTCCAACACTAATACAACGGCACGAAGCAGAGCAACAGCTGGGTTTTTGTATTAAAAAAAGCAGTAACGTATAACACAGCTTCTACTATTCATTGTTTAATATATTATTCCTTGTAATTGTGAATAAATATGTCCTTTAGTTATGCTATTTTTCCCCATGCATTTTTATACAACTGTTGCATGTTGTTTTAATATTTTCTTAATGTTGATATTTTAGTTGTCTATTATTCTTCTCACTGTAACTGCAGTGTGTATTGGGATCATGTTTTTTAGTGATTTGCACTGCAAATAAAATCGGATTGCTTGATTGGTTAAATACTGTGTTGAAGTGACAGCTTGGTATGAAATTATATATTTCTGTCATGATTGTTAATATAAAAATTAGTAATTGTGATTTTACAGGGGTCATGTCCTGGATTATTACTTTACTGTCGATTTTTTTTTCATTTGTCTCTTAGCAAGAAAATGACTCATTATATAACTTTTCTTTAAGTGCTGAGATGCTTCCTCAATCGTTTTAGTTTTCTACAAGAGCCTGAAAAACATAAGAATACAGACGTTCTGGTCTCCCTAACAGCATAAATTCAATTAGGACCTCTTTCTATTTTGATGCATCACAGGAAATAAAGGCACAAGTGGGAACCATAACATGTCAACAGTCTAAAACTAAAGCATCGTGAGGCCCGTAGTCAAAGAACAGACGACAGAAAAGCCCAGGATCATGTGGTGCTTTGGTCATGGAAGGAAAGTGATGATGCTAATTAATCCTGATTAATCCTGGAGAGCGATCTGGGTTCACAGTGATGGTATGCCAGATAAATTGTTGCTATGACTGGCCATCGGTCAGAGTGATTGTAGACATGCTGAGATGTTGTTCTTTGAATACCTCGGCTCGGTAAGGAGACAGACAGCCGGGGAAAGCCGTGCAGACACAATGGACCGCGGCCAAGCTGGATACTGGAGTGTTGCAGTGTGAACCACTGGCGGGAAAACAGAAGAGAGGAAAGTTGTAGAACACCCAAACATTTTGTTTGGTCAGCTCGTGGTGCTGGGACAGAGGCCAAACCTTCCCTTTGTGGAATTTAGAGAAGGACACAGCAGTTTGAACAACATTTAGAGGACATAAAATTACAGTGAAACCTAAAATGGATGAGAGGCATACTGTAGTAGTGGCTGTTGTGTTTGTGTTTACACCATTCAGTTAGACTAAACCACTTTTTTTTTCTGATCTAGAAAATCAGCTGGCACACAAGTAAAACTTAAAATAAAATACTTGATACTTAAAATACCTATGGTGATTGTAGAGGTATCCCACGAAGATCAAACATTTCAACATGAAGATCACGAGATCCTCAAAGGATAAACAAAAACTACATGCGTGACTCGGTTGCATTGTTGCTGTTATGCCTCATATTGGCCACTAGATGTCCTCCTTGGTGCATTCAGTGAGCTGCATCTTGCCATAGACTAAATGTGAATAATGGCATTTCTTGAAAATCCATCAATTTGATTTGAGCAACGCTGTAATTTATTCAGGGCATTATCTGCAACACTACTATTGAATAAAATTTTCTCTGAAATCAAGAAATACAGCTGATGAATTAATAAACGAAATGCAACAATATCTTCAAACAGATGTTATTGACAAATGTATCAGACCTCGGGTCAAATATCTTCTGTACCTCCTACTCCTTTTACAATAGACTTTAAAAAAAAAAAATCAATTATTGTTTAGTTATCAAGGGTGAAGTTTAACCAAAAAGGTCCATGATGTCAGAATTCACATTGTGCCACAGCTGTTTGTCCTTCACCATTTGTTCACCCACACAGGTTTCTCTCAATTATTTTTGCCTGATTAGACCTCCTCTCAGGAGTGTGTGGGCAAGCACAGACTGTGCTTCGTTTCCAGCTCCCTGACTCACCTACTTGTTATTTTGCATGTGAACCAAGGACGAGACAACATCTTTAGGGCTGATTTACCCACGCAGTTTGAACTGTGAAAGCAGGAGGAGCACAGGGATTGCTAATAACATGGATTCATTAGATTCAGCTGTAAATCGTGACCACATGAGGTTGGCATCAGAGCCAGACAATGAACCTCATGCAAACACCTTATGCACACGTCATATAATCATTTAAATCGTCTTAGCAGAGGTACAATGCTGAACATCAGACACACTGAGCAGAAGAAGCAGAGGGACGAAGGAAATTGCACAAAAAGTCTAAAAATTGTAAGAAATTCTACAAAACAAAGTGCTTGAGTTAAGTTTTAAGAGTATTACTAGAGGAAAATTGCCGCTGTTTGAATTAGTACATGTAAAAGACCTCGCGTGTTGTCTAAATCGGCCGCGTTGCATTTACCGGAAATGACGAACGCAACATTTGAACGCATCACACGCCAAAACACCTGTCGGCTTTTTTTTTTTTTTTACTTAGTTATTTTTGTTTCACGTGTACAACAAACATACTGGTAGCTTCTAGCCTACAACGGTATTGTGGTGCTCAATGAAAAATAAATACTTTTGAGTGGACGTGTACAACTTACATTGGCTGTGTTTGAATCAACAGCTGCAGGTACCTGGCTGGCTGCAGTTTGAAAGTCGTTATATTGAAACTGATGTAGTTTCCCTGTTGTGAAAAGTGAAGCCACTGCGGAATAAAGTGCAATACCACTGAGGGCCACTAGGGGCTGGCTTCAAAAATAATCTTATTGACTTGGAAATGAAATGACAACTGGATTTTATTGAGGTACTCAGATAGATAGATAGATAGATAGATAGATAGATAGATAGATAGATAGATAGATAGATAGATAGATAGATAGATAGATAGATAGATAGATAGATGGATAGATGGATAGATGGATGGATGGATGGATGGATGGATGGATGGATATACTTTATTGATCCCACAAGGGTAACTTTTAAGGCAATTTCAAATGCAAAATTCACAAAGTCCTGCTTCCTCTGCTGACGCTTACAGTTCTCCATTACAATCTAGATTTACACTGCAATTTAATTTACACGTCTGACCAAATATTTTTTGGTATATGCTCTTATTTTTCTTTCTCTCGTCTGTTTTTCCATGTTCTTACCTATTTTTTTTTTACATTATGTACACAATAAATTATGGATAGCTATAGAATACTTTGGTCATTTAGTTGTTCCTGACATATGACAGACTGGAACTATATTACTCCCAAATTGAACAACATCTGCAGAAGAACAAAAACCTACTACACTTTTTCTTAACCCCACACTATCAATTAACCATACGAGTCAGTTTGTCTCGGGGAGTTGAGGAAGGACAGTTTATCCAGGTATGTCAGAGCCTTGCAGGTCACCAGGCCATAGTAGGTCTGTAACAGTGAACACGTCCCTCCCTTTTGTCCCAGGTCTGCCCACACTCGGTCCAGTTCACGGCTCCCCGTCCTGGCTGAGCTGAACAGGTAGCGGTAACAGCAGGTGTTGTAGCGGATGTGTTTCTCCCCTGAGAACCTGGCGCTGTGTGTCGGTGCAACGCCGGACTTCTGAGCACAAAGGCCCACAAAAACATCGGCTGGCACAGGTGCACGGACGGCTGCAGAGGCTACGTACACTTTACGGACCACATCCTGGGACAGGACATAAGCCGTCCCGTCACAGTATTCGGGCAGGTACTTGTCAGGGTAGAGGGCCGGGGGCAGGTAGCCGGGGCTGTTGGGATCCCTGTCGGGGGAGTCTCTCTGGATCACCCTGCCGAGATAGAGGTCCTCAGGGTGCCTGTGTAACCCGAGCAGGTAGCCGCCAATAGCAGGGAGGTTGACAAACACAGACTCTTTGGTCAGCAGAACAAAGCGTGCCAAAGGACAGAAGATGATGACCCAGCGGAGAGCCAGCACTGTCCTCTCTGTTGGGCTGTGGAGGGATGAGTCGGCCGCCGCACGAGCCTGGACCATGTCGCCGTGGTGGTCAGACTCTCTCACGAGGGCTTCTTGGGCAGCGGAAGTCTGAGTTGATCCTAAGAAGAACAGTATCCTCACCGGAAAGCCTTGGATGAGTGTCTGGTTGGCCCATGTCCTCCTGACTGCGTCTCTTTGGGTGACATTCGCTGGAGAGCTGAAGACAAGAGAGAGGAGGAAGAGGTCGGTGTTTCTGCAGGCGTCAGGGTTCGTGATCGGGTAGGCCTGGGACACGTTCTCCCTGGCGTTGCTCAGGTCTAGTTTTCTCGCTTTCTCCCTCACACCAACGACCACGCCATCGGTGTAAACCCCGGCCGTGGGCTGCAGGAGGTACTCCTCGACAAAGTCTGCACCAAACAGCAAGGCGTGAAAGAGCATCACATTGAAGAGGAGGAAGCACCACTGGTGGGTACGCAGTTTGCACAGAGAGCACTGGAGTGTAAAAAGAGAGTACGAATTACCTTAAAGGTATCCAATAGAACTTGTATTAAAATTCATAAGCTGCAAAGAGTCAACATTTTACCTGCATGGCATCTGCTTCAATCGCCTTGTTATTTCTCTGTTTATTTGTCGCAGGGGACCAGAGCACCTCCAGCTGTAGTCTGCTTTTCAACACAAGATGACAGACAGGGTTTCCACTTTCATGAAACTCTAGCCAGGTGTAATCCTGCACCCTTAACCCCAAGTCAGTGCTTCATTAAGAGGAGTGTATCCTGCATACAACATTAATGACACCTGGAAGGTCTAATCATACCAAAGAATGTTAGATATTCCCCTTTTAGGCATGTTTTAAAAGTACTTCTTTGAATAATAAGTTGTATCCTAAAGGGGTTTTCCACAAAAAAAAAAGTGAGATCATCTTAACAGAACTTCTTAATATTACAACAACTGCTTTCTAGAAACATTCAGAATAGTTGATTATGCAAAGAACACAAGTGTTAGAATATATGCTCGAAAATAACCTCAAAACCAGGTGTTACATGCAGATTTATTTATATTATTTGTGGTAAACAGAAATGCAAGACATAAACGAGGAGTAAGGCCATGGTAAGATAATTCAGACATTATTAATTAATGCCAAGAAATAGGAAAAAGGCTTTCAGTATTTGAGGTCGTGGCGCCTCCCACTCAGGCCAGCAGGTGGCGATAATGCGCCACAAAGTTGCATATCAACCGCAATCAATCGCAAGTGAAGAAGTCACGTTTGACGATTTAGGCGGATACTTCGGGGTTTCCGCAAACACCGGAAGCCATGGCTGCTTCCATCGGGAGTTTACTGGCGGAGATCTCCGGCGTCGAAGACCCGATAGAGGAGCTGCAGAGCTTAAAAACAGCTCTGTTGTCGATACCCGTCAGCGCTTTGAGGGACTCTGTGAGCGGGCAGCGTTTCGATGTGATTTTCTCTCTACTGGACTCCAATGAGAGGTTTGGTCCGGTTCAGTGCATCGCGTCTTCACTGTTTTACCCAAAGTGGTGACTGTAAACTGATGAGTCATTAAAGTGTGGTAGTCCTCGTCGATTAACAGTTGGCTACAAAAACAAAAAAAAAAAAAAAGGATGCGTTTAACCTGAGGTAGTTGTTAGGAAGCTAAGTGGCTACGATGCTAAACCATGAAAACAAAGCAGAGCAGGTGAGGGCAGCGACACCTGTCCTGTTGCGTAACCCCGCACTTGACACGACTGGGTGTCCCAACGTGGTGTTTTTCCCATTTGTTTTATATCCCAAATGAGATTTGATGAAATGAGGAAAAAGACTCAGTAGATGCATTCTTCGTGATCATAACTGTTAGTTGCAGCAATTTAAAAAAACAACAACAACAACAACAAAAAAAAGCTTTGCAGGTTTTCAGTGTGAGCTGCGTTTTCAACAGGGAGCAGGTGGAGCTGTGCGTGGACATCCTTGAACGCATCCTAATGGCCCTCAGCCCCGTCAACGTGGTCCAGAACTACAGGGTGGAGCTGCAGGGCGGGTTGACTCATCCTAAAGAAACCGTGAAGATTCTGGCCTTGATGCAGGTAAAGAAAGCTGTTCGCACCCGTACGAACCTTTTGTACAAGAGGTCGACCCGTGGATCATCAAACGATTGTCTGTCGGCTGCTCCCGTTTTCCCCTCCCGTCAGATCGGTCGAGTGGTGGAGCACCCGGACGCCGTCACGGAAATCCTCAACAACCACGATATCCTCCGAGGGGTGATCCACTGCATCGGGGAGGAGATGTCGGTGGCCAAACAGGTGAATGTGAACGAATTACTGAAATGACAGTTATGAATGAATTCATAATATGTGTGTGTGTGTGTGCGCAGTAACTGTTTTATCTCCTGCAGGCGATTCAGTCGCTGTCTAAACTGAGTCACTCCAAACCTGGGTTAGACAAACTGTTCCAGAGCGACCTGCTCAACGCCATCAAGGACGTGATGGCCACGAGTGACATCATCAGATACAGAATATACGAGGTGTGCGTTTTATTTTTGACAGAATCAATAAACGCTATGACGCATGTTAACTTGTGTTTATCATAAATTATTGTGATCAATCATTATTATCCTATAGTCAAGCAGTGTAACCTTCGTAGTGGATGGTAATCATTTTTAATTCGCGCGTTTCCATGGAAACAGCAACACACATTTTCTCCGTCGTCATTTCACCATTTTATGCTCCCGACACGTCGTACTGAAACAAATGTAAGAGTTTATAGTGACTATTTTTTTTTTTTTTTTTTAAAGAAGTCACACTTGTTCCTTGTTTTTGTTTTTGTTTACAGCTGCTGGTGGAAATCTCATCTGTGTCTCCCATCTCTCTCGGTTACTGTGCCAACAGCAGCCTCATTTCTCAGCTGCTCAGTGAACTGACAGGAGATGACATATTGATCAGGTAGGAACATTTGATACAGTGTGTGAAAACGTATTAATTAGTAGCTGCAGTTACGTTTTATTATTTATTTATTTTTTTGCTCTCACCGTCTCACCCCGTGACGCCCTCTGTGTCTTTACTCTTCTGTCATGCTGTTAATTTGGGTTTATTATATCCTTTTCATGCAGGGCCACAGCTATAGAGATGGTGACCGCTCTTGCCCACAGTCCGCATGGCCGGCAGCACTTGTCCCAGCAAGGTATAATGGATAAGCTCTCCAACATGATCAGAGGAGCAGAAACTGACCCTCTCTCCTCCCTCTACCTTCCTGGTGAGTCTCGCCTAAAATCGACTCCAAATTCTGCCATGAATTAAAGACTATTGTCATAAAATGCTGCATTAATCAGCCCTGTACGCTGTTGAATGTCACTGCTGTAGGTTTGGTGAAGTTCTTTGGGAACCTGGCCATCATGGAGAGCCCGCAGCAGGTTTGTGAAACTTACCCAGCCTTCCTGGACAAGGTGTTTGAGATGGCTCTGGATCCGGACCCTGCGATGATCGGGGTCGCCCTGGACACTTTGGGATTACTTGGATCTACCGTGGAGGGGAAGCAGATCCTGCAGAAAACAGGTTAGTTTTAGATATCTGGACGTAGGATACAAATTTAAAAAAATTAATTCTGCTAGGTTGTCAAGTTGCTCTGTTCTTTGTAATGTATGCAAAGGTTTTCCTGCAGTTTATCACGTGTAGGATGTTTTTATTTCATTAGTTGTAATTATAACTGAGGTCTTTATGAATTATTTTGTGTTTTCAGGAAAAAAGTTCAAGGCTGTGTTGTTAAGAATGAGCAAGCATGGCAGTCTTGGCGCTACAAATCTCAGAGTGCGCAGCTTGGACGCCATATCACAACTTCTCACGCTACTGGTATATTTGTGTTGCCCCATAAAGAACAATCACAACGTAAAGTGAAGGTTGTTTTGTTTTTTTGTCTCAAATTGCCGCCAATACAACTTAATTTGTGAATTTCCACTTTTTTTGATTGCAGCCAGAGCAGCAGACAGAAGACCTTTTGGCCCTGACAGAGTCCTGGTTCCAACTTTTATCCAACGAACCCATGGACATGATCCGCAACATCATCACTCAGCCGTTTCCAGAGCTGCACTGCAGTGCTCTGCGAATATTCACAGTAAGTCTGTCCTCACTGTTACTGACCTTTTGACAACCTTTTAAAACTGAACAACTGCCTTTGATATTAAATTTCATTTTTTATTTTTTTGTATGATTTCAACCAAAACAAATACCACAAGCATTGCTGCAATACAATTATTTTCTTTATCAGAGGATGACTAAGGGTGTTTTTCTTTCCAGGCCATTGCCGATCAGCCGTGGGGTCAGAAGTTAATGATGAGCACGCCCGGTTTCATGGAGTTCATTTTGGATCGTTCAACGGGTCAGACGAAGGAGGCCAAAGATGGCAAGTTTCAACTGGTGGGGACGCTTGCTGGTTCGTCAACAGCAGCAGAGATACTGGGCAGCCAACATTACCTGCGCATGAAGACTTACCTCAGAGAAGGACCTTACCATGTTACAGCTGTGGCCACAGTCAGCACAGAGGGAGCAGACTGATTCAAATAAACTAAGGTACACTTGGTGGGCCTCTAATTAATGCTTATGTAATAAGTAAGTGCCTGAAGGATCTGACTGTGGCTTACCGTGTAATACTCTAATGTGATAAATAACTCTAACAAATAGTGGCATGGTGGTACAATTGATTCTTGTTGTTCTGGGTTTTGTACCCTCATGGTTGAAATGCACTTCTTGTAAATCGCTTTGGATAAAAGCGTCAGCTAAATGTAATGTAACAAGCTCGGATAATTCAAATTTCACAGGTTTAAAAAAAGAAAAAAAGAAGACATTTATGGTAATTTCATGTGAACTGTATCCAGAAAAATTAACTCAAACCAATCGTTAAAAGTTTTTGGAAACAATTAGGGAATTTATCTTTAAATAGTTGTTATGATTACGGCTACAGCTGCTCGTTTCTTAGATTGTCCTACACTCATTATTTATCAGATAGAACATAAACATTAACCATCTTCAATCATCTTCATGAGTAAATCCAGTCGTGTATGTAAAATAAATACATGCATCCTCAAGACAACAGGAAAATAAGGTGAAGTTACCAAACAAACAGTGTAATTAGCACGATTCAGTTACAGTAGCTGATAAATACACGGTAGATCAGACCTTCGAGTCGTTATTAAACTCTAAAAAGTGAAATTGGAGTTGTAATAACAAAGAGCGAGTAATTTGTATTACACATTACACTGTTTTATACATTTGCTATTTATAATAAGGAGAACCACACGGCTTTCAAAAACAGTTGTATAAAGTTGTCTGAATGTATATTAGAGAGTGTAAGTTTACCAGACTATAATTAACAAGCGGCGGGCGTGGAGTTTTATTGGACTCGGGTTGAGTGAAATGCTAAACTAAAAAGCACTGGTGTGGCCCTTTAGCAGTATAAGTACCTCTGAAATGATTATATTCATACACGCAACGAGATGAAGTTCCAAACTGGACGTGTACTTAAAATCCCGCTGATGCATCAAACGTGTCCCAAACATTTCCACATCCAATAACCAAACCTCAGCAGAGGCCACATGGTATGTTATCACATGGTTAGTTTATGTGCCTTTTTAAAAAGTACTAAAACAGTAATTAAGGAACCTACACAATGTAAAATGTTCCCTAAACTGTTTACGAACCAGGCACTTGCACAAATTCATCTTTTAATCCAAACTGGTCTCAAAACAAAAATTCAACTTCATTAATAAAAATCCAGCTCTCCAAATCATCCAGTCATTGATCAGATTTTTTTTTTTTTGAGTGATGTTTTTGTTTACCAAACAGTGATATTTTTTGTTATTATTAAAGATGATTCAGTCTCACAACAGGTGGGTTTTCTGTACTTGTCAATTTTTGCACGAAGGTTGCAGAAAAATATTTTGATACCAAGAAATATTATTCTCGAAATTCCAAATGACGCATCTTGAAGGCTTCTTTTTTCTTTTTTCTAAATGGCAGTTGAATTTTTGTGGCACCTTTTTTTTTCATTAAATTATCATGTTGGGATTTAGGAGTGCCACATCAGCTATGACTGTAGGGCAGGCAGTGAAGGAGAGGAACTAGTTTACTCCAATTCTGTACTTAAGTGAAGTGAAGTACTTGACTTTAGTATTTCCATATTATGCTCTTTCATACCAATGTCTATTTTCTCTGGACCATATGATATGCTCATTAAATACAATACAACACAGCAGATTAAATCAATGGTTCTCCTCTTTTCTTTTTTTTGTTGCTTTTAAACCCTCTCACACATTCATCTCTTCACATTTCAAGTGTCTGAGTTGTTTTGTAGTTCAAAAGGAGATTCACCAATTAAACTTCTCAGACAGTGCGAGTCAAAAAATGTGCAGCTTTGTTTTTATACTTTCCTGCTTTGGTAATTGTTTCACAACCCCTCGGCTTTATCTTGCGACTGTTTTACGGGGTCTGGATACAGAACGACTGGACTGTTATAGTTACCACAGGAAAATATTACTTTTACATTTATATAACAATATGATTACATCATCTAATATATCAGTCACAGGACCAAAGACTGTAATCATAGTCCTCTGATGATATCGTTTCAACGGGGGACCTTTTTAGAATTTGCTACTCTTACTTGAGCATTTCCACTACTGATGTAAGACGGTTTATTTAAAAAATATTTTGTGATAATAATAAATATATTTGGTTCCCTGGAAGCTACAATATCCTGTGAGGGGAAAAATGTCCAGACAAAATATTTTTCTCTGCACTTTTATTTATAAAAGTTTCCAGCATTTATTTGATATAGATATTAATATTTGTCCTATATTTCTGTGTATAAACGTTGAAATATAAACATTAGCTACTATATATCTAGATGTCTGGTGTTCTTTGTCATCTCCACGAGGGGGCAGCAGTTAAGCTCTGGTTTCACTTTTTTTTTTTACCCAGCTTCTTTTTTTTGTCGTTGTTGGAAATATTAGATAATTTTACATTACCTCTAAATAGTTGTTTGAAAAAAAAAAAAAAAAAAAACATGAGATGTTTTGAGAGAAAATAACTCTTATCACCAAAAAGGTCAGAAATTGCAAGTTACTGCTCAACAATAATTTGTATTTTAGAAGCTTATTGTAGCTTTTTATATGTAAAAATCTTATTCTGACAAGTATCCTGTAAATTGAAATGTAAAGAAGCATTAAGTGGAAATACAAAAATGAAATTCAAATACATTTAAAATGTACTTAAGTTTCCAGCACCGCTCTCACTTGAATGCCGAGTCCACGGATGTTTTAATCATCGCATCAGACAGAATATCACGCATTTGGCATTTTAAGGTTTCTAAGAACCCGACCTTTAAACAAAAGAATAAGGACGTGACGAGAGAAAAAGTAACCGAAAAGGCACAGCTATAAGTGACACGCTGCTGTGTTAGATTTCCTTTTAGTTTCTGTTTGGCATTTTACATTTTTAGGCACCAAGCTGTGCGGGGATGTGCAGCGGAGGGGTCGAGCTCGGAGGCAGCTCGGTGGCTCCAGACACCAGATGGAGACGGCGATGGCACGGCGGGAAGGTCCAACCACTAACTGAATCTAGAAGAAAAGCTTATGCAAGCTTTTTCCTGCAAGCTGAAGCTCTTGCAATTATACTAATGGTAAAAACACGGGCGCTACTTATCCTCTTCACTGTGGCACCACAACATGGATGGACATGGAATAAACATTTATTTCTGAGCTAAATGACAGGACGGGCTGGATTAAAAATCATTTAATGGGAATAATTTGAATATGATGGGGCGTTAAATGGGACATTTAAACCGTCTTTACTGTGAAATTACATAGGTAATCAAATTCAATCAGAAAACAATGAAGTATCCTTTTGTATTCATACCCAGGTAAGAGTTGAATCCAAAAATAGGGCCATTTATTTAGATTGAAAAATAAATAGAAATAACATTTCTGTTTGTAAATAAAAATTGCAAAGGACAGATATGAAATTAATTTTAAAAAATATATATATATATAAAAGGCCTTTTTACTGACATATCCAAATAAATGACTGCCAATGCCACAATTATCTGTATACTATAATGGTGCTGATTCTACTAACAACAACTGAAGAAGAAGGTGCAACGAAATGACGTCATTAAAAGAGCCAGATTCAAACTTCAAATGGTTGAAAATCAACGTGGGAAAAAAAAAAAAAGACATTTCTGTTAGTTTCCACAGACATGAGTGTAAACGATTCTAACTTATAATAATCTATGCGAACAACGTTCTGTCAGTTTAACACCGTATTATATATTTTACAATCACTGAACAGTAAAACAGTCTTTCTATGTTTTCTATGTTTTCCCTAAACCTAACCAAGTGTTTTTTGGTGGCTAAACCTTCGACACGTTACTTATCCCCCCTAGACAAAGCACAAATGTGACACTGCCCTTTGGTGGACAGACTGATGTATTACATGCTTCATTGTGATTCCCGGATTGCATTAATAACATCAGAATAGGACTGGCTAAAAGATGATTGTAATTCTTCTGCACCATTTTCCTAATTTTTTTTTTTTTTTAAATCATGTTGATTTTTAAATTAAGCCATTTAATCTTTGACAACTTGAATAATCATCAGCTGCCTTCTGCTGGACTCTGCTGCCCTAATATACAGTGTATATATAGTATTGATCTACGTCTTCAGCATTAAATCTTTACACATCTGTCCTGGTGGGATTTCTCAGATGTGACTCCCCTCCTCTGCAACAGCTAAAAGCTTTTTCTCCAGAGAGAACGATTGACTCAAACCTTAAACATCCATCACAAGCTTGAAACTCTTCAACAACCTTGTGTCACTGTCTCCCCGGTGAATCATATCACCTCACCCACGTCTTGTCCATACTTGCTCCAGTTTGCGTCATCAGATAAACAAAGAAATAAATAATAAAATCAAATAAATAAAAAAACAAAAAAACATCCAGTCAGTCAATCTTTTCTCTGTACATTTGATTTCTTCTTTTGGCACTTCTGGATGTGTTGAGGAAATCATTTGGCTTATTTTCCTCTTCGTGATCAGCGTTAGTGACCATCTCATGAAGAATTAAATTTAAACGCAGGGACTGAAAGCCATCTCTGTCTGCAAAACAATGTTTTTAAATGCTGAAAAATGATATTCAACCCCTGTGTAAGGCTGCTGCCCTCTGTGCCTTCCCCTGCTGTCTGTTGGAGAGTCTCCTCTGGGGTTTCCTCTGTATGAGAGGTGAGATCATCTCCTTCTCCAGCTGGTTACACCTGAGAAACTCTGACAGCAGGCACATAGTGAAGGGAAATGTGGGATTTTCATATTTTATTTGAGTGATGAATCATCATTATCATCATAACTCTATTGAACTTCTTATCATCCGGCTGTCCTGATTGATATGTATCATGTGACCGTATAAATGCATTCATGCAATGACCTGAGGAGCTCTGTCTTTAATTTAAAGTGTAAGAATACTGACATTCAGTATTTAGGTTGTCGGAGGAAAATAGATGGACTTTTAATAAAGAAAACATTGTTTTAACAATTTTTTTTTAAATTATTTTTTTAATGCATGACAGCTGAGACAACCGAGGACAATTCTGTGGATCGCTCTGATTTACCACACGTGCGTTGTAGGTAAATTATTAAAATTAGTAATTTTGGATGCATCATATTGCTATATTCTTCATATATAGTGAAAATAATTATGTTTCTTTTGAAAAGTCTTTGTCTACAGTGGTGGAAAGTAACTACATATAAATTTACTAAGACATTTGAGTGTTTCCATTTTATACAACTACAACTTCCTATTCCACTCAGTGTCAGGAAAGACTGTACCTTCTGTATCTTCTACATTTATTTGAAAGCTCACTACATTAGTTACTTTTCGGATCCACAAAAAAAAGCAGATTTTTTTTCTGTATACAATCCCATCAATTGTCTTTCAAACCCAATTACAATGCTGTATTATTGCAGTGATACATCTGTAATACCATATAAAATGATACGTGCCATATATGATCATATATCAGGCAGAGTTGAGCCACTTTCTGCAGAAATACTTGTAATACTTCAGTGCATCTTGCTGATAAAACATCTATACTTTTGAATGCAGGACTTTTACTTTTCAGAGTATTTTTACATTATTTTAATGTAATCGGTCATTTTTGTGATTCTATTCTCTGCATTTTATAAAGCATTGATCTCTTTTGTTCCCATTTGAACTTAACATTTTGTTTCTGGAGAGCTGAAGAGACCCGGAGCCTCCAACAGATGGTGCTAAACTCTCTTCATCCAGAGTTAGGTGAGAATTCAACAGTTATGTCATTAGGTGTTCCAGCTACTTCAAAAGGAAAGCTGTCATGTTCACAGCTGCAGATCTGTCCTCTGCACATCCCATAATATTGCCCCCTCACACAGCTGCTGGCCACATGACTTAATTTGCATCTCTCAGTTTCTTTATTGGAAGAGTTCACTAGGCAGTTGTCACTTTGCTTACAGCCTCTATCTGCGTAGGCTTAAACAAACTCACCTCCAAAATGCACCTGAATAGGTGAGAGAGGCGCACACGGCACCGACAGGGGGACATCACTTCTCTCAGAGCGCGTCTTTCTCTCCGGGAGTCCACTCATCCTCCGATGCAATTAACCCAGGAAGACGACTTCGTTAAGGGGGACTCAACGCCGACCACCGCAGCTCTCCAGTCCGACGGCAGCGCCGGATCTCCGGCCAAAATGTGCAGTGAATGTTACGTGAATCAGACATTCGTGAACGATGATGGGACCGTGAACGACCACAAGCCACGGTAAGAGAGAAAAGCAGCCACAGCAAACAAGCAAACTTTAAACATAACATTTGATCAGTGATGAAGAAGTTTGTGCTTTTCGTTATTGCACTCAATATTTCTCAAAGTTATCTTGAATAATCAATTGCATGCTTGTAGATTAAGGATTTATATGATAAAAAAAAAAAACAGTGAAAAGTGGGAAATATTTTTTCAAAATTGGAATATGAACATGCGGATTTTGCATAGTGTTTTTTTCCCACCCTAGTGTGTTCATCTCCTCCTGTCACCACTGTTGTGTGTTCAGCTGTTCATTGGCCTGCTGTCTCAAATTCCAGTATTTGCTTCCATCCAACACACATTATCTACTGTAAAGAGGATTTCAGGTAATAAGATTCACATTAAGTCACGTTATAATGCATTCACCTCCCCACCTGTGTGTCTTCTTTGGAGATATTTGGATTCTTTAATTCTGCGAAAATATTTTTCTTGTGTTAAAAACATAATATTGAAGACAGATACAGATGTGCAATTAAATGACACCCACTGAAGCTTAACAGTCTAACCATGAAACTTCTCACTCAACATGTTTTCTTCTCTTCCCTTGGATGCTTTAATAAGCCCATAACCTCTAGTGTGCTCAATAAGATCTGAGTGTGTTTGGATGGATGGATGAGTGTGTTTGGATGGATGGATGGATGGATGGATGGATGGATGGATGGATGGATGTCTCAAACCCACTTGGGAAATATACCCTTCATCAATTATGCACTAAATTTGAAAAGCTTAATGGAGGAGTACAGCAAACAGACGGACACAGTGACGGAGAGAAGATGTGAGATGGTGTTCGGGCCTTTTCCGCTCTCGCTGTTTTTGTAACTGATGCACACTGTATTTATTTCAGGGGCCGAAAAACAGCACCCAGGATCTTCACACCACACCACCACGTACGCTTGATCCGAATCATTAAACACTCTGTGATGAGTAATAGGATCCATGATTTTAATTACGTAGCTAATGTGGGGGGAAAAAACGTCCTGCAGCTGATGATTTAACAAATATTAGTGGCCGTGTAATCAAACACTCATCCATACTGCGATATCAAAACAGTTTACTGTAACACAATAAGGCATAAATCAATCAATTAACTTATATCAAGATAACCAAAGTCATGGATCTATGATTATTATTTTTGTATTTGGATATGATTAACCTGAGTGATAGCATGTGTGGAAACTAGTGGTGGAAGGAGTATAACACTGTAAAAATACACTATTACCTGCATTGAGAGGGGTTGTAACCCTTGCAAAGGGTCAGATGATTTTGAGATGATCAATGAGGGTTGGAAAGAACATTCAACACCAGAATTAATCTTCATTTCTGGGACCCTGAACATATTTTCTCAAACAAAAAGTTTTTTTTTTTTTCCCCCATATCAGAGATGTGCCTGTATCCTGTATTCGTCTAAAAAAAAAAAAAAAAAAAAAGCAATCAAAAGTTTATCAAATAAAATGAAGTTGTGTACTCTGAGAAAGATGTTAATTTAGAAGATACAAACTTGACTGGAATCCGTGCAAACTTCTGTTTGTGTGCTTAAATGATCACACTTGTAAACTTTCAGTCACAGAAGCTGCATCTCCTCAACTCAGTGGTGTTTTAACACGTGTTGGATGGTTCTTCATCACAATGTCAGATAAAGAGATTTCTTAAGTGTCCCTGAAGCTCATTGTAGAGGTGTTTCAGCATGGACCAGACTATTTTTCTCCTACCCATACTTATGCATTCCTGTAAAAGCCCACCACCTGCACTTTTCCTTCCCGTGTTCCCTGTCTTTGCCTCATCTTCATCTCCCTGTCCTTTTCTTCCTCCTCACTATTGCCTGTCCTCGCAGCTCTCTTTACTTTTGCACAATTCCTTTCTCCTCCTCCAGCTCTTCTCCAGCACCACTGCAGACTAACAGCAGCAGCAGCAGCAGTGGGGTCATCTTGGAGATCTCCACCCTGAAGATGGAGCAGATGGAGAGCGAGGTGGCTCCGCTGCCGCCCCGTTTCCGCTTCAGAGACCTGCTGCTCGGGGACCAGAGCTTCCCGAATGATGACAGGTAAGGCAGCAGTGTGGACGTGAGAAGTCATGTTTGGTCAGAAACTTTGGAAAAGGTAGTAAGAAATTATTTTTTTTGTGATGGTCACAACTAAAAAAAGCTGTAAAGTTGTGAGAAGTCTTCACTATTAGATACTGACAGAACACTGTGAACGCTTAAAAACTGAAAAATAAATATAAATAAATAAATATAACAGACACACTTGCACCACAGCCCTCTGACCTGAACTTAAAAGTCATCAACACCAACATTTATGTCAATAGGCGGCTTGAGGACTTCTCTTTACTTTTAACTAAATATTTCAGCTATTTATCGTGTTATTTATTGTGCTATTTAACTTTGCGCTGCTTTTCACTTTTCAAACCTACTGATTGCTCATTGTCATTCAACCCCACTTGATCCGCATCTGTCGCGCTGATTGCAGTTGTTGTAAAGTAACATGAAGTGTTTACCTCGTTTACATGGTGCAGGTTATGCGTACACAAGAGCTGTTTGAAGTGCTCTGGTTTCCTGTTATATGGTTTCAGTGGTTTGGATTTTGTCAGTAATGAATCATGGCAGAGCTTTGGGAGCTGTCCATGGTGCTGAAAGAGAGGAGTGGGGTTTTTTTGTGGTTATGTAGAGAAGTTGAGACGCAAGCTAGGTGTGTGTGTGTGTGTGTGTGTGTGTGTGTGTGTGTGTGTGTGTGTGTGTGTGTGTGTGCGTGCGTGTGTGTGTGTGTACATTTAAAGCTTGAAGGACTTTGACTTGAAACATCTTTTACAGCAGCAACTGCCTTTACGACCTAAATCACAATCAGGATTCAAATTGCAATGTCACCATCACTTTTTTGTTGTTGTCTTCGTCTCCTCTTTCGCCTTCACCTCTCTACTCTGCTGCAGCATGTGAGTTTGATACAAAAGATCAGTAGCAGTGTGTTTGTGCTTTCTGAGATCAGCTTCATTTGTTTTTTGTTCTGAGGCTCGAACCGCTGCTGCAGCAGGAACTGTAGGGAGCCTCTCCTTCTATAGTCTCACACAAAGAGTCAAAAAATAACTTAGAAAGAAAAAAAAATCTCTTCCTGCAAATGCTTTGAAGAGCACTGATAAACTGAGGCAGTTAGTTTTACACTGTACATTTGCTTTTCCTCAGGATATTTATGAACTGCGTAATCTGGTCTTCTCCAGATGAACCTCTGGAGAGTGATGATCAAATTTAACTATGATTAATGCAGCAGCCAACCTTTGAGATCGCAGCGCTGTTTGTAATATTTGTCATGTCTGTTTTGTTTAATGAGGAAAAACAACAAGCTCTGTCCATGCTTTTAGTCAAAGATGACCTTTCCCCTGTTTTCTCCTCGATAAAGCTGCCCACATTTGCGGCACCAATTCAGACACTTATGATCATGTTTTCTGTTCTGTCCCTATAAAATGGACCCGTCTTCTGTCCCTAGTAGATAGTGTTGTCGGAGGTGACTGATGCTCGGGGTTAGATCTTCAGTGGGGATCCTCCAGGCCTGTTTTTAGCAGCTGTTCTCTGAACTCACAAATGTCACGGGTGACATCTGCACAGGCATCATCCATCACTCAAAGGCAGGCGTGCACGAGAAAAAAACGCACAAAAGTACACACAAGGAGCAAAATACCAGCCCTAATTGAGGTGCTCGCACATTGTTGCCTTTTTTTTTTCTTTCAATTTGCTATGTCTATCACATTTTTTCATTTTCAGTGAATTCATTATTCCCACATATGTGAAGTCTTAACAAGCTCATTTAATTGATTTTTAAATGCAGAGTATGTGAAAAATTTGCCATATTTTACAGGCAGATGTTGTTGTGGTGTAAACGTGCTCGCATGTAACTCGGAAAGTCACATCGCGCGTCTGTACCAGTGTGGGCGAGAGCGGTTCAGGTGGAGTGGCCTCTTCTGGTATTTTCAAAAGCACTGACTCACAGAAGAGGTCATCTATAAATTAGTGCTTCAGACTTTTCAGATTTAGAGAAGAGAAAGCGGTGGGAGATAAAGAGCGGATACAGAAGAGAGAGCGACACTCTTGATTTCCTTTTTTTTGGCATCAGTGTCTTTCTGTTGCCGTCGTCTGTCACTCGTGATCCCAGAACCTCCACAGTTTCAGATGAAAGTGAGCTCCCACCACCGTCAGCTTGTCGTGTGTTGCTTTCTCTTGACAGAAGAGCAAAACACAAGGAAAAGGCGGCACCTCCCTTTGGCCTCTGAAGGCTACAAGTCATTCAAGACTTCACTTAAATTCTGAAAAGCCCGACGCGCTGTTGATGCCTGAAAGACAAATCAGGTGAAGCTGATCCGAGGACCATTCCCCGTCTATGTCACAGTTAATGTGTACATCAGGAGCTGCTGGAGAGGCCAATGCCGGCTGCAGCAGCACCACCAGTTCGGGTTATTCCTGTCATAGCATCGTTGCTGTGGCAACAGCCCGCGCATAAGAGAAAAAAAATTGAGAGATTTAGACATTTCTAAAAATATTAAAATAAGCACCACATGCCTCAAAATAAATGATTAATCCAACACAGCTTCGTCTATGACTTCTTATTTTCAGCGGGGTTTTTTTTGTTTTGTTTGTTTGTTTGTTTGTTTAAATCCAAGCACAAAAATAATTAATCTTCCCACAGACACAGTTAGTGCTGAGCTATTTTAGAGCTGCAGGGAGGCGCGTTGGTCAACAAGCTTATAGTTACTGCAGGAAGTAAGACTGGCGCTGCACGACGCAGCTAGAGGTGTCCTGCACGATGGACCCGGAGATGCTCATCCGAACCTGGGTCAGCCCGTCCGTGACCACCTGGAGGTCGGACCCTCTTGGGAGTGACGCCGGGCAGAGGTAGGGCCGCGTGGGGCAGAGGACAACTTCTCCTCATAAGTGCGCATGACGTCCTCGTGTCAGTGGAGCTGAGCTCGGTGCGCTGATTGGAAGGCGGGAGCACGACATGTTTTTATTCTTACTTTTTTTTTTTTTTTTAAATAGGTAAAACTGCACTTATGTCGTATATTTGCAGATGGACAAAGGAAGACGCGAACAACGAGCTCTCTCTCTCTCTCCGACAAATTTGATAAGCGCGCCTAAAAACTACTGAGATGAACAAACCTGCCTGCATGTTTATTTAATTAGAAATCTTCAGTCATTTATGCTATTTATTCCGTCTATTGACACGCCTGCTGTAATATAAAGCACTGCTGCACCTAATAATTCGTATTATTGATTAATTATAAGCTCAGTTACTCCATAAAGTTTTTGGTTCTTGTGTTTGACACCAGTGAAAATCGCCCCTCACAACTTCCAAGTTATCTAATTATTTTTGTGTGTGTGTGTGACCAGCAGTCCAAAACTCAAAGATCTTTAATTAGGAAAACAAGCAGGTGTTGACAAGTGAGAGGCCACATAGATGTTTGGATTTAGTTTTCTCTCTGTCTATTGATTGATCTACTAATTGATGAGCTCTCCTTTCCATGTTTGATATTGTCACTAAAAGTTCTTTAAATTACCCATTTAGTCACTGTCATATAACAAAGAAAAACGTCAAATTCGCACATTTGAGAATCTAGAGTTAGAGATTGTTGGGCACTTGTGTTTGACAAAGAAGATTCATTATTAATCCATTAATCATCTGTCGATTAGCTAATTGATTCTTGCCTCTTCTTAACTTTTCACATCCATTAACAGGTGCCTTCTGTTGAGCACCTCGAGGTGAGCTGATCTGATAAAAGCGGGCCAGTTTCAAAAGCTGTAAAATGATGGCACTTGCAAAAGTTGCTGAGCCGCAATTAGTGGTTTTAGAAGATCTAATTAATCCCAGAGCTGCGCGTCTTATTGCCTGAACCCTAATGTGACACCGCAGTATGACTAATGTCAAACCACTTCAGCTGGTAATTGTGTTCTCAACAGGAGCTGATTAAGGGTCATTACTTGCACCGTTATGTGCGGTGTGTGTGTGTGTGTGGGCGGAGGGGTGAGACAGACAGGCAGACTCTGTAGGACTCTCAGTCGAAGTGTCTCTACCTCTAGAGCGCATCTCTGCCCTGCTGCTGTCCAGATGTGACAGATGTTTTCAGATCTTCTTCCAGCCCTCTGTTTCTCATCTGAAGGGGTTTCTGTCACACTTCAGTGTAGTTTCACCATCGTGCAGACCTGAAATAACTGTTGCAGAAAGGTTTCTGTTCACCCAACAGCACACACGGCCTTTCCATTCCCACTGTGATCCTTTCAGCCACAAGCCAAAACCTGGGATTAATGCAGCCGCAGCAGCAGCAGCACCCTCATAATCTTTCAACCTAAAATTCTTCTTATCTCTCTTTTGTTTGCACTTTCTTTTGTCATTTCTTCCTGACTGCTCTCTCCTCTGAAGGCCGCACTGTGAAGATTACACATTAATAGTGTAAAGATTGTGCTTCTTCTCCTTTTGAGCTTTGCCTTGTCTTTTAAATTAGGTGTACCTGCACAATTCATCTTAAAATGTTTTTTTTTTTTAAATCTAATCGCAGGAGAAAAGATTCCCCTGGAAAGTTGTTCCTTCTCGCTCAGTCAAAAAATGCTCTGTGTTGTGCTGTTTTTACAGCCAGAACATCAGTGAGTAGGCCAGGCTATCATAAGTGACCTGAATGTAAACTTCATTTGAACTTTATTCCCTCATTAGAACAGCAAAGTTTGAGTTCACTTGTCTGTTTCGCCTAAAATTGAAAGAAAAAGACCTACAAAAAGGAAAATGTTCATTTGCAGAGTGATGAAGCATTGACAGGTTGTGAGGTGACAGCCGCTCCTGTTGGAATAATGTTTCCCAGAATTGAAATAAAAGGAGAAACTTAAAAATGAAAAGACAACATGCTCTATTGAATGTTAAACCCAGGAGTGACAGTTAAATATATATATTTTTAAAAGGGACATGAAAAAGGAAGTTGGACTGTGAAATAAAAAAATTGTTCTGTTAAATAGCTATTTGCAAATGAAAGATCATTATTATTATCATCAGATTATTATCTAGAGCAGGGAAATTAATCTCTGCGATGTAGAGTTATCGCTTTTTTGCTAATCTTCTATTTTCCTTAAAACATTTCTAATTTGATTTTTCCTACTGCATGGAAATACGGCATCTCAACAATATAGAGAAAACAATCAATATCACAATCTAAAAAAAAAAAGACTGAAAGACTTTAAAAACCTATTTATTTGACTAAAAGTGCAGAAATGGAAGCAAATATGTCCAAGGCCAAAACAACAAACAAAAACCCACGCCAACTAGAACATAAAAAGCTCAAATGGCCTACAGAAACAAACAACAAGACAATACAACGATTCCCAACTCGCCACAAAACATGAGACACGGGGAGAACAAAACAAATCCAGAGAAAAATCCCTCAAAGCTTCCTTAAAGTTACAACAAGTAAATTCAGACCACAGGTGAGCAAAACAGAGCACCGAATCAGTTTGTTGGGTCTATGTTCCTTTATAACATTTAATTCCAACCTTATTGTGTTGCATACTAAAATAATAATTTTGTTTTTACTGTTTTCTCTTTGATTTCGGAGTAAATTGATGCTTCATACTGTGACAGCTGCTCTCTGGCGTCTA